>NC_132888.1:8708580-9313580 GCF_030463535.1 Salminus brasiliensis
TAACTTAAAACAAAAATAATATTGCTTTTACTATTAAATTAAAATGTATTATATTAGATAAGAAATTTTTATCTTTAACTTTTTGATATACAATTTGTATACCACTCTATAACACATTGTGAGGTCCCACAGGGTTCTATTGTAGGATCTTTAAAACTGATGTTAATTATGAGAGTAATGTAGTTATGAGGGTGAGTAACTGATGTGTAGGCCTCTGTACAGGGTTTGAGCAGTTCCCAGCCAACACGCTCATGCAGGACTCACATAAATGTGGAATGAATGTGGACTAGGTGGATTCCAGGTGGGCTCTGAATATGTTAGTACATGTGTTTTTACTAGGACCCAGATGGGCTTCCTAAATGGGCCCCATCATTACAGCACATCCAAACCTCATATGGGTCCCATCTAGGACCTTAAGTGCAGTGTATAACTCAGATGTTTAATCACCCATGTTTAACCATTCCTGGTCCCATGACTGACCTCATCCATATTTTGGGTTAACATGGAACCCATGGACAAAACTTACTGGTACCCAGCTGGGCTACCCATACAGGTCCCACATAGGCATGTTATTTGGGATTATCTTACAGTAGAGCACCAATTTGGTTTAGACATATCAAAACAAACCCGTTAAATCGTTGTTTTTATTCATTTATTAAAAGAAAGTCATTTATATAAGTTTTTTTTTTGCACTTTGGTCTATATGATCCTAGATACATCACTGTTAAAATGTTGAAATGTGTACAAAATATTATCTACTGTGATTTCTTTACTATGCTAGTAACTACAGAGGTAACTTCACAGCCCCTTTTCTAGTTTTCATATGATGGTAAATTATATAATATATGTATTTTTTGGCTACAAATGTGCCTTACCACAACCTGCATATACCTCTGCACCCTAAATGAAATAATAAAATATGTTTATAATAAATAAATTATATAATAAACCTAGAATTTAACATTTTTTCTGCATCAGGCAGCACATTTGATTACATTTTGTGTAGTACATTTCCTTTAGCTGCATTACTGGCTTCAGATCTTTGCTTCCTAGTACCTCACAATTCTGCCTAGGTAGGTTATCTACATTTCACCCATGCTGCATTAATTATGCAGAAATAAATAAACTTGGCCTTGAATGACATTTCCTATTGTGTGTGTATTTATTCAATAGCAGGAGCTCCATCTCCCTCAGCCTGTAAGGATGGTGAATTTCTCAGGGTGGTTCCAGGCCTGTCAGGAGTTTAAGTCAGAAGTTGATCGCACAATATCCAACTCTTCACATGCAGTGATGGTACAGAGAGGTAAGTCATTCTCTGTCCACAAGATGGCATTGTTTCCTGCAAACCTGCATCCACTCACAGTATCCCATTCCTTATTCTGGCCGTTACTGTTTCATTTCCAGGGAGATGTACAGACATATACACGACCCTGGTACTGAAAGCCAAAACAACGTCCTCAAGGGCAGAATGTGGCTCTTTTGAACCACTCAGCAAGCCTCAGAGGCGAATGGTGGCCAAGCTGGTCAAGATGCTGTACAAACAAAAAGGTATAGCCTACCAAAAGTAAATCCCCAAAACTTGCATATGGTGAAACTATTTAATAGTGCGTGTGGTTGACATCATTCTCTACCCCACATGTGTTTAGGCATAGTTGATCCAGAAGCCATCGGCCGAGCTCTGTATTCTGCTGTCCTGCGTAAGCTGACCGCGCATGGCAGTGTGGAGGTGATAAACAGACTGATGCCTTCTCTCCTACAAGCAGGATGCTTAGGAGACAACAGGGCGCTTCATCTCTCCTCTGTTCTTTACAGCAGTGGACTTGGTGTTAAAAAGCAACCCTATAAGGTGCATGAATGTTTATATGAAGTTGGACATGCATATATAGATATATATAGATATATAGCTGTGCGTGTGTGTGTGTGTGAAATTAGCTCAAGTGAGGACATTGTTCTGGTATTGTCCTTGGTGCAAGTTCAGCCAGGTTTAGGTGTAGGTAATTGAGTTTAGGGTTAGGTTTAGGTGTATGGTGTTGAGTTTAGGGTTAGGTTTAGGTGTATGGTGTTGTGGTTAGGTTTAGGTTTAGGTGTATGATGTTGTGGTTAGGTTTAGGTGTAGGTTATTGAGTTTAGGGTCAGGTTTAGGTGTATGGTGTTGAGTTTAAGGTTAGGTTTAGGTGTAGGTTATTGAGTTTAGGGTTAGGTTTAGGTGTATGGTGTTGAGTTTAAGGTTAGGTTTAGGTGTAGGTTATTGAGTTTAGGGTTAGGTTTAGGTGTAGGTTATTGAGTTTAGGGTTAGATTTAGGTGTAGGTTATTGAGTTTAGGGTTAGATTTAGATGTAGGTTATTGAGTTTAGGGTTAGGTTAGGTATAGGTTGAGTTTAAGGTTAGGTTTAGGTGTAGGTTATTGAGTCTAGGGTTAGGTTTAGGTGTGTGGTGTTGAGTTTAGGTGTGTGGTGTTGAGTTTAGGGTTAGGTTTAGGTGTATGATGTGGTTAGGGTTAGGTGTAGGTTGTTGAGTTTAGGGTTAGGTTTAGGTGTAGGTTGTTGAGTTTAGGGTTAGGTTTAGGTGTAGGTTATTGAGTTTAGGGTTAGGTTTAGGTGTAGGTTGTTGAGTTTAGGGTTAGGTTTAGGTGTAGGTTATTGAGTTTAGGGTTAGGTTAGGTGTAGGTTGTTGAGTCTAGGGTTAGGTTTAGGTGTGTGGTATTGAGTTTAGGGTTAGGTTTAGGTGTATGGTGTTGAGTTTAAGGTTAGGTTTAGGTGTGTGGTGTTGAGTTTAGGGCTAGGTTTAGGTGTAGGTTATTGAGTTTAGGGTTAGGTTTAGGTGTAGGTTGTTGAGTTTAGGGCTAGGGTTAGGTGTAGCTTATTGCGTTTAGGGTTAGGTTAGGTGTAGGTTGTTGAGGTTAGGTTTAGGTGTAGGTTGTTGAGTTTAGGGCTAGGTTTAGGTGTAGGTTGTTGAGTTTAGGGCTAGGGTTAGGTGTAGGTTGTTGAGTTTCGGGCTAAGGTTAGGTGTAGGTTGTTGAGTTTAGGGCTAGGTTTAGGTGTAGGCTGTTGAGTTTAGGGCTAGGTTTAGGTGTAGGTTGTTGAGTTTAGGGTTAGGTTTAGGTGTAGGTTGTTAAGTTTAGGGCTAGGTTTAGGTGTAGGTTGTTGAGTTTAGGACTAGGTTTAAAGTTAGGTATAGGTGTAGTTTATTGAGTTTAGGGTTAGGTTTAGGTGTATGATGTTCGGATGTTATTAGATGTACAATTAGCTGATATACTTTGTGTCTATGTGAATTCAGGCTTGGCTGCTTTCACTGTTGGCAGCTCAGAAGGACTGGAGGCTGGCTCTCCTCCGCCTGGGGCACCTGCATCATGTTGGTGACCAGACTGTGCCTCCAGACCCTGACCTCTCCTATGCCTATTACTCAAACATCGCTAAGCAGACTTCAGCAGATCGACTGAATCCCTCCTCACAACAGGTGCTTGACACCGTAAAACATTTAGCCCTTAGAAGAACTGACATTCTGTACTGTGCATACTGCACCACCACTCCACCTCATTCCCAACTCCCCAACTCATCCCAAAAATATTGGATGGAGCACCAACCGTCATTCCAGAGAACACAGCTCTGCTGCTTCACAACTGCACAGTGCTGGAGGGCTTTATACCCCTCCAGCCCACACCTAGTATTAGTCATAGTGCCAATAGGTGCATGTTTACCTGCACCACAGAGTCCTATTCTATTGACAGTACCTCTCTACAGGGACTACGCAAGCTGTGTGTGTGCTTTTGCACATCTGTGTCAGCAATGGGTGCAAATCAAAGTAGCTGATTGCATTCATTAGAAAGGGGTGTCCACAAACATTTGGACATACAGTAAGACATTACTAATATAGTCCACAATGTATGTTAATATTTGGAATTCTGTCACTACTGTTTTTTTAGAGCAAGTCCCAGATCTGAAAGTGCTGCAGCACAGACTGTATAACAGCTTCACAATTTGCAGAAACGCCAGCAGCAGTGTAAATGTGTCTCTTGGCAACCGACTGAGCACATACTGTCATCTTGACATCTTGTCATCGCTAAGAGTCATATGACGAACAGCACCAGTCTAACTTACTAAAAGTTTTGTGTTGCAGACATTCGTTGAGTCAGTCTTCCTGAATGATGAAGAAACGCTGAAGGCCCAAACCAACACAAACCATGATCTCTTTCACTGGCTTAAACTACAGGCCCGCAACGGGGTAGCAGACGCTGAGGTGAATTTAATGCACCTAGAAACATCCCAAATCAGGAGTCTTTCCTCCAAATGTTCACTTATTCCTTTGCAAATGTTTGGCTCTACAGCAAGCGATAGGCCGAATGCTGTTCTGGGGGCAGCAAGGGGTGGCTTCGGATATCCAGACCGCTGTGAGGCACTATGAGAGGGGAGCTACTAGACTGCAGGATCCTGTGTCCATGTACGACTACGCTATCGTCCTGCTCACGGTCAGAATGGAATGAATGGCATAGAGAGCATCATTGCTAATTGGAGTCTATCCAGTACACTGTTAGCAATGTTAGCTTCACTGATTGAGCTTTTTCTTTAGAAATAGATTGATTTTAACCACAGCTTTAGATTAGTGTGGGTATTTAAGTACTGTGTTACTGTTCTGATGCTACCAATAATATTAATAATTTTTTTTTTTTGTGAGGATTAACCAGTATTATAATAATGGACAACGGAAATGGAAAACCAAGCAATCAGATCTTTTTTGTGATGCACTTTCAGGGCCAAGGAGTTCCAAAAGATGTGCCAAGAGCCGTCGCCTTCCTGAAAAAAGCAATGGACCAGGTGCATGTCTTTTTTTTGCATTGTATTGCATTGCATATCACCGCTGTCATAGGAAAGCCTTGTATCTCCCAAACAGTAACTTTGCAGGAGGCTCAGCACCAGGCGATTGATAACAGGGTTGTGGGTTCTATACCCAGGCTTGGCAAGCTGCCACTGTTGGGCCCTTGAGCAAGACATTTAATCCTCTTCGCCCCCCAGGCACTGCAGCGATGGGTGCTGACTAGTGGGTATGTGTGTGTGTGTTTACTGCACAGGGATGGATGATTAAAAGCGGAGGCCAGATTCCATCTCTGTCCAACACAAATGGTGAATATGGTTGGCTTTGTCTTCTTTGACCAATGGTTGATGTAGATGAAGTTACAGCCAATAGACCAATAAACAGATGTGTTTAAAGCTGTGAAAATCCACTCACTTGAAATTCTTAGCATTTTTTTTTTACATAGTGGCAGCTTGTGAGTGCTGGTATGCTAGAAAAAGCCTCCGTACGCCAAAGAGTAAACTTCTAAAGTGCCAGTGCTGCATACTGGCCCACTTCAAGTCTTTTTTGAAAGATTTCTGTTGGACAGTTCATCATGAAATATAGATATGAGGGATTTCTTGAAATTAAGCAAATGAGAAATTCTCAGAAGAGACCAAATAATAGATCTAAATAGATGCACAAAACAAGGTTAATGGAATAAGGTTTTATTTATTATTATAAGTACTTTTGGAGCATTTGTGTTGGTCCATTCACTTTTTTACATAATGTAAAGAAGTCATGTCCAATTATGGCAAAAAAGTAAAGATTAAGGCAAAAATGTAAGTTTTTACATTCTTAATTCTTTGCTGTGATATATCATCATGTGTATATCATCATTTACATTTACGTTTATGGCATTTAGCTGACACTCTTATCCAGAGCGACTTACAAGGTAATTCATATTACAGAGGTGGGTCAATGTAGTGTTAGGAGGCTTGCCCAAGGACTCTTATTGGTGTAGCACAGCATAATCAACCAGCCCGGGAATCGAACCCGTCTCCCACATGGTGTGGTAGCTCAGTGGAAGGTAGTGGTGTTATCTGTTGCGCCACACCAACCACCACTGGTCATATCTAACCCCACTCCACTGTTCGATTATAAAGCTCATAATTAGTTGTTATTGAGTTGTTGATTCTCCTTTGTGCACTGCAGGGCTTCGCTCCAGCCTTCACAGCTTTGGGCTGGTACTACGAGCAGTTTGAGGGGAACTATGAGCGAGCAGCAGAGCTTTGGGAACAGGCTGATCTCTTGGGGAATCCTGATGCTGCCATGAATTTAGGAGTGTTCCATTCGCAAGGCCTCTATCCTGGACAACCAGCTGACAAAGTCTGTGCACACAGTTACTGACTTTCTTCTGTATTTTTTGTGTGTGATAATTTATAATAATTACAATGGTAAAAATAAAATTATGTACCTAATGTACCAGCATCCCCTGTCCAGACACTGATGAGATGTTTCTACTATTGGTCTTTTAGTTATTTATAGAGATGTTTAATTTTTAGTAATTATTAGAATCTACTGAAGCTCTTTAAGATTAGCAGCAGAATACATCAGATGGTTGCTCCTTATAACATCTTATAAACTGCTTTGAATTTTTAATTATGTGTTTTTTGAAGCATGAAAGTAATTTTAACATATTAATAATAATAAAAAAATGTGTTTTTACCTTGTTCGTTCTTTGTCTTCAGGTTAAGGCTTACAAATACTTCCTAAAGTCAGCGCAGAGAGGCCACATAAATGGAGGCATTGAACTGGCTGAAATTTGGAGCCGAGGGATTCCTGGTCATGTGCCGCGACACCCATCAGATGCTGTCCTGTAAGTGGGAAGTTTTATTACTGTAATAAAGAAACGACTATGTACAGATAAGTGGTCTGTCTGTTGGATTACTGATCACAGGGTTATGGGTTTAAACCTGGGTACACTAAGCTGCTACTCGGCCCTTGAGGAAGGCCCTCAACCCTCTGACCTTGTGTTTTGACCCCAGCTTTCTAAGCTGGACTATGTAAAGAGCTGGATTTCATTGTGCTGTATAGGTATAATGACAATTAAGGCACATTACATTATGATTGATAGTCGCAATTGTTGTCTTGGTTTTAGGTGGGTTAAGTGGGCATCTGAGCAGAATGGATATCTCGGGACAGTCCTGAGGAAAGGCCTGAATGCTTATCTTCAGGGGAACTGGTAAACTCAACGTCTTTGTTTAGTCCTTTGGCATATTGTCATTCATGATGGTTATATAGTTATGGCATTGTGTCATTGGAGACACTGTTACATTTGTTCATTTTTTTTTCTTTTTCCAGGTTCATGGCATTGATTTATTACCTGATGTCCTCAGAGTGTGGGTTTAAGGCTGCACAGTTTAACATGGCTTTCTTGTGTGAGCACAGTCCTGTGAGTCACATGCTAATACCACTGCTTAATTTTTACACATCATTAATTAATATACTTAATTAACATTCACTGTTAATGTTATTTGATTTGTTCAGTGTGAGAATTTTATATTGCTTGCAGAGAACATTATTAGCACTAGCAAAGATTTGCTTCATTTTAGATGATATTTTGGTTTACTGAGTGACAAAGTATAGTAAAAGTGTGTGTGTGTGTGTGTTTGTGTGTGTGTGTGTGTGTGTGTGTGTGTGTGTGTTTTCATGTGTAATCTTTAGCGTGGATCCTTGAATTCTTCATTTGTGACACAATGTATGCTACACTACTACAACCTGTCCATTCAGAGCCAGAATCCCACCTCTTATGGTAATTCATGATGTTTGCTCTATAGGCCTATATCCTTACATAGCATAGCTTACAGCCCATCTATCTAATAGTGTATGTCAAAGTCTAAAAGTGTTAGAGCTGGTTTCCCAGACAAAGATCATGCCTGGTCTTGGATTAAGGTTTATTCAATAGAGAATCTTTAAGAATTCTTTGTATTCCAAGGCTAGACTTGATCCCTGTCTAGGAAACCAGCCTTTGGGTACCTAAGCAAAAAATGTAAAGCCATTTATCTGGGCAATACCTGGGTTTTATGCACAAACAACATGATAAGAATAAATGTAAATAAACAAAAATACAGTAAAAAACAAGATTTTTCTGTTTTATAAAACAAAAAATCATTTAGTTTGAGATGGAAGAAAAAAAAAACTTTTGTCGCAGATTTCTCAATTATTCCCCCTTAATGCAGCACACCTTAAAGGCATTGGGCATGATTCTGGAGAACGACTGTTAAAATTTGAACTCAACAGCAAAAGAAGCACACCCCTCCCTTCAGTGCTCCTTCTGAAGCCCTCCCCCCTCCCCAAATCATGCATGTGCATTGCCAGAGTAATGACACTGGGCTTGTAGACCAAAAGACAGCAAACAAGGCTAACGCCTTTTTAGATCTTCATGGCCATAAAATCCTTTGTACGATCTTCTTGTACGATCAATTATCATGACACAACATTAGAGATATAATGCTGGCCTTGTGCTGAATGTTGGAAAATGTGTAACCTGTTCCATGTGTTACCACCAGGTAATCATTTAGAACTGGTCCATTAGCTGCCGTGCTAACACTGCAGTAGTGATGTTGGACGAGGCTGGTGTTTTGGATGCTGCTTTTGGACATAACTGAGCTATTTCTGTAAAAAACAGCAACAATAAGTCAATGCTGCCCACCCGTCGAGCAGGACTAGAGCAAACTTGGTCTCTGCACCATCCAAACACCACACCAGTTAACAAACAAACAAGCAAACGTTTTGTTCCTCAGATCTTTTTCTTTTTGGCTGGTTCTCCATTACTAGATATTAGTGCTTTGGACTTAAGGCATGACTATTTCTGGAAAGAGCAATATTTTGATATTTATTTCTTTTTTTCATTTGGGTCAGCTTTGGTGAAAATGGGTGACCTGTTCTATGAGGAGCACACTAGAGGTAAAAGAGACCTTTCTGCTGCAGTTGAAATGTACAGAGAAGCAGCACTCAAAAACGACCCACAGGTATTACACACACTTCAGACTGCAGTCAGGCTTAAACTCCTTAATGCAGAAAGGCTTATCACACACTAAGGTGTATTACTCAGTAACTACAGGGTCTTCTGTAGAAACTAGTGGGAGTAATAGAAGTCCGTAATAACACTTTCGACCTGCCGACGGACCGTAGCTTTAAGGGGTTATCAGGGATTATCAGCATTTTCATACATATGGTCGTTTTAAGACATTCCTAGTAAACAGAAATGTAGCTACATTTCCTCCAAATGTCCTTCTTAAAATCTTCTTAACTGGTTAGGCTGTTTTTCTGTGCCATAATTCTGATTCCTCATGCTGGTGTTTTATGTATTTTCTGCAGGGTTGGTACAGCCTGGGTCTCCTTGTTCAGGAAGGGGTGCGATTGCCAGCCACTTTACTCTCTCAGCTAAATTTGCTGCAGCATTATTTTTCAGACAAGCACACACTTCTTACCACCTTGTACCAAAGGTATGTTAGCTATACACACTCCCTATGATTTTTATATCATAAAATAATGTGAATCAACAACACTGTTGGAACAATACTTACTACTTCACTTATTTTGCCCTCCCCCCAAAAGATGTCGAGACTCAAGCAGCGATGAGGCACATCTTCCCTGTACTCTTGCTCTGCTGGCAGCGCACTTACAGTCCCTACAAACACTCGGACAATCTACTGTGAAGGTTTGCACATGCCAAACATGTTTATCTTCAGTGATGTTACGTATAATTGACTTTCTGTGTAATGAAATGGGCTCTAAGTGGCTCAGTGGGGGTTGCGAGTTCGAATCCTGAGCCATGCCACTTTGCCATCAGCAGCAGGAGTCAGAGAGAGCACAACTGGCCATGCCCTCTGGCAGGCACAGGCATCTGTTAGCTGGTGCGGTGGAGCTAGGGCCCCAGCGCTTTTTCTTCGAGCATGTTTGCTGCTAGAGGCAATTGCTGGCTTTGCATGTATTGGAGCATCGCGGATGCTAGGGGGAGCAACTGGGTTAGTTGGCAGTACCAAAGTGGGAGAAAAAGGGACAAATTCAATAAAATATTTATAATAAATAATAAATTATTCTGTTCACCTCTTCAGAATGTTCTGCACTGTGTTGGCAGCTGTAGAGCTGAGTTTCCCTCTTAGCACTATTTGAAGACTGTTGTGAAATGGTAGAGAGAGCATCACATGAAACACTCTCTCGCTTTAAGATGATCTTAATAATACAGAGCTCTTGGGAAACTGAATTGTTGTCAATTGGCTGTATCTGATCACCCTTACTGTCGACAGTCATTTCACTGATGTGTAGCAGTGAAAGTGGACTTTCAAAGGGCCCCATCTTACACCCTTTGCAAGGCGTGTTGCGATGCTCATTGCTATCTTACAACCCGCCAACTTTCTATTTTCATACTTTTCGCCTGCGTTGTTTAAATAGCAACAGTGCTTGTGAATATATCTACGATGGGCTTGGTGGTCTCGAAATGAGGTGTGTTCAGGTAAATTTCTGGCATATTACTATCTCGGCAATGGAAAACACAGGAGCTCCATTGACTGAAAACAACCTAGTCTTGTAACTGTCTACACCACTGAAATAGAGTCAGACCGCACCTGGCTCTAAAAGGGAACGATGAGTGACACGCTGGTTGGTTTATTGCACGTTACGTCCCAAACACACCCATGATTAACTTAGTACATGACTTTTGCACTTTTAGAGATGCGCAAGGTTTACTTTTCCTGTTGTTACGATAGCAAAAACACACCGACACCCTAAATCAAGCTGTGCATATAATAACATTTGATGCACTTCTTGAACACATGACCGCCACTGCCTACACAAGTGCTTTAGAAGTGGTTTCTGGGAGGAACACATTCCTATAGGCTACACATTGCTTGCCTTCCTAGAACAACTGCATGAACCAAACAGAACCGTGACTACTGGGCTGTGGTTCATTATGAATATACCCCTAAAACATACATTAGTGTACATTAAAATGAAGGCATTTCAGTGATGCAAGATTTTATGATGTTTTGTTGGGCCCACTTTGTTAAATGTCTCTTATAACTGTAGTTTCACATCCTTGTAATAATAGTGTAACTACAGATGGTGTTCACTGTTACACATTATTACAGTAGTGCGAGTTCCCATGTGCAGTTTTAGATTTGTAACCAAAAAAGCAGTTACTACAAAAAACATCCCTTTAAAATGTATTTATTACACATTAGAAAGAGTATTGTCACACCAATCAAGATTTACTTGTGTAATTAAAATACTAAAGTTGATTCATGTGTTGTACATAAGTTGTATTACTGTAATGCATCTGTACGCATGGTACGTTACATCTAGTTACAGTGTTATTGCATGGATTGTAATGAAAAAGAGATATTTAATATAATGTGGAACCTCTGTTGTCTAGCCATACTAAGCCCACTACCTTTTCATTTAGTTATCCTGTAGTTGATTATTTTTTCCACCCCTTTTCTGTGTTAATGCAGCTCCTTGGTGCCGTGGCTGTTGCTGTTGCTACTCTCTCTTTTTGCAAAATCATCCCAGCGATTCTCCGCCAGAGGTCAGCATCCGGTCAGCAGAATTCGACTCCCTCTGAGGCCGAGCAGCCTACAGAGCAGGAAGGGTCTTCAGGGGTGTGAGCGGTTCCTCAGTGTTCATGCTCACTGCTTTATAAGCAGGTCTATGAGGATCTTCCCAAAAGAATATCAGGATTTCATTGTTGCTTAAAAGATACACATATTTAAGTGTGTATATTGTCGAACAGTTAGTTACATTACTGTGACCTTTCTTTTTTTTTTTTTTTTTTTTTTGCATATCTCAGCCAGGCATACTGTAAAGGCAGCATTATGTGAGAATTGGTATGTTTTGCTCCGGGCTCCCCCTACAGTTTTGGAGTATAAGTCACTTTCACTCCACTGCAGTTAATCAGCAAATCGTGCTTTGAGCTGCTCCTAAAGGACACACTTTACACATGCGTTTCTGGACAAGCTGGCAGATACTGAACTGGAATCTGAAGGTGAAGAAGCATGTGGACCGAGGTGGTAGAGTAATACTACAGGCTTTTACACAAATATGACTACACAGCGATACACAGTTCTAGAGAAAGGTCTCGTGCAGCTCCATCAAAATTCTTTAGTGCAGTAGCAGCGTTCTGGACTGGAGTGGCAAAGACAGAGACATTGCTTTAATGCATTTTTTGACCCAAAACCAGTAAAATAACACACTGTGGCACCAAAAATACACTATTTCTGATTGTAATACCCAACATTTACTATTAATATTATATATGATTATTTTCTGTACACTTATAGGAATGGAAAAGTGTCAGGTGGCCAGTTTATTTGGTTTTATTTAAAGCAGGTGACAAACAAATGTTTTAATTTATTTTTATTTAAAAAGTAGTGTGGCTCTGTGGACAAACTGCCTGTAGAACCAGAGACAAAAAAGCTGTGCTATCAACTTTCACACATGATCTATTTTTATTTGCAGTTGCTTTTCCAATGATGCCTGCCCCTCTCTCTCAATGACGCTGAGCGCTTCTACTTTTTTAAATGTGGAAGTAAAGTATGGTGGCCTCGTGAGGCCACTGTGTGCCTATGTGTGTGTGTGTGACCGTAATGAATGGCAGTGTGGTCGCGGGGGAACAACTGCACTGACGGACGTTGGCAGCAGGTGTATTCTGCTGAGTCACACCAGGACATGGAAAACACACAGCGTCAGCTAATTAAAACCCAGCTGACCTGCTGATTACTAGAGGAGGGCGTATTCTGCCCGGCCTTTATGTAGGTGGTTGAATTGTCCTGGGGACTTTGGCCAGTGAAAAACTGCTTGAGACTAAAGTGATTAGGCACTTGCTGTGAAACCTTCAACTTGGAATCAGTTGGAATAATTATTTTTGTGTTTATAGACTGGATGGTAAATGGAGTGGCTCAAGCAGTTTTACATGGAAGGATGTTGAGAGGCGTGGATATGCTGCGCTCACATAAAACTAGCAGAAAGAATAGCCTGAATAACTCAACCCCACAGCATTTCATAACCAAAGGAGTGTAGGGAACATCTTTATTTTTTTTAAAGAAAAAAAAAACAGGAAATAACAGGATTAATCAACTTTAATATGTTTGAAGTTAGCAGCATACAACTAAATAAATATATATGCAAATCTGCACAGTGAAGGCTGCTACACCCGTGTCACATCACTTATTGTCTTCTTATTAGTGTAAGATATTGTGGGCAATCCTCTCCTCTTAGACTGCCTCTCCTTTATTTTCATTCTGGTCCTTCTCTGTGGTGGATTATAACCTGCAGCCCAGCACTTCGGCCTCCCGAAGCCTCTGTCGTATCAAAGCCACGGAAGTGGTTCTTAGCCCCAATGATGTAGTTGCTCAGAATGGCACTGGCCTCCTGCTCTGGTCTGGATGCACCACGTTTGCACTGGAGCTTCTCGCGAACCTTCATCATCTCTGTGTCCAGTCTTCCCATCACTTTATTGAGTTCTGTAATTCTGTGCCCTACATCTGAGTATTACACAGTATTACACAATAAAAGCCTACTGTCACAGTCATAACAAAGCCTTGTAAGTCTTAGAAATGTTAAAACCATTGGGTCTTATTCACCAACCAAAATTTCTTCTTAAAACACACTTCTTTTACAAAGATTCTGACACTCAAAACAATTTTTAGAGATTAAAAACACATCCTACATCTGAGACATCTAGACTTTTTGCTAGACTGCCCAGAAGAGGCAATTTTGCTTCACTGACTGGCTGAGGGAATGACTGACTGAACATTGTTGAAAAACCCATGCGCAAAGACTCCTACCTCCTGTTTATCTAGAAGACATTTTGCCACAAAGCTAACAATAAAATAGATAAAATCTTAGGTAAGCTGAGGTTGGGTCTCCTGACTCAACATCACTACCGCAGCATTAGCAGCACCCTTGCCAAGCATTGCTACTGCTGTGTTGGCATCGCTACTGGCCTCGCCCAACTTTGCTACCATGGCGTTAGCATCGCTCCATCGCACCAGCTGCCAGTCTCACACGGTGTTGTTACTGCACTGATAACATTAATACCACAGTGACTGCTGGCTTTGCCCAGCATTGTTATTGCGGCGATCGCATGTCTACTTCGCCAACCACCAGCCTCCCCACTGTTGAAATGCCATTGACCATTTTATTGGCCAATGGTGGCCCAGCAAAACTAGGCTTGTCTGTTTTTAGGATGTTTTGCAAGAACAAGTTCTTAGGAAGATATTAGTGAATAAGGCCCCTTCTTCACTTTATTGCAAGTTGATCTAACAGGACATTGTTAATTATAAATTAAGTCCTTTTTATGACAGTTTATGTTTGTCTTTTTTTAACTAAAATATTTTCAAATGGTAGAAATAAACAAGAAAATAAAGCCATAACCTACCGTTGTTCTTAGTCTCCTCAAACTCTCTGCGAGCTGCTTCAATGTAACGCTGCACTAAGACCTTGATCACCTGCAGGCGATATGGCACTCTGCCTTCCCCCTGACCTTCGCTCAGGTTCTGGGTACTGCCAGACTGATCAGAGCGAAAACTCATTAACCTTGAACACTGAAATTTTAAAATACGAATGGTTGTCCATAACACTTACCACGGATGAGACTGGAGGGTAGTCGGTGCTACCTGAAGTATTTCTTCGGAAGGTACTCCTACATAAAGCACAGAGAAAAGCTTGTAATCACTGCCAGATCTGTCAGATCTATTGTATTCAAATCTAGCGAAACCTTCCTCAAAATACTTATGATGCTGCTTGTTAAACTGACCTACCTCATCACATGTAATAATGCCTTGGGGGAAGGTAGGATATTGAAAGGCACGGGCATAGTGAGGCCCTCTCTGAAATAGCTGAGGTACAGCTTGGAACGAGCAAACTTCCATTCAACGTCGGCATCGTTCTGGAAGATGTAGAAAGGTACTCTTTTGTTTTCCTTTTTATTTTCATTGATCAATACACCTGCTCATTTATTGTTTCTTTTACAGTCAAGGGTATGTAAAAAAAAAGAGCTTAGCCTGCTTTTGTTGGAGTAACTGCTGTGAGGATTTGATTGTGTTCAGCCATCAGAGCATTAGTCAGGTATTGATGTTGGATGATTAGTTCTGGACCACAAACCTCGCTCCAACTTATCTCAAAACTCTTGGATGGAGCTCCATTACTTACTCCATTACACTTTCACTGCTCCACAGCACAGTGCTAGGGGGCTTTAGACCCCTGTAGCCCACTTCTGGCATTGGCCATGGTGGACTTAGGGTCTCGACTGTCCAGTAAAGGCTTTCTACTAGATTTTGGAGGAGCATTGCTGCAAGGATTTGATTGCATTCAGCAACAAGAGCGTATGTGAGGTCAGGATGTTGAATGATCATCACCCTAACTCATCCCAAAAGTGCTGGCATTAGACATGGTACCAATAGGTTTACGTTTTTCTGGTCCAGAGAGGCCATTAGTGAGGCCTGTTCTAGTGGCAGTGCTTCTCTACAGGGTCTAGACAAGCTGTTTGTGTGTGTGCATTTGCACATCTGTGTCAGCAATAGGTGCAATGTAAAGTAACTGAGTGCATTCATTAGAAAGGGTGTTCACAAGTCAGGTAGCTCACCTCAATCTTTTGAAATGAGTTGGTTATCATGGCAATGAGCATGTTCAGCAGCACAATGACAATGATCAGAGTGAAAATCCCATACAGTGCTCTGCCCACAAACTCGGCCATAACGTAGTCGGGCATGTCCACATATTCCTGTTTGAACACTCCAAACATAGTCCAGAAGAGAAAGTTAAAGGTCTTGTTGAGCCTGTAGTTAAGGAAGTCATGGAAGATGGTTAGTTTTTGCAGCATGTATATGTTCAGCATGGTTGAAATGTCATATTGAGACCATATTAGGCAACGTTTGTCAGTACCTGCCAAGCTGAGAGCCTACATATGGGACATATATGTTGTTCATCCCACACAGAAAAGCAGTTCCAATGATCAACAGGATAAACGCAAATCTGTCGGGAAAAAGACCAAAAATGTTATTTATGCCACAACATTGGTGAGAAACTGGTCTGCAATCAAGGTATGCATCTAAAAGTTCAGCATATGTTCAAAAGTTTGTAGACACCTGCTCGTTAGACATATCTTTTGAACTCGAGGGTATTAAAAAAGCGCTAACAGCTCTGTTCTGGAAGGATTTACATTCAAACATAACATTGCTGTGAGGATTTGATTGTGTTCAGCCATTAGAGCATTAGTGAGGTCAGGTATTGATGCTGGATGATTAGTTCTGGACCACAAACTTCACTCCATCTTATCTCAAAACTATTGGATGGAGCTCCATTACTTAAGAGAACACACTTTCACTGCTCCACAGCACACTGCTAGGGGGCTTTAGACCCCTGTAGCCCACTTCTGGCATTGGCCATGGTGGACTTAGGGTCTTGTGCAGATTCTCCAGAGCATCCAATTCTTTTCCAAGGACAATGGACAGCCTGTGTGAGTGGGTGTGCCTTATAGTAGCTGAATCCACTGATAGAAGGGGTGTCCGCATACTTTTTGGACATGTATGTTGAAGTGTATGTTCCTAGTCTCATCTTTAACAATCCACACCTCATCATATCGTCTATCATTTTTCCAATGGATATCTGTAGGGTTCCCAGGGATTCGTGGGCTGGTAGTATGTAGGACAAACGTGTGAAGCTCAGCATACTGGTCACAGCAAACAGAATTTCAGCAATCAGCTGAGGATCTTCTTGTCTCCAGTTTTCTCGTGCTGCTCATAGTTAACATACACATGTAGAAGCTTTAGTGACAGTCTAGAATCATGGGTATAAAACATATCTAAAATATCAATACACACTGTATCAAACACACACAACTCAATTCTGTATTAATGCCTTAACCCCCTAGGCTTATTTTGAGTTTTAGGATCTATTATTTAGTAAATATTACGAATGATTTGGCATCTGCTATAAATGATTTAGTATCTACAATAAATGATTCAGTACCATCTAAATGATTCAGTAACTGTTATAAATAATTTAATGTGCTATAAATGATTCAGTGTCTACTACAAGTGATTCAGTATCTAAAATATGCGATTCAGTACCATCTAAATGATTTAGTAACTGCTATAAATGATTTAGTATCAACTATAAATGATTCAGTATCTACTTTAAATGATTCAGTATCTACTACAAGTGATTCAATATCTACAAAAAATATTTAGTACCATTTTAATGATTCAGTAACTGCAATAAATAATTTAGTATCCACTATAAATGATTCAGGATCTACTTCAGGTGATTTCTACAGTAAATGATTCAGTACTATCTAAATGATTTAGCATCTACTATAAATTATTCAGTTTCTACTACAGATAATGTAATATTTACTATAAATGATTCAGTAACTGCTATATATATATATATATATATATATATATATATATATATATATATATATATATATTTACTATCTACTATCAATTATTCAGTATTTACAAGTGAATTATATTCTACTATATATGATTCAGTATCTACTATAATGGATTCAGTATCTACTATAAATGATTAGCAACTCACACAAATGATTCAGTAACTGCTATGTATAATTTAGTATCCACTAAAAATCATCCAGGATCTACAAGTGATTTAGTATCTACTGTAAATTATTCAAAAACTGTTACAAATGATTTAGTAATGGTTATATATAATTTAGTATCTATTATTATTAATTCAGTAGCTAATATAAATGATTCAGTAATATAAATGCTTTGAGGACAAGGCATGCAAGTATAGGTCAGCAAACAGGCCATTGGTTGAAGCACAAAGTCATTAAAACCAGTTATAAATAGACTAATCTGGCATTATGTTGCTTGGCAGCTGTGGCCAACGGTTTACAAACCATTTATTCAAACCAAACCATTATGTTTAATCATAAATGATTTGTTGAACACTGGTGTATTATAGTGAGTATTATATTGTGTATTATAATATATATTGCATTATATTGTGTCATGTCTAAAAATAACCTTTGCAAAATCAGTGTAAAGCACTGTACAGTCTCTTACAGTGAAATACGTTCACTGTAAATCCACTGTAAACAATCTGTGGTCCTGTCTGAATCACCTGTGTTTGTGAAGTAATCACACAGGTCCTCGGCGCTGGGATCCTGGCAGAGAAAATGGCCTTTTAGCACAATTAAAATGCGCAGTGTGAAGGAGGCCAGGTACATGCTGAGCACCAGCATATCCAGAATGTTCCACCAGTCCAGTAAGTAGGTCTTCAGTCCCTCAATCCACACCTCCTTACACTCAAACCAGAAGAAACCTGGAAGGGCGTAAAATGAACCTGCTAAGGAGGTCTGTGACACTGGAGGAGGGTTTTAAACCTTCTGTCAGGTGTTCGACTCACACTGGGCAGAGTCATTCAATACAGCTGTACCACCAGTACACCATGCAGAACATACATCACCACAACGATATCTATGAATATCCTATTCATAAAATGTAAAGTGGTGGTAGTCAGCACTCAGCACTTTCCTTATTATTGTAGTATGCTCATATGTGAAATTATTAACAGTCATTCAATAGAAATCAACTAGTGCTTATTTAGGAAGTCTTGCCATGTGACATTATAGTAAAGTAATAATTGGTATAATTCTACATCATATGGACAAAAGTATTCGGCTCATTCGTTGTTTCTTCTGAAATCAACAGAATTAAAGGGTGTATCCTGTTTTTGTCTGAGTACCTGTCCATACTGTGCAGTGAAGAAGGCTTTCTACTAGACTTTGAAGCATTGCTGTGAGGAGTTGATTGCATCCAGTGACAAGTGTTAGTGAGGTCAGGATGTTGGATAATCCCCACCTGATCCCCTATTTCCTAACTCATCCTAAAAGTATTGGATGGAGCACCATCATCATTCCAGAAAAAACACAGTTCCACAATGCTGGGGTGCTTTATACCCATGTAGCCCACATCTGGCATTAGACATGGTACCAATAGGTTCACAGGGAGTCCACAGAGGGTGTCAGACCCTGTTATGTGGATTTGTTTTTTGTGTGTGACTGCGTGATTAATGTATCACTAACAGTAAATGCAGATGTTCCCCTGAAGAGCTATAGTTCCAGATATCACAGGTATCAGGGAACAGGTAAAACATGGCAGAGATCCTCTGGTAGAAATGAACAAACCTGTCACTGTACCATTATTTCCTCTTGAAGTCATGCTTAATCAGCTGGTGTGCTGATTAACCAATCTTGAGAATCTGTTTTTTTGATATCTTCAAATCCAAAACATCTCACCAACAACCCAGATCATGTGAAGGGAGTTGTAGAGAATGTGTTGTGCGCGGGAAGCGATGTCATCGCGGCAGATCGCCATGAAGATCGATTCAGCTAAGAGGATAATCAGGAACCACATGTAGGAGGCAGAGTGCAGCAGGAACTTTATCACTGGAATCTTCAGAGTCCTTCCAATCTGGGAGAGAAAAGATAGTAATCCCAAAGTAGATGTTAAAACCTTATATAACTTCTTCGGTTCCTGAAAGAACCTGTAAATAGATGGCTCTTTACGCATTTGAGTATGTGTTTGTTTATGTGTTGTTTTCACTGGCTTCCTGTAGCTGCTGCCTACATCCAATTTAAAACCCTGACCCTGGCCGTTCTTGATGGCAGTAGTCAAAAGCGGATCAGAACCGAGAGCCAATCCCTTAAGATCTACGTCTTTTTTTCTGTCCTGGCACCAAAGTGGTGGAACGAACTTTGGAAGTTGCTCGATGTCTTCAAACGCAGACTGAAGACCCACCTCTTCCAAGAGTAGCTGGGTGAAGTGTAGTGTCGAGTATTATTTTCTCCATACTGGCTTTTGTGTTTAGTGGTATCTTTTGGATTTTAGCAGATGCAAAGTAGCTATGGGTATTTTCTGAGTAAACAGCAAAGCACTTTTTAAGTCGCTGTGCATAAGAGCATCTGCTAAATGCTCTAAATGAGAGTCAAGAACCGTTTAGGAACTTGTCATTTTTAAAAGCTTTGAATAATGTCCCAGAGATCCCAGATCTGTAGGAAATGTCAGAATATAATCTCTGTCCAGTTTGACATAATGAAGCAAGCTTTAATGTTGTTAAAGAGAAGCAGAAGCCAGTACTTGGCCTCTAGGAAACATGGGACTCTGCATCTGCATCTAATCTCACCTTGGACTTTGGAGCAATCCAGTAGATGAGGCACAGCAATGGCATGGTTACAAAGATCCCCAAAGACACCAGCAGTTTCCAGGTTGTGTTGCTGCCCCTCCAGCCTGAGAGACTGCCACACCAAATGGAGGACAGCACTTGCTGGCAGATGGGATGAGTCACAAACTAGAGGCGTGAAAGAAACACAGTTAAACACTGATCCCGGCTGTCAGTCAGGCTATTTGTGGACTGGCAATGTTAGCGTTAAAGCTAGGGCAGGGATCATATACTGTAATCCACAGTTTTCTCTGCAGCACAGAAAGTGTTGCTGAATCTGGGGCGAGTTGTGTAGAGACATGGATTCTGAAAGATGATGTAAAGTGACAGCTGTTGTTTCTCAGAATCAGCTAAGCAGTATATTGGATCAGCTGAACTAGACATCCTCAGGTGTATTTCTCAAGAAATATAGTCCTTCAAGTCATCAATATTTAGTTGCTCATTCTTTTTTTGGGTCACCACATCGATGTGGAGCCAGTTGACACTAGACCATCTTAAATGGGTCTGAAAACTTTTTTGAGCTCAGCTTAAATCTCTGTTAGATCTGTTGCACTTTATTTTACTTTATTATCTTAAATTTATTTTATTTTATTATTTTATTTATCTTGCCACTAACAATTTCAGGTAGGCTCCAGACTCACCGTGACCCTGACCAGAAAGAAGTAGATAGGAAGATGGATGGGTGAATTGATGTTCTTCACCAAAAAGTAAAGTCCATATAAGTATTATCTGGTGATGCTGTACACCTGCTTAAGTTACTTTTTTTGGAAAGGTGCACTATATGGGCAAAAGTATTGGGACATCTGCTCATTTGGTGTTTCTTCTTAAATCAAAGGTATTAACTTCCCAACTCATCCCAAAATTATTGCATGGAGCACCAACCATCACTTTAGAGAACAGCTCAATGCTGGGGGGCTGCTCCACAGCTCAATGCTGGGGGGCTTTATACCCCTTTAGACCACGCCTGGCATTAGGCAGCATGGTACCAATAGGTTAATGTTTATCTGCTCCATATAGTCCTATTCTGTTGGCAGTATGAGACAAGCTGTGTGTGTGTGTGTGTGTGTGTGTGTGTGTGTGTGTGTGTGTGTGTGTGTGTGTGTGTGTGCATCTATACATCTGTGTCAGCAATGGGGTGTCCACAAACATTTGGACATTATAGTCCATTTTATTTCACCAAACTAAGTAATTTAATTTGAAGTAATTTTAAGTTTTCATTACTTCATCCAACCTTAATTAAAAAAGACACATCAATCAATCACACACTATGTGGCCAAAGGTTTGTGGACAACTGCTCAATCATCTTCTTTCTGTCATTTGAACTGTTTCTACTCTTCTAGTAACATTGGTTTAAGGATAATTTGATTGTATTCATGAGCATTCATGAGGTCAAGCATTGGGTGGTTAGTGCTGGATCACAAATGCCTCTACAAGTCTCTCCAAAGGTTTACAATGGCGAACCATTACAGTTCTACTCTTCCACAGCTAGATGCTAGGGGGGGGGGGACCCTGTAGTCCACACCTGGCATTGGGCATGGTCTACTAAGGCTCATGTGCAGCTCCTCTAGAGAATCCTTTTATATATATTGGCAATTCTTTTGCAATGGATTTAGACTCCTGTGTCAGAATCGGTAAACTGTTAGAGTATCTAAATTCACTGGGAAAAAAAATGTCCACAAATTTTTGGTGTAGTTGACAGCAAAGGTTTGTCACTGTCACATGTTGTCTATTACCACAGCAACCAACATACCACTTTGACTTCATATCCGGGCCCATTTGTTCCTCACCCGGCAGTAGCAGTGGTTACCTGTTTTTGGTTGTAGGTAATAGCCAGGCGGATGAGTGCCAGGTTGGGGATACCCTCCTCAAAGGTCTGCTCATCTAGCTCTTCATCATTGACCTCTTCACCATAGTTTAGTAAAGTGGAGACCTCGCTCTGGTTCCGGCACATTCCCAGCAGCTCCACGGCATACTCCTGACACAGCTGCTCCAGAGCCAGGTACTGCGGCTGAGGAGAGAACAGTGAGAGCCAGTTCACCCAGCGCTTATTTTCAGTCAGCTGCAGCACACTCCGAATAACAAGCTGTACTTTACACTCACTTTAAATTCTGGTTCCTTCTTGGACAGCTTGCGCAGCTCTGAGCTGAGGTGGAAGGCGCTGAGGATGGCATCCTCAGAGGTGATTGACAGGTAGGCACGGCTGGCGATGCCTCGGTACGTGTTGATGCGAGAGAGTGAGAACTTGAGCAGGTCATACTGGCGTGCGTTCCTGCACTCCAAACAGCTGCAGGAGATGGCATGAGGTGGCGAGATGATGTGACCTCTCTGAGTGAGCATGGTCACAATCTCGTACAAGTCTTCCTGACAGGCCAGCGTGAGAGGGGTCACCCCAGGAGCAAACTGTGAGGCATCGATGGAGCGGTCAAAGATGGCTGTGGAGAAGGAGCGCACATCCATCTTGTTGCCTCTTTCCTGGTCCAGACGGTCCAGAAGAAGTTTGACCACTTTTGGTTGATTAGTATCCACTGCCACCAGCAGGGCTTCGTGGATCTGTCGGAAGTCGAACTTGATGCCTCTCAAAAGAGCAGCCATGGTCTCCTCACTGCCCAGTCTGATTGAGAGGTTCAGAGCTTCCCTCCACAGCCGATCTTCAGAGTCGACCAGCTGGTGTATTATGCCTTCTCCTGCAGAGAGCAGGCTTTCCACCATGGCCATGTTGCTCTCTTGGATGGCTGTGATCAGCTCTGGTGGAAAGTGGATCTTCTTGTTGATGATCTCCCGCCACTGATCAGTCTGTTATAAATAGCCACAAGTACATGAGACAACTAGAATAAATGATAAATGAAATCTGTAGCTTACAAATCATATGGGTGACATAGTAGCTACTGTCAAATGCTAATGGATCAAATGCTTTACTAAACTGAACTGAACTGAACTTGATCATCTCCAAAACTCTTATATCTCTTAACTTTCAATGGAGGTCAATGTAAAAGTCATTTTGGAGCATTTCTATTAGCCCATTTATCTTAAAATGATTGACAGTGTAAAAAAAAAAAACAACTGTCAATGAACACTGATCAGACTCTCAACAGATCATCAACATCTCAGTGATGGAGCATCATCTGAACATTCAGTAGATCACCTAGATACCTTTACTAAAGACCTTCACTTTATTTGAAGAGTCTCTCTTGAAAGATCAGTGATCATCTAACAGGTCTAATACAGACCACCTCAACATCCTCAACCAGCTGATGTAGACCTGCTGCTGCTGACACCAGCATGGAACTGGAGCTTAATTTGACTGGGATTAAGGGGCCAGAGTGAGGGTTAAGATTCGATTTTGGGTTGAGGTTAAGGTTAAGGTTAGGATTATGACCAGGATGAGGGTTAGGTTTTGGATGAGGCTGGAGTTAGGTATTACTGGCTGCTAGGTACTAGTCTGCTTGATGTAACAAAAATTCTGTAACAAATTTAAAAATGGAGATACGTTATTGCCTGACTGTGTCGATATGCAACTACTTATACAATTGGCTTCTACAATTACTTACACTGTATTGCTTCAAATGCATATTATATTTACGTGGTTTGCTTCTGCGCTTAATTTCTCTGCTTGTTTCAATCCTCAAAATGCACTATAACATGGTAAAAATATCAAAATCTATGTTTTTTCATATTTCTATATAAAACAAGGGGTGTCCACAAACATTTGGACATTATAGCCTACTTTACCTTTAATTTGTCATTGTTTTAAACTAACTAATTTATTTTGAGTGTAGGTTTTCATTACTGCATCCAACCATAATTAAAAAGACACATCAATCAAAATCACACACTATGTGGCCAAAAGTTTGTGGACAATAGCTCAATTATAAGTTTCTTCTTTCTGTCTTTTGAACTGTTTCTACTCTTCTGGTAACATTGTTTAAGCATAATTTGATTGTATTCAGCTTCAAGAGCATTCATGAGGTCAAGTATTGGGTGGTTACACTTCTTCAAATTCATATTATATTTACATGGTTTGGTTCTGCGCTTAAATTTCTCTGCTTGTTTCAATCCCCAAAATGTACAATAACATGGTAAAAATATCAAAATCTATGTTTTTTCATATTTCTATATAAAACAAGGCTGTTCATACTGTAATAACTATCAATTTAAACACATCACCTTTTCTTTGTTCTTAAACACATGCAATATCAGTTTTATCAAAATGTAGAATGTGATTTTATTTACAGAACTTTGCTTATATCAATAAGTTACAAGTTAAAAGTTAAACTGAACGAAATGTAAGAAAAGACAATTGGGCTATAACGGTCACTGTGAATTCAAGTTTGCGATCTGCATGCTTTAAAATTATGCTCTATTTAAGGATATTAAAATAACATTATGCATTCTGTCATTTACACACATTTACACATAAACTGGTATTAAAAAATTATGGTCTTTAGTGTGAATGCTAAAAAATGTCCAAATATAGTCAACATTTGCATGCAATGTTGCAAAGGGAACGTAAGAAAGATGCCCTGGACCTGTTTAACTATGTAACTATGTCTGTTTTAGATTTTACCCCACCAGTGTGTGCCCTGCGCTCTCATGTCCTCCAGAAAGGGTTAAAGGAAGTGTCTGAGAAAGTTATCTTACTAACTTACTGTAAGTCGTTCCATGTTCTCAGGCGTGTAGCTGAAGGCTCCTCTTCTCAGAATAGAAGCTGAGATCCCGTAAAGCTCTCTGGTGGCAGCAGTAAAGGAATTATGCTTGTTTACCTGCTGAAGGAGCCAGGTGTGGCTGGCGTATCTGCAGCTGCTCTGGTGATTGTTTCTAGACAGTTCTGTTTATGTATCCCTGGGCTGGCCCTCTCATTCTGGGCATTTTTCCCTGGGTAGATCTACTAACCACTTCATACTGCAGAATTGTTCCCTGAGGAGGAGCCATAATTAGCGCTGGACACATTTAAACCTCATTAGAATCATTACCTTCCTTTTCTGCATGACGATTTTATGCTTTATTGGAGTCGGTTGTAATTGGAATCAGTTGTAAAAGCTCAGCGTTCTCACTAAGTATAAAACTCCACTCCGAACAAAGGTGTTAGCAGCATATAGGTGTCAACCATCTACATTCCAGCTGCATTACATGTCATATACAGCATTGTAATAAAATTTGGGGTCCCTTGGCCAAATCACACTTTTTTTTTTTTTTTTACTTATTGTAGTAAACATAGTCTCTATAGCCAGCCAAACACAAGGGCCAGAGTCAGAGAGTAGATGACACGCACTTCCCTCTCATTCTACAAGCAGTGTTGGCATCTGTTGGTCGGTACAGACATCTGGTGCAGTGGGGCTAGGAACCTGATGCTTTCCTCCCAGCGTCATCTGGCCTGTCTAGATGTTCTGTGATATACTCAGAAATTTGAGTTTTGTGATAAGGTCACATTAAAGAGGTCACATTTAGGAATCATCCATGAAAATGACCACCACCACCTTTAACTCTTAGCTCTTAGCTCAATCTTCCTGCAGTATGTGACCAGTTCTCTCAGAGAGTTTCTATTGTCCTCTAAATCTCATCTTGGCTTCCATAGTTGCCTCGAACTACCATTACCCAATAACATGTCTCATTGTGGAAACTGTAAGCTGAAAACACTTGACTGCCTTCTTCAAACTTTCCTCTGCCTTGTGGGCATTCATTAGTTTTGTTTTCAGGCCTTTAGATAGTTGCTTAGAGGAGCCCAGGTTTGATGAGTGTTAGTACACGATTTCAGGAGTCAGAGAATGTACAGTATGAAGCTTAATAAATACATTTGATCCAGCTGACAGCTCCTAATTACAGTTAGTGACATGCCTCGAGGCTATTTTGCTAACCATAGTCTAAGACTTTGTCAGGTTATATACTGTGCATATATTTGCTGTGCTTCTTTTTACTGTTTAGTGTATTTTTTACTATCCTTTTTTACTATCCTATAAATTACAATGCATAAATCCATCTGTTCAAACAATGCAGGACTGTAATTAATGAATAAATTCATGAATCAATTAATTAATGAATTGTTTGCTTCAACACACTGGCCTTTAAGTTACTGTTATAACTGAAGACTTCCAAAGAATTCCAAACCACCTTTCTCTAATTTTCTCAATAAGGGGCAGTGGTAGGTTGTGGGTTCGATTCCCGGGCTCGGCAACCAGCCACTGTTGGGCCCTTGAGCAAGGCCCTTTACCTTTACCCTCTTTGTTCCCTGGGCGCTGGAGGTGGCTGCCCACCGCTCTGTGTGTGTGTGTACTTACTGCCCCTAGTTCACTAGTGTGTGTGTGTGTGTGTGTGTGTGTGTGTGTGTGTGTGTGTGTTCACTACTTTGCTGTACAGTACAGTGACAAATACGTGCACCTTTAATAGCAAATTTTTTTTTTTTAAACTACAGTCCTATATACTACTTAAAATGACTCCTTTATATATATATAGTATCAAAGTTATTATTAAACAAAACTGAATCTGTAGAAGAAAAGCAAAGTTTGCTTTAATTTAAAATATTATAAACTAATTTATAAATTATAATCTCATATACATATAGTTACAATTATTTAGCAAATACTGACTAAAGTACAGCAGGCTGTTGATAATACGAGAAACAAATAACTCATTGGCACGTGTCTTGTTTTACCACTAAATTTTCATTAAAGTTCAAATGTTTATTTGTAAAGCGTTTGTAAATTGTAAGGAGTGAAGCTCAAGCTTTTCTGCAGGCTGAGATTAGAATAGTCACAGAGGGAGATGTTTAAAGCAACTCTCTCACTTGCCTGGCAAATAAATAAACAAACAAACCAATAAACAAACAAACAAACAAATAAACAATAAATAAAATCCTGAACACTTTCCGCATAATTACCTTGGGACTAAAGAGCTTATTTACTGTAATGCAATTTGTAATTGCGGGCTCATTGTTCCAGAAATCCACAAAAAAACCAACCAACCAAACAAACAAACAAACAAACAAACAAACGAGAGAGAGAGAGAGAGAGAGAGAGAGAGAGAGAGAGAGAGAGAGACTGAGAGACTGAGAGACTGAGAGAGAGAGAGAGACTGAGAGACTGAGAGACTGAGAGAGACTGAGAGAGAGAGAGAGAGAGAGAGAGAGAGAGAGAGAGACTGAGAGAGAGACTCTTACCTTTAAAAACACCACGCTGCTGCTTCCCTGTCTTTCCTTCTTGTCATATTAATCAATTGATCGTGACCTTTTGGCACATTTTACCAGTCTCATTTTGAGAAGTACACTTCATGTCCTCTACAATGTGGCAAATTAATTACGCAGATGGAGTCTCGCGGCCCTGTCAGACTCCCTCTGGAAAGCGGTGCGGCCACTGCCGCACTGCTCTGCCTTTGCAATTCTAATGAGTGGCCATTTATCAGGCCCTGATGGCTGGACATTTCACTCACTGTATAAATCTGCTGATAATATCAAAAATATGTGCTCTCTGTAATGTGCTTCTGCTGATTATGATATAAATGTCCATTAAATCCATATAATGTTATTGAAATAAATAGGCTGTACAGTGCCCAAACGCACCAACAGGTGGATTTATTGATTTGCACCCTTTTATGGATCTTTTACAGTTGTAACCTACATGTGCTGTGAGTCACTGATGAATAGTTTGCCCACTAGATGATTTGCATTTGTAAATGCAGTTCACGGATTAGTTTACATTAATTTTCCTAAGCTAAAGGGAAATCATTATAAATGAGGTAGGATCTACATTACTGTTACTTGTGGGTTGTACATACGGCCCATGACTTATGATTTTTTTGCAATAACTAATACTATTTGAGGAATTGATTCAGTGGTCTTGTTGCCATCATCTTAACTATGTGTAATTACTTTACGTTTTGATTTACATGGCACCTCGGGGAAGGGTAATTGGATGGGCTCTCCATTACCCATAAATGAAATGGCAGGGTAATGGCGAGAGAGGTGAACTGAATCTCCTTTACAAAAATAGCTCTTTATGGGCTCTAAAAAGGTTCTTCTATTGCGTTGTTTAAAGAACCCTTTGTAGCATCTTTATTTTTAAGAGTATAGTATAATATACAGTTTGCATTACTGACAAATCCAGTGTATTCAAGTCTGATGATGAAACTCAAGCCAGAGAGATTCATTCATACAGAAGATATTTTTATTTTCAATGCAAAATTTGAATATAGACCATAGCTTATCTGGCTCTTAAAGGTGCACAATGTTTTTTTTTTTTTAGATTGATGCCATAGAATAATCACTTGTGATTTTCTAAAGAACTTTCAGTAGAACCATTCAAGCCAAGAACCAGTTAGTGGCATTTAGTGGCTTTCCTACCCAATTTTCTCCTCATTTGAGTCACGGCCAGTTCCACCCGTAATTAAGTCTGTTCCTGTTATTTACATTTAAAGCATTTTGCAGACGTTCTTACAAATATGCATCACTGTTTATTCAGAAAATACCCTTAGCTAGTTTGTACAGACTAAGATCCAGAGGATACATCTAAGCCTAGCTACTACTAAACACAGAAGTCAGTATGGAGCCCACACTACTCTACACAAGGCACTACACTTCATATGTGCATCAGCAGCCAGAGTCTGAGAGAGCACAACTGGCCGTGCTCTGTCCGGGTGGGTAGATGGCGCTCTCTTTCCCCTCATCACTCTTAAAGCGATGTTGGCCAACACAGACATCTGTTGGACCTGCTGCTTTCCTTTGAGCATGTTCGCTGCCCAATGACAGTTCGAAAAGAGGCGGTGACTGGCTTCACATGCATTAGAGGAGACGTGTGTTAAGTCCTTATTCTCCTAGTGTTGGGAACATTGCTAGTGTTATGGATGGGTTAATTGCCAGTACCACATTGAGAGAAAAGGGGAAATATTTGACAAACAAATGTATATCTATTAACCCCTTAACCCAGAGAGGCTTCTACAGGGACTTCTGTACAAACTGGTGGGGCCATTCTTTGATAATAGAAGTTTGCCGTGGTCCATAGACTGTTTAAGGCCCCCACCCCAACCAAAACCCCCCAAACTTCTTCAGAACTACTGATCTGAGGTAGTTATTTGTTACAAATTTAGGCAAATTCTCAGGGAAATTGTGGTGAATGAGGCACATAGTTCTTGATAGAATCAAAAGTGGTTCAGCTATAAAACCATTTGAGGTGTCTTTTTTATTAGTTGGAGATACTGTGGGCAGTGCGTTGTTATATTTGCCCAGGTCCTTAATGCATGCTGTAAGACTTGCACATGCAACTCTAATATCATGATTAATGAGCGGAATATTACACATGCCTGAACTAATCGCTGACTCGAATAGTTTTGTTTGTTTGAGTGCTTCAGTAAACCAGACACTAAGACTGTAAGAGCCTTCTGATTATGGGCCATTATTCTCCACCACACTGCACTTTTTACTTTATTGGAACAACGTTGGTTTTAAAATGAGCTGGAGTCTGTCTCTGTGCAACAGCATCCGGACACTCTCCTTTAAAACCTTCCGCAATTTAGACCAGTGTTTGGGCATTAAATACATTAAATGCAAATTCATTTGAGAGGGGGGTCAGGCGAGTGAAAATGAGCACCAATGAATGTGGCAGAAGCTGCATAAACGCCAGGAATGCATAATCAAATTGGACTCATTAAGTCTGTTGAAATGACAGAGGCTTTTACTTCACTTGTATTGAATTACCAGGAATACAGCTCTCTTATGACAATCTGCATTATCGAGGCAATTTTTCCTCCCCTCTCCCTCTCTCTCTCTCTCTCTCTCTCTCTCTCTCTCGTTGCAGAAGGGCTGAGCTTGGGTAGAAGGCAGACTGTTCTGCCAGTTGTGTGTGAGTATGTCTCTCTCTCTGTGTGTGTGGGGGGAGATGCTTGTGTGTGTATGAAGGGGCAGGAATTCTAAGCGGGCTCAGAGTGTTTGGAGCAGTCCTTGTCCCTGTGAGCTGGAAATACAGCCAGGACGTCCATCAGCCTGTGGCGTGACAAAAAGGTACGATAAAGGTAAGGTGAACATAAGTGTGTGTCTGTGTGTATCTGTGTGCATGTGTGTGTTTGGTCACACAACTGGTACGTATGTTAAGGAGGTAGGAGCTGATAGTGCTGGTCATGAAGTAAAGTTTCTCTTGCTTGTGGAGGGTTTACAACACTGTATATGTATAAAGGTAGTTATGTGTATAAATAGATGATAGCTGTTTGTCACTTTTTGACTATGTGAATTGAGCAGTTGTTTTTTCACCGTGTCAAAAGTTCATGATGAATGGACCAATAGAAATGCTTCAAAAGGATTTGGAGTAAAATGTTTTTACATTGACTTTCATTGACAGTTGAAAGAGAGTTTTTTTTCCTTCTCCTGTAAATTTGACCTATTCTACAATCAAGGGTATTAAAGAACAGTTTCTCCTGCTTTTATTGAAGTAAATGTCTCTACTGTCTAGGGAAGAAGGTTTTATACTAGATTTTGGAGGAACATTGCTGTGAGGAATTGATTACATGCAGCGACAAAAGTGTTAGTAAGGTCACCTCCCCTCCTCATCCCCAACTCCCAAATTCATCCAAAAAAGTATTGGCTGGAACACCAACCATCATTCCAGAGAACACAATTCTTCCACTGCTCCACAGCTCAATGCTGGGGGCTTTATACCCCTCTAGCCCACGCCTGGCATTAGGCAGCATGGTGCCAATAGGTTCATGTTTATCAGTTTCTATACTAGAGAGTCTGATTCTATTGGCATAACTTATTTACAGGGACTAGACTAGATGGGTGCAACTTAAAGTGGCTGAATGCATTCATTAGAAAGGGTGTCCATAAACATTTGGACATGCTGTATAGTGTATATGAACCATAATACATTTATCACACTAGATGCTGGTGCTTTTCACTCAAACTATTTCTAAATACTGTGTAATTGTACAAAGAGGCACAACACACTTCCAGCTCTGTAGAGTTCATCACAGGCCTCTCAACAACTGCATGTGTCAGCCTCTTGTTTTAGTCATAAAGTGTCATGATGTGTCAAAACGCTTCAAAACAGCTAAACTGCTGCCAGCTGAGTCATCCAGAGTCAGGTGTCGAGCTCCTTGTTTGAAACAGGTCCCTGTACTGCTTTTGAATACTATTAGGAGTGCTGCATTATGCAAGAGGTTATAAAAATGTTATCACAGCTGGGAACCAAAGCTTTGTACAGTTTTATTAGGAAAGAAAGAATAGCTTCTCATTTTTCAATGAGAAGGGAATCTCATTTTTAATATCTCTTGTAAACTTATGAAGTACACTGCACTTCTGTCAAGTCTATCATATGCCAAACTGGATATATCCATATATTATTTAACTGTTTTGAGTTGGGGGAATCTTTCCAGATTTCCAGATCTTTGAGTTAAATCAACATATAATAATTAAGGTTAGTCTGTAGGGAAAGAAAGTGCACTGAAGCTGGATTTGTTGAGTCAGCTCTGCTGGTTCAGTAATATACAGACAGTTTGTGTGTAAGTTGTGATACAACTTATTTGGTACAACTTGCACCTTTCCCATTGGCTGCTGGCATTATCTATTTGCATACTGGGTGTGTCTTCCGCCCTACCAGCATGTAGTCATTCCCCACAGGCAACCCTCACTTAGCTATGTAGTTATATTTTTGTATATATTTTTTTGTATATTTTGTAATATTATTTGATGCCTGCTTGGCATCAGTGTGAAAGCTGTAAGAGCAGGTTAACATTTTCTGTTGTTGGGTGTGACTCTGGCTGGCTGAGTACTGCATCATTCACTTTTGCATTGCCAAGTTTTTAAGTTAGGTGAACTTATCCAGGTTTACAGTGTGTTATGTTATTAGAGTCACCTTTATTTATATTTAGCAATACACATTCAGTGCCTGTTTTATTAAAGATGAGAACATGACTTCTTTGAGGTTCTAATAGCCTCATCTTTAGGATGTTGTTTTGGCCTATTTAAAGAAACCATGCAATGGTTTAGTGTTTTAGGAGATTTATCTTACTTGATTTAGCAAAGAATACATTCTTTTCTCACACACAGGACAGACCTGGACAAAGAGAAGACCAATACATTCAAGCTTCCTGGAATATTGGTTGCAACACTGGAATTTGCCACCATCCTAGTTTATTCCTGCATTCCAATGTAGGGATATTTTTAAGGAAAGGAGATGTATAACCAACCATTCATCCTTGCTAATAATATACAATGGTCAATTTGGCAAAGAATATTTGTGATAGTTCTTTAGATCTTTAAAAGGTTCTCATGCTTATATATTTGTGTTTTAATTGATTTCTCCATTTTCTGCTGATCAATAGTTTTTTGGAAGATTGGAATTTAGAGTCATTACAGAATAGTTTTCAGTTATGATTCTTTGCTACAGAGCATCAAAGGATCACACCAGTCTTTAATGAGTTTATTTTATCCCACTCGTTTACAAACATTAGGTCTAAGCAGTTTAACAATTACAATTTTGACAGTCCCACACTCCAGGATGGCAACTGTGGGTTAGTGGAGATCCAAATCTAGATAAGCAGGCATGATGGAACAGTGAGACACAGACACTGACTGGCACAATCTCTAGACTTTAATCTTAGCTGAAAAGGTTGCGACGTAGACACACAAAGTCTAGCTGAAATGTTCTCCAAGTTTGTGGACTAAGGGATGCCATATGTAGGGGGGACAGTTAGGGTTTATGACTGGCAGGGGTCCTAAAATGTGTTTGACAGTATTGTTGAGGGAACTGTGTAATATCTGTATGGTCCTAGCAGGCACCTAGCAAATACTAAGCAACGTCATTGCATCCACCTAGCAACACTATAGCACCCATCTACCAACCACTTAACAACGCCACAGCAACAATTTAGAATTCCATGTCAACCACTTAAAACAGCAAAGTAACCATTTAGCAACTACATTGCAACCTCATAGCAGCCACTTAATATTCATAGCAACAGAATAGGAACTGCTTGGAAGTCTCAACCAGAATGCTCAGCCTGTTCTGTTTTGCACTTAAAAGTGTGACCTTTCACACATATCAAATACATGTAGTTTATTTTGGCCCAATTGTATAATATGTTTTGGCCAGATTCTGAAAGCTACCAGCCTGGTAGAGTAAGGAGTAACACATTTCCAAGGCCATCATCACTAAAAACAACAGCAGTCCTTTGCATTGTGTGAATGTATCCAATGTAACATCTCACTAACAACTCACACCTTTCTTATTGGCTCCTGGCACCATCTATTTGCATACTGGGTGTGTCTTTTCCCCTGACTCACCACCAGTGTGTAGTCATTCCCTCCACGCTACATTCTCTTAGGTATTCAGTCTTCTATTTAATGGTTGACTGCCTGGTGTCAGAGGTGAATACTGTAAGAGCAAGTTATCATTTACTGTTCTGTTCTGAGTTGTACTTGGGTCCAAAATTCATATTCAACATTCCCAAAGTAATGTCAAGACTTTTTTTACCTTACATAATAAACTGAATCATATAAACAAGTGCACAAAACTCACGATAGGAAGTTATTTGTATTTTAAACTGACATTGCTGAGTTACAACACTTGTACTATATAGTCAAATAATTTTGCAGAGAGGTGTCCAAAGCCAAACTAGACCAAATGTCATGTGTTGAATTACAAAGTAAATCAAATTTGGCTTAACTTGAACTGAATAAAGCTGATGACAATGTCTTTACAATTTTGACAAAAGTCACTATTTTGAGATGCTTTTTGACAAATCTAATCAATCAGTACTTATTTTGTAACACTGCAGGACAGCTGAATGTATTTGGAAGAGAGCATTAATAGAGCACTGCTTAATTCTGGATATGTAACCATGAACTTCAATCAGCTTGCATTCATCAACAAATCAGCCATGAACGATGTACTGGCCAATCTTACTCACTAATGGAGTTGTGCTCTCATGTACTCTTGTGGAACCAAACTTGGGAATTCACCTATAATAGGACAATAAAAAAGCACTATAATGATCAGACTCAAGATTCAAGAGGAATGCTGGACTTCAGTTGTAATCAAATATTCCAGAACAACTGTTCGCCTTATGCAGTTTAATAATGGAGAGCATAATTTGGTTTGTGCCTTTAACTTCCAAGGGCTCTCTCACTCTAAATGGTTTCTGCTTTGGCAGGAGTCTTCCATGCCTGAGACAGCTTGTTGAATTGTTTGCCGAAAGCGACAGCAGAACACTTGCACCCCCAAGACCTATATTAGTTCATTTTTTCTTCTCTGGCATGACAAGGCTGCATAATTACATTCTGACAGAATGACTGACAGCATGAGTGTGCTCTCCTCCACCTCTACAATGTGCTAGCCTTTAAAGATTCAGGACCCTGGACAGTTCCTGCATATCTGCATCCATTTCTGCACGGCACAAATGACGAGATAAAAGTGAAATGTTTTGAGCGTCTCGGCTCAAAATAGGATGGCTAATCTCGAACAGGTTGCTGTGTTTGAGTGGCACGGTGCATGTTGATCTAGAAGCAAGAAGGCAGAAGGAAGGGGCGAGGCTATGAGCAACGCCGGCGCCTGGTTATAGCAGACTGTGCCATGCCAATCTGTTACCACTGGGCGTGGGGCCAGCACTAGGCTGGCCTCTTGACACAGTCACTGCCCTCTGACTTATTTTCTGAACTGGTTTCTTAACCACTTTCTCAAAGTCTCCAGTTAGAGCTCTCTAAGAGTCTTCTGTCAGCAGTAGTCATTTTGTAGTATGCCTGAATCAGAACTCCAGATCTAGATCACTGTGTGTGCTGTTTCAGTGTGTTTTCTCATGAATGTTATTAAGTCAGTGTCAATGAGTTTTTTCATAATCATATGTCATAATAGAAATATTGCAGCGTATATGCTTCAGGCAAGCTTACTCTGCCATGGCTTTAACCCCTTAAAAAGCCTACAGGCCACTGGTGGGCCAAAAGTGTTATTATAATTTTTTTTATTACCAGATAATAGCCCCACTAGTTTCTAAAGACGTCCCTGTAATCCTATTACTGAGTAATACATCTTAGTGTGTAATAAACATTGGAGTGTTAATGTGTTAACCCATGTTAAATTACATGGAAGTAAGGGTATTATAAACCATACACTACTATATACATAATGGTTACTATACAAATAAACCACAGTGGGTTCTTTTAAGAATTGAAATAGAAGAACCACACTTGTTTCCATAAATATTTTTTTTTGAAAGTAATTCTGGAAGAGTGAAGAATGTTTTAAAGGTTTAAAGAAACTTCATTTGATGTAAAGGTTCTTTACCTGCTTTACACTTCCAGATCCACCAAAAGTGTTTTTTTTCTATGGCATCTCTCATAAAACCCTGTGTAGCACCTTAATTTTTGAGGTTAATTTTTGAGCAATTATTCTGAAAAAATACTTAGCTACCGAACACTGCACTGAGCACTGCACAGTACTGTAATATAATAAATAAATATAAAACATATTTATGTGTTTCCCCATAGCAGATTGGGTTTAGATTCTCCTACCTGTGTAACACAATTCAAATGAAGTCACTATTGAAGAGGGTGTTCAGCTAAACACTATTCATTTAAATATAAATGTTCCTGAAATCTTCTATTTTTGTCACATTTAATGGCTACATACATTATACGGACAAAAGTATTAGGACACCTACACATTACACCTACAGGAGCTTTTACTGGAGTTGATACCTCTCTGCAGCTCTAACAGCAGGTTTGGAGCTCTGCAGTTTTTGAGTCAGAAGATCACTGGAGACCTTTATGCACCATGCTCCTCAGCACTCTGCGGCCCGCTCTGTAACTTTACATGTAGTTTTCAATAAAGAGGAATTTTCAAAAATACCACTCACAGTTGATGGTTGTATGTCTATGAGCCAAAAACGATGTTGGGTTTTAACTGCCGTTATAGTTTTAGCCTCTCAGTTGGGTTCAGTCAGGAAATGAACTAGGCCCCTTCATCACTTGTTTCTTTTCAGCTATTTAGATGTGGCTTTGCCGTTCTGTCCAGGATCATAACCCAATTATTTTGACGTGTAGACAGATAGACAGGCTATTTAAGAATTTTCAGATACAGAATAGAAAATATGGTTCAATTCCAGTTTAAAGTTGGACTGGTCTCTTCATTGAACACTATCTCAGAGGGCCCAGGGATTGTCTTGGCTCTTTTTTGCAAATGTGAATCAAGCAGATGCTCTTCGTGGTTCACAGTATTGAGTGCCACTTATACTGTTCAGACTGTAGAGTCATGAACATTGACCTTGGCTGAGGATATAGAGATCTGCAGTCCCTTTATTGTTCTTTTGCGGCTTTTTGTGTCTTCCAGGAATTATCACTGCAACTTTGAGCACAGTCTAGTAGGCCAGCCATGTCAGGAAAGATTTACCAATGTTAAGAAGTTTGTAGTTAACCCCCTCATTGTGGCTCCCTGATGCCCTAGAACCTTAGAAATCTATTTATAGACTGACTTAATAAGTTTTCCTGAGTTCTTATGAATATTCTTTTGATCCTGACCTTTTTTTGTGATGCCATATAAGAACCACTTTTGGTCCGCTACAGAACCATGTTTGTCATAGAGATGTGTGAGTGTCAGGAACTTTTAAAGACTTAAAAACTTTACTCTTGATAATTTTGAACATTTTGTAGCACCTTTATTTTTTAGTGTGTAATGTAAAAAAAGGAAGATAAGATGAGAATACAATGATGGAGAAAACAGTGTCTGCAAATTTCCTAAGCCTGCTTCACGGCTTTGTACCTGTCAGTCATCCTTCTTTCTCTATTCTGAGCTGTGCTGCATCATGGCATGATTTAGGCGCCTATGCAAATGCCTGTGCATTTAATTCCAGCCTAGGCCTTATTGATGGAGAAATAAATGGGTGTGATGTAAAATGGAAGGCTATTGATTTCTTCTTGCTTCTGCTCAGAGGCATTCCTGTTGTGAGGCGCCAGGGTGAGCGATGGCACTTAGTGGACCAAGTCAGGTGATGTGCATTGGTCACTGGTCTGAATGGACCACACACACTGGGCATTTGTAAAAAGGAAAAGAGTAAATATGTCAATACTTTGCAGACTGTGGAGCAGGAAAGGACACTATGTATAAGCAAGAAGTGAATCTAGAGAAACCTGTAAACATTTTAGGTCTGTTTTCTAGATGTAGACTAAGGCTCATCTGAGAATAAATGGGATGTTTATTGGTGAACCACCATCAACACTACAGTTTAGTCAAATATATATCATATATATCACTATACACTTAACTAATGTCCCCAAAAGTGTCCCTAAATCTTTGTATATGTAGTTGCAAGGCATAGGTCCATGATATACCAATGCCTTGGACTCTAACAGCAAGATGCTAGGGACTGCATGCAGTGTGTACAGTGTGTATAGACTCAATTACCCTTCATGTATTCTTTACAGAAATCTCAGTTTCCTTTCATATCCAGCAGTAATTCTGGCCTGCAAGATCTGCCAGGTCCCCTATTAAACAGCAGTCTATCTATGCGGGGCAGTTTTTATTCACTCGTATCGTGGAGACATAATACTTCATTAAGCACAATGATAACTCCATAAATTTCAGGCCTGAATGCTCAGCTACAAACTACAAGATTTTGATGAATTGTTGGTTCATAAAAGCTTTGTGTTTAATGAATGGCCTCTCAGGATGGAGACTAATATCTAAGACCAGCACATGCAGTGAATTAAAACAAGCTTGGCTATTTAATATGGTGGACATGTTCCCTCTGACTATCTTAGCTTTACCAAAATGACACACATGTTTTTAAGACACTCCACTATTAATGCAGAGATTGCTTGCTGTTATTTTAATATAATTTAGAAGCAGTCCAATGGTCTGTGTCAAAATACAGACTATTTCTATTTATTTCTATGTATTATGAATGACATATTTCTGTCATATTTTTAATATTTACATTTAGGGCATTTAGCTGACGCTCTTATTCAGAGCCACCTACAAGGTTAGTCATATTACAGAGGTAGGCCAATGTGGTGTTAGGAGTCTTGCCCAAGGACTCTTATTGGTGTACAGGATACTCAACTGCACCGGGAATTAAATCCATTGTATTCTGGTGCCAGATTTCAGTCTGATTTAGACTAACCTTGGTAAATATGTCCTGTTAATTTCAGTGTGTAAAAACATTCTAATTCACTCCAGAGAGCAGAGAATGTGTTTGCCTGCTGTGCGTAGTAGTTTCATTTTCATTTTCTATGCACACTGTAACAAGAACAAGATCTTTGTGGAACATTTGGAGGTTCCTCAAGGATCTTATACTTTTAACAGTGTAGATTCACTGTGGAACAGTGGTCTTAAATCTCCCACTTGTTCCATAGATTAACTGAGAATTTACTGTCGTAAATCTAACCCCATGTTGCCTAGATTAACTGTGGAACATCTGAACATTCAGTATGTATGATTCTTCTTCTTCTTCTTCTTCTTCTTCTTATTCTTATTATTATTATTAATAAATAAATAAATAATCCCAAGAAATCAGACCATCTGAAAGCAACAAGGAAAACTAATAAATTAGGTTGGTGTTCACTTAGAAGGATGGCCATCTGTTACAATGATACATGTGAGGTAGCTACCCTCTGGTCCTTTCTTGGTTTCTGACCACTGGGCCACTCTTGGCAAGATAATTTTTGGATGGTGGATCACTCCCAAGATAGCAGTGACACCACTGTGTTAAATATACTCATACCAGTACCACACACACCATCATGTCAGTGCTGTGCTGAGAATGGTCCACCAACCAATTAATATATGGTCAACTTTGGCCCTGTGGTCAGAAACTGACAACGGTGACAACTGGGGTACAAGATTGGCTGACAAACATGACAACAGTCTGCTACAGCATTCATCTACAGAGTCAACCAAGACAGTATATAGAGCTAATGTAATAGGTGAGCAGATGCGTTTTACATGATTACAACTGCTGATGTTGAATGTTGTGAGGTCAAAAAGAAAAAGGCTGGAGGACATTCTGATATGACAATGCTACACTGTATGTCTAAATGTTTGTGGACACCCCTTCTAATAATTGCATTCAGCAACCTTAGGTTGCACCCATTGCTGACACAGATGTGCAAAAGCACACACTAACAGAATGGGACTCTCTGGAGGAGATAAACATGAACCTATTGGCACCATGCATAATTCTAGGCATGAGCTAGAGGGGTATAAAGCCCACCAGCATTGAGCTGTCCTCTGGAATGTGTACTCTGGAATGATGAATGGTGCTACGTCTAAAACTTTTGGGATGAATTGGGGAGTTGTGGATTAAGTGAGGTGAAGATCATCCAACATCCTGACCTCACTAACAAATTCAATCAGATTCCGTTAGCAATTCCAAAAAATGTACTTTCCCTGGAAGCTTTTTCCTTTTTTTGATCCTTGATTTAAAAAAAAAACAAAAAAACAATGAATGCGCAGGTGTCCCAATACTTTTTTTTCAATATAGTATATTTGACAACTTATCAAGCTAATGGCGTGTAGTTCTCAATGTATATCGCTAGCTAGAGGAAACCAGGCGTAGGATATCTAATGCTGATGGTATCCTGGGCATAGCGATAGTAACCAAGGTGGGTGGGGCTTAGTGAAGGGTTCCAAATACTATTTCTTTAAAATAATCCAATAGACTCTGTCCACCTAAAACTTGCGTTCTTTTGTTCTGTACTTTGTCTTTCAGCATCCAATGGTGCCATGGCGATGGTCTCAGACAGAGTGGGGTGTACTGCTGTACGAGATGGGCCCTCTGCCCTTATCACTGTGCTTCTGCTATGGATCATTCTCTTCGGGTTAGTGGACGCTCAAGGGCAAGGTAGGTGCCTGGGATTATTCTCTCTGTGTGAGGTGTGTATGGCCAGTCATTGTGTGTCAAAGGACTGGGAATGCCTGCTGCTGCCTGTTTGATTGAATTTTGCAGATTGTATCTCTTGGCCGAGTAGCTGCATTCTGCTGGTGGTGGTACATTTGACTTGAACTTTTCACAGCTAACAAAGTAGAAAGTGTGGGTCTAGCCTCCTGAGATCTTGCGTTCTCATATGGAGACATTACATTTCTGCTTCTCCGCACCATGATACTTAATGAGGACATTGTTTTTTTGCAAAAATGACTTTCTGTACAAGACTAAGGTTAGTTTTTATACTTGTTAGATCCTACTAATCCCAAATTAAAAATGCACAACAAGCAAAAGTCTGGGTCTCAGAAGTGAGGCAAAGTTGAAGCTTTGCTTAAAGTAAGAGGTAGACAAGTATTTTGGTCTTCGTTAAAAAAAAGCAGTATATACAATAAACAAGGATTCCTTGAGGAACTGTTAGGGGTTCTTAAATATGAAACTTGATAGGGGAAACATCTTAAGGTGCTTTAAAGAACCTTTAAGGAACTGTTTTCTTCTAAAAAAAACTTTTCTTAAAGCGTCCTCCACAGTTTCAACTTGAAGAGCCTCCAAAAGTCCAAAGTCAAAATAACCTATATTGGATTTCTATGTCATTCTTAAAAGTTAGGGTTACAGAAAACTCACATTTACACATTCTTTCTTCACCATGAATATGCCAATATGTCAATAGTTTGTTTCTTTAGGTATGTTCTTGAACTCATAATGTAGCTAAAACAGAATGGATGTCTCTCACCCAATTCCTTTAAAATAATTGAATTCTGTTGAGTCAACCTTGTAGCTGTGATGCAAAACTAAGTGAAAACATGACTTCGTCTATCAGTGCCTGAGAGAGACACTGGGAATATCATTTTATTTTAAAATCAGTTTTATTATGTTGACTAATTCTATTACCTTTTTCATTCTTTTATGAATACATTGTCTGCTATTATTATTATTATTATTATTAGTAGTAGTAGTAGTAGTAGTAGTATTAGTATTATATCCATATCTGATTCTACTTTTGTTGACTGTTTTAATTTTAATTTTTATTTATTTTATATATTTGCATTTTTTATCTTTCTATACTTTTATTACTTCTACTTTTTTGCTTTGAGAAATGTCCACTTACATGAAACAACAGAACAGAAAGAGACACTGAAAGACTTACAGCAGTGCATACAGTTTAGTGTTAGTTCTGCCCTGAAATGCAAAATCCACTTTGCTTGTGTTTGCTGTCCGACTGCAATATTTCTCACACCTCCGTAGCTGTACTGTAGTGCTATGCTCTGAGTTTGGGTCGAGTTTTAATTGGCATCTCCCAGGGAGACAAGGCCACATTGCCCTCTGCTGTCAGCCCCTATGTTCACTCCTTCCTTCCCCTGCGGCCAAGCTTATTTATAGCAGAACCAGGAACACACACACCAAGCCATTCCCTCGCTCGGCTCCTGAAGAAAACAATCTGGGAAGTTCTCTCCTTGCCTTCGTTGCCAAGTGTTCGGGAATTGGAAATGAAGGCGTGCCGAAGGTTAATGCTCTGCCTGTTGTGGCTGGGTGGATGAAGAGGAATGGAGCAAAGCTTTGACAGTCAGCCCTCATACTAGCAGGCCTAATTAATGAGACTCGGCTGTGATACATGCCAGAGGGAGATCTACCAAAGAGTGAAAAAGATTGGGCCAAGACGGCGGAGAGAGTGCAAGTCAAGCATGATAACAACCATAAACACCTCAGATATGCATTGATGCTGATCAGATGAGAGCTGTTCATCACACAGCCGTCAAGTCTGGACAGATTTGAGGCACGTTTTCCAGCCACAGTCTGAGTTCAGAAGTGAAAAGTGTTGCATTAGATGACTGATCTGTTATGCTCCTGCCATATTATATAGATACAGTGTCGTTATCTCTAATCTAATTTCAGAAAAGTGAACTTTAATTGATGAGCCCTAGTTATTTTGCACTGCCTTTGCCTCTGTTTTGGCTCCCTCAGGCAAAGATTGATGACTAATACCAGCACAGGGTGACAGGAGACAAGCCCATAAAGTCTCTGCTGTGCTACTTCTGAAGTTCGCCTTTCACAAGGGCAGTAAATTATAGTGGAAAGGGCCAGAGGAGAATCGGACGGTTTGGGGTTGGATGAATAGTGGGCTGTATTACCATCTACACTCTTAAAAAAGCTTCTGTGGAGGGATTCTGTCGACAAACTACTTTTAGTTCCCTAAGGAACCTTTCAGTGGAGGCTTCCTTAATGACCCATGCTTGTAAATGAGAGATTAGTGTGAGGGAAATTGGCTCTTCTCATGGAAATAGATATTAATTTTGTAATAATTAATTTTGTTTAAAATTTACCAGTCCTTGTAGTCCATATCCTTGCCGTAATGCGAAACCTTCTCTCCATCTTGTCTCCATCTTTGCTTTTTTAACTTCTTGACAAAATGTGAATCTGGCATTTGATCTTTACATTGTGTCAGATTTTCAGGATGAATGGACCAATAGAAATGCCAAAACTACCTGGAATAGAATCTTACATTGACTGCCACTGAAAGATGAGAAGGTTTTTCCTTCTCCTGTAAATTTGGCATTTTGGAGATAATTTTTTTTTGTCTGTAAGCTGCAAATCATCTTGAATTGTTAAACTGGTAAACTTAACTTAAACTTAAACTTAAACCTGTTCAAGCCTTTATAATGGGCCCTATCTAACACCCCGCCAACAGTCTATTTTCACGCCATCTGGCTGCGTTGTTTAAACAGCAATAGATCTAAAGTTTGTTTAAACTTGCGAATAGATCTAGGATGATGGCCGTGGTGGTCAATGAGGTGCGTTCAGGTAACTTTCTGGCATATTGCTGTCTTGACAACGGAAAACACAGGAGCACCACTGACTGAAAACAACCCAGGTAGATGTCTACAGTCATATGTTCATTGCAATCTTGGCATTGACTTGTGAGCCCAACGTATGTATACCCCCACTTGTTACGCACACATGGGTACGCAGCAGTGCACAAACCCATAGCTTGTGCCAGTCGGCAGCTATGTACATTTTTACATCAACAATAAACAGAATACAAAATAAAATAACATAATTCTAGAGGGGAGGCGCTTCACTGCTTCAGCAAGCCTTCCCAGGACCGTGTGTGATGCGCCATTGAAATCTGCCAAAGTCAGACCGCACCTAGCTGATTGGTTTCTTGCACGTTATTCCCAAAACACACTCATAAATAATTAAGAGATTTAGTCCATACCTTTTGTGCGTTTGTACTTTTTCCATCATTACGATAGCAAATACACACTGACGTCCTAAATCAGTGTGCGATTGATGGCTCGCCTAAAGATCACTAAATAGGGCCTGTAGTGTATTTCAGCCTAGACCAGACATAACACAGGACAGCCAATCAGACCACAGTGACACAGTAACAAAAACAGCCTGTTAATTGTATGATATAAAGACCCAAAAGTATGAAAATAATCATGTACAACTGGGGGAAAGGGAACTACAGGCCTTTATTTTGAGAAAACTCTACGCAATGTAAAGGTTTGGTACCAATTAAAGTTTTTTTCTAGAACTGTACATCTATGCCAATAGCCAGTTAGGAACCAGTGCTTGGCAATGTTACTGTAATGCTACATAAACTGTGTTTATTAATTCCTCCTGTTGCTTCTCTGAATTCCTGGAATCAATTGGGCAGATGTATCAAGTGTGCCATATCTGGGTGGTTGTGCCTGTTTGTTTTTTTTCCATTACGCTCAGCCATGCTGGAATCCTCCGCTCACTGTGGCTGCATACTAACTGCATTACTGTGTATCAGTCTTCATCGCTGGCCTTACTGTCTCCTGTGTGGCTTCGGCTCAGGTTGCAGCTCTATGCTTTGGGAGGGACGGGGAGAGCACTCAGTCTGTGTATATTTTTCTGAGTGCTTCTCTTTGGACGCTGCAAACCCCAGTAGTTTGTTTGTTGTATTACTCCTGTTTATTATTCATGGTGACCTGAGATGTGCCGGGATGTAAGAAGTGGTTCACATACTTTTTCACACAGATATTTAATGGTAGATTTTTTTTCTTTAATCAATCCATACATGCAAAAACTAAAATGTTTTTGCACCATTTGTTTTATTGGGTTTTCATGATCTAGTTTAAGGGCTTGAATAGAGATATAATTACGTTTCAGGTCAAATTTATGCAGAAATATAGAAAAGTGTAAAAGAGGGTTCACACTTAACACAACGATGGCCATGGACATCTATGGAAATGTTAGCCATGTGGTAGCCCTGGGAAACTACATTAACACACTGGTTTTATTGCACAGAACTACAGAGTATTAACTTGGATATACTACTGCAAATTGCTGTACCTCCGACCTGGTGCTTTTGATCAATGTAAGAGTATTATTATTATTATTATTATTATTATTATTATTATTGTTATTATTATTTCAGACAGCATACTCCATAGGTTCAACCTCTTCTGTCAGTAAATTGAACATTATTTCAGCTTTATGGACCTGAACTTCAGCAATAGCACCTCTTTTAAATGCTTCCATATAAAGATGCTTTGAAATTGGAAGCATCCACAAAAGTGGAATAATGAATTAAATAAATAAATTACCATGCCGATTAAGCATCCCTTTTGAAGTCTAAATTAGAATGGGCCCCAAAGTAACTACGGGTAACCCCTGCAGCTTTTCACTCGCTCCACTTCCAATCCCTTTCAAAGCATCATCACAACTGATTGCTCAACCGTTCGGCTGAAGAAATGCTGCAGAGACCAACATGTGTTAAAAGCTGCAGCAGTGTTAATGCAGCACCATTTGGTCTGCATATCTTATGGATTGTTCTGGTGTATCTGCCAGTAGGTGTTATTAGATTTGTGATGTAAATTTCTTTTTTATTTTATTGAAATATGGTCATTTTGGGTTGATGTTGTTTATTATGAGAGTCTCTCTGTACTACCTGCACTGTCTGTGTCCATGCGAAGTCTGTAATGCTGCATGACTTGTGATTTATCTCAGCGCTGTGTGATCAGTATACACTGCTGCACTGCAAACAGCTGTCCTGCCAGATGCACTCCCTCCCCAGGTCCCAGAATAACACACACACTCTCGTGTAGTCCAGCATAGACTTGCTTCCATGCCTCTACCAGCCCCCCCCCCACACACACACACCTATCTCTCTCATAGGTCTGAAGTGTGCAAGCTGTCCTCTCTCATTTTTGTTGCCTTAATATGCCAGCTGCCTTAGATACACACTGTACTGTATCGCTGGATCACCTGCACCCCCTGCACCCCCTGTCAGGCTTCCTTAACTGCCTGGATGAGCTGGGGTCCCACTGAGTTTATAGCTGAGTCCAGAATTTTTAAAAGTGGGATTTTTTTTTTGTGGAGCTATGAAGCTACAGTAGCATAGTTAATAAAGTCATATGTCACCAGTTAGTACTGTGTAAAATTGAGCTGTGTTCTCTGGAATGAAGGATGGTGCGTAATACAACACTTTTGGGATGAGTTGGGGAGTTGGGGATAAAGTGGGGTGGTGATTATCCAACATCTTATTCTCAAGGATTCAAGGATTTAAGGAGACTTTATTGTCATTCACATCGCATGTGGTACATGGGGTGGAACGAAATTGAGATCTCAAGGTCCCAGTAACACCCAACGAGTAATTATTAAATAAATAAAATAGTAATAATAAAAATCTAAAATATAAGAGGGGTAGACATAAATAGGAAAAGTGGGAAAGAAATTTTAAGAAATCTAATCACAATATGAGGTGAAGTAGCATGATAAAGTGTCCATGTGTGGGTAAAGTGTCTCTGTGTCCTCAGAAGTATCAGTGACCTAACTAACTAACACTCTCATCACTGAATGCAATCAAATCCTCACAGCAATGCTCCTCCAATATCTAGTAGAAAGCCTTCTTCCCTGGACAGTCCAGACAGTTACTCCACAAAAGCAGGATAAACCCCTTCTTCATTCCCATGATTTCGAAAGAAATGAATGGGCAGGTATCCTGGTACTTTCATCCACATAGTGTATGGGATTTAGGCATGCAGTATGCATCAGGTTCTATGTGCCTATTAGTTAGATCTGCATAATAGCATTAGGGCAAAGCTAAAGAAGCAGACTTTAGACACCAGAACCCCATTCCATTGTACTGGGTTCCTAAACACTACCCTACAGGACCATTGGTCCTCAGTGATTTCTCCCTATTATAGTCCATCCCACAATGTAGTGGAATAAAGCAGAAATGTAGAATTTCTGAGACCCACTGATTTTATGCAGAGTACAATTTACTTAAAGACTACGTGGAGCTGCTTCCAGAATTGGACACTTAATGGTCTTTAGAGTCTGAAGCATACAGGCTAAAATGCATAACAGGAATGTATTGAAAGGACATTCTTGGAAAAATTAGAAAAAAGTAGCAGGTATTTCTGTCCGATATGTTTCTGTGTATTGTGTTTGCCAACTTGGCCAGCGTGTCATTCGCTCTGGGTGCCCAGAGCTCTAAAAGCAGCTAATATGCTGTGGCGTGGCTGGATGTGGTGTTACTCTGTCCCATCTGCTCATCAGCCTCCGTATCTCCCGCTCCCCTCGAGCTCCTGCGTCTGGGAGATGACACACTGTCAAGGTGAGGTAGGTGTTCATACAGCGCTGACAGGAAAGTTACTTTTAGCGAGGAAGCTGAGGTACTGACAGGCAGAACTTGGCCTAATTTGGGCACATCGGAATGAACACTGCTTACATACAGTATGTTTACCGGTGCTTGATAGGTGAGTGGATTTTTTAAGGTTGAGAATGATAACTTTTCAAGGAACTTTCCTAAAAGTTTGGGTTGATTTGTTTTTAGAAATTGGGTAATGAAATGACTTTCATGCGATTCAAAGATTACAATAAACTGTAATTCGTAAAATTAGGAGGTTGAGATTCTGAAGTGGACAGCTGAGAGGATCATCGGAGTTTCTCTCCACTCCGTCATGGACATTTACACTGCCCGCTGCATCCGCAAAGCAACCAGCATTGTGGATGACTCCACCCACCCTTCACACAGACTGTTCTCCCTCCTGCCATTAGGAAGAAGGTACCGCAGCATCCGGTCCAACACGACCAGACTCTGCAATAGCTTCTTCCCCCAAGCCATTAGACTTGTCAACTCCAGAGACTGAACTGATGGTTTTTCTGTTCCTTGCACACACACACACACACACACACACACACACACTATACTATACTATACAACTATACTACCTCCCTGGACTCAATATTTATTGCACACTGCATAATTTGCACACTAACCCTAATTATTTATTATTCTTAGTCTGTATTGTGTTGTATTGTGTGTCTGCACTTGTATTATGTTGCACTTGTGTTCTGTATGCACTGTGTCTATGTTGCACCATGGTCCTGGAGGAACGTTGTTTCGTTTCACTGTGTTCTCTGTATGTAGTTGAAATGACAATAAAACCCACTTGACTTGACTTGACTTGACTTGGATAGGGCTGCACTCTCTGTGGTTGGTGTGGCGCAACAGATAACACCACTACCTGCCACTGAGCTATCACACCTTTTGGAAGACTGGGGTTCGAATACCGGTCTGGATGACTGTGCTGTGCTACACCAATAAGAGTTCTTGGGAAAGACTTACAACACTACATTAGCCCTCCTCTGTACTATGAGTAACCTTGTAAGTCGCTCTGGGCAAGAGTGTCAACTAAATGCCGTAAATATAAATGATCAGATTCAGTCAAATGCTGCAAAACTGATAGGATGGCTCTTTACACCACAGATGGATAGTGACCCAAATCAAAATGTAAACAGCAAACCAAGATCGCCGCAAAGCAAAGAAATTGTATGTTTTTAAATGGCAGAGACCAGAATTTAAAACTGGAGGCAGAAAGACTCACAAACCAGCAGCAACTGAAGGCAGCTACAGTTAAAGCATCTCAAGGGAAGAATCTCAGCATTTGAGGATGTTCATAGATTTCAGATTTCAAGAAATTGCATCCAGAGATTAATAGGATTCCAGTGCCAAATGCCATAAATGTAAATCAGCATCTTCATCTTCAGCTTTATTTTTTAGATCCGTTGTGTGTGTACAGAGGCAAATTTACAAAAAATCACTGTCCAAATACTTATGGACCTGACTATATATAGAAATCCTTTGTCTGTTAGAACTATTTATGCTCCATAAATAAGCTCCTTAGGCTGTTTAAAGAGCTCTGGTGTCTGATCCAGCGTCCCTTTGCTAATACCTTGTCCTTAATTAGCAGAGTGAAAAACACACATACAGCAGGATGCGGCCTGTAAATCTGCCTGCGAGATAGTGTTGGGCAGTATATCAAACAGTGTAGCTACTGCACAATAAATCCAGTGGAAAAGGATTCCTCAACTCATCTACAGATGATTTTGTGGATTCATCATAGAAATTGCTCGCAGTCGTCCATTAGGTGGCCGCCCCTCCCCTCTGCCTGCAAATAAATGGAAGGGTGATTGATATTAAGGGCAGAAACCGCTGAGCAATGGCAATTGAATACAAACTGGAGTGAAATACAGCCGGCTCGTGTCTAACCACGGTTCGGGTCAATTTGTAAAGTGTAGTGCTTTTGAGTTATTAATGCCAGAGAAAGACATTTCTCAGTGTGTTTTGGGGCACTGATGGCTTTATATGGCCAATACAGCTCAACTTAAAGATCGCTCTCTCCTACAGTAGAGCAATGAGGGCGGTAAGCAGGCCTGTATATCATCACAAAATGGCTTTATTTACCCCCGTTCTCCATGAGCCATGAATCATATTAGCTAAATCACAGATGACAAATTGCCTGGCGATTTATTTTCTGATTTCTGATAAGTGGCCATCTGTGAGAGTGGAGGAGGCTACCTGCGGAGCGCAGACCCAGCCGGCTCCACCGTTCCGAGCACAGAGGCCAGATCGGGGCTGATGGTAAACTGCCCAGTGCTGTCAATCTATAAATATCCCCTAAAATGACAGCATTCCTCCAACAGAGCTGTCAGACAGTTTATTAGGACTCTAATTCACATTGTAGTGAATAATATTGTACCAAATCCAATGCGCTACCCTGTGTTTGAGTTTACATCATTTTACTGGTAGCAGAGTTGGCAGCAACTTGCTGTATTTTACACAGCCCTTACTGTAATTCACATTTGCTGTAGTGAGCACTACTAGCTAGGTTTCTGTTTATAGTATGTTACCAATGTTATCACATGGTTCCAAAAAACTATCTTCCAAAATGACATTGAATAGTGTACCCACTTTCCCCACAGTTTATTGATGCACCAGTTCTGTTCCAGCAAGTCATTTGGCTCAGCTGGACAATAAGAGCTGCCTCTCTCAGTTCTCGATTGACTCCTCATTTGGCAGCACTGACAACATTCAAAAACACAAATGAACTAATTTAGCAATAATACTGATCAATCAATATTCATATGTAGCTGTAATGAAAAAGGACATGGAAATAAGTGGCTGCAAAGGATAGTTGACAATCTTGTTCAGGTAATCTAAACCATTTTCGCTGTTACCTAGAACCATTTTATGTTGGTCAGATTTATTTTTCAGCATGGCCATTAATTAGTTAGTGTGTCCAGTCACTGTGCTCTGATGGGCTGCGCGGGCTTTCAACTGATGAAGACGGCTAAATGTGCAATGGCGGTGCAGGAATGGAAAAGCAGACTGATATTGATGCTAATGTTGTTGCTGTTGTAACAAAACATCCCAGTAATACTTTATTTGAAGTGGTCCCTTGTAGACTAATAATATGAGATGATTCATGTTATTAACATTTTAGTTTAAAGACATTTTATCCCACTTTAGAACAAGCAGATAAATACAGAAATTGTAGTGTGGAAGGTGGAACTAACTATGCATGTTTAATTATGTGCTTACGTACGCTATATTTAAATGATTATGAAATGTCAATTCAGTGTTACACTTAAAGTTGAAAAACACAGAGATTTTGAAGGGTTGTTGGAGCGATACTATAGAAGTACCCTTTTGGTACCATAAAGAACCATGCTCTCAAAAGATGAGAGGGAGATGAGTGCAGAACCTTGAAATTGATAAAGAACCTTTACATTGACCTTGATATACCTTAACAAGATTCTTTACACATCGTAACACTTTGAGTGGTCCTTTGTAAATGTTAAATAAACTTTTTCAGTAACCCATCAGCAACATATCAGTGCAGTAGCAGCACTGAAGCATCTGAGGTGGATAATCTTGAAGATGTTTCTGTTGATGCTTTACTGACATTCAGTAGATTTACTGTTGATGTAACCCAAAACCTAACCCTAACCCTCATCCTGGCCCTAATCCTAACCCATACCTAACCCTTACTCAAAACCTAATCCTAATCCTAAAACTAACCTTAATCTAAACCCCAAACATAAACCTAACCCTCATCCTGGCCCTAATCCTAACCCATACCTAATCCTTACCCAAACCCAAACCCTAACCCTCATCCTGCTCCTAACCCTTACCTAAACCTAATCCTTACCCTCATCTTGGCCCTAATTCTAACCCATACCTAACCCTTACCCAAAACCTAATCCTAACCCTCATCCTGGCCCTAATTCTAACCCATACCTAACACTTACCCAAACCCTAATCCTAACCTCATCCTGCTCCAAACCCTAACCTAAACCTAATCCTAACCCTCATCTTGGCCCTAATCCTAACCCTAACCTAAACCTAATCCTAATCCTAACCCTTATACCTGGTCCTAATCCTAACCCATACCTAACCCTTACCCAGAACCTAATCCTAAACCTCACCCTGCTCCTAACCTTGACCTTAACCTAAACTCTAACCTAATCCTAGCCCACATCCTGGCACCTTAATCTCAACATAATCCCAAGATCTAGTTCTAGACTGGTGTCAGCAGCAAGTCTGCAGCAGCTGGCCTAGAGACTAAGGTGGACTGTAATTTGGAAAGCCCAACCTGGTCCCAGAAACAAAATATGTACAACCCCCCTCAGAGCCCATGCTCACCTGAAACCCCCCTTGTCTATGTTTCACCCATGTGAGCCCCATGATGGCTGGAGCAGGGGGCAGGTGTGGCCTAAGGGTTAGAGAAGCAGGCCTGGGACCATAAGGACCATCACTAAGGCTAAGGTTCCTGGCCCTTCAATGTTCTATTAGCTGATGTTGTTGCTTACCAGAACTTGCAGCCCCTTAAAATCACATCAGTCACACAATCAGGTTTCATATCAGGTGAGTTCTAGTTTGTACCAGGACACTCTTGGCAGGGTGCACCAGGTACCTTGGCAATAGCTTTTTGTTTTTAAAATTACAGATGGATATTGAGGGCATGAGAGGCAGTTAAGCCTGGCCAAGAAGACACTAATGTTTTTAAGGCCTGTATGGGAGAGTGCAGGTTGTCGGCCAGACTGATCCTATTAAGCTATGTATCACATCTGCTCTAAACGGCTTTGGCATCAGACTGTCGTCCAGTATTCTTCTCATGGGGGAAACGTCTACTGAAATATCTATCTTCTGTAATTTCTCAAGGCCATACCTACTGTTAGTGTGGGACAAATGAGCCTCCTTAAAGGAATAGACATCTGATTCTATTCAATAACTGCAAATTAGTGTGTAGGTGCCTAAATGTACATTGTATGGACAAAAGTACTGGGGCACCTGTTTATCATTTATTGTTTCTTAGACAAGGACATTGGTATTCACACAAAAGGGTATTCTTCTTCTGTGGAAGTAACTGTCTCTACTGTCCAGGTAAGGTCCATGTACTAGATTTTGGAACATTGTGAGAATTAGGATGTTGGATGATCAGCATCCCTTCCCCAATTCCCCAACCTATCCCAAAGCCTGGAGCACCAACCATCATTCCAGAGAATTTCACTGATACACAGCTCAATGCTGGGGGGCTTTAGAGCCCTCTAGTCCACACATGGCATTAGGCACGGTGCCAATAGGTTAATCTTTACCTGCTCCAAAGAGTCTTATTCTACTGGCACTACTTCTCTACATTGACTATGCAAGCTGTGTGTGTGCATTTGCACATGTGTGTTGTCAGTAGGGTTACCTATTTTAGGTAAACCACAGTATGAAACTGGATGGTGGTTATTATACTGTGTACATGTGCTTAATACTAAATGAAATATGGCCAAATTCAAAATGCAAAAAAAATCCCACCAATCGATTAATGGAACTGATCTATTAATGGAGAAAAAGATCTGTAGATTATTATATAAATTCAAATTAGCTCTACCCCAAGACAGCTTTTTTCTAAAGGGAGACATTTACATTTACTTTCATTAATAAATGATTTTAACTATAGTTCATACTTTGTTTAACAGAAAATAACATTTGAATTCCTTATGTGTCAGTGTATAATAATAATAATAATAATAATAATAATAATAATAATGATGATGATAATGAGAAAGAAGAAGAAGAAGAACATCAACAACAACAACAACAATAATAACAACAACAACAATAATAATAATAACAACAACAACAACTAACAATAACAACTAACAACAAACCATAAATACCATAAAATTGTGATATGATCTGAGATGGTCATCATAATGTCAAAATCTCATACCATTGCAACCGTAATCAGCATTGTGTGCAACTTAAAGTAGCTGAATGCGTTCATTAGAAGTGATGTCCGCATTTGGACATATAGTGTAGATATGCTGCATGAGACTTGAAGGACAAGAAAGAAGGAACGTTATGTTATGCTGGTCTTTCACAGATGAAGTGAAAACTGTTCATAAATCCTGTCCATGCCAAAAAGGCTCAAATTTAACACAAAAGCCAGAGCACTGGCGCCCTCCAGTGGTTCATGCCGACAACACTACCAGAACATCTTATATCTCGCAGTGTAGGTGAGACTTCTGATCAGTAGCAATGAACGGAGCATCATTTCAGTGCTCTCAGTCTAGTCACACTTGTGTTACACCCCTAAAATTAAAGGTGCTTCAAAGGGTTCTTGGGGTGAAGAACCATTTTGGTTCCATAAAGACTGTTTTTTGTGACAGTGACACAGGTGTGAAGAACCTTTTGAAGGTTTAAAGAAGTCGATGTTTGGGTTCTTTACCAATTTGAAGAGTCTTCACACTTACAGCTCATTTAAAATGGTTCTTTGTGGAAGCAAAAGCTATGGGACTCTTCAATGGCATCATTTAAAGAATCATTTGTTGGCATCTTCAGATTTAAGAGTGCACAGGCTGTGTGTTTAAAGACCTATTACTATTGATTAGTATTATTTTTATTAATAACATTTATATTAATGTTGAAATGATTAAATACACCATAAATATAATGATAATTGATAAGCATTAAAACAGTAAAAAAAGGCATTTAAAAACTACAGTGATTTTCTCTATTTGAATAAGTTGTTCTACTCTAAATAGCAGGTAGGCAGAACTAATTCTAATTCAGAATTATTTTTATTAATAAATGCAGTACAGTATCCACAAATCTATCCCTAAATAGTAACTCAAATTGTTAAATTGTATTTTGTTCAGTAAAGAAGAGGCTGCTGCACAGGGCTTTTCTTTATAATCGAAAGTATACGATATGTAGAAATGTTTGTGGACACCCCTTCTAATGAATGCATTCAGCAACTTTTAGTTGCACCTATTGATGCCACAGATGTGCAAATAATTTTGCCAATAGAATAGGACTCTCTGGAGCAGATAAACATGAACCTATTGGCACCATGCTGCCTAATGCCAGGTGTGGGGTAGAGACTGTTGGAATGATGGTTGGTATGATGGGTGGTGCTACATCCAATACATTTGGGCTGAGTTGGGAAGTAGGGGATGAGGTGGAGGGGTGATCATTTTACATCCTTACCTGACCAACACTCTTGTTGCTTAATACCCTTGATTTCAGAAGAAACAATGAATGAGAAGTTGTCCCAATACTTTTGTCCTCATAGTGTCTGAGACACAGTCCAATGCCCAATTGCATTTTAACCCCTAAAGTAGAAGGAGTGCTGTTTTAGAGGACCACTCTATAATTATTATTTGCATTTTCTTGCTCCATCAAGCCTAAATTAGCCTAAAACTGTCTGAATTACAGTAGAGAAAGCAGTAGAACATGCAGCCCTTATCTAAACCATTGGTGCTGTGCACCAGAGCCACGCCTTAAGCAGCTGCAGCACTCAGAATAAACACTAAAGGGCACTAGTGTCCTGCTTTTTAGAAGGCACACGGCTATAGTGCCTAGTGGGAAGCAGAGCTAAAAGCAGTCCTCCAGTCTTGTGTAGAAAATACTCTGCTCTTCAAAAATAAAGAAAATATTTCTTATTCTCTCATTTAATTCATTAGGAAGAAATTGGAAGAAAACAGATAACTGTCCAATCCTGAATTTACACTGTGGTATCCAGGCAGACACGGCCAACTGAGCTATGCAACTTGATGCAGCCATTAACTGTACAGAAGGTGTGATGAGCCATGTTAACTGCCAGAAAAATTGGAATGGCAGTGGAATCAGGGTGTTGATATGTGGGTCCAGTACCATAATGAGAAGTACATCACTATGGGCCTTTAAGATACTACATTACTGGCTGCAAATGGGAGCAGTAGTCTAACCAGGACTACAAATGGAAAACTGAAAAAGTGACCATAATACTGTCAGATGTGTTGGGGCCTGGCATTAACATGCGTCTTTAGTGGTCAAATTTGTAGTATTATTTTGGGTTCAGATATTCTGTATACTGTATTATTTTGGGTTCAGATATTCTGTATGCTGTATTAATTTGTAGTATTATTTTGGGTTCAGATATTCTGTATACTGTATTATTTTGGGTTCAGATATTCTGTATGCTGTATTAATTTGTAGTATTATTTTGGGTTCAGATATTCTGTATACTGTATTATTTTGGGTTCAGATATTCTGTATGCTGTATTAATTTGTAGTATTATTTTGGGTTCAGATATTCTGTATGCTGTATTAATTTGTAGTATTATTTCGGGTTCAGATATTCTGTATACTGTATTATTTTGGGTTCAGATATTCTGTATGCTGTATTAATTTGTAGTATTATTTTGGGTTCAGATATTCTGTATGATGTATTAATTTGTAGTATTATTTTGGGTTCAGATATTCTGTATACTGTATTATTTTGGGTTCAGATATTCTGTATGCTGTATTAATTTGTAGTATTATTTTGGGTTAAGATATTCTGTATGATGTATTAATTTGTAGTATTATTTCGGGTTCAGATATTCTGTATGTTGTATTAATTTGTAGTATATTCTTTAAGTTCTGTAAAGAATTTAGCTTTAATTCACCTAGAAATTATAAATGTCATGTAATTTGATCAGGGGTGTCCAAACATTTACATACGACTGTAAATTAGACAGCAGTTGCATATAAACATTATAATACACCAACAATATACATTACAATATACCCAGCTTTTTTTGGTGACACTTTAATTTGTTAATGACTTTAGCATTGCTATAGAACTGACACCTTCAGACCAATGCCAAAGGTGCTAGGATCACAATGCACTGATGCTTTTTGCACCCCACCTGTTCAAGTGTTACGTTTACTACAGTAGTACCTAAAGATCTAGAGACTGAATCTCCATCTTAACATCTTAAACAAGCTTAAGTTTAAGTTTAAAGTTTAAAGGTGCAGCAGTGATGCATGTTAATACCAGCGACTCCCTCATTGTTTATGAATATTGCTGGTAGTCCCTGTTCCTGGTAGTCAAGTTCCATACGGTCTCTGTACAGCGGGACCTATAACCCTTTCACAGTGACATTATGGACATATTTATGACTCACTATTTAAGCCCCCCTTTTTAAGGCGTCTGCCTTCATTAAGTTGCGGAGATGACCTTGATGTCACTGAGCCATGTGATGCTAACACAGCTGTGAGGCCCGCTCGGCGTCTCTCCTCACGCTTGTCAATAGCGAGGCTCATGAAACATTATGGGGAGCTCATGAACACAGTGGCATTGTGGGCGACCCGGTGTACTTCAGCAACACTCTACAAGCCCCATTAACTCTTCCTCCAGCCGTTCTTTAGCAGGGCCTAAGTTTTTCTTTAATGGAAATGCTAGTGATCTTTATTTCCATATAAATGAAAAGAGTGGCTGTAATGCTTAGTAGAAGTGTATTTCTGTCGGTCGAGGGTTTTCTATGGAGTGTTTTTGCTTGATAACCTTGAGAGAATAAGTGAAGTTAGCAGTTAATATGTACCCGTCTTTAATGGAGGCAATTTCATATAGGCTGTTGTCTGAGAAAGAACATTATTTTAGTAATTGTCCCTTAAAACACTGCAGCCTATGTGGAACCCCTGAGGACATACAATTTTCCACTTTTATTGTGTTATGATGGCCCAATCATGATGAAAAATACCAGGAGATTATCATTTTTTAAATGTGAAATGGTATTAGTTTTAAATAGAATTTTGCCCTTCCAGGAAAAAAAGGATCCCTCTTGACCCGAAACGTGGTGGTTAAATCTAATGGAGCTGCTCTGATTGTAGCTCACGTCTGCTCTTTCAGATAAACACACAGAAGTATGATGGAACATGTTGCTGTTGATATGAACCACCCTCAGGGAAATGTTACAATTACACAAGAAAAGCTCAGCGGTGACCTTTAACCTTTGGAGTGTGCCTCAGTCTGTGCCTCTTGCAGTCCCAGGAGCCCCAATCTGATCTCCATGGAGACCTTACGGGCCTGGATATCATTCGCCACCTCCTAGTGTTCAGCCCTTAGGGGCATTTCATGATCTTTCTGACGCTTTGCCTCAGAATTAGATGCAGTGTTGTTGTAGTTATAGCTTCTAAATATGCTCCAAATGCCATTTATGAGGTTGAGGGCGAGGCAGCCGAACAGTAGGCGAAGAGATTGCATGACTGTTTATTAGTGAAGTTCAATTTTACTGAATGTCTCAAACCTCAAACAGGCTTGTTCTCCATTACAAACCCACCCAGCATTTCCTAATATGCTTATTTCTGAGTCACTACATACATTTAGTGTATTTACGTTTACCCTGCTCAAATTTACCACTGCCGTCATTTAAGGTGGAAACGACACAAAAAGGCCAAATTCTGAGTTTGAAATAGTCTGAATTGGGACGTTTCTTTGGTGAGAGTAAGCTCACTATAAAAGGGCGAGAAAGCCTCTTTTATTCTCCTCAGATCACATTCCTCTAAACACAGAGAAGCATGTAAAGCTAGTCGTTGTGATAACATACACTCTTAAAATATTAATGCTTTAGAAGATTCTTTAAACGAAACAATAGAAACCATATTTACATTGTCTGTAAGCTCTATGCACTGATGCAAAACGGAGTTTTGGTGCTTTATTAAGCATTATGTCCAGTCAAGGTATGTACACTTGAATGTATGTCCAGTGGATAGCCCAGTGTATCTGGTATTGCTATCAACATCCGCCCCAAAAACACATATTGGTCAACTACTAAAAGATACAGTGCAGAAAACTGGGCAGTAATTTTTGTTGGCTCTGGACTGTAGAAGATCGTAATTGAATAGAATGATCAGGTGTTGACTCTCATCTTTAATTTAATGTGATGCACATCCAGATCAGTTGGAATGTATTTCACAGATTCTTCTGGTTTTGGTCATTCTGGATATTTAGTTTGTAACAGTCAGGTGGAGTGGAGTGTATTTATGTGCATTATACCTGTAATATAATATAATATATAGAATAATAACAGCAATGGCAGCAATGTTAAACGTGCAAATGTTGATGGTCATGTAAACAGATTGGATTTCCTAGATTGAATTGAAGCTTGTATCTTGATCTTACGTGTAGGTTGGATGTAGTGGACGTATACCAGTAATATTATTGCAGTTTTTCTGCTACAAAGCAACATCATAGAAAGTTACAACATGAAATTATGAACTACTAAAACGGCAGTAGTAAAAATGGTTCAGGCCAAAAACTTCTCTGATTTTCACCATAAAGCAGTATATATATGTTATATATTATCACCATAAAGCAGTGTATATATATTATATATTATCACCATAAAGCAGTGTATATATATTATATATTATCACCATAAAGCAGTGTATATATATATTGCTGCTGTTCAATGAAAAACATGTATCTTTATTTTTATCAGTTTTTCATTTTCTCCATCCTTTAAACCCTGTACCTGCCCCATACTCTGTGTAAATACGTCTGGATGAACGAACGAATGGATGAATAAAATCTTTTCACTTTGCCTTCTATTAAAAGTTATGAAGGTTTTTTCCTTCTCTCAGAATTTTTATTATTATTATTATTATTATTATTATGCATTTTTTTTCATTGGTTTTAGAAAGAAAATTAAACCTGACTCTCCACTATCTTACCTTTTAATATTACATGTAAAACTCAGGAGACATTTGCAGAATGCAGAATTTGTGGTCTTGGCAAGTAAATAAAATGGAAAACACATTGCGTGTAGGCATTGTGACCCTGGTACCTCTCACCACCACTGCAAAGAAATAGGACACTGAATTACATAGAAATCTGTGGAAGTCCTGTTTGACGCATGTTTTATTAGAAATGCTAAAACAGCTGCTGTTTGTGTGACTAAAGAATGGCTTGAGGTGGAAATTCTGTGATGTACACATTTGTCTGGCCAATTTATAAGAAATAAAGTATATGTGCAATTTTCCCAAATTACCACAGATGGCATGGCCGTTATAGCCTGGTGTTTCACATCGGAATTACATGACAGGCAGGTCCATTAATTACACTACTTTGCACTGCAAGCAAGGCAGCAACAAAGGAAACAGAGTACATAGAAAAATAGTGTACCTTATTGGTCTGCATTGGGAATAAAGCCATGCTTCATTGTAGGATTACTCACCTGATGTATATGCCTTGTTTTCTAGCTGCCAAAAGGTGATGGCATTGTCTGTTAGCAGGTTTCTTATTATTACTAAAGGAGGCCTAGTTTATGTGAATGAGCTGTCCTACTCGTCACTCTTAGGTTCCTCCAGTTCTGTGTATTTGCTGAAAGCAGTGGCTTGCTCAGGGTGACATTGGACAGCAACTTTGTCTCCCATGCATCACACGCTCATCAAGTGTTGCGGTGGCTGTAGATTAATGAGAGTGGGAGCTGATTATGCTGGGCTGTACATCATGTCTGTCTGCCTGCTGCTCTGGCTGGGACCCACCCCTGTGTCTTTTCACTCTAGCGTTTATGCATGCGTTCCTCAGTCCTCTCTCACTCTCGGACATGTGGTCAAGCTCCCGATCCACTCCAGCAGAGGTCGAGTCTGACTGAAAATGGCCTTAAATGAAAGCTAATTATTGTAGCCAGTAGCGGCTGCTGATATGGTAGACAAATAATCATGGTACTTGATATTTTCATATTGCAATGTTTCAAATTTCATACCAGAAAAATGTGGCACAATAAAAAATAGTATTAGAAATTATGTGTCTCTTAATGGCCTGCTCTGAACCAAGGATGTTTTTGTTTTTTTTTGTAATGATTATTTTTGAACTAGCAGTTTGTGGTCCAGTTCTGGCCAAGTCCAAAATATACCCTAATTACAAAAACAACATATATCAAGTCCTCTTGACGCCATCCCCCAACTGCACTTATCCGTTTTTTGTTTTTAGTAGCTCCTCCCTTTCCGTTTCACATTGCATTGTGGGATAACAGATAACCACTCTCAAAAACCAAAGCTTGCCCAATTCACTATCCTGTGAGAGCTCATTGCTGTGTGACAGCAGAGTGGGTTGCATAAACAATTTGACGGTCAGTCTTCCACAGAGAAGCTGCAAGTGAATCCTCAAACCAAACAATGCAATGGATTATGGGCATTTCATGTCTGTTTAGTGTACACCATTTGTACACTGTATATTACAGTGCATTGAGGTGATGGTGTCAGAAAGCTTGGCATAGTATGTCTCATCATTTCCTGTTAGTACAAATTACTGTTAGGCTTGGTATATTAATATTTTGTGTACTAAGCTACCAAACCCACAGTCTTAAAAATATGCATATAGTCCATACCATACCTTATTATTATTAAGTATTAGTGTGCAGTACACATTTGGGACTCACCCATGGTCTACCCTTATTGTAGGCTTGCTTGGTATATTTTAATGGACTTTATGCAGAATAATCAGTACTAAAATGAGCACTCTGCTTAAGTCTGTTTCATGCCCTTGCATACTAAATTGTTTCAATATGATAGACAGTATTGTTGCACTCAGTTTTCTGCACTGAGCTTTAACGTCCTTGATGTGTTCAAGTTAATTCCAGGGGACTGATCCTTAAAGCTAAACTTTAATTATTATTATTATTATTTATTTATTTTTTTTACCATTGAAAAGCACAATTGTGCCTGAAACCAGACTTGGCAACAGTGCCCTCTAGAAGCAGTGTTAATTCTATTCCTATGAATAGAGATACTGTATGAGATGTCCTCTATCTCAGCGCTGTGCCCTTTAGGAATGGAAGAACTCTGAGAGTGAACTTTAGCTCATTATGCTGAAGTTTGTCGCCTGGAGTGTAGAGTATCCTCAGAATAAGGCTAATACGAAGTGGCATTGCCAAATATTCGGGGGGTATGTATGTCCAGAGTGCAACAGTTAACATGCAAATGAAAGCTTGTCTCCTGCAGAGCTGTGCTGGTTTGCTAATAACCTCCCTCAGTATGTAAACCTCTGTGTTCACATTCTTTCTGTCTATCAAAAGGTGGGCTTCTAGTTTTCAACAAATATTTTCAACAGATGTGTCTATATAAAGCCCTAGAAGTACACATTGAACTATACATTGAAGTATTAACTGTATTTTGTGAATAGTGTAGTGAATAAAAGATGAACTCATCTTTAAAAGGCAAGATGACATGCTCTTTTCAGCAGTATTAGAGTATCATGTTTGATATCATGTTGAAAAATGATCAAGTTCAACTTTTTATTATCAGTCTAAATTTAGAATAAAATAAATATTAAAATTTTTGTGTTATTTCAGATATTTCTGTAACGTTAGTATTTGTCTAACTGTAACGTTACAGACTAACCTACCTGAAACCTTTCAAAAATATTGCTGACTGTTCCTACTACGTTCTCCACTAGTTGGGTCCGCAAAGGAGACAGGGGCCAGAAAGGGCCGTATCAGTGAATGTTTTATGTTCCGATACACTGTTTTTTTATTCTGTAATTAAATGGTTACTCTTGTAAAATCCACATTGTTTTTATAGAAATGTAATCACCATTTGTCTTAGTTCATACATTACATTCCCATTCTGCAGAGTGTTTTTCTTCCAGTTGTAGCGTTCATATTAAACACCGTCTCAGAGCTTAGAACAGATCAGAAACTCTCACGCTAATATTAACTAAGGTAAAGATTGAAGCATGTGCTCGTGGGACCAGATACATCTACATTGTTCTGAAATGAAAGGCCCAACAGCAAACACCACTGGTGGTGTAAATCTTGTATGTAAGCAGACCGTTTCATCAAGAATAGTGCGGTGAGCATATTTCAGAGCAGGAATCCCAATTCAACATATTTGTCACTCCTCAGGCTTTACTCTTTTTCTCCATCTGCTGGGTCAGCAGCGGAGAGCGTCAAGCCTGCTTATGGAGATACTATTAATATTATTCTCGCTAGATTAAAAAAAAAGAAAAAAAAAGCTCTTTTCCACCAGGCCTCTACCAGAGCTTATAAATTATGTGAAGCACAAGTGTGATGTCATAGCAGCAATACCCCGAGGAGAAATGTTCTCCCAGGAAGTCTTTTTTTTTTGTTTGTTTCATGCGCTGTTTTGTTAGGACGACAGCCCTGAAGCTTGCATTTTTATCTCCCGTGTCTGCGTGGGCCTCATAAATCTCCTTGCTTGTTTGCAGTGTGGCCCCACTGCGGGCCTGAGGGTGATGGGCGCCTCTGATGGGCAAGAGAAAGGGAGCAAGCGATCAGCTTCCTGATGCCCGGAGACTGCGGGATGTGTTTTATGACAGATTATTAATGCTCTTATTTTAGTATGGACTCCGGGTTTTCTTCTAAAAGAAAAGAACCAAACCTGCCCACCCTGTTACCAGGATTAGAGTGGGCAGCGTGATCTACTTTTTTACACTCTGTGGAATTAGATCTTGAGTTAGAACATGGTTAGTTCTGTTATTGGAGACCCCTAGATGTAATCTTTTGGTTATTTGGATGATTAATAGAGTAATCTAATTTTTCTTAAAGGCCAGGTGATGATAATGGGCTTAACTAAATAATAGCAAAAGCATATTTTTGTCCAGTGACTCCAAAATAATTATTTTGACTGGTGACAGAAACTTAAAAAGTACTTGAATGAATGGAGGAAAATAACCTATTATGTCACTTTAATCCCTTTAAAACGCTGTGGCCCATCAGCTGGATGAAAGCGTTATTACAAACCTCTATTACCAACGAATAGCCCTACCAGCTTGTACAGAAGTCCCTGTAGGTACTGTGTGTAATAGCCTTGCTGCGTTAAGAGGTTGAAATGCATTTGTGAGAGTCTGTTGGTGAGAGTTACATCAAAAGAATGCCAAATATTGCATAAAGTTGTTTTTTGATACATATCAATAGACGTAATGTTAACAGCGTATTTATAAACCTGTTATTTTGCCTCAGGATGAAGCAGCTGATTTTCCGTTCCTGGAAAAAAGCTGGGCTTCTATTAGCTGGTTTACGGATCCCCGAAGCCGCATGTGATGCCATAGGTTCAACTTTTAACAAAAACACTGTAATTATTCCCAACTCTTACCGCAGAGGGTGTCTGTCCCTCTCGCTGTGTCCTCTGATTGTAACGTGCCGTTAGCAAGCTGAAGAGATTGTAACTGGTTAGTTTTTAGATGTGCCCCCACTCACTTCCCTGGATTACATTTACATTTAGGGCATTTAGCAGACGCTCTTATCCAGAGCGACTTACAAAAGTGCTTTGCTATTTACTTAAGTATAACCTCAGCTAAAATTCAAAGATACCTCCAAGTTTAGACACTACTAGACACAAGTCAGTAGGGTGACCACAAGGCTGGTCCATTCTTGGCTTTGTAGGCCAGCGTCAAGGTTTTGAATCTGATGTGGGCAGCAGCTAGAGGAAGCCAGTGAAGTGAGAACGCAGCAGTGGAGTGACATGGCTGAATTTAGGAGCAAATTAAGGATTTAGGAACAGGATTTACGTTCCCTTCTGATGTGTGATTAGCTCCAGTTTGGTTCAGCTGAGGTAGTCCTGTTTGTCTTCAAGGGAGCAGGCTAGTGTAGCAGAGGTTGTGCAAGGATCAGAGACGATGAAAGGTTAGCTTTGCATGTGTCAGGTTTTGAGCTCCTCTTCTGCGGCACACTGGCACAGGAAAAGCTGTGGTCACGGGGCCTGGTTTGTGTAGCAACCCGTGTTCCCATAGATAGCAGAGTCTGGAGGTGATGAGCTGCTATCCAGTATCAACAACACCATATTAAACCCTAATGTCACGGGTACCTTTACTGCTTCACCAGCTTTGACTACGGCTTTTGTTGGTGGGTGGGGGTTATGTACATTTTGGGGTTGTATAAATAAAGTCATGACTACTACAAAACAGTTGTGGGGTTTTGGAATTGACCCGTTTTCCGGCTCTGTTTTGGTTATGCCGGATTGAATATTTCAGTGTTGGAGGTTTTACGGTTTGTCAGTTTCTTATATGTAACTTATAATATGTTTCTTATATGTAAATTAATCAACTGTGCCATGAAAATGTTCCATTCTTGGGCTCCTTTGAGGTATGAAAATGCTCAAAAATGTACCTCAAATGATGCGTCTTACCCTGGGAAACCCCCAGCAAATCATTTACTACTTGTAGTAGCCTAACAGCTTAATAATGCCCTTTAATAATCCACCAGTAAAACACAATTAAATATTGTGTGCACATATTATGTAGTGTTATATTATTCGGCAAGCTGTTTAAAATTAAATTAGATTGCTGTAGTTCTCAATTAGCTCTCTTTCCTATAATGAGAACACTAAGACAGTTTAATGTATGTATTAACATCATGTAAATTGGCAGCTAAACACTTCAGACTCATTAAACATTTTAATTGTTTTTTATGCAATTAAATAGTTGGATTTAATCGGTTAATCGTGACCGCCCTAATTTGAATTACTACATCAGGTGGTGGATGTAGTTCCAGGTGGTGGATGTAGTTCCAGGTGGTAGATGTATTCCAGTTGCATCATGTACATACCTGGCATCTAAGATGGCACGACATGCCTCTATAGCTGCAAGTTTAGTTGAGTTCGACGTTCTCCTACTTAAGCAAGCATCTGTGGCTGCAAACAGCAAAGCGAGCAGCTTTGCACAGACCTCGTAGGACTGCACCACGGCCTTCCATGCTGCAGTCACTGTTTTTAATTTACGATGTTGTCAGATTGGAAAGTTTAAGCACTAATTAAATGGATTCCAACTACTAATACACAGCCTTTTTACAGCTCCGAACACTCGTACTGCTGAGTCGCGCTGCCTGCATGTGTAAATTACTCTCGCGCAGACGTGTCAGTGAACGGGTTTGGATTTGACTGTGTGTGTGTGGATGGATTAGTCTTCCCGGTGCATTATTGAATGTGTTCTGTAGTGCGGGAGAAACCGATAAATTGCGGCTGTCACGTTGGCCCTGCACCTGCTCAACCAGTCTTGGAATCTCTGTTTCTGTGCACAGAGCTAAAAGACAGCCATTGCAGGGAGCCAGATGGAAACGGAGAAGGGGGGAAAACAACTCGTGAAATCATGTAATGGGCTGCATGATTTCCTTGCAAATGACAAGGATACTTCTGAGCTCTTGCACTGCACCTGAGCTTATGGATACATACAGCAGCCATTACGCAAACAGGATCAGGTTGCACTGGAAGGCATTTGGGTGTAGATCCACAAATGCTAGAAGGGCTGTATTGTACTCTGGGTAGTTTATATGGCTAGAGATTGCCTCATGTAAGAGGATGTTTGAATTTATACGGCATGAAGATATCCACGACGATTGCTATGCAGGTCTCGCCTGGGCTGCGTATGGCCTAAGCAATTCAGCATGGGAAAAATGGCACCGGTGACCTTGTCATGTACAGCGGCCAGCAAATGTAATATAAATGGAAGTGCAGCATTTTGCAGCTGCTGTACGCTCTCCATAGGGCCACTGAATCTGTGTCTCTGCTTTAATGGCTGTCTTGTTTTCTCTGTGGCGCTGCAATCAATGCCTAAACAGTCCAGTGAACTGAATTAGCCTGCTGGCTCAATCTGATATGCTTTAACAAGCCCCCCACCATGAATATTTCACCGCTGCGTGGCGGCAAAACAGCAGTAAAAAATCAATGGCCACTCGTTACAGTCCCTGCAGCTCACACAAACACAATGGCTAGAGCCACCGCGGCACGTGGGACCAGCGCCGCTGGTTCTAAAGCGCGGCCATTTTTCACAGTTATCATAATCAATACTAATGATCTTGTCTGTTCCTGATGCCACAGTCAGCTCAAAGACGTGACGTGAGAATTCCAGCGTTTGTGAAGGTGATTAAATGAGCCTTTGCTATTTCAGTCTGTTAAATGAAACAGTTTGAACTATTTGAAAGTTACTTTGGGCTGGAAATATGCAGAATATGCTAATGACAGTTACTTTTGGAGCTAAACTGTGCTAAAAAGTAATTAGACTAAAGCTTATCCTGCATTTTCTCTCTGAAATCCAAAATATTAAATGGTCTTGATGCTAGATTTACCTTTTTGCTTCCACTTTTTGTGGGTTTATGCACCAAAAACAGTCATAATTAAGTTGACCTCATGACCTCTTTCTCGCCCCTCATCAACCCTCAGAGTGGAACTGACTGCTCCTGAGCCATAAGAGACTGACATATGTAAATGACCTCTGCTCTGACTGACCCCTACCCTGTTTCCAAGCCTAATTCTAAAAGCACTGCAGGCTGAAACTCCTCATGATGTTTGTATAAATGGGCTGGGCTAACCTGCTGTAGGGTACACTTTATTAAGAACACTACTCTAATACTAAGGGGGTCCACCTTTTGCTCTCAAATCAGCCTCAATTTTTGGTGGCATAAATTCCTCAATAAGTGGAAAACATTCATTTGATATTGTGATCCATGTTGGCATGATTGCATCACACAAATCCTGCATATTTTAGACTCTAGAGCAATTTCATGTTATGATGTAGCCATTAGAAAACGGATAAACTGTGGTCATGAAAGGGTGTTCGTGGTTGGCAACAATGCTCAAATAGGCTATGGCATTCAAGCTATAACTGATTGGTATTAACAGGCCCAAAGTGTGCCAGGAAAACTTTTCCAACACATTACACTTCCTCCACCAGCCCGAGCAAGCCAGGTTGGGTCGATGAATTCATGCTGTTGGCACAACTTCTGACCCTACCAGCTGTGTGCTTCAACTGGAATTGAGATTTATCAGACCAGGGCATGTTCTTCCAGTTTTCTACTGTCCAGTTTTGTTTAGTCTGTGTCCACTGCAACCTTCAATTTCTACCCCCATCTACCTCAAGGTCCAATGTGTTGTATATTCTGAGATGTTTGGTTATCTGAGTTACTATAGCCTTTCTGTCAGCTCACACCAGTCTTGCTATTCTCTGCTGACCTCTCTTATTAACAAGGCTAAAGAACTGCCACACATCATATTTTATCACACCATATTAAGTAACTCTGGATACTATTGTGCTGAAAAATCCCAGGAGATCAGCAGTTCTAGAAATAGTCAAATTAGCCAATCTGACAGCAACAATCCTGCCATGCCCAGAATAACTGAGATCAACTCATCCCCAATCAGAGGATTGATGTGAACAATACCTGAGTCTTCTGGCCTGCATCTGCATGATTTCATGCAGTGCACTGCTGCCACATGATTGGCTGACTAGATATTGCATATATTGTAGATGTTAATGTACTATATATATGTATATGGTCCTTTAATTGGACCTTATAGGGTTCTTTAATTGGTTCTTTATCCTGGAGGGGCTTTACTTGTTGTTTGGATTGATTGTATTCATCCACAAACATTAGTGAGGAACGGTGCAGAGTTTAGATGCTTAGTTCTGGGTCACAAACTCCACCCAACTCATCCCAAAGGTATTCAATGGAGCTCAATTTTTCCAAAGATCACAGTTCCAGTGCTCCACAACCCAATGCTTGGCATTGGGCGTGGTGATTTTGGTCAATGTCAAGCTGCCTCCTGTATCTTGTATTGTTGGTGGTGTATTTCTATAGAGGTTACACAAGATGTCTTTGTGCTTGTGTCAGCAGCTGAATTGACTAATTAGAAGGGGTGTCTGAATACTTATGGACAGAGTGTGTAACTGTAGGGAATATGGGCATATAAAGACATTACAGGGAAGGTGGCGGTGTTCATTCTTTTCAAGTATCAAATCTAACATGAGCAGTCATGACCAACAGGGGGAGCTTTTACACTTGAAATAGCTCAAAGCCCAACAATACTCTTCCAGTCTGCCATCTCTGCGTCCCTGACTCTAGGACACCCTCCTCTGCCTCCACCCTCTGCGTTTCCGGCTCTTTCTCTTTGTTTCTCCATCTCCCGCTCATCAGCTGCCAATTTCCTCCTCATTCTCACCTCAATTATTTCCCATTTTTCAATGTTTCACACAACATATGAAGTGGATAAGATTAGAAAACGACCTTGTATCAATCCCACGACAACAAGGTAATCCGACTGCATTATTAAAAAAAACTCATCATTACTTGTGTGAAAACCGAGAGTTCATTAGTCACTCACTATGTTGTTGTCGTCGGCAACAACATAATCATCATCAGCTGCACATCTGTGTGTCATCTCTCTTTCACTGAGCCAAACACCACTCTGACACACACACACATGGTTGTCCTTCACTCCTTCATACTCTCTCTGTTCTCTCTCTTCGTCACTGTGCCTTCACTCTCTCTCACTTACACACACACATTTTCTTATTCAAATCCTCTCTCTCTTTCTCTCTCTCTTTCTTTCTCTCTCTCTCTCTCTCTCTCTCTCTCTCTCTCTCTCTCTCTCTCTCTCTCTCTCTCTCTCTCTCTCCTGGAGGTGAGGAGCTGACTCCTAGAATTACCCAAGTGTCTGTGAAATGAATCATTGGGCGGCTGATTGAGCTGCATGATGGGAGACATCCATCCCGAGAGTGGCAGAGTGAACTGCTTCTGTGCCTTTCTCTCCTCTCTCTTACTCTTCCCCTCTCGCCTTCTCTCTCTTTCTCGCTCTCTTTCTCCTACAATCTCTTTACTTCTCCTATTTCACCTCTCACTTCCTCCTCTCCTCTTTTTTCAGCCTCTCTCCTCATCATTGCCTGCTGATGTCACACCAGTGATGTCATACGCCACAACTACCATACATTTCTTCCGACATCCCACCTCTCCTGCGACTTGCGGGATTCTCCTGCATATTGATAGAGGCTCTCTGGCGTCCGTGAATCATGTGCAGTATCCCGGAAATCGCGAGACAGTGCAAGTGAGTGACAGATGGAACAAGAGAGTGACAGAAAAAGCATCCTGACTGGATCTTGATCCAGTCTTTGGATAATAATCAGTGCTGTCAACGTTAAAGCCTTAACGCATGCATAGTTTAACACGTTAACCTTTTTTAACAGTTAAAAAACTGATCATTTGTTTGTCCTAAAAAGTTGCTTTTCTCTATTAAAGCTTCTGTGTTGGAGCTTCGTCTAAAGTTCTGTAAACTATACTATATTAGATATTATAAGAAAAAGAAATGATTCCTCTAGCCAATTTATTGGGTACAGTATTTGTTCTTGTTATTGTGATTAATGTGAATATTTTTTTAATTGATTGACACCTCTAATAATAATATATTATATTATATTATATTATATTATATTATATTATATTATATTATAAGCGCATATTTTAATGTCACATGTTCTGCATACATCCACCTTGGTCTACAGATTATACATCAAAAAGTATAGCATAAGAAAAAATATATCAAATATACAGCCTATAGGGGGGTCACTATATGTGGTGGCACAAGGGAGATCACTATATATGGTGGCACACTGGGGCTCGCTACATATAGCCTGGTGCTACCTCCCTAATATAAGTTTTTGCAGAGTGGGAGCTCTGTCACTTTGCATTGTATTAAAACAGTGAAGATATGCATTGCCTAATTCCCAATTTAAAGGCCTGTAAAGCAGGGGTTCTCAAACGTTTTGCAGCCAGGGAGCCCTGTCTGGCTATTAATTTTAGGCTAATCATATTTGATAATTGATGGGAGCATTAGCTTTTCTCCAGCAATGTGTGGCTTTTGGCTTTTAGCAATCTGCTGAGCCGCAAACAGTGGCCAGACTCACTATTCATTTCTCCTGAAGAGCACTCTTAAAAATAAAGGTGCTACAAATGCCATAGAGGAGCCACTTTGTGTCCATAAAGAACCATGTTTGGAATAGCCATGAATGAGTTGTGAACCTTCGCTACTTGTAAAGGTTTAGCACCAACTGAAAGGTTCTTCAACACATTCCTACAAACATGGTTATTTATGGAACCAAATGTGGTTCTTCTATAACACAATCTTTCTTTAAGTGAGAATGTTTAACTGCTATAAATAAACATCTAGAACGTTTTTAATTTCATTCAGTCTACTGTTGCTTTTATCTCCAAAACCAAACTTGGCAAGGTCAACACTGTATTTGAAATGTTGGTAGCATCTTTGTGAAGGCCTCCTATTGGCCATTCCACTAGCAGAATGGAAGAATGGATTTTCTCACTGGATTTTTCTTCTACCAGAAGAGTAATGGTGTGCACACAAAACTGATCAGCTTGAAGATTCAGAGCATGACCTGATGCATAACAAACTATCCACAAAGCTTCTTTTGTAGTTGGAAGTCAACTTCTTTTTAATTTACAGTGTTAAGTGTAACAACAATGTCTTAATTGAATTTTTTGTCATGTGGTTTTGACTAATGGAGTCCTCATCTTTTGAGAACCATGGCGTTTTGACCTCTGAGGAAAACTAAGGGCTTATTGTGGTTTCTCTGCTCTGTATATGGTTTAAAACCGAACCAGTTCCACACCACTTTAGACATGTGGCCATTTCTGTCTTCTGTCTTCTCTTGTTTAAAATTAAACCAAATCAGTTGTCACATATATAATCATACACGGTACAAATAGCAGTGAAATACTTTAAAAACTGTCAAAAAAGTAAAAAGTAAAATATAAAGATAAAGCAAAGATGTCAAATAACATAAAATAAGAAGATTATACATATTGATAATAATATAAAATAATTAAAAATACATAGTAAAATATAAGATGTAATATTTAAGAATGGAATAGCAATATATACACTACATTTACACAGTATAAAGATGAAGAATTGCACAGTGGTGGACAATGTGAACTCAAGGATTACAAACTTTGCCTTTTTTACACTGAAACTTTGTCAGTAAACAAATATACAGGACCAGCAAAGCCATCCAAGACTTTCAGGTTTAAACCTCTGTTAATCACAAACAGAACAGCTTTTTATTATCAGAAAATACTTTCAACATGCATCATCAGTATTGGAAAAAAAAGGTTGATTTTGGTCATTATAATGAATGTTTAATCAGTGGGCAACCAAAACATAATATGCCCAGAAAGTGTGGCCTGGTTTCCTTAATAGCTAACCAGGCACATCTGTTGTTTTTAAATGCAATAAGTAGGAATGTCAGGCATGTATGCATCTGTGACAGTTTGCTGGATGACAAATGCCTCACTATCGCATAAGCCTGACTGTGCTCATGACTGTAAAAATCCAGCCATGCTTATCTCCAGCCAAACGAATTAGCATTAGTCTCTCAACTGTGCAACGCTTAAGTTAACCCCTTCTCAGACTATTTTCAGACTATTTTCATAACCTATATTCTCCCTGACTGTCAGGAAAGTTCAAAACTGGACTACAATCATTTTAAAACACTATTTAAAATAATGAATTTTCCTTCTTGACCATCTGAGAGCTGTTAATGCATATACACATACAGTAGGACTCCTGTGCTCTCAATATTTGGATATCTGTAATGCCAGCATTTCCCCTGCAATTAGAACTTCCCTAGAGCCCACTTCACACAATCCTTTTACAACAGACTTTAACAGTAATTAAACAGGAAGGGTTTTTAGGTGTGAACGCAAGCCGAAGCTGAAATCCCAGTAGACTGACAATCTGCCGGCGATAGACTTACTACAGTTCATGTGAAAGTCCTCCTGTGACTGCTCTGAAATGTAAAAATGCACTAAACTCAGGACCCTAGTCCAGCTAATATCCAACCCTTAACCCCTAAACAGCCTATGGCCAGCCGGCAGGTCGAAAGTGTTATTACAAACTTCTGTTACCAAAGAAGCCCTTTGGTAATACTAATTAGTACTGTAGTACTAATGTGTCTGTTGTCCTTTTGACCAGAAAAAGAGCTTCCCTATAATATTCCTCGAGCCCTAATAATCAGTACCAGATTTATTTGGGCCTTCTTGACAGTCCAAACTGTACTGAGCAAGACAAGATTTAGCCTTTCTGCAAAATTTTTACTTCAGCAGCATTTTTACTAGGAGTAACACTATTTGTTATTATCCAAAACTATTACAGTACAGATGCTTTGGCATGCATGCAGTCATACAGAGAATACGTGGATGACTTTGTGCCAGATTTATCAGTATGAGTTCCACCCTGAAACCTTAAACTGTCAGCTGTTAGTAAGCTTAACCTGACTGGGGGGTGACTCCAGCAATGCAAATGATGTACATGAGTTTGTACATGTGATCAAAGGTCTCCTTGCTTCTTTCAAATAACCAAGGGTGTCTTTGTTTTCTTTGGGAGGGTCATGCTTATACACTGAATGCTTACATTTAGTGAAATTTCCCTTTTATATTTTCATCATTTTATTTTGTCCCTAGTTTAGCTAAGCCATTTAACCCACCAACTGAGTAGTACTCCCCTATCACTCGAAATGCTCCTGACACTAGGAGAATGAAGACAAGCACATGCCTCCTCCAGTAAAGAGAGCCACCGCATTGTTTCAAACTGCCACCAATGAATCATCACTAGGCAGCCAATGCATTTGGAGGAAAGTGCTGGATACATCAGCCAACAACCACCTGTGCTGGCCAGCATCACAATAGGACTGATGAGGGAGAAAGCGCCATCTACCCACCCAGACAGCTTATGGCCAATTGTGCTCTCTCTGGCTTTGGTTGCTGATGGCAAAGCAGCATGACCCAGGATTTGAACTTGCGATCCTCGGGTCATAGCGTTATAAATATAACCTATGCGAGAATGTATGTTCACTGCATTTGTATAGCTTGTATGGTGTGTACACTACAGGCTGTACCAGCTACCACAGGGTGCGCTATACAACACTAGGTGGAACAAATTTTTTTGCTGCACTGCTTTCTGTTAAAAATGAATGAAAAGAAACCTAGCCTTAGCATTTGATGGATTTTTTCCTGTTGTACCGAACTGTGATGTCCAGGTGTGAGTCGTGACCCCGTGAACTGTTACACCCCTAATAATTACCCAACCAGCTTTGTCAATGGACAGCGAAGTGTAATTCTCAAATCTTCTAATATGTGGGTGTCTATCCAGCAGTACATACTTCTCATTGATATCAAAGATGAGGTATGCCTTTAATGCAAACCACAGCGTCCTTGTGAGTGTGGCCTCAGTGCCTCTATTAAACATTTATTGGCAACCCAATGCTGACTACTCATGTGCCGCTGTCTCGCATTTGCGGTGGCGGTTCACAGCACCCATCAGAGATGACTCTGCTTGTTGTCCGGATCCAAATGATAAATGAATGTGAGCTCTGCCTCCCCATCACGGGCTCTCTGGGCGTCCTGCTTTGATGTAGACCCTCTCTTCCTCCTTCTCTGAGCTGGCCAGAGGGAAGGAGGCTGCTGTCGGAGACTGGCTTTGTGGCAGAAGGCTGTTTGAGCGGCGTGACAAAGTCAGCGGGACGGGAGGCGTAAGGCTCAGAGGAGCGACTTTACAGTGATTGTTTAATTAGCCTCTTCTGTAGAGGAGCACACTCTGTGAAACACCACTCAGAACTCTCACTTATGATCAGACACACACGCTCATAATACACACACTGTCTGTCCTTCTCCAACATGTTTGCTTTCTGTGTCAACCTCTTTGAAGACACACACTTCACATACTAGGGCTGGGGATCGAAATTGAATAATTTAATGGTATGAAGCCTTTCTTATTTTTTTTTTTAGAATTTTGTTAGAATTTTTTATTTTTAAGAATTTCTTATTCTTAGATTTTCACAGATTTATTCATTTTTAATTATGGATCTAAATATTATATATATAATATAATATAGGGGGCTGTCTTACACACTACAGGTGAGACAGTTTTTTGAATGATACTGTTTTATAGGAAAGTTCTAAAAATGTCTTACATTCACTCATACAGAAGGCTTCTCCACAAGGGGGCGCTAATGACAACTGAATACTTTAATGTTGCTCATTAACCCCTTGAAACCTAGGTTATTAATCCTAATGTAGAAACTATTGTGAATTACTTGGTAATAGTTTGCTTTTGCATATTTTGTGGGGTCCCACAGGGTTCTATTTTAGGGCCCATGAATCTGATGTTAATTATGACAGTAATGTAGTTATGAAAGTGAAGAAGTGTGGGCTACAGGGTCTCAGGGGTTGAAGGAAAGAAATCACACTAGATTTGACAAAATGTTCAGCTAGTTTCAGCTAGAAGCCTAAATGGCTCCCTCATAAGTATGAATAAGGAACTATTACGTTTACAAAATAACAGTTAAACACTTTGAATGAATGTATTCCATCATTTTCCATCATCAACCTGAGTCAACTTTCACCATTCGTATAAACAGGCCAGCATTCATGTTTGAGCAAGACAGAAGTTTCTTATGGACAACACCACAGTTCAAAAAAGGGAGGAATATAGTTATAAGTAGTTAGTTATAGTAGTAGTGAGTTATAGTATAGTTATAGTATAAATAACCAGGTTGTAATTCAATTATTGGTCTATGACTGCAATTAATCTGCAGGTAGGTTTTCCCCTGTATGATGAGCAGCAGTAAACAATGGTCTTGGATTTGAACTGTACAGAGCTGCTGTTGTTTCTCCAGAGGGGAGAGCCTGATAGGGTAAGTAATAGCCCCTGCTTATTAACAAGGGACTCACATGACTTTCTGGTCCACATTCAGCTGATGTAGTGACCTACGGTGTTCACTAGTGGAATCATGAGTGGATTGTAGGAGATTACAGGGCCTCAAAACCAATCTGAAATTCTACTTTGTGGGAAATGGCAGATGTACTTAATAGTGCCCTAAAAATGCAAATAGAGATCCATTTCAGTCACTGCCACAGAGTTTATTCAAACTGCTGCCCTTGAAGTATGAGATTGTCTAGTTATGTCGAAGGAATGATAATCTGTGATGCTTAAAACAGCGACATAAAAGCTTGATGTTTCGCATTGCATATTTAAAAATGGCAGTATGTAGCACTTTAAAATACCTTAAAATAACAGCTTCAGAATTGTTGTGATGCTTCACTGATTGTAATAGCATCCAGACATACAAGCCCAGGGGAGCACAGGACCAAGAAATGCCAATTCTCACATAATCCTGCATTAATATGAATATTGACATATTGAATTTTGTGTTGATTGGGAATTTTAGCTTGCTGTTAGGGAGTGTTAATAGTAAGTAGTAGGTTGGTTGGTTCTCTATATTTTCCCACCATCAAGTCACCATCATGTTTCACCGTTTCACCAACTTTAACTAGGGTTTGCATAAGTGGGCGGGGTTTATGTAAATTGTGGTGCCTAAATATGACTCAAAAATTAGTCGAAACTGCTACTCAACAGTTTTAGGGTTTTCTAATTGACCTGTTTCAGCTCTGTTTTGGTGATGCCAGTAACAACAGTCTTTGAGGTTCACTGTATGTCAGTTCCATGTACCGAACCCTTATTTTTCCATTATGGACTTCTACTAAGACTCCTTTCACTCTCAAAATCAGTCAGCTAACCCACAACACACCTCACTGGGGTTCACAGGCTAGATGCTAAGGTGTACAGAAGTATAGCAGCATAAATGCAAAGAGTAGCCTAAACATCAGCAAATGTAAATGTTGTCAGCATAGGATAAGAACAAAATACACAACCCGTTTAATATGTTTAAATTCTGTTTATTTTTATATTTAAACCTGAAGCATGTTTTTGTGTCTCAGCTTTTTTCAGATTTCCCCACATTGGAAATCACAAGACCTTAGGTAAGATCTTTAGTGTCAGTAAATGTTGGATGTTGAATAATCACCACCCTACCTCACCCAAACATATTGGACCATCCATCATTCCAGAGAACACAGTTCCACTACCCTACAGCTCAATTCTGGGGAGCTTTATGCTCCTTTTGCCCATACCTGGCATTAGACATGGTGCCAATATGGTCATATTTATCTGCTCCAAAGAGTCTTATTCTATTGGTAATACTTCTCTACAGGGACTAGACAATGTGATGTGATTGTGTGCACATGCACATCTGTGTCAGCAATGGGTGCAGTAAAGTAGCGTAAGTAGCTGAATGTAATTAATGCATTGGAAGGGGTGTCCACAAACATTTGGACATATAGTGTATTTGTATCTTTTCATTTGTCCATTTGCTTGGTGAGAGAAGGTACATTGTTATCATTAGTTTTGAAGAGCATAACGTATTCCATGAAATATCTGACACGACTCAGCAGTGTATAATACAGGCCATCAACCTTCTGAACAGCACCGAGTAATGTACCGCTAAAGGCCGACAGTCCTACAGCATCTTCTAGGCATTGTTCAGATTGAGCAGTTGTTCTGTCCCTTACACATTTTGTAGTGAATTCAAAGTAGTTAAGCAGAATTGGTCTTCAGGGATCTTCTCCAAAGAATGAACCGACACCAGTTAGGCACTTATTACTCCATTTAATTAGCATTTAAACACTTGGCTTCAAGTTATGCTTTGTATGTGGTTTTGGGAAAACACAAACAAGGACAGCTTTATTAGTGGCACGCAAATGAAGCAGAATTGCAAAAAAAGAATGTCTGTACAAAGACTGTACAGAGACTATTGCGAGTAAATGACCGTGGAGAATGGCGGCTCCTCATAAAATGAGAGAGTGCATTGGTATTGCATTATCATTTCATCATATGCTACTGTTTCAGGCCCAGGTGGAGCGCGAGACTGTTCTGTGAAGGCCGTGATCAGTTCATGTAGACATGCAGTTCCCTCCAGAATTGTTGACGTCTTTGGGAAAGATGAAGAGAAGAAAATGGTAGTTTATCAAACAATCTTCTGCTGGAAATGAGAGAAATCTAACCTTTTATAGAGGCAAAATTATGAAAAGAGAAAATATACTTTTTAAAAAAAAGCAAGCGATCTTAGATATTTCCAGGTTAGACATTAGACATTTCCTACAGCATAACGGCAGTCTTTAGAGGACTTAGGAACTCTCTTTGTGGTCTTACCTGCCTTCTTATTTCACATGAGGTCAAGTACATTTAGTCATTCATTAAAATGGAGAAGATTTGAGAAAATGCAGATGAAATTGGGCTACATTTCTGCATCCTCAAAGCTACAATCAGACACCACTTTCATGCCATCAAACTGTCTGGAAGATTTGATTTAATGGATCAGCTATTTTAAACCAGTTCTGAGTCTGTGTTTTAACCACGTTGTTCAGAGCACCATCTGGAGGCCTCAAGATGCCATTATCAGACATTATAGCCCAGCCGGTAGCAGCACGGATGTTCTCAGAAGGTAAATAAAGGAGTTGAGAGTCTGCAGTGTGGAGCTATTTTACAGTGGAACATGAAAACAGACCAGAATATCTGACCCTTTCTAAAACTATTACTGAAATGCTCTGTTTTACCAGCGGGAGAACCGGCACTGGCCTTTCTCTTTTTATAAACCAGCACTGAAGAGCACATTCAGAACCGAGTGGAGGCTGGCACTAATGCTAACACACACACATACTTGCTATAGAAACCCAAATCACACACAGCAGATTCACTCACTATAAACCAGCTATTACACACCAATAGACCAACAACATCAGATATCGGTCCAGAGTGTGTACCACTACACATACACACACACACACACACAAAGGAAGTGATTAGACTGCATTGTTGTAAAGGAGCTGGGAGCTGATTGGTCAGGGAGGACAGTCAGACTGGATTATAAGATATTAAAAACACTATAAAACAGTGATTTTAAGAAAAGTCTCGACTAAACTAAATCAATCAGTCCAGAATGTCTGATTATAGAAACTGATGCTAAAAATAAAGGGATTTTAGCAGCATGCCTTATCTAAACTGTGGGGCTGGATTATTATTCATACAAACACAAGATCTGATCAGATCATTAAGAGACTTGAATTCGATTGGGGGGGGGGGGACTTGATCGGGACATGAATGATTAAGACCCCAGGGAACTGTGTTAACTTGTGGATGAGTCGTGTAACGTGTCACCCTTGCATTTCTCCCACATACCCAGTGTTACTGCCATCCCCATTCCTGTGCAGCTCTCTAGTATAATGTAAATGTATGTGAATATATTAATACTAGATGTAGGGAGGTGTTCTCTGCAGAGTCTGACCTGGTATAAAATTCAGATTTATTTCATTGCTTTCAGTCGTTTTCCTCCAGCCATGCATCCATTAATGTTAACGTTTTATCTCTTGCTCCTGTTTTGTAAGGAGAGTTCCTCCCTGCTGCCCTCTAAAGGTGTCGACAACCAGGCCGCTGATATATTTCATTCACTCCCAGATGCTGATGTACAGCTCATCGTAGCGCAGTTGTTCTCACCTGTCGGCTGTGAGGGGGAAATCGAAAGTGGCTCTCTGCTGTGACACCTGGGTGGCACTCGCAGGAAGTGTGAGAGAGGCAGTCTTTGTGAGCAGCAGCGGCAGCGTGATAGCTCTCTGAAAAGGCCTGTTTGGACAAACTCTGGATGTGCTGTATTACTGTCAGAGCCTTGACCTCTCTCTATATATAGGCCAGACAACCACTCAGACAAGCTTTTGCACAGATTTCCGCTTGCATTAAACATGCACCTGTGTATCTGTGCATCTGTGGTTTGCCATTCGTCTGTCTTCTGTGCTATTACACACCATACTTGCTTTATCAAATTGTAGGTCGCATCTACAGTGTGGGTCCTTAAATCTACATTATGCAGCAGCTGTACCAAAAAAAAAACCACCTTCAGAATCATGAAGATGCTCGACTGACTGTATTAGGGAGAACTGCATCTCTGTCTTTGCCACTTCAGGCCGAAACTCTACAACTGCACTATGTAACTTTGGTGAAGTGGGCAGGATAGCACTCACCAGAACTGAATAATGAGTCAATTCCTGGTTCTGATCTCAGCTCGTTAACAAATGCACATGCACAGCTGTCCACGTGGGGGCGCTCAAAGCACGGTTTGTATTTACTGCAATGGAGTTTAACTAAATTACAATTCCCAACTCTAGGGGGAGCCCAGGAGCAAAGAAAGGCCATTTTTCACAATATACTGCTTTGACTGTCCTATAAACAACCATAACCATAACGCTTTAGGCTCATGTGTGACTTTGGCCTGCTTGGCCTATCATTTTAAAGCTGACCTCCCGAAATGAGACTTTATCACTGTAGGAAATGGACTACATTTTTCCACAAATGCATCTTTTATGAAACCATTATTGCAGATATTGGCGGCTGTCCATTTATTATTCATCCAAGTTATTTATTCAGTCCATCCTTTTATGAACTCCGACGTCGCATGGCCCACCCCGATGCGAAAAATGAACACAATATCGCGGACCACCCCTAGTGTCACCTGTTTGGCTGCTCTCCTCACTACCCTCATAAAAAAAAAGTGCATTATTGCCTAAAAGCGAGATTTATTTTATTTTTTGGAAGCCTGCTGCAGATTTATTGAATCTGGAACAGGATGAGAAAATTTCCCACCCGATAATAAAGTGCCACAGGTTGTTTTCCTGTGGGGCAGCATTCATTATTGCGGAGGAGAAGGGGCTTGTGTGGCGGAGGGGGATAGGGAAGGGAGGGGGATACGGAAGGGAGGGGGGGGTGAGTGGCCTTCTAACTGTAGGCTATAATTATGGCCCTGGCACTGACAGGCTCTCTGTGACGGGCGGCAGAGCTCCACCTGCATCCCTCTGCAAACGCCTTTATCTGCCGCTCAAAGTAACACAGCCTCAGCCACACGCCACTGCACTCAGCGCCCGTCTCTAAGCTCCTTTCATTTACATGCTTTTGGAAGAAGTGATGGGTATGTGATGGGGGAAGAGGGGTGTGTGTCTGTGTGTGTATATGTGTGTGGGGTTAGGAACAGTGCACAGTTCTTGGGAAAGCAATAATGTGCTGCCTAGAGGTGAGCTATACGACTGTTACCAATATTTTAATAATTTGCTAGAGCTCAGCTGATATCTCTTGGCCAATGATATTGCACGATATGGAGGTCTTGCAGATTTGTTGGAGTGGAAAATACCACCAATAAAGCAGCGGTATATGCTATTTGGCTTGTTTTGTATTGTAACAGGCGACTCCAAAGTGAGGAGAGCTATTTAGTTCTGTAAATGTAATTATTTCACATTAGTGACCTTGTCTTTAGAGTCAAGACTAGCAAATTTAAGGAATGCAAAAACTGCTAATAAAATTTTTAGTCAGGAAGCACTGTTTAAGCTGAAGCTCTTGGACCATATTAAATTTAATTGACTGGTATTATTAGTTAATGGAATTTTTGGCTCCCTAAAATTAATATTGGGCGGCCTCTGAGTGGAGCAGCCGTATACACGCAGGCCCGTTGAGCTAGCGGCAGTTTGAAAAGATCCAGTATCTGATTTTATGTGACTGTGAGGAAGCAGGTGCTAGCTTTCATGCTTCCAGCACTGGTTGCATTATGTGATTGGGAGTGGAGGAGGGCTAAGTTTGGGATAGAACTGCAGAGGTGATTATTACCTGATTGAAACCTGGTCTTTTAAGTATTTTAGGTTTATTTTATAAATAAATTTTAAATTGACTTAATTAATAAATAAGTTCATTCAAAATGAATATAAAAAATAAATAACACAGTTTGCTGTAACATTATTGAAGTTTGAAAACATCCCGTTGTGTTCCCTGTCAATTTATGGAAGCTATTTCCATTCCACATTTCTACATATCCACTTATTTAGCCTTATTTAGAACAGCGTGTTCTCTCTCTTCCAATTCACACCGAAGGAGTGTTTCAGCTTCAGCTGCTGGAAAATGATCATACACATTGAGTTATGACTGTTTTTGGTACATTTAACCACACAAATGTCACACATGAACCTCTATACAGTACACATGCAGTAATAAATGTAGGATATTCTTACATTTACATTTATGGCATTTAGCTGACGCTCTTATCCAGAGCGACTTACAAGGTTACTCATATTACAGAGGTGGATCAATGCAGTGTTAGGAGTCTTGCCCAAGAACTCTTATTGGTGTAGTGCAGCATACATAGTCACCCATACCAGGAATCAAACCCCAGTCTCCCACACGGTGTGGTAGCTCAATGGCAGGTAGTGGTGTTATCTGTTGCGCCACACCAACCAAGGATATGAGCCCTTTAACATGAGAGACAATAGCATTTGATATTTTCTGTGGCCTTCTTGAATTGTGTAGTACTACTCGGCTCGTGCATTTTCTCTTTTGACTTAAACGTCTTTTCATGTGGCGCTGATATATTATTTCCATATTTCCCACCCTTTTACAAGATTTAAACTTGATGATTTTGACTCTCTCTCTTGTTTAAAGCCTGGCGTGGCATCTTATCTCTTGCCTGACTGATAGAAACGCTGACTGCACCAGACGCTTATAGGATTTAATGCAGGCCGTCCGTGTTCCTGTCTCTGCCGTTCATTCTTCTCCTTTTAAATAATGGAATCTATAATTGGCAGAAATTGATATTTGAAATGCCAAATCCGGCCTTCATTAAAAAGATGTCAGTGCCAATAATAAATACTCTGAAAAGGAGGGGTGGGGGTGATTAAAAAAAAAGGAGCAGTTAAATAATGACTTTAATCTAATCTGTAGGATTGTGCTCTCTTCTGAAAGCCATTACCTTGCTGTGAGTGGCATACACCTCTTTGTCTAGAGGGGGCCAAACGAGCAGGGGCTCATATTTTTCTTAATCGCAATATGAGCGCATTAATTTCCCTGGGCCCTGCTGACAGAACAGGGCGCTGGGGGGCGAGTTAATACAAAATGATCACATTTTCACTCATAATCAATAGCGCCGGCTGACACCGGGCCTCTGATTTTTCATCAGCTGCTGTGCGTGAGGGAGAGTGATATGTGGCGTCTCTCCGCCCGCCGCCGCCTCCCTCTGAGCTCCGACACAGACGGAAATACCATTTTTAGTGAGCGACTGGGGAAGCTATTGATTGTAAGGCGGTGTGCAAGGCGGCGGAGAGAGTGAGAGAGCGAGTGTGTGAAGCCTCTTTTTTAATGCTAGATGCAAATCAGTAATAGAGAGGGTTGGAAAAGACCTGTCATGCTGCCTGAGGGGTTCAGCACCACTGTGGAGAAAAGGCAGAAAGTGGCAGCAGTGTTGAGTCTTTCTGCATGCAATGTTTTTCCTTGTCTGGAAAAACACTGTGTGACCAGCTGTCCTTTAGTGGCATCATGGCTTGAACAGTGATCCCTATTTTAATAAATATGGAAGCTAGATTGTCTATAAATACTGCTGGAAAGATAGGAGTGCTGTAACGCCAGGTGCTACAACTGCAAATGTCTAGTGTCTTATGGCCAAACCAAGCAATTAATCACAAATTGTAAAGACATTTACATTATTTGTGTTGGGCACAGATGAAATTTGACCCATCTGTAAACACACACTGGTGAGTGTGAGCACACTAGACTGGAATGGGCTGCCACATTTAGCAAACCAGGATTCAAACCCACAACCCTGCTATCAACAACCCAGTGCTCTAACCACTGATCCAGCATATCCCCACACTCACTGAGCCCACGCTCACTTTTTCCTTCCAATTTGGTACTGCCAATTAACCCACCTATTTGTGCCCCCCCCCCCCCCCCCCAGCACTAGCAATGCAATCAGAGATCAGGATGTTGGATAATCACCACCCCACACCACTCAATGCTGGCGGGCTTTATACCCCTTTAGCCCACGTCTGGCATTAAGCATGAACAATAGATTCATGTTTATCTGCTCCTATTCTATTGGCAGTGCTTCTCTACAGGGACTAGACAAGCTGTGTGTGTATATGTGTGTGTGTTGGTGCAATGGGTGCTGAATGCAGTCATTAGAAGGGGTGCCCACAAACATTTGCACATATACTGCACATTGAAGTCTGCTCTGTCAAATTGTGTTCTAGTCAGAGAAACCTGCCAATCAAAACCTAACAAGCGAGCTAAAGCTAAATCAACCAACATAACCAAAGAGCAAGCTGGTTAACGGGTCCGTTTGTCCATCTGTTCGTTAGGTTGTTTGTTCAACCGTCTGTCACTTTGCCTATTTTTTGTTTCTATGTCCATTCATCCAACCAGTCGTGTTAGCATTTGCCCACATAGTTCTCAGGGTGGTCTGATAGAGTGTGAACAAATCTGAATTTGTTCATCCATATTTTGCTGATTTCCTGTCCCTGCCTTCTCACAACACTATAAAGGATACTGTACTGTAGATACACATGCAGCTTCAGTCAAACACACGTCTGATTCTTACACACGTTCACACACAACCACAGCACTGAGCATGGGGAACAAGAGGTTAACCAATGCAGGTCATGTGGAGGCGAGTCTGTCAGCTTGACATGACCGTCAGTCCTAACAGTTCGCTTACTGACACCAAACACTCCAGCTTTTCTGCCCCAGATGAAAAGCGGGTGAGTGAGAAGAGGGAAAAGGGTTGAAGAGGGGGAGCTGTTGAACAGCTCTGCTGTCGAGCAGGGGCTGCAATGCTGGGGAAAGAGACAGTAAAAAAAGACATGTCTGTTTCTTTCATCCTGGCTCTCTTTATACCTCTGACTCTCTCTCGGTCACTCACACAAGACTCAACACGGACAAAAGAAAGTCCTGCTTCTTTAAGCAACAGTCTGATCAATTTTGACTTTTTCCTCAACTCAAAATTGACAAAAACAGACTTGGGACACCAGTGTCAGGGAATTTGATTCATTTTTGGAAAACTATTTTTGTCACAGACTGATAAATATACTGTAATTCCTGCATATAAAAGGCTTAACGTGTCCTTGGAATTGCACTGTACTTGTAGGAGGTGAATCTCACACTGATGTACTCTCGGTTTGCTTCACTGACTTTCTAATCTGCTGGCCGATCATCATCAGAAGTCTTCTGATAAACTGTGCTTTACAGCAGCGTGTGAGAAGAGGCAGTGGACTGCACGAGGTCACCGCCACAAATCAGCGCAACATGGCTCAATCTGGAAATAGCCGTCAAAAGGAAGATTTCAATTTTCCTGCAGGTGCAGTAAAACCCTGCTGAGGTTGAAGGAGACACTCTCAAGCACTGCCCCAATCATAAATCCGCAAACAGTTTAGCTTAAAAGTCCTTCTCACTGAGCAGCCACTGTCTGAGCATGGCTGGAATCCATCATCATCTCTCCTCCGCTGTCTCGCGGGCTTCCAAAGCTCCTTCACACTCATAGCAGCTGCCACAGCACAGGGAGACTCTACAGGAGCACTCATTCCATTCGGAAACTCTTGCGCTGAACCTGTTTCAGCCCGTCTGGTCGTCCCAGCACTAGAGCAAAAGAGTGAAATTGTGAGAGTGTCGGGATAAATTGTCACAGAGTGTTTCTGAGCATATCACAGGTATTGTTCGCACTTGAGCGCTGAACAACTGCAGGCTTCAGTCAAAAGAGGTTTAGAAGAGGCTTCATAAATGGGTGAGTAATGTAATTATTACCAGTGTTTCTCAGTTATAACAGCCCTGTCTGACTCCATTGCATAAAAGGTCCTTTCACTATATATCCAAATGTTTGTGGACACCTATCTAATGAATGCATTCATTGCACCCATTGCTGACACAGATTTAGAAAATCCAAACACATAGCTTGTCTAGTTTCTGTAGAGAACTACGCATAATGCTAGGCCTGCGCTAGAGGGGTATAAAGCCCCCCAGCATTGAGCTGTGGAGCAGTGGAACTATGTTCACTGGAAGGATGATGGTGCTCAATCCAGTCTTTTTTTCGGGGGACTTGGGGAGTTGGGGATGAAGTGAGATGATGATCATCCAACATCCTGAACTCACTAGTGCTCTTGTCCCTGAATGCAATCAAATCCTCACAGCAGTGCTCTTTCAGAATCTAGTAGAAGGCCTCTACTTCCAGACAATTATTCCAACAGATCAGGATAAGCTTTTTTGATTTCAGAAGAAACAATAAATGAGCAGGTGTCCCAGTACTTTTGTCCATGTCATGTATCATTCACATTATTCACTGATTCCTTTAGACATTGCCTGTACAGTCTTTAGCAGTCGAGCTTGGGTCATGTTCTGTTTTACATAAGGAACTCGTGAAGAGAACATTTGAACAGTGTTTTGACAGATGTCATGAACTCACAGTGGGTTTCTCATGAAAAGCACAAGACACAGACACAGGGCCATATTAAATTAGCCAGGGCTCAAGTAAAGCCCTTACAGAATCACACTGAAAGGGAACCAAATGAAAAGGCTTTGTTTCATTGTGAGAAGACATGGCCGGTAGGCAAAGTCACTCTACTAGTAGGTTGCTATACTGGCCTTGTAAAGTCATGTAGTGGCACTGGACTCTACAGACAGTTTCTAATGAGTGATGTCAATCTCTAGCCAAAATGGGTAAGGCTGATTAATATATCGTCACTATCATGCAAAAGTCTTGTATGTCCAAAATGGATAATTTGCTGGGGAAAAAAAATAAAACAACTTTTTTAACCTATCAATGGAAGTATGAAAATATTTTATTTCTATTCATCCATCCATCATGATGTTTTGACACAATTTTCTTTTTAATTTTTAATATTTTTTATTTTTTACAGTATTATGAAGGTTGTAAATTTGTACGGTTTGGACATTATGGTTCAATAGGGGTCCGGTAAAGTCAAATTTATTTGTATAGTACTTTTTACAACTGTTGTCATCACATAGCAGCTTAACATAATTAGTAATTAGGAAAAGACAGAAAAAAAAAGAAATGACGTAAGACATGAAAGATCCAAGACCCCCAGTGAGCAACCAACGGCGACAGTGGCAAGGAAAAACCAAGGAACCAAGACTCAAGACCAAGACTCAGAGACCCGACCCATCTTCCTCTGATCAGAACTATTTATAGATTATTGATAAAAAAAAATGTCTACACTTTTGAACTGATCATAACTATAATATAATATAATACACATGGGGCTGATTAAAATATTAAAGGTGTTCCACCTGTTCCACTTAGGCTGTGTTAAAACACTTAAAGCTCAGGCCCAACCCTCCCAAAGAAAAGACCCATGCTGATTTCCTGGCATTTGCACATGACCATAGTCAGACCCCATCAGATTGAGCTTAGTTTAGCCTGACATTCATCATTCTTCACAGTTTTCTGTCTTAATTTACATAATTTTTTTTGCCTTTATTGGAAGATTGATGAATGTAATGAGAAACCAAGAAACCTTGGTCCACCAGAAACCTTAAGCGGTGAACTGCAAGTCATATGCAGCAATATGCAGTACTAAGCTTAGCACGAGCTGATTGGCGTCTGACTGTGGTGAGTGCAAATGGCGCACAGGCTAACGCGTATTCTCTGTACGACTGCATGCACCGAACCGCCAAGGTACAGATGTTTAAAGTTGCATTACGCTCATCAGTCCTTACAGCTCGGATATTTGGCCTCATATTACATCCATCAATCATTACACACAGGCCAACCCCTTACACCGTACGACTGCATGCACCAAACCGTAACGTCTGTCTCGTGATGATTCAGGACGAATACCCGTACCATTACACCCATAGTATTGAGCATGGACAGCATTACTGAGACTTAAATGTTTCAACGTTTCAATGTTTTTTTTCTTTTAAAAAATATATATTTTTTTATATTGCCAATTAGAAGGCTCAAAAAATCACAGCTCAGTAGACATTTGGTAATTTGGTAATTGGAGTGTGGGAAAGATTTTAAGCATCCAAATTAGCCGAATTTGTGCTGCCAGTGCATCCAGTGATGTGTGTTTCTGTTTCTCCGCAATGCCCAAAAATTGTGAGTCGGAGCAGGTGGGTTTTTCGAGATTGTCGCCACATTAGATCGGCTGTTTTTTTTGTGTTTTTTTCTGTTTATCGTTTGCGTAATGTTGTTTACCCCACCATCCCCTCAGGCCCGACAGGTTGGAAGACAGGCTCCATTAGAGAGGAAGGAAAGACGGATGGAGGTGCATGAGAGATCCTGTGAGGGAGGGAGGCGAAGGAGCGAGGGAGTGGTGAAGGAGAGACGCTCCTCTAATTGACTGCACATCTGCAAAGAGCAGTCGTTACGTGGTGATGGCAGCGTGCCCCCGCAGGTCATTAGACATAGAGGCACACACCCACGAAGCAAAGCCAGCTGTGGCAGGCCGTACCTATTAATACCTCACGCCCGCCACCCTCCTCAGCGCCCACTAATGAACATCCGACCTGGGACGAGGCCTAGCTTTAATTACCACTACTACAGAGGAGAAACCTTGCGTCGATAGAGGCAGGCACCTACCTGTATTCTGTTATGGATACAAATGGACTGCATGCGATTGTTTGAAAATGGACAAATTAGCCTATTAGGCTGTGGTGTGGTTTTGATGAAGTGCGATCATTTTCTTTGGAAAAGGAGAAGGTGTTGATGGAGTGTATGAAGAAACCTGGAATGGGAGCACTCTCACTGTTTTTTCCATGGATTAATTGTTTATCGTATTGACAAACTGTTGTGAACGCCATTACAAGGTGTTCTCCGTAGCATTAGCGAACGATTAACCTTGTGAGCTTCACCACCGTGATTAACGTTGCATGTTTCATCATCACAATTTCCTGCTCTTTCTTAACCCAGCCCATTTTTCATCACTGCATGTTTCACACACCAAGCTAAATCTGATTTTGTTTGTTTCTTTGTTTGCTTATTTATTTATTTAAGGATTGTTCTGAGCATTCTGGTACCACCAGAACCTGCCGGGGCGAGAATTAGAGAGGAAAAAAGAAATTATCAGTTAGATTTTAATTTTTTTCTTACTAGTTATTGTGTGAATCACAGGGCCAGTGGACACATCCGCCTTATGCAGGCCTCTACTTTAAATCAAAAAGTTTAAGTAAAACAAAAATGTAAAAAAAAAATGCTCCTTTTGGAGCATTTTGGTCAAATAAAAAAGAAATTGAGGTTTTTACGTGAGAGTAATGATCATTTTTGGCAGAATTACAAAACCAACACTAACTTTGGCAATGACTTTGCTTCCTGTTGACAGGAAACATCTATTTATATAATATTAGAGGGAGAGAGGGAAAAAGAGACAGCATCTGACAGTCCTGTGTGTGTGTGTGTGTGTGTGAGAGAGTGTGTGTGTGGTCATTGGTTGGTTAAGCGTGAGTGCAGAAGTTAATAAGTTAGAAGAGCGCTACCTGCTGGCACACTCAGCCACGCCAGATGGTGCAGTTGCAGAGCCCACCTGGGTAAACACCCATTTACTGAGTGCGATGGTGTTGACTCACGGGTGACGCTCCCTAGAGAAACAGCTGGCAGGAATAGAAACACTGAAACACTGTCTTTTAAATCAGTTTGTCCTCGCATGTGTGCGACAAAAGTATTGGGATACCTACATTCATTGTTTCTTATGAAATCAAGGATATTAAAAAAGATTGTATCCTGCTTTTGTTGAAGGAACTGTCTCTACTGTCCAGGGAAGGCTTTTTACGTGATTATGGCGATAGAATATATATATCTTATTGCTGTGAGAATGTGATTGCATTCAGCGACAAGCGCTTCAGTGAGGTCTGGATGTTGGATGATCACAAACCTTACCTTATCCCAAACTTCCCAACACATGCCAAGTATTGAATGGAGCACTGTCATTCCAGAGAGCACACTTCCACTGCTTCACAGCTCAAAGCTGGGGGGCTTTATATCCATCTAGCCCAAGCCTACCATTAGGCATGGTTCCAATACATTTTTCTGGTCCATAGAGTCCTATTCTATTAGCAGTATGTCTCTACAGGGTCTAGACAAGCTGTGTGTACGTGTATTCATTTATTAGAAGAGGTGTCCACAAACATTTGGACATAGTGTATCATATCCCACCTATTTCCATGTGACACTCAGGGAAGGTGCTTTGTTTTTGTTCCAGACTTGAATAGAATAAGAAGAATAAACTGCACTTGGCTTTCTGCTGGATATATTCTGTGATGAGGCTGAAGACCCCCATGGCTGGTTCTGGGTGGCTGCCTGGCTGTTAGAGCACTGCTGTCATGCAGCATAAGAAGTGTAATTAGTCCAGCATCTTGTTTTTTGGTTGTAAGCTCTTCTTCTGCACGCTCATGCTTTCATTGAAACAGCCACTTGTCTTTTCACTGTTGTGGAATACGATACTCCCAGGGGAGGTTTATGTAAAAGTAATTCTCAAAAATGTGTAAAAACAAGCCGAAGTGTCTGCATGACCCGTAAGGTGTGAAAAATGCTGAGTCTAGCATATCGAAGTCTTGTGAGACCCCCAGTGAGGCAGTGGTAAATTTACTGTACTGCAGCTTAATGGTTTATTAATGCCCCATAATAATTTACTGTTTTAACATTAAACAGGAGTCAAATGTCACATATACATATTATTTAATATTTAAAAAGCTTCTCACAGTAAAATTTGAGCTCTCTAGTTCTCTCAGTTCTCTTTCTCATTATGTTGATTATCGCATTTAAAGACAGTCTCTATTTGGCCTCTTTGTCAACCATCATCAATATCTGATTTTATCAGATTTTATCACTTACCAGGGCACAAAACTCACAGTTTGGTTCACACGACCGTTTATACACTATATGTCCAAATGTTTGTGGACACCCCTTCTAATGAATGCATTTAGCTACTTTAAGTTGCACCCATTGCTGACCCAGATGTATAAATGGCACATCACCGGTTATAGCTGAGCTCCGGTCTGTTGATGACAGGGTTGTGGGTTCGATACCTGGGCTTGGCAAGCTGCCATTTGAGCAAGGCCCTTCGCCCTCTCCGCTCCCTGGGTGCTGGAGACCTGCTGGAGGCTGTCCACCGCGCTGGGTGTGTGTGTGCTCACTGCCCCTAGTTCATAAGTGTATGTGTGTGATACAGATAGGTAGGACACATTTCGCTGTACATAGTACAGTGACAGATACATGCACTTTTACCTTTAAATGCACACCCACATACACACAGCTTGTCTAGTCCCCGTAGAGAAGCATGGCCAAAAGAATAGGACTCACTAGAGCAGATAATCATTAACACGTAGAACAGTGGCACTGTGCTGGAGAGTTGGGGAGTTGGGAATGAGGTGGGGTGGTTATCATCCAACATCCTGACCTCCACAATCTAGTAGAAAGTTTTCCTGAGACAGTTACTCTAATAAAAGCAAGATAAAGGGATTCTTTTTTTAATCTCAGAAGAAAATGAGACGATGTCTCATTACTTATGTCCACATAGTGTATATTCAGAAACCAGTCAGCTTGAGCAAAGCTTAGCATAACGACTTGAGGCAGTGGCTCCCAGACTATTACATGCCAAGACCCACCTGTAATCACTTTCACTGTGTTGAATGTTCTATAAAATTCTCTCATTTACTGTGTGTTTAGATGTGATCTATTTGGTTTAGTCTTCAGGATGAGCACACAATTAAAGGCCAGTAATATTACGACATGCTGTTTTCTGATCCGTGTTCTCAGCTGTAGGGCTGGGTTTTTCTATTAGCACAGATTAAAGATCATTGTTAAATGGTAAAGCAAGCATCACAAGAGACACTCTTCCTACCATTTAAGCTGAACGTAAATACTATGAAGCTGCTGAGAAGCTGAGCTGGGGTCAGTCAGCTTGTCTGTATCTGATCACCCTTACTGTCAGCATTCGTTTCACTGGTGTGTTGCACTCTCTCACACGATATCCCAATTTCCAGCATTTCCAGGGGTGGTGTTGGCTCAGCAGTTAGAGCAATGGGCTGTTGCACCGCTGAGCAATGATGGCTGCCCACCGCTTCGGGCATGTGTGTTCACTGTCACTGTGTGTGTTTGCTCACTAGTGTGTATTAATGGCGAATATGGTTGTCTTGTCTTGTCTAATTTGGCATCAGTGATTAGAAGCTGACCAATGAAGACCATTACAACTGTACACCAACAGATGGGCTCCAGTCTCTGTCAGCAAGTTGGAGGCAGAAAATAAGTGTTTCTAACAAAGTGGCCAGTGAGTGTGTGTATGTGTGTCTATACTGAACAAGCTGTAGTGCTGGCGGAGGAGCAGCAGTTTACTGTGACAGCTGCTGTCCAGGCCTGTGCGAGCGTGTGCTTCACTCATGTTCCGCGGCATTTCAATTTGCCTGTGCTATGCTTCAGTGGCCTGACTGTGGCAAGGGGCCGTATGTAGTGAGGCGAGCATGCCGGGTTGACAGTGGACAGAAGCGTTTGTGTGTGTGTATGTGTGTGTCTACATCTGTATCTCTCTGTCAGTATCAGCTGAACACAGTGTATGTGTTTTAAAGCTGTCTGGCCGATTAAGCTTGTTTTAAACTTACCGTTGATTAAAACGTGCCTTTTCAGCAAGGATTACACTGTGAAAAAGAACCTGCTGAGACAACTTAAAATATTAAAGAAACGTGAAGCACTAGGATCTTTTAGTTAGACAACACAGTTCCACTGCTCTACGGCTCAATGCCGGGGGGCTTTATACCCCTCTAGCCCACCCCTGGCATTAGACATGGTGCCAATAGGTTCATGTTGATCTGCTCCAGAATCTTAGAGAACTACCAGTTCCACTATTCTCTTTATTGTTAGGCATTTAGAAGTAGATGGCCTGAAATACTCAAACACAGAGTATGTTCTGTACTGCTGCCTTTTAAAAAGATGATTTACTGTTTACCTTTAAGATTCACTCAGTGGGTTCATTCCCACTAGCTAACCCACAAACCTTTACTGACATGCAAGCACAGGTCACTGTGATAGTTCCAGAATCATGACAAGATTATGGGCATTGTTACACCTGTCCCAGGTACACAAGTCCGTACCCAGGGCCGATGTTGTGATCGTTTGCGGGAGGGGCTCATTATCACTGGTTCCAGAATTCCATGTGAATCATTGAGATGTGATCCATTGAGAAATTTCAAACGTCACTTTTCTGTGCACATTTTTGCTAAATAGTGGAGTCTAGGTTCACATGTTTATTACTTTTCATCTTCGTCCTTGCCAAGAAACACTCAGGTAACAAAGAGCAGGGCTTTTCTGCAGTCATGGCATTTCACCATGCAGGTTTTTAGCCATGCAGGCGATAAGTTGAAGCAGTCACGTTTAAAAAATAAAGATAACCCCAAAATAACACAACCCCACATGCGACACCAGGGGTGGATAGCTTCCACACCTGCAGCTGACCACTCCAGAGTCAGCTTGAAGCGAACCCCAGGACCAGATATCGGTGCTCTGGACCACTCCTAGCCTCCAAAACCGCTTTCACACTTGAACAAAGAAGCCAAACCCATGGAACAAGTGGACCTGGGTCTGGAAAGAAGTTGTTCTGTGAAATCTCCCTAAGGCAAAGGATAACATTGGCTAAAACAACAAAAAGTAAATACTAATGGCACACAAGAACTCATAAGTGTGTAGAACTCATAAGTCTGTAGTATTCCTGTCTATGCCCTCAGGGAGGGCACATAACCCCCACTGCCCCAGGCAGAGCTGCTCTGCTGATGACTCTGTGCTGCTCCCAGACTGGGAACAGTTAGAAAGCAAAATGATCAATTTCCCTTGTAAGGAGATCAATAACCTATAACTAAACTTAGATCACCGGCTTGCAGCCAGGATTCTTGAGTGCCTTTGGGATTCCCGCTGGTTGTATGATGTATTCATATAATGCAATCTATTTTAATGCTGTTTAATGCTGGAATGCCCCTTTCATTTAAGATCATTTTTATGTTTGGTCATGTTATGTTAGATTTGGCGTATTTAAAGGTGCCAAACATTGCATTAGTACAATGTTTCGATGTATAAATAGTAAGTAAGTGACTTTGGATGAGGTAAAAATGCTCAGTTTTTTTTTTTACAATCCTCAGAATGAAACACAGTGGTTTCCTTTTTACAGAGGTCTCTGCTGCACTACAGTAAGCTCACAGAACCTGCATGTTATAGCATAGTTTGAACACGGTAAGATTGCACTTACTTCCTACATATATGACTAAAAGAGCATTTCAGGATTTACAATTACATTTACATTAAAGGCATTTAGCAGACACTTTTATCCAGAGCGACTTACAAAAGTGCTTTGCTATTTGCCCAAGAAAAACCTCAGCTAGTTTAAATAGACTAATAATTTAAAGATACCTCTAAGTTTAGACACAACTAAACACAAGCCAATAAGGAGACCACTCTGCTATTCGCCCAAGTACTTTCAGAAGAGGTGGATCTTCAGTCTGCGTTTGAAGACAGCGAGCGACTCTGCCGTTCGGACACCCAGGGGAAGCTCGTTTCACCACTTTGGTGCAGGACAGAAAAAAGCCTGGACGCTTGTCTTCATTTGTAAAATGTGTACTAAATACAGTTCAACCCTCATGCACATGTACGATTTACAGACACGTCCCAGACACACAGGAATCAAACAGTGATTTTTTTTACCTAAACCGAAACCTAAAATTAACCTACTACACCCAAAGCTAACCTTAACCTAACCTCAGCTTAACCTAACCTACACCTAAACCTAATCCTAGACTCAACCTAACCTAAACTTAACCTAACCTATATCTCAACCCTTACCATCATCTTAACCATAACCATATCCATGACTTAAACTTCACCAAAACCTTATCCTAACCCTGTCCCTACCCATAACCATAGTAGAAGGTAAAGTTCTTACCGTTTCTACAGGAGTTTCTGTCCATTCATTCCTTGTTTAAAAGCAAGCCGAAGAAATTGTAGCCGGTTAGCTTGTACCCTTGCCCCCACTTGCTTCCTATGTTTGGCTTTCTTGAATCTTACTGGTAAAAAAGCTATACTTTTTTTTTTATACTCTTTTCTTATGTAAGTTTATTGCCAGCATTTTCAAGGGAGCAAAAATGCATTTTAGCATAGGAGGAATCCCTGTTCTCTGAGGCTTTTGCTTAGTTGCATGGTGTGTTTGAGCTTCTATTCTGCAGACACAGCAACAGGAAAGGTCATGTTCACGAGGCCAGGTTCTTGTAGTCACCTGTATTCCCCTAATTAGCAGAGTCTGATGGTGATGTGCTACTCTCCAGTATCAACAACACCATACTCTCACAGAACATGGGATTAGCCTGCTTTCCGGTCCTGTTTTGGTTGGTGATTTTCTTCTGAAGGAGGATACAGCAGTGTTTGAGATTCATGTTATGTCACTTCAGTGTACAGTACTCCTATGCTTTACTCCATTAATCGTCATAATAAACAGTAGATTACTTAATTACTGATATACAGAAATAGTGACTGCCCTCATCTGTTTCTCAACTTAACTAGTAAAAGTTTGCTTTCAGAGAACTGGACAGCACTCCGCTGTCCCAGAGAAATGGTCTGATACCAGTGATTTGGGCCTCTGTGTTTGGACAGAGAGAGTGTACAATACACACTCTCTTTGACTGTCTCTTGCCTTCCCTGTTTCTGTGGCTGTCTTCCACACACACTCAGCCTCTTTGGAGAGAGCATCAGAATAATAGGTTCCCATATGTAGCACTGGTGTTTGTGCGCTTGGAGCTGCAGAGCGTAGATAAAGGCCTGAGAGAGCTGGGGGATGAGCTGAACAGACTGTACCAATCACTGCATGCTTTATTGCCTTCGCCGTGGTGGGGCCACACAGCCCTTTACACACATCTCTGCTTTCCTTTCCGTGCTGAGATTTGCCCAGCCTAGATTAAAAGTTAGTTTGCCAAAAGTTCTGGCTTCGGTCTCCTGGAACTACAGGTACAGAACTTTTGTACCACACTGAGAAACTGAGGTGGTCAGGGGACTGTGCTTGATTTTCATTGCTCATTAATTAGCTAATTATATCTCCAACTGCCATTTCTTCAGGGAGATGGTTTATTGACCAGGAGGTCATGTTTCCCAGCTGCTGTTTTGATGGCAAATATCAATCTTTCCTAGAAAATCTCATTAAATCTGCAAGATTTGAATAGACAGAACCGAGAAGGGAGGAGCTGCTAACTCCTAATTAATCTTGTAGACTTCAAATTTCAGAATAAAAGTCCTGAGCCTGGACATCACTGTGGCAAATCGGGTTCATTTTCATCTGTGCTCATTTGTTATAGTTTGTTTTACAAAGTTAAAAAAGTAATGATTACATGAATCCTATATACATTAATTCGACAAGGGTATTGAATCAGTATCGGGTATCAGCCAATGCACAAAGTTCATGTATCAGTATCGGTATCTGTATCAGAACCAAAAAAGCTGGATCAGTGGATCCCTACTGTAAACCTTCTGGGTGTTTGCTCATTGCTTTCATTCCCGCGCATGTTTTTAAAAAATGGTACATGGAATAAAGTCATTGAACTGAGAGAAACGTGCATGCAATCGATCTTGCCTCACTCATTTCTGGAAAGGAAAGAGAGACATCTGTGTAGGGCTTCATAATTGGGCATTGGAGTAAGTGTGAATGCTGCCTTTCAAAATCTAGTGCGCACCAAACAAGCAAGTAGGACTCGGCCCATTTCTAAACGAATTCTGGTGCGGTTCATTTATAATATGAACACAGTACGACCCAAAGGCATCTACGCAACCCAAACACAGGGTGTGATGTCACAAGATTAGCTAGAGTTGAGCATGGGTGAGTCCCCGTGCAGGGCTGCCCACATTTCTATGCTTTAACTTCTTCTCTCTGATGCTTCAGTTTAGCATGGCTGTGTCCCAAACCACACAGTACCACACTACTGCGCAGTGTTTTAAAACTAGCCAACATTAGAATTGCATTCATTAGTGTAGTTGCCTCAGTAAAGCAAAGACGCGTGTGAGCTGGGATGCAATCACTTTGGTTTAATATGGATGTCAAGACGACGTTATTTAATAAGCCAGGGATTAGATTTTAAGTGTTTTCTTTTTCCTTCGCAGTTAACTTTCACTTCCAAGAGCAGCCAGGGATCTATCCGCCCATGCTCTGCTTTTCCCAGTGAGGGGAATATTACCCTCCCACTTTAACCAACAAGCTGCTAGATGTTTGCCAGCTTTGATCGCGACGCTTTTGCTAATTACATCCCGCCTGCTAGCTATTGCATGGATCACATATGCAATCTTTTCTTGCTTGCTCTGGACAAAGGGAACTGAACTACAAGTATAGACACACCCTCAGACACCTTGCAATAAGTCTGTGCTATGATACTTGAGCCTTTCATTGATTTTGCTTAACTGCTACTTCTGATTTTGCACAGTAAGGTCACCAGTCTTGAGAAGACTGCAAAAACCCTAAAAAGGACATAAGTTTATTCTTTAAAATAATACCAATAATTAAATAATAAAAGTATCAATGTATCAGTGTGTTCTCATTGAAAATACAGAGCTGAAGTATGTGTTCCACCAACCCTGACATGTCTTACATTTTAATCAGCCCCCTAATTCACTGAAGACATCAACAAACGTCCATTTGAGACCCTGTACCTCGTGCAGGCCGCATCCAAACACCCTGTGCCATGACTGGAAATAATAATCATTCTCTCAGTATCCATTTAACAAACTCCCTCCTCAACATGAACTTGGCCAAGATGCTGAGCTGGGAAACCTAGTCTGGGTCACCCTCCAGTAGAAGGATTAGCCACCCCGGAGTGCCACAGTGTCAGCTTCTTCCCATGTGCATCAGCCGTCTACAGATGAGGAAGCCGCATGCTGTGGCTCTGAACACGGATTCATTAATGTGCTAATGAACGATGGCAAATTCCATCAGCTAATGTGCTCGGCTGAAGAGCATGGATTGGCGCTGGCATGCATGGACCTGAGCTCTCTGTATTAAGCTCCACCCCTTGAGACATCTGGAGTAACACAAGTGACGGGAGAGATGCTCTGTAAATTCTAATACCTTCTGGTTATTCACAGAGTTTTCAAAAAGTAGCGAAGTCTCTTCTGTTTAATGTCCTGTAGTTTTACCAAAAACTTTTAACTTATTACTGATTGTTTTCAAAGGATAATAATTTTACTTTTTTTTATTTTAACGTTTTCAACTTGACGCACTACTGTGCAAACTCTCTCCCAAATTTGAAGAAAACTCCAAATTCCAAAACTAAATACGAACCTATACTAAACACAAAACTGAAAGTTATTCCAAACCCAAACAATAAACCCATCTCAATCCCATTCAAACACAGAAACCCAATCCTAATACCAAAGATGAATATAAGAACTATAAGATTCCAGATCCCAACCCAAAAAACCCATAACAACATAAGAACCATAACAATTCCCGATCCCAATCCCAAACTCAAACACACCCAATCCAAATCCCAAAACTAAACCCAAAAATGGATACCTAATCCCAAACACATATTGAAAACACAATCCCTATTCCATACATAGAACACTAAATATCATGCCCAATCCAAACCCAAAACCCAATCCCTATTCCATACATAGAACACTACATATCATGCCCAACCCAAACCCAAAATCCAATCCCTATTCCATACATAGAACACTAAATACCATGCCCAACCCAAACCCAATCCCTATTCCATACATATAACACTAAATACCATGCCCAACCCAAACCCAATCCCTTTTCCATACATAGAGCACTAAATATCATGCCCAATCCCAAACCCCAAAACCCAATCCCTATTCCATACAAAGAACACTAAATATCATGCCCAATCCCAAACACAAAATCGAACTCCATCCCAAACCCAAAACCCAATCCCAACCCTGAACACAAACTCAATCTTCTAATAAAATGCATTTATTAGAAGGAGTGTCTACAAACATTTGAACATATGAACAATTGGCAGGAGTGATGGGAAAATGCAGTCAAAGGAAGACTAACATTGCCACTGTTAGCCCTGCTTGATGTAGGCATCAGAAGAAGCTGATACCCATGTATCACTCTTATCCTATAGTTTACTGCGTCCTTTAAGTACCATTACGTCACACCCATGATCATTTTTTTGTTGTTTTTGAGGAAACACTAATTCATCAATGTTCTTGGCTAAGATTCTTGGCTCTGTCTCTCCCTCTCTCTCTCTCTCTCTCTCTCTCTCTCTCTCTCTGTCTCTCTGTGTCTCAAGCTTCTCCCCTGGATGAAATATTTCCAGAGGAATTTTAATCAAAGTGCCATTTAAGTGTCAGGTGTGATTATCATGTAAGCTGTGAATGTGTAAGTGTTGCTGGTGTCTTGTGCTTGTAGGTAGATCCTCATTGGGCTTGTTCAGATGAGTTGTAACATACACACACACACACACACACACACACATACACATGCCGCTTTGAGCCGTTGGCATGAAGCAAGCTAAGCAAAGCTTTAATTCACTCGCTCATCCAGTGGATTGCCCCCTGCTGGAGCAGCATTATAGAGACAGAAGGAGGATAAAAGAAGCACCTGCGTCCCTGAGGAGCAGGCTTGTGCTAAGACAGAACCGTTTAGAGTTCTACTACATGACCAGTAAAGGGCTCATATCATGGAAAGAGGAAAGAATCAATGTATTATGGAAGCATCGTTAAAGTTTCAAGTACCATTCTCTCTGCAGTGCAGACAGTTTGTATATGGAGAAACTAAGCTGACTAAGAATCTGCACACATACCACCTGCTGTGCTACCCAACATATTGACAGCATACAGCAGTTTAGCTCTGCAGATACGGCAAAAGACTGGATCCATCAAGAGGTTTCTTGAAGATCAGTTTGAGAACCACTGGTCCTACTGCTCCAATCAACAGTTGTAGGTCTAGACCAGTGGTTCTCAAACCAGCCCTCAGGAACACCTTAATGGTCCAGATTTTTACTATATCCCTGTGTGTTGTGAACTGGGTAATGCGTCAGCCGCTAGTTGAAATAAGGCGTGATGGCATTGAGCAGTAGATCGAGAGCAGTGGTTCTCAAACTGATCTTCAGAAAACACTTGATGGTCCAGATTTTTTGCTGGTTCCCTTTGTGCTGTGAGTTGGGTAGGAGCAAAAATCTGTACTGTCCGGGCTTCCCAGAGGACCAGTTCGAGAACCGCTGGTCTAGACAATGCCATCGCCTCAGTTCCACGACTTCCCCCATAGAAACTGATCACCAACCCTGTCATTCATCACACGCCCCAAGCTGTCATGGAGCCCTTAATAACCAGAAGATCCATTTTTTTCCCATTCAGTCGTCAGTGGAATATTTGTCCATTCTTATTGCCGTGTGCAATCTCCTGAACTCCCATTCAGAGGTTTTTGGACTTATGTCTGAACCTGGCATTCCATAAAGTGGCTTGATCCTCCATTATCAAGTCTGTTTGCTTTTCGCTACAAGATAGTCTGCCTTGTGCCCATAGATCCATCTTAAACAAACTCACAGGGCTTAGCAACAAATCAATACCCTCTGCAATCAATCGAAAGAGGCAAACAGCTTTTCTTTTTGCTTTTTTTCCCGTCTAACTTGTTCTTATGGGACGAAGAAAATCCATTTTCTCTTTTCTCTTTTATAACCACTTAATTATATTTTGTGAAATCCTACTGACCCTTTTCCCCTCAATGGCCTCTGGGCTGAGAGTGCATGTTTCCTTACGTGTTCTCTTATTGGTTATTGGAAAGCCTGTGAATTATTGTTTTGCTTTTGCGTTCTGGCAGGAAGGGTGGGGGGTGGAGGGTGGTGTGCCGCTGGTTGGTGCTGGCAGGTTTGATCAACTGCAAAAGCTTCTACCAACACTACTGTCACTAACAGTATTACACCATAAAGTGCCTACTACAAACTGCCACGTATGAGCAGAGAGGCTGGGTGTTAATGCAAAGCCTTTACTAAAAATAAAACAGCAAAACAAAAACAACAATGAATAAAGGAAACACAAGTAAAACTCTCTGACATTTCATCAAAATGAAGCCAGAGCAGATCACGGGCTGAGCTAGACACAACAGCAAGGCATGTGAAGACGTTAAAAGTGTTCCACCCAACACCACCACATAAAGGACTGACACAAACACAGGACTAGATCATTGTGGTCATGGAAAACCTTTGAACCTCAGTTTTTTTTTCATATTTACTTTGAGATAACATGAATCTGGCGGTTGTTCTTTAGGTTTGTATTTATAGAAATATGCCAAAATAACTTGAAATAAAATCTAATTTATAAAAAAAATAAAATCCATTGAAAAAAAAAAAACACAGATGTTTTTTGACCAATCAGAGCTTCATTGTCATTGTTGCAAAACAAACAAATAAGCATCAAGATGATGACAGATTACTAAATCATCCTGATAAGTAACATGTATTCTCTAGTATATATATATATATATATATATATATATATATATGTATATATACTAGAGTATACATGTTACTTATCATACAAACGTTTGTGTTTTGCTACAAACAGGATGATTTAGTAATCTGTCATCATCTTGATGCTCATTTGTTTGGTTGCCGCCATGACAACAAAGCTCTGATTGGTCAGATTTTAACACATCTGTAAAATGTGGAAAATAGATCAGACTAGAGCTGCATAATATATCATTTTAGCATCAAAAGCAGTGTCATGACATGTTGGATCTCTGATTTCTGGATAAATCTGCTGAAAACCTGTGTTTACTGCAATTGCAATATTTTTTCAAAAAAAGGTTTTTAGAAGAAAAAAAAGTTTCCTTGAATGTTCCTCAAAGGACCTTTAGAGGTTCCTCCACAGTTTTAAATTGAAGAACCCCTAAAGGTACCTTTTATGCAGGTGATCATTTCTGCAGCATTGCAGTCTGCTGGCTCGGTGTAAATAGGTCTTAAAAGGTAGGCAGGAGGGAGTGAAGACATGCGTCATAACAAAAACATAAAGCCATGTGCTTAGATTGATTGCACATGACCCAAACAGGGCAGATGTGGGGGCAGAGCCTGACTCAACCCCCTTTGCTCCAGGGATGCTGTAGCATGTCTGACCCACGTTCTGACCTCCACTTTCTAAGCTGGGGTATGCAAATATGCAAATGTCACTCCACTGCTGCGTTCTCTCCACTGGCTTCCTGTAGCTGCCCGCATCAGATTCAAAACCCTGACGCTGGCCTACAAAGCCAAGACTGGACCAGCCCCTCCGTACTTGATGGCAATGGTCAAAAGCCGGTCTGCACCAAGAGCCCTTCGAGCTTCAAGTACGGCTCGGCTCGACCCGCCATCCCTCAAAATCCACGGAAGACAAGCGTCCAGGCTCTTTTCTGTCCTGGCACCAAAGTGGTGGAACGAGCTGCCCCTGGGTGTCCGAACGGCCGAGTCACTCGCTGTCTTCAAACGCAAACTGAAGACCCACCTCTTCAGAGAGTACTTGGGCGAATAGAGTACTATGGTCGCCTTATTGTATTGTGTTTAGTAATGTCTAAGCTTAGAGGTATCTTTGAATTATTAGTCTATTCTAACTAGCTAAGGTTTCTTTCTTGGGTAAATAGCAAAGCACTTTGTAAGTCGCTCTGGATAAGAGCGTCTGCTAAATGCCGTAAATGTAAATGTAAATACAAGAATTACATTATACTGTAGAAGTGGCCTTTTCCCCATAGACTGTAGCACACTGAATTTACCTGGTGTGTTCATCATTTCCACGTAAATAAAACACTTATTTATACATATTTAAAGCATCATTATGCAAATATTGGTATGTCTTGCTTCTGGGCTCCCCCTACAGGGTGTACACGTGTACATCTGGTCGGAAACTGGTATCTGAAGGTAAAGAAGCATGTGGACAGAGACAGGTTTGTACACAAATATGACTTGGGTTACGCAGCGTTACACGGTAGGAGGTCTTATGCAGCTCCACCCAAGTTTCATAGTGCAGTAGCAGCGTGTCGGCCTGGAGTGGCAGTGACAGAGACGCCGTTCTCTTCATTACAGTCAGTGGAGCATCAGTGATGATTCTGAAGCTGCTATCTAAGGTCAATTCAGTGCGTCACAGCAAAGCCAAATGTAGTCCAACAGAGAGCGTGAGAGAGAGGAGACAGCGAGAGAGTGAGACAGACAGAGAAGCTGATGATGCACAGCTGTGTAAGCATGTAGATTAGATATGTGGCAGTCCTTCCACTCCTCCTCCTTCTCCTCATCCTCCTCCTCCTTCTTGTTGTTTGGTTGGCGTGTGGTTTGACTGGGCTGGTGTTGGATAAGCTCCCTGTCTGACAGCTGGATCCTCGCTGGTCAATTCTCCTGAGCTTACCTGTCAGTCTGGGTTTACCCTCACACACTAAAGCAGCAGCGGCAGACCCTCACTGTCCCTCTCCCCTGCCATCACTCACCCCCCCACTCACTCTGTCTGTCTTTCTGTTTTTCGCTCTCTCTGTCTCTCGTCCACTCTTTCACTCCATCTCTTTCACATTGTCTCTCTCTGTCTCTCTCTCTCTCTCTCGTTCACTCTTTCACTCACACTCTATCACTCTGTCTCTCTCCCCACTCCTCCGTTCCCTCTCACATGTTCCTTTCTCTCCCTCACCCACTCATTCACCTTATTACTCTCACTCTGTTTATCTCTCTCCTGCTCTCTCTCTCTCCTCTCATTCACTCCATCACTCTCACTCCTTCTGTCTCTCTCTTGTTTCTGCTCATACCACTCTCTTACTTTCTCTCTCACGCTCTCTCACATTCCCTCTTGCTTCCTCTCGCCCTTGCTTGCTCTCACTCTGTCACTATCTCTCTCTCTCTCTCTCTCTCTCTCTCTCTCTCTCTCTCTCTCTCTCTCTCCCTCACTCATACACACACACACACACACACTGGGTTAATTATATGGGTGGTTGGTATCAGGTCTGCAGTGTTTTTTCTGTGTCGCCGCTTTAAGCACTCTCCTGCCTCTCATCAGTTGCATGTTCACTGTGTGTACAGGTTCGAGGGTGATGGGGGGGTGTTTTCTGTAATTAAGCATGTCTGTGTATAAAAATCCCAGTAAGAGCACCTGTTTACACCTGGCATTAACAGCATCGGATTTCACTTGTCTGAATGGAAAGCCAGGTATGAACACATTCAGAAGCATTGTGATCGGATTACGATCTGATCACTTAAACCACATTGAGAGGTGGTCATAAGCACCATGCCTAATGCCAGGTGTGGGCTAGAGGGGTATTAAGGGGGCATTGAGCTGTGGAGCAGTGGAACTGCTCAATGTTGCTCCATGCAGTACCTTTGGGATGAGGTGGGGTGGTGACCATCCAACATCCTGCTGACCTCACTTATGCTGTTGTCGCTGAATGCAATCAAATCCTCACAGCATTGTTCCTCCAAAATCTAGTAGAAAGCTGTGTTTCCTGGACAGCAGAGACAGTTACTCCAACAAAAGCAGGATGAACTTTTTTTTTGCCCTTGATTTCGGAAGAAACACTGAATGTGCAGGTGTCCCATTACTTTTGTCCAAATAGTGTATAAAGAGACTTTTCCTCTGTGGTTTCCGTGAAAGCCAGAGATTGAGTATTTTGCCCACACTGCATTACAGTCAGGTTGGACAGACTAATCCATTTCATCACGCTGGACGTCTGACCCATTTTCTCTCCAATTTCTCTGCCAATAACACAATCCATGCATATTCCCCCCCTCGCCCCAATCACATGCAGTACTCCCATTCTGGATCGGTGAAGAACCACCAGCCAGCGCTTATTTTCCTGAACTGCCGCCAATACAACGTCAACAGGCAAGCAACTGATACTGAGGAAAGCACCATGTATCCGTCTCTGATGCCAGTGCCAGCCAATGTTGCACTGGAGTGATGTGTGGAGAAAGTGCAATCTATCCACCCTGAAGAGAATAGGGCCAATTGTGTTCTCTGGGGGCCTCGGCTACCGACGGCTAGCAGCATGACCGGGATTCGAATTAGCGATTCTCTGGTCATAGTGACCGCGCCTTATTCCACAGGACCAATTGGGGCCCCTAAGAGCAGGACAGTTTTGATTAGAGACCGTTGTTTACAGCTAATTAAAGGGAAATCATGTACGTGTTGGTGAGCTTTTTACACTGCAAAGTAAAATTGGATCTCATCTGGTCATGTTTAAACAGACTCTGCTCAAAGTAGATCCAGATCCTATTGAGATACAAAACAGGTTTTAAAACTGGCGTAAACAGGCCCAGAATGTCTGTATGAAGATAATAGCAGTGTATTGAATCTACATGATTTAAATGTGAATGTTAATAAACTGTAGCATAATTCAGTATTTGGTTTTTCTTCTGCACACTGGAAAGAGGACGTCTTTGCGTCTTGGCTACTGTATCTATATTCAGAATTCCTTATTGGTCTTTTTCATCCAGCTCTGTTTGAGCTTGAGATGAACTCTGCCCACACTAGACATCTACTGAAGTTGAACTAGGGGTCACAGATATCTCCACAGTTTTGACATCCCTGGCCATGGCTAACTCTTAGGCCTACCTAAGGGCAGTGGTGCGTACGGGCAGTGGTGGCTCAGCAGTTAGAGCGCCGGGCTATCGATAACAGGGTTGTGGGTTCGGTTCCCGGGCTCTGCAAGCTGCCGCTGTTGGGCCCTTGAGCAAGGCCTTGAGCAAGGCCTTGAGCAAGGCCCTTTACCTTGGTACCTTGGCTTTGGGTGTGTGTGTACTCACTGCACCTAGTTCACTAGTGTGTATGTGTTCACTACAACAGAGGGGTTAAATGTGGAGGACACATTTCGCTGTACAGTGACAAATACGTGCGCCTTTACCTTTTTCACCTAATAAGAAAGAGACGCTCACTAAAATTTTAATGTGCTTATCTGGGAAGTACATGCAGCATACAGCTCCATGTAAGTCTTTGTATCTGCACATCACATGTTTCACTCTGCCCCACTGAAAGTAACAAACATACACTACATGTCTAAATGTTTGTGGACACCCCTTCCAGTGAAAGCACACACACACACACACACACAAAACTAGTCACTGTAGAGAAGAAGTGCTGACAACAGAATAGGACACTTCAGAGCAGATAAACATAAATCCATTGACACTATGCGTAATGCCAGGTGTGGGCTAGGGGGGTATAAAGCCTCCCCCCCTCCAGTATTGAGCTGTGTAGCAGTGGAACTATGTTCTTTGGAATGATGGCTGTTGCTCCATCTAATACTTTTGGGATGAGGTGGGGTGGTGACCATCCAACATCCTGACCTCGCTGATGCTTTGGTCGCTCACAGCAATCCTCCTCCAAAATCTAGTAGAAAGCCTGGTTCCCTGTACAGTAGAGACAGTTACTCCAACAAAAGCACAATTAACTTTTTTTTTTACCCTTGATTCCAGAAGAAACAGTGATTGAGCAGGTGTCCCATTACTTTAGTCCGAATAGTGTATAAACAGACTTTTCCTCTGTGGTTTCTGTGAATTTTGCCCACACTGCATTACAGTCAGGTTGGACAGACTAATCCATTTCATTATGCTGGACGTCTGACTCCATAGTTTGTCATGTGTTGTTTAACTTGGCGTTATGTGGTGACGTATATTAGCGGGTCTGTACATTATACGTACAGAAATCCCCAGGTTTTCATTTTTCTGCCTGACCCCATGTCACAGTAATTTGTCAGGCCTGCCTCTCTTGAACCTATTTTGATTAATTGTTTTTGTACGGGGGTGATATGTGAACAAACAATATACTTGCTTGTCATTTATCAAGGCCGTTCATTTCGGGGACAGAGGTTCATATAACAGCATAGGTAATATTAATAATGTCAGTGTAAACACGATTAATCAGTCACAGTAGTGCAACTGTAAACATGAGCTCTCGCTCTCTTCTATTCACACACATTCTCTCTCTCTCTCTCTCTCTCTCTCTCTCTCTCTCTCTCTCTCTCTCTCGCTCTCTCTCTCTCTCTCTCTCTCTCTCTCTCTCTCTCTCTCTCGTCCTCCTGTGCTCTCGTACTCTCCCCCCTCCCTCCACCCACCCACAAACTGACATTCATGCTTGCTGACTGGTTTCCATATGCATACACACCCCAGGAATGGTGTTCTGTTGAAAAATGAAAGCATTTCACAGATACAGTAAACCTTTTTCTGCATATTCCACATTTTGATTTATGTGCTGCCTCTTCATGTGCTGCCCTGAAACAAAAACAGCAGAAGCATTAGACATTACTATGCAAGGCCTACGGTGTGTGAATGTGTGCGTGTGTGTATATATAAAGCATTTTATACATATGCAGAACTTTCCTTTTCTAACGTATCAGACAGCGTGACACTGGAATGTAAAAGTCCTTCCTGGAGGAAGTTGAAGGAAGGTCTAGAGAGCATGCTGTGTAGTCGGTGGCGAGTTGATGAAGTGAGGAAATTTAGTCTGTATCAAGCAAACAGTACCACATGTCAGTCCTATCTCAAGTTCATCTCAGCTGTGGTGGACATTCGCCATGACTATGGTTCTGAATAGTAGCGTTATCAAACTTCAGCCGGCACTGTTTGACAGAGCGCTCACCGGTGATCAACCTACAATCTACAACAATCTACTTTGGTCTTCAACACAGCCAACAAGAGGGCAGTTAACATGTCTGGAAGTCCCTCCGACACAGACGAAAGGCTAGTTTGTCTTGGTCGAATCCGCTAGGAATCCACCTGTGACGAGTTTAGCAAAGCAGAGAAGAGAGCGTTTAACGTTACTATTTACGGGTTCCACTGCTCCACAGCTCAATACTAGGGGCTTCATACCCCTGTAGCCCATCCCTGGCATTAGGTATGGTGCCAATAGGTTAATGTTTATCTGCTCCAGAGAGTACTATTCTAAGCTGTGTGTGTGCATTTGCACATCTTAAAGTCAGAGGGCATTGATTAGAAGGGGTGTCCACAAACATTTGGACATACCGAATATGTAATGATATGTCTTCATGTGGTCCACCACTAGTTATAGTACTGTGGGGGAACAGAAAATCAATTTGCCCAGATAAACATTGATATTAGAATAAATGCAAATGACATTAATTCAGAAAATAATGAGTTTATGTCTCTTAATGTGTTTGTTTATCCATTTCTAAACTTTTTCTTAGAACAGTATTAACTGTAGTGATAATTTAATACCTGGAGCCAGACACACAAAAGCTTTCCTAAGAAAAAAATGTATGAATGTTCAAGAAAGTTCTTAAATGCAAAAAAATAAAAAAAATAAAAAATAAATAATAAGTATAGATTATTCTAAAGAGTATTCTCTCTTTATTATTTTACATTTACAGCATTTAGCAGACGCTCTTATCCAGAGTGACTCTTAACCTCAGCTAGTTTAAATAGACTAAAAATTCAAAAAAGATACCTCTAAGTTTAGACACTACTAAACACAAGTCAATAAGGAGACCAAGTACTCTCAGAAGAGGAGGGTCTTCAGTCTGCATTTGAAGACATCAAGAGACTCTGCTGTTCGGACACCCAGGGGAAGTTCGTTCCACCACTTCGATGCAGGACAGAAAAAAGCCTGGATGCTTGTTTCCATGGATTTTGAGGGATGGCGGGTCGAGCCAAACCATACTTGAAGCTGGAAGGGCTCTTGGTGCAGATCGGCTTTTGACTGTCGCAATCAAGTACGGAGGGGCTGGTCCAGTCTTGGCTTTGTAGGCCAGCTTCAAGGTTTTGAATCTGATAACCTGGGCAGCAGCTACAGGAAGCCAGTGAAGAGAGAGCGCAGCAGTGAAGTGACATGACTGAATTGAGAAACGTCGAAGATGACCCGTGCCGCTGCATTCTGGATAAGTTGCAGGGGCCTGACGACACTGGGAACACACAGTTGTCCACCATGATTAGAATGTTGTGGTCAGTAGGGGGCTTGACGCAGGCCTGGTATGTAGGACCATGGCAGTGTGTATGTGTGTGGGTAGGAGGGACTTTAATACCTTTAAAAACATGCAGCTACATTAGTACATAAACACACACTCATTTACCAAGACCAGTGAGTAACTAAATTTAAGCACCTAAAACAACCCCCCAAAAAACAACAACAACAAAAAATACCCATAGAAACACAATTTTACTGGACGGCCCTCCTGGTCTGTACAACAGGCTATAACTGTGTATGATATTGATCTGATTATTCATTTGGACATTTCAGAATTGTCCGCTTAGCTTTATGACCTGATAATCCTAAGCCCTTGTACTTATTATCATATATATATAATATATATGTCAAATATACATATCCTTTGACATTTTTTAATCTAGTAGTTATTATTTTATTGTGATAGAATGTCAAGATAAATAGTGCAATAGAAATGCTTCAAAATGACTTAAAACATAAAATATTTGGTTTATGTAGTTGATATTTTTATACAGTTGAAAGAGAGGCTTTTCCTTGTTGCAGATTTGGAAATACAAGGTTGTTGTATGTTGCTTGACCACTAGTTCTGTAAATGCAGGTCCATATTGCATATGAAAAACATGTATCTCCATTTATTCTCCATCTCCATGTATTGTCCATTTTAAATTTTCTCCATCGTTAGAACCCTGTAGCTGCTCTGTACACTGTGTAAATAATTCTGGATGAATGGACCAATATAAATGCTCTAAATTACTTTGAATAAACTCATTTTTACCATTGCCTCCATTTAAAGCTGAGACTATTTTACCTTCTCCTGTAAAGTCGCCATAATTTTGGAGATTTTCATTGGACAGCAACGAAACAAAATATGAAACAGTTATTGTGGAGAGACAAGTTAAAGATAAAGAGTAATGCTGTACAAAAATCCTGAATATGAGGTGATGGTAGAAGCAAACAAGACAAATCAATTTAGAATTTCAGATGCATTTAGATCCCAAAACAGAACATGTCTGTCAACAAGAGGACATCTGCTTACTCTATTATAACTAGCTTAATAGATATCAACCTGCATTGTACACTCTCAAAAGCTCCTAGAATTAATGATTGACCTCCATGACCTTCTAACCTTGGCAAATCGTGCACACAATCACTTTCTGAACTGTAAACAACCATTTAATCATTCTGGCGATCCTTTGGGTTGTGGTGGTTCTGTAGATAACCATGGCATTTACTGAGGAACCTTTGAAGAAGCTAATTTTAAGAATCACACAGAGAGCAATAATCTGATGGCACGGCATACTCTAGGTGTATAAGCAGTCTCCACACGTCTGCACAGTAGAATAGTGATCCATAGGCCGTGATGTGGAGATTGATTAGTCTCTGCCTACTCTAACAGTGCATATCTTCACAAGCTGGACCGGCATACACCCTGTCATCATACTCTCATTCCAGCAGAGCAATAACTCCCCACCCCACCCCCTTGAAAAACAAAGCCTGCCCTTTTCCAAACAACGTGGAAAATCCCAATTTCCCCCTCGCTCTTTTTTGTCCCTCCAATGTGAGGCCAGTGAAAGCATATCTTAAGTATGTGACAAAGAGCAGTCCTTTAGTGTGTGTGCCAATGGAAGAAGAAGAAGAAAAAAAAAGCTCAGCCAAACAAACACACACACACATACAAACACATTTCTATCCTTTTATTTATTCATTTTGGCCATGATGCTGGCTCGATCAAACCCCTGGTTATTTGGGTATTTGGGTGTGCTGGTGGGTTGATGGCATGTTAATCTTGCAGGAACAGCTGTGTGTGGAGGATTAGGTGGCGATGGAGAGGGGGTAAAAAAGAGAGGCGCTCAGAAATAAACACCAAAGTCCAGCGCAGAGAGAGTAACTGGCAAGAGCCGCCGTCCACTCAAACATTATCGCTCTCCGGCAGTAGCAGTCAGCCATCGCATTATATTCAAATCAATTCACTGATGAGGTCTTCCATGGAAGCACTGAATTAAACGGCGGGTTTCTAAAGCACCTTTTACTTCCACTGTCCTTCACCTCTCTGTCCCATTTTCACTGATTGCAGAACTTTTCTGGACATTTAAAAGTAGTGATGTACTCGCTTTACAACCCCATTAAAACATTGGCTTTTATTAACATATTAAAAACATACAGACATTTGATCTTTATTTTAGCCATATTAAAAAACAATGGAACTAAGCAAGTTTCTCATAAAAAAAAAATACTTGTATAATTTTAAAAATGCAATTAATAGAAATCAGTTTTCGTGTGAGAAAAAAAGTTTGCACACTCTATGCCTGAATAGCTGGTATTTCCCTCTTTGGCTGAAATAACCTTAATTCGCTATAATCGTCTACCAGTCTCTATCAGACATCATCTTGAAGTGTTTTCCCACTCCTCCATGCATGAATCTTTCAGCTGTTCCAGCTTCAGTTTCTGGACAGATGGTCTCACATTTTTCTCATCATCTGATACAATAAAGAATTCATTCTGGATTTCATAATGGAGAGCTTGCCAGTCCCTGCTGCAGCAAAGCAGCCCTAAACCATGACATTTCCACATCCATGCTTCACAGTTGGAATGAAGTTCAAACCAAGGGCAGACCACAAGATATGTAAAGAGTCTCTTACAATCCTTAAATGCCATCACAGGACTTACAGGTAGATACCACAGTTACCACAGTTGTTGTCGTAGTGCATGCATCAAACATATAAAATAATGTTCATATGTTTAAACAGTGTTATTGTGTTTTGTTTTTTTTATTATATATATATATATATATATATATATATATATATATATATATATATATATATATATATATATAAATATTTATTTATTTTTTTTATTTATTTTTTTTTTCTTGCCAATGAAAAATCTAAGCTGTTTTTTCATAGGGTGTCCTATATTTTTTCTGTGATTCTCTCTCGCCATCAACTGAAATCAATCCTGGATCACTTCTGTGTCACTTCTGTGGACACTGATATGAGGTTGTCAGTAATGAGTTTTGAGGTCTTGAGGTCTTTTGGGTAATCTTAAATGTTGGATATATTTAATTGACTCTGTCAGTTGATGTATTGCATTGTAAACTAAAGCTGGTTATGTTACTTAGGCTAGGACATTATGTTTTAGGTGGGTCTTATGCTTCAATTACATAAAAAAAAAACCACACAACAGAGACAGTACTATCTATACATATATATATACAGTGAGTCCAAGAAGTATTTGATCCCTTGCTGATTTTCTTCGTTGGCCCACTAATAAAGACATGATCATTCTATACTTTTAATGGTAGATGTATTCTTACATGGAGAGACAGAATATTAAAAAGAAAATCCAGAAAATAAATCTAAGGAATATATATTAATTGATTTGTATTTCATGGAGTGAAATAAGTATTTGATCCCTTAGTATTCATTAGCAGTTCTGGCTTTTACAGACCAGTTAGACACTCCCAATCAACTTGTTACCTGACCTGAAGCCACCTGTTCTCACTAATCACTTGTGTGAAAAACACCTGTCCACAGAATCAGACAGATCACACAGATTTCAAGTCTCCAACATGGGTAAAACCAAAGAGCTGTCACAGGACCTCAGAGTCAGAATTGTTGACCTTCACAAAGCTGGAATGGGCTACAAAAAGATTAGTAAGGTGTTGGATGTGAAAGTAACAACTATTGGTGCAATTATCAGAAAGTTTAAAGAGTATAACATGACAATCAACAGACCTCGGCCCGGTGCTCCAAAGAAGATTTCGCCTCGTGGGGTGGCAATGATGCTGAGAACAGTCAGAAATCGTCCTGCAACCACTCGGCAGGAGTTAGCAAATGACCTGAAGGCAGCTGGGACCACAGTTTGCAAGGAAACAATTGGCAACACTTTGCGCAACAATGGATTCACATCCTGCAGTGCCCGAAAGGTACCCCTGCTGAAGAGAGCACATGTGGAGGCGCGCCTCAAGTATGCCAATGATCATTTGAAAGATGAACCAAGTTATTGGGAGAAGGTTTTGTGGTCAGACGAGACCAAAATTGAACTTTTTGGCCTCAACTCCACCCGCCATGTGTGGAGGAAGAAAAATGCTGCCTATGACCCCAAGAACACTGTGCCCACCGTCAAGCATGGAGGTGGAAGCATAATGTTTTGGGGGTGTTTCTCTGCCAAGGGTACAGGGCTACTTCACCGCATCACTGGGAAGATGGATGGAGCCATGTACCGCACAATCCTGAGGGACAACCTCCTCCCCTCTGCCAGGGATCTGAAAATGGGCCGTGGTTGGGTCTTCCAACATGATAACGACCCTAAACATACAGCAAAGGCAACAAAGGATTGGCTCAAGAAAAATCACATTAAGGTCATGGAGTGGCCCAGCCAGTCGCCAGACCTCAATCCGATCGAAAATCTATGGAGGGAGCTGAAGGTCAGAGTTGCCAAGCGACAGCCCACCAACCTTCATGATTTAGAGAGGATCTGCAAAGAAGAGTGGGCCAAAATTCCCCCTGGTGTGTGTGCTAAACTTGTGGTTAACTACAACAAACGTCTCACCGCTGTGCTTGCAAACAAAGGCTTTGCCACTAAGGTATTGAGTGTGTTTGGCAAGAGGGATCAAATACTTATTTTCCTCATTGAAATACAAATTAATTAAAATATATTCTTTAAAATTATATTCTGGATTTTTGTCTTGATATTCTGTCTCTCCATGTTAGAATATATCTACCATTAAAAGTGCAGAAGGATAGTGTCTTTATTAGTGGGCAAACAAAGAAAATCAGCAAGGGATCAAATACTTCTTGGACTCACTGTATATATATATATATATATATATATATATATATATATATATATATATATATATATATATATATATATATATATATATCAGTACCAAACCCAGTCAGGTGCCTCCACATCCTACATGTCCATTTTTTTATTATACCTGTAAAAGGGAATGAAATGAAGGATGTCTATTTTCCACAATATATCCAACTAGATTTGAAGATCATACCGACCCACCTTCATCTTCTGCTTTGTTATTGGGATCGCTAAAGGTCTTTGAGCTATAACAGCGCTTGTGTTTTTGAATATTGCAGTGGTGCATTGAGATATTGTGTATTTCGGATATTGTGGACTTGTCAGTTTTTTTCACGACAGGTGGGCACCCTGGCATCCTAAGTAGAACAGCCATACACAGTCTTCCCACTTCAGTCTGAAGTTTCTAGTAGCTTTTTTATTTTATTTTTTTTTGTACTCGTCATTGTTATCCGAGTCTGTTTTATTATCAGCACTGCCACTGACAGTAAATGAATATTTTATTAAACCAGCTGTCATGGCAGGCATCAAAAAATGCTTGGAGGTCTAGAAAGAAACGGTCACTTGCTGTCATGGACTCTCGTGGTGGCTACGTTAATGTTACAACTGGTGAAATCTCATTGCATGCAATTGGTTTTATTGCCGACCATGTTTTAGGAGCAAATATTCCAGGATTCCAGGAAGACATTTAGATGTTATGGTATGTTTTTTTTCTTTTTAATTCCTTTATAAACACATTGGAAGTGTGTGTAGTTGTTCTATTTTATCTAATATTTTTTATTCACGAAAATATTGCTTTCTAACACTTTTCTAAGACTTTGCATGCAACTTTCACCCACATTCCTGAACTCCAGATTCGCTTTGCTACCACAGAAGTCAGTGTGTAAATTCTGCTCGGCACGCAGGCAATCTCCTCTGGCCATGTATACATTGGTGGGCAATCAATGCCTTAGCCTGGGTCGAAATGTTAAATGTCCTTGTATGGTATTGGACTGACAAGTCAAGCGCTCTAGGAAAGGGAGAGATGTGTGTAGTTCATTGCGTTGCGAAAGACACCTGGCTGCTTGGTTGGCATGGTGACCTTTGAAGGTTTTAATGGGATGTCAAGGTCTGTGTGTGGAGGGGGGGAATGACACTCGTGCTGACATGAGCAACTACAAGAATGCCAAACGTGAGCATGTATACGTCTGTCTGTTTTCAAGTACTGGCAAGCTGTGAAATGTCCTCATACACACATACACACATATATATTTATATGTCTGTGCGTGTGGATATATAAATATGTACAAAAGTATTGGGGTACCTGCTCATTCGTTGTTTCTTCCAAAATCAAGGGTATTAAAAGTTTCTACTAAATCGTGGACCATTGCTGTGGAGATTTGATTACATTCAGTGTCGAGGGCCTTAGGGAGTTCAGTATGTTGGATAACCACCACCCCACCTCCTCTCCAACATCCAAAAAGTATTGGATGGAGCACCAAACATCATTCCAGAGAACACAGTCCCACTGCTCCACAGCTCAATGCTGGGGGGCTTTATACCCCTCTAACCCACGTCTGGCATTGGGTATGGTGCCAATAGGTTATTCTAGGTTTATCTGCTCCAGAGATTCCTAGTCTGTTGGCAGTACTTCCTTTCTACAGGGACACAACAAGCTGTGTATGTGTGTGTGTGTGTGCATTTGCACAGCTGTGTCAGCTAAAGGTGCAACTTAAAGTAACTGAATGCATACAGTGCGTAACAAAGATAATTGTGTGATGAGAGTAATGGTGGGTGTATGTGGGCATGTGTCTCCGGCAATGTGAAAAAACAAAAACAACAAAAAAAAAAACGAAAGTGGAAAGAAATCCATCCCGCTCTCTAAAGCAATTGTTTGGTTTTGCTGTGTAGACTTTTCAACAATGCAGAAATTCATGCTAATTCAAGGACATGAAATATTAAAACAGCTTGTAAATTCAAGGGAACTTGAGCAAAGCAACACACTCTTTTATTCATTATTCACAGCACAAATCACTCGAAACAGAATAGACCCATTTTTTCAGCAGCAGTTTCAAAAGAAGACGTGTCATTCCTGTTTTAACCCCTTAAAACACCTATGGGTCGCCGCCGGACTAAAAACATTACCACCAGTTTGCACAGAAGTCCCTGTAGTTACTGAATAATAGTGTGTAAGAAACCTTCCTGTGCTAAAGGGTTAAAGGTGTCTGCAAACCCACCACAACAGGTGAGAGAAAATATAAGAAATGTTAAACGAAACCTCGACTGGCAACTTCGGAGTCGACCTTACCACAAGTGCCGCTGCTCAACTTCTCCAGCTCTTCTACAGCGTTGGAGGGCCTCCAAATTAGAAATGGAAATGCGTTCGCCAGGCCGCGGTTGTCCCGCCATTAGCACAGACACTTTTCCTGATTAACTGGGTGTGTGGTTGTGATTAACACAGCTCTGATTGCGCTGTCAGTCTTCCAAATGGGCCGCGACCCGCCATTCAACCCCAGGCTGGCCTGTTTCGAACGGCTCAGCGTGGACGATCCCATGTCCATCTAGCACACTTACTCATCGTTATGGTCTGAATGGCCCTCACTAAATCACCTTGTGAAAGGCACGGAGATGGGCGGGATCTGGGCCTGCTGGCTCCGTCCCTGCACCAGCGGGACGTTTCTGCCCATCAGCAGCCTGCAAACAGGTCAGAGGTCAAAATCGCTCTTATTCACTGTATTTCCATATGAGTTGAAGAATGTCTCGGCTGTGAGAGCAAGGTCTCCTAGTAGCCGATAAGTCTAGTAGCGCAGTGCATGTTGGATTTGAACGAGCATATGTTTATTCCTAGTACAGATATGATTTTTGACCTTAGAGGTCTAGAGACTTACTGCGATGTTTGTAAATGCTGTTAAAAAATGTAAAAGGTAAAGGTGCACGTATTTGTCACTGTGCTATGTACAGCTGAATGTGTCCTCCGCATTTAATCCATCTGTGGTAGTGAACACACACACACCCAGAGCGGTGGGCAGCCAACTCCAGTGCCCAGGGAGCAGAGAGGGTAAAGGGCCTTGCTCAAGGGCCCGATAGTGGCAGCTTGCTGAGCCCGGGTATCGAACCCACATCCCTGTTATCAATAGCCCGGCGCTCTGAGCCACCACTGCTTAAAAGGATGTGGTAACAAGTGATTAAATTCATTTGGATATTAAACATTCATTGAAGTCAATTCTCAATCATTTTAAAGAGTTCTTTAATAGAGGCTAATAGTGCAAAAACAGTGCAAAACTATTCGATCACTCCTGGTCAAATGAGATTTTTGTGTCAGTAATGCACACTCAGTCAGTTTTATGTGTCCTCAGGTAGTCCATTGAGATTTTAAGGTATCTTTAGGATCACTATCCTGTTCTAAAAGCCATCTTGTTTTCACAGATGGCTTACATGCAGGACTTGCTGGTGTTTTGTGGATTCCATTTGCCCCCTCACCATTGCAGTATTGCAATGCCACTGGCAGCAGCACAACCACCATGCTCCATAGTTGGAAAGGAGTTCTTTTCATGAAATGCAGTTTTTCTTTTTCTCCAAATTGCACTTTTGCAGACTGTGGCAAATACTATTTCTATTTTGATTTCTTTAGTTCACAGCCCATCTGCCTCCTTTGGATGGTCTGTATTATATCTCATTAAACACGGTGAGTGTTGTGATGAGGCTTCCTTCCTATGACACTTCCATGAAGATCATTTGTGCAAACAACCCTGCAGAAAGGAACAGTGAATCACCCTCCTGACTCTATAGCTAAATGTACAGGCATTTTCCTGGTCAATAGTCAGTTCTCTTTGACTTTTCCAGATCTCACCTTGACCTCCACAGTTCCCCTGAACACTAATAATAGTGATAATATTAGTTTACTGTAGAAACTACAAGCTAAAAACACTCAGCTTTACCAGGGTTATGAGTTGCAACCCTGGAGGGTTTTGTTTCTATTCACTATTCAATAACATTCGCTCTAATTCAAAACAAAACATTTCCTAGTATCAGTTAAAAGATTAGTATTCACTGATTACAGGAAAGGTACCGAAAGTAGACTCTGGAGACATTTGCTCTCATGTCTCCAGAGTCTCCTTCTGGTACCTTTCCTGTAAATCTGTGGATACCAATCTTTAAACTGATACTAAGAAATGTTCGGATTCAAACTTTAATCTTGATAAATAATAAGATGGGAACAATGTTTGCAAGTTAGATAAAATCTATCTTTGATAGATAAAATCTTAAAGTCTGGACTGAACTGGTGGCGGTGGGGAAGGAGAGACATGACGTCACTTCTGAAAGCAGCAAAAAAAAACAAAAAACAAAAACAGTGTAATTAAAGATCTTTTAATGCAAATGGAGGCTAGAGGTTGGGTGAAGAAAGGTGATGCTGCATTAGAGACTCCTAGTAGAACGTCTGCTAGAACTTTCATTTCTCCTCTTGCATCAGTGAGCTGCAAGTGATAAAAAAATTAAGCAAATAGGTTTGTTTAAAACACACCCAGCTAAATGTGTGCATTATCTTACTGTGTGTGGCTCTCTTCGCCTGTAGTTCATGCGCTATTGATTAAGCATCCTTTCTGCTGATGCTCATCTTAAGGCACACAAGTGTTTGACCTCATTATTTGCAAATTCATCAGAATGATAGTGTAGCCCTGGTGGATTTGTCCTCTGTCTAAGCAACCTACTTATTTCACTCATCTACGCTGACCTTCTGACCTCCAGAAAGGATTTCTTCTCATATTACCTATCTCTCTATCTCACCTTCTCAACTCTCCCTTCTCCTTCCCTCCTTCTCCTCTTCAGCATGTCCAAAGCAGATCTCCTCCACATCCTGTTAACATATACCGCCATGTTACTCACTGTTATAGTTCACTTATCCCTGTTAATAAATGAATTTCTTCATCCACGCTTCTTGCGTCAACTCGGCAGCATACATTTTTAATGCCACATTGATCCGTGTTGAATTCCCCGTGGAGAATCAATCACGGCTGATCGATAGAATGCAATATGCCAGTGGTCCTCGTCTGCATTAGATGTGTGTTTTATCAAACATGTGAACTTTCGTCTTCTTGGCTGAGGCGCTCCCAGCTTGGGAACGTAATGCATTGCTAATGTGTGTTGGGATGTAACACTGCTGCAGCTGATTATTGACCGCTGTAAATGATGTTAACAGAAGTGTACCCTATACTTGGGTCCATCTGAAGATGGATATACATGATACACACAAACACACAGCTCACCCTGACAGCCCATTTGTTATGTTGAACAGTTTAATTCCCAGTTGCATCGCATCTACAAAGTTCAGGAGATGACGAGTTCTGTCTGTGGCCTTGTTGACTGTGGTTTTTCAAGCATTTCTGGACCCCCACAAGTCCCTGGACTGTCGTGACCTCTCCTTTTTCCAGCACTATAAATGATGCTCTACCAATGAATTTTCCGCCTCGTGCCATATTTATTAAAGGTTAGCAATTCCTTACTTTCAGTGGAGCAGTTTATTAAAAGTTAGGAAGCAGACTCCTCATCCTAAATCACACCAGTGTCCTCAGTTCCCCCCCAGCCAGCCAGCCAGCCAGCCAAGCCCGCCTGCCTGCTCTCTGTCTTTGGATGCCTCACCCTTTCCTCCCCCCAACCTTCACGGGGGCTTGGAAAATGTCGGAGGGCTGTCATCCCTGTCAGCTCGGCCTGAGAGGTGGAGGGAACTTGTCATTGTGATGAAATTCCAGAATGTATTTTCAAACCTCCTGTCTTTGAGGCTGACACCAGCGCTCCTCCCCTGGTAGATTTAATGCCCTGTACGGACTCCTAGGGTGTTGCTTTTGCAACACAGTGCCAGGCTGCAGAGCTTTAATCGGGCATGAAATTTACGTCCCTTCCTGAATGAAGCCCGGGAACGTTCTGCCTGAGCCTGACTGGATCCAGCCTTTGCTACAGCACCGTTTAGAATCTGAACCTGACTGAAGCCTGACACAGTTCCTTTTGAAATCTTACTGTAGGCTGACTAAATCCTCTCCAAACCCAACTCAGCCATCATCTGGAATAAATTCCAGAGTAAAATTCCACTTTTTTTGGCCACCATCAGGTCATTGATAAAAATACCTGATTGTCATATATCCAAAATTAAGCTTAATTGTGCCATATATTTATTATTTTTAAATTTTAGTTTACTTTATAATAAATAATAAAAGTATTGTATTTATTATATTTAGATTGTTGTTTGATGTATAAATAGTGAGTATGTGACTGTTGGGGGTAAACTTTTCCATGTATGGTGGGATATAAAAAAACGCTTTGCTCTTACTTCTTTGATTGGCTGGTTCACAGTACAATGACAATGTCCCCTTGGTGTGGTATATGGTTAGCTAGCTGAGATTGTAACCAGTTGGCTGGGTTAGCATTTGGTCTTTAACCTTTTTAGCTGCAGCAGTGGTCCACAACTCTGGTCCAGGAGGCCCACTGGACTGCACAATGCTGTGATTCCCCTGATTTCCCCACAACCACTTTAACTCAGTAGGGACTTGTTAATGGGTTAATTAATTGGGTCAGGTGTACTGGGAGCAAGGGAAACACTAAAATGTAATGGGCAGTGGGCCTTCAGGACCAGGGTTGGAGGCCAGGGTAGGCCTGTATGTGGGCCCATACTTACATTTATTGTCCTCTAGTGACATAAATAACACCTTAGTTTAATACGAAGTATGCAAAAGCACGGTAGTATGGAATAAGTGAAAAAGTCTGTAATAAGTCATATTGGACAGTAATCATTTATAGTGGATACTGACTTAGTTGCACTGAACACTGAATAATTCATAGTAGATACTGAATGACTTATTATAGATCCTAAATAATAATAAAGTATTGCCAATAAAATAGGACTCTGGAGCAGATAACCATGAACCTTTAGGCTAGAGGGGTTTAAGGCCCCCCTGCATTGAGTTGTGGATCAGTGGATCTGTGCTCTCTGGAACGATGGGTGGTGCTTCATCCATTACTGTTGGGATGAGTAGGGGAGTTGGAGATGAGGTGGAGTGGTGGTCATCCAACATACTGACCTCACTGACACTCGTCACTGAATGCAATTAAATCCTCACAGTAATGCTCCTCCTAAATCTGGAGGAAAGCCTTTCCTGGACAGTAGAGACAGTTACTCCAACAAAAGCAGGATAAACTTTTGATTTTGGAAGCTGAATGAGAAGGTGTCCAAATACTTTTGTCCATGTATTGTAAATGCATTCTGGGACTGGACATAACTTGGTTAACAAAGTCCAAACTCGGTCAATCAGACATGAATTGTCAGACCTGTCAGACTCAGATAGACAAATACTTGAAGCTCTACCAGACAGTAGCTAGAAGGGCTTGTAGACCAGCTTTATCAGCTTTAATCGTTACTTGTTATGACATAAGGCTGCACTGTACCCTCGCTAAACACATTCAGTCTGCTTCTGTGGGCTGAGCGAGACTGAGGAAGCTTCCCACTCAGAGTTATTGAGTCCCATCAGCAGAAGCCTCCAGAAAGCATTTCGCTGCGTAACATGAAAAGCGATCCTATTTTCAGAGCGTGAGAGAGAGTGGGAGAGAGCAGAAATATTTTATTAAGGGGCATCTGACTCCAGTCTGAGTGCCGCACTCAGCCCCTTATCCCACAGAAGCCATATTCTGAGCTGGTTATGAGGGCATAAATTACCTATTGACCGCCTTATTATGCTCATTCGATTTTGCGGTGATCAAAAGTGCTATTGAAGTGTCAAGCAAGCCCAAGTGCTGGACCTGATAGAGACTGTGTGGATGCCTGGTATGTAGGGCAAGCTGAGGAGCTTCAGCAGTACCTCAGCAGGAGTAGTGGGCCTGGAGAAGATGAGGGTCATCAGTATGTTGCTGAGTTACTTCCGGGCTAGACTCAAAGGGCCTTAACAGCTAATCTGGAAACAAATTAAAGCCAATATCCATTTAATGCAAACTTGTTACACCACACATACTGCTATGTCCAAATGTTTGTGGACACCCCTTTTAATCAATGCATTCACTGATGTGGAAAGGCACACACAGCTTCTCTAGTAACTGCCAATAGAATAGGAATCTCTGGGGCAGATAAAGATGAACCTGTTAGCATCATGCGTCATGCCAGGTGTGGCCTAGAGGGGGTATAAAGCCCCTCAGCATTGAGCTGTGCAGCAGTGGAACCATGTTCTCTACCTTTGGGATGAGTTGGGGATGAGGTGTGGGGGGGTGATCATTCAACATCCTCTTGTAACGGAATGCAATCAAATCCTGGAATGCTGCAAAATCTAGTAGAAAGCCTTCTTCCCTAGACAGTAGAGACAGTTACTCCAACAAAATCAGGATAAACTCCCATTTGAATGCCCTTGATTTTGAAAGAAACTGTAAATGAGCTGGTGTCTCAATACTTTTGTCAATACAGTGTATCTGCATGGCCATAACATATGGCTGAAATTCCTGCTGTCTGCAGAGTGGAATGTGACTGGAACCAATGGGAGCCATAGGCTCTAAAAAGAACCAGGACCTATTCCATTCCAAAGTTAAAGGGACATCATTTATCATGTTGTCAGGCAGTTTTCTGTTATGCAGCATTACATCCCTCAGCCTCATCGGTTTGATAGAATATTTGTCTTTTTGCCCATCAAGGTTGTCTTACTGCAATACCCAGCATGCTTTACATAAATACGATCATACAGCCAATGCAAACTCTAGACACTAATGTAGAAGCTAATAAATGACAGGCATGTAGGTCTACACTGCTGCGTTCTCCTTACTGGCTTTCTGTAGCTACCCGCATCAGGTACAAAACCCTGACACTGGGCTACGAAGCCACAAATTAACCATCCCCTTCATGCTTGATGGAAATGGTTTAAGCCCAAGACCCCTTCAAGCTTCAAGTACAGCTCAGCTTGACTCACCATCCTTAAAGATGACTGGAACACAGGCACCCAGACCTTTTCTGTCCTGGCACCAAAGTGGTGGAATTAACTTCCCCTGGGTGTCCAAACATAGAGTGTGAGCTTGCTGTCTTCAAATGTCAGCTGAAGAATCATCTCTTCCAAGAGTACTTAAGTCAGCACTTATCCTGCACTCATTAAGACTTACAATTGTACTCAAGTATAGCCTGATTTGGTTGATATTCAGGCAAAGTGTAGTGTATGCTGAATATTGTGTATCTAGGTATCCATAGGGATATTTTGTAAGTCAGTTTGGATAAAGGCATGTCTGTTAAATACCAAACTACCAGCAGCTAAGAGGCTAAAGCCTGCATTGTGATTGCACAGGATTAGTGCCATTTCTTAGAGTGCTTTAATTCCTGTTGCTGATCACCTGTGTTTAGAAGCGATGGAGCATATTGTCATTAGAGCATAATGTCAAAATTTGTCCTAGCCTTTCCTTAAACAAGCCTGTAAAGTGTGTTGTTTGTGGAAAGCGCTATGTTCTAAATGGTTCATCACCTCATTTTTAATCTAATTTGACATTGAGCTCTCTTGCACTCCTTAAACTCCAGTTTCATTAGGCCGGTACCATGTGGCTTCTCACGCAGCGCCCGACAGAATACTTCATTAGCAATATGCTCCGCAAATATGCTGTCAACACAATCATTTGGAAATTGTTTTTTTTCCCTTCCCACACAGATCAGGACACATTGTTGTAATGGAGGGTGTTATTGGTGTTTGTGTGTGTGTGTCTGTGTTGTGCCACGGCTGCATGGGAGAAAGAGGCAGGGGGAGTGGTGAGTGGGGACCACAGGAAGTCATTAGACGAGTCCGTTAATTGAATGTGCGAGATGGAGCGTGGCGTGCACTTGTCTGAGGAGCAGACGACCTTGAGTGCAGATGCGGGCCTTAATTAGCACGCACTCAGGTGAACCCCTCCAAGCCAAATGAGGAGGAGAAGCCCGCCCCTCCGCTCCTAATGGAGACTCCACTGATGCTCCATCTCTCTCTCTCTCTCTCTCTCTCTCTCTCTCTGCGTTTTCAGGTACAGAGGGAATCACTGATGACTGTTCCCAAACATTGTCTTTGCTGTGATGACATGCTATTGCTATTTTTGGGCTGTCCAGGAAGCCTTTTTTTGGACACCCCAAAAACCTGCAATAACATCTCATCACAGCAAAGACAGATTTACTCAGAACTGTGTTTGTATGAAGAGTAATTTCACAGCTCTAGAGTGGCCCTACAGTCTAACTGCTGCGCAGCAAGAGTGATGAGAAGATTATAAGTTTAAATCCCACAAGGGCTCAAAGCTCCTTCCAGTCTGGGGACGTCTTGTGATAGGGGGAGTCCTAACTTGCAGATGACAATAAACTCATCTTAAAATGGATTGTTGACCTATCTGAGATGCTAAAGTAAGTTGGGAGAACCTTTGGCTATTGCCCTGCATCACATGACATTCCTAGCTTTTTAAAGAATGAATTATTAAATCCTTGCAGGGATTTGAACTTATGATCTCCTCACTCTTGATGAGCAGCAGTTAGACCATAGGGCCACTCAAGAGCTATGATATTACGTTAGATTACAATACAGAAATGTCAGTGTTTTCGCTGCATAAGAAAATACTGCCGCCACTATTTCAGAATTTTCTGAAATGTCATGAAAACACAATAACAAAACTCTGCAGAGGGCTTTTAATTGAACGAAGCCTTTAGGAAAGTGGTGACATATGATGATACCCAAGCCAGCCTTCCCATCTCTATGCACCCAACAAGAAGGAGGGAGAAATAAAAACAAGGAGAGAAGAGAAGAGAGACAGGTAGACTGGTGGTTGGTGGTTGGTGTGGCGCAACAGATAACACCACTACCTACCACTGAGTAACAACACCATGTGGGAGACCAGTGTTCAATTCCCAGTCTGGGTGACTTAGTGTGCTGTGCTACACTAATAAGAGTCCTTGGGCCAGACTCCTTACACTACATTGGCCCACCTCTGTGATTCAAGTAACCTTGTAAGTCGCTCTGGAAAAGAATGTCTCCTAAATGCCAAAAATGTAAATGTAAACTAGCTAACATTAAATCAGATTTTACAGCTGGATTGGTCACACACTGGACTCACCGTGGTCAAAAATTTGTTTGGAGGCACCGCACGTTGACGTACGCAGGCACTTCATGACTCTGAGCACTTTTCAATTCCTCAGCTCGCCACACGTCCTTTTTACAGTATGACTACATTAGATTAAAGCCATATGGAGACCACAGAAAGCCACAGTAGATCACATGACTTATAACTGACATAGAGTAAGACTGCCAGTTGTTTAGTAAATAAACAAATGCTAAGGCTAGGTTACATCAGCTAACATTACTATTGTAGCCCTATAGCCCATTTCTTTCAGCTCAAAAACAGCCAGTTAACAGTGAGTAAAAGATGGCATATATACAAATAGATCTAAACAAGTAGATTCACAGGGGAGTCTCCAAAAAGAAAGGTCGCCTCCTATGTGATAAGAGTCCTAACCTGCAGAAAAAACAGTAAACAAAGCTGCAGCTCATATAATAATGTTTTAACTGAGATGCAGAATTAATAAGTTAGGGGAACTTCTTTTTTTAACTTTTGTTTTAGCATTTTAAATCGACCTGACACAAATTTTACAGTTAAGTCAATAATAGTCACTCTTGAAAAAAAAGTGAAAAGTTTTTTAAGCAGTAGTTACTCCACTGTGCGAAATTAGCAGGGATTATTTTCATTACAGGGCACTTGCACAGGAAGCAGTCTCTTTGTAATCAGTGTGCAAGTCTTCACTGGTTCGCTCAGCGGGGCACTCAAGAGCGGTCTCAGACATGGCGAACACTTGCGCTGCCATTCAAGCGCATGATTGCAGAGCCTTCTCACACAAACAGATCAAAGTGCTTCTGGTGTCGGAGTGAAGATGTTGCAACATCACTCAAAGATGAAACGGAGAGGGGGAATTTGGAAAGTTTTTGGAAAACACATCATAAATGCTGCTCTACTGTCAGGCAGCAATAGAGGTAGGAGGATGAAACGAGTACAAATATGAAAATTTAAGGACATACAGTCACACTGCTGTGAAGCACCACTCTTTCAGTGCAGCCCTGGTGCTCTTCTCTTTGCCTGAGGTCATTTCTGTGTTAGCACAGGTATCATTTCTTTCCTTAAGTCACCATTCGTTTCCTGTGTTTGTTGTATTTAGTTGCAATGTTCAAGAGGTCTGTGTTCACCACAACAGATTTGACCATTCAAGGCATGGACTCCACAAGACCTCTGAAGGCGTCTTGTGATATTTGGCACCAAGACTGTAACAGTAGATCCCTCAGGTCCTGTAAGTTGTTGACCTTGTTGCGTTTTCACTGGTTATGTTTTCTTGGACCACTTTTGTTAGGCACTGACCAAATCATACCAGGAAAAAAAAAAAACCCTACCAGACCTGCCTGATGTTTTGGAGATGTTTTGACCCAGTCGTCTAGCCTTCACAGTTCACAGGCTCTTGTCAAAGTGGCTCAGATTCCCATGCTTGTCCATTTTTCCTGCTTTTAACACACTATCTTCAAAAACTGTACATATAGCGTTACTTGTAATAGTTTTTGTAATATTTATTGTATTTTTAATATTTATTTATGTTTAACTGCGATATCTATCTATCTATCTATCTATATATATATATATATATATATATATATATATATATATATATATATACATAAACATAGCATTTCCATATATAGATTTCCTACTACATTCGTCAAGCTGTATATACCTAACTTTTATATATATATATATATATATATATATATATATATATATATATATATATATAAAACAAATGATAGCATGATGACATCATTATTACAGTACTTGGCCAATGTGGCTATAGCTGAAGTCTATAGCTCAGTCTTAAGCTGAAATAGAAGGGGAAAAATGAGGCAGTGTTCTGAAATTGGTCACCTGTGTGTTCAGTTGACCTTGAACGATGACCTCCGGTTATATGAGTGTTCAAACTGTGCAGTGTTAAATGTGTTTTTACTGTTCTGGTATGTTGCAATTTCACTAAATGTCAATGGAGTGAATCAAGCATGTGAAATGTTAATGGTTTCCATATGGAATCTTAGATAATGTCCAGTTCTGCATGGGGCAGCTGTCTGTCACATGTGCATGACCAAGTCCTTTGTAAATTTCGAGCTTTCTTGAATTTTCGATTTCTTGGTGCCTCGTTGGTCAACCATGAAAATTTCACAGACTAAAATCATAAACTGACATAGCATTTCCATGTAAACGCTGGTCACCTTTTAAAACAAAGAAAAAATATGTGCCCTCCAGCTGAGCAACTGAAGCAAGGTCATGGAGGGTTAAAGCAAGATTGTCAGTCAGACAGAAATAACAGAAATAACAAACAAAATAATAGAAATAACAGCAAATAGGGCTTTACATGAAATACATACAGTATTAGGCCACACTAATTTGTGCTATGAATATTGTCATTTAAATGACCAAACGTATTTGATTAATTCTTACTCTGATTTCATATTAATGCCACTGAACTTCACTTAGAGACAAATCATCATTATTCAACATTTCAGACACATTGCCATTAGTCACTTGAACATGTCACTCAGATATTGTTCATTTAAGTTTTTAATAGGGATATTTGCATCATATTGGAATGGACAGATGATTGCCTATGATAGATATATGCATTTGGATTTGATTTGACAGATTAAATCAATGTTTCAGACTGGTATTTGGTGACATTTTACACTCCAGAGCTGCATGTTAAGATGTTTCTGCACTAGAATATCTGCACTCTGCCCACTAATTAAATACCTTTCATTAATACAATATAATTAAATTAAAGAAGAAGGTTAAAGTTGCAGTGTTGGGATCTAAAGGTTGCTGGTTCAACCCTCAAGACCAGCATCAATAGCTGAGGTGCCCTTGAGCAAAACCTAACCCCCAGTTGCTCCCCGGGTGCTTGAGGTGTCCGTATACTGTGTGTTCATACTCCCCTAATCAGGAGTGTGTGTTCAATGCCACAGATGGGTCAGATGAGAAGGCTGAATTGAGTTGTACCATGGTGTGCAATGGTGAAAAAATATGCTGAATCAAATCTTAAAACTTTGATCAGTATCAGCCCACAATTTCCATATTCCATGCAGCCATAGTTTTTATTATTGTACCTATTTAGTGATAGTAGTGCAGCTGTTGATATGCCCTAATACAAGTCTGGCCAGTAGCTGACTGTGATGTATGGTGGCTATTCCTAGAACCACAGATCCATGCCTAGGACCTTTCAGAAACTTTATTTTTCCTTTTTTTTTTAACAATGTAGTTGAATGTTGGATTTCTGGATGCCTCAGGTACATATTTATTAATAGGGATGGTGGGTATGTAATTCAGTGTTTTTCAGTTTGCCTTCAGAAGAAAAAAATAGATTTCTAGGCAGGAGTGCACAGAAACCTTCCACAGTAGGAGAAAAATAAAAAGAATCTGCATCTGATGAACATGACTGAAACTGAAGGACTAGTTCATATGCATAAAAATACAAATACACACACACACACACACACACACACACACACACACACACACACACTATATGTCCAAATGTTTGTGGACACCCCTTCTAAGGAATGCATACAGCTACTTTAAGTTGCAGATGTTGCTGATACAGATGTGCAAATACACAGAGACACAGCTTGTCTAGCCCCTGTAGAGAATTGTATTGGCAATAGAATAGGACTCTCTGGGGCAGATAAACATGAACCTATTGGCACCATGCTGCCTAATGCCAGGCGTGGGCAAGACAGGAAAAAAAAGCTGTGGAGCAGTGAACCCACTCTAAAATCTCAGAAGATACCCTCCAGAATCAGAAGATACCCTTCCCCTGGACAGACCAAGTAGTTACACCAACAAAAGCAAGATAAACTCATTTTAATACCCCTGATTTCAGAAGAAATAATGAATGAGCAGGTGTCCCAATACTTTTGTCTATAAACTTTGGTCTTGGAGAACCCCTGCCTTGTACATTTTAGTGGTCACCTGCTTCAACACACTACCTTTAACTCAGGAAGGGTGTGTTAATTAGCTGATTAGCTGGGTCAGGTGTGTTATGAGCAGGGCAAACACAAACAGGGGGTTCTCCAGAACTTCTGTCATCACTCCAGTGGATGGGTTTTGGAAGTTATTTTTAAGTGTATGAAAACCTTGCATCTTCTCAGAGACTAGAGGGGGAAAATGCAAAAGCATTAGACTGGCTGTAGGATTAGGTGAGCAAACCCAGCCACATAGTGCAGTCTTTTTCTCTCATAAGCGAGACAGCTTGGTTTGCTGGATGACAGCTCCTGCCAGCTTCTGCCAGTTTCTCAAAGTTGCGAGGTAGGTCAGAAGAACTGGCTCAAACTTTTCAAAAAGTCTCAAACCTTGGCTTGCGTCTGGCACCCTCTCTGTCATGGCAGCTTAATCTGAACCATAACTCAAGATCACTCCTCTCAAATCAATAGCATAACTCATAAAGTGCGAGCCAAGACACTGGGTCAGGCTGGCTGAGAGAGCTTCACCCATAACTCATGGCACATTTGCTGCCATTACTTAACGGGGCGACCCCATTAATAACTGTTCTTCGGTACGTCAGTAGGATACAAGGAGGGGCTTGTGGGGTCCATGACGGCTTATGGGACAGGAAGAAGTTCATGCGCAATGACGAGCACAGTCTGTCTCGGAACAATGCAAAAACATGAGAGGGCTGGGAGCCGACCCGCTGGTGTCAGCTCACCTTCCCACTGCAGCCCGGCCTGTTTCGGTTCCCACTTCCCCTTTCCGCAATGCTCTATTAGACAAAAACTCCATCTGCCAACATGTTCCAACGCAGAGCGGAGGGTATTCTTGTGCCCTTGGCAAAAAAAAAAAGGGGTTTGGCTTTGCGGGCCAAACTCTGTTATAAATCGCACTGGTGGCACTTTTATTACAGGTTGTAAATAGAAGCTCCTGCCATATTTTATGGCCTCCATCACTAACTCATTCTGATTCTTATTCCTCTACCACTCCGCCGCCGCTGCTGCTGCCTCAACAGCTTGCTGCCACTCCCAACATGCACTGTTTCCGTGCCTGTCCTGTGTTCTGGACTGTAAAAGGATTTATTTCCAGTGTAATTGTGCTTTTAACAAGCACCACAGCATCGACTTCAGTCACCATTTTCCAGCATAATCGCAAAAGTGTGTGGACGCTGAATGGGGTGGGGTGAGGTGTTGTGGGGCGTGGTGGAGTGCATTAAATCAGCCTTGCCGAGCTTCTGATGTATGGCTTTTCAGCTTTCGGGAACATGCGTGAGATTTGAGAGCTTGAATGCTGTCAAAAAGTAATCTGCATCAGCTTATTCTAGGAATGGCATATTGGGAGCATACAGTTCTTATGATAAGGATTCTTTAATGTCTGTCTTCCATACTGTGGCTGAATCATTTGAAGGCCTACAATGTCCAGAAAATATGTTTTTAGTTTTTTCAGAAGTGTGTAAAAATGTGTGTGTTGGTAGTGTTTGTTTACATTCATATTCATAGCTTAAAAATACACTGTTATGGGTCTTGTCCAAGGTGTAATGTGGAGGGCTTTCCCAGCCAAATAATCAAACCCCAGTCTGCCTTGGGGAATGCAGTGGTGTTACCCACTACACCACCAATCTTTGCATGTAAACTCTTCATTCATAATCTATATTTTATTGTGATATTGTCACCATATTTTGCAGCAATAATTAGCAACATTAAGGACCAAGCTATAAAAACACTTGTATGTGAATATACAGTAGTGTCCTTCTGGTAACTTTCTGTGGTGGCACATAGAGTGCAGTGAGTGCAGTAATCCATATTTTATATGTGACTGTGGATTATGATGTCTTATTCATGTGGAGTGAGTGCTGAAGCCATGCTCCAGTAACACTCCTGCTAGTTCTCCACCAGTCCTCCTCCTATAGGACCAGGCAGCTTGCGCTTAGCCGAAGGTTTGGCATCGAAAACATGAGGTGCCTCTCAGGAACATGTTAGCACTGCTGGCGCTAATGCTGTTTGTGTTTGTGGCTTAGCTGGGTCAGGTGTTCGGGGTGTTACCCACAAACCCAGACACTCATCCACAAACACACACACACACACCCTTCTGACAGTGGCATTCAGTGTGTTGAGCATAATCAGTGTGCCGGGGTCGTCAGTGAAAAGGACACAGTGAAATGTGAGGAATATGATCCATCTCTCATAAGAACACTGCTGCATACTGAAGGAGTGCTCGTCTTCAGCTAGTCTGTGTGTGTTTGGGTGTGTGTGTTTGTGTGTGTATATATATATATATATATATATAGTGACAATTTTGAACTGCAGCAACAATATATAATATTTAACAACAACATATACTGATCAGCCATAACATTAAAACCAGCGAAGACAGGTAAAGTGAACAGTCCGTTCAAGTTGAAGTGTTCAAGTGAACATGGAGGCAGGAAAGATGTTCAAGTGTAAAGATGAAAACAGCAGGTCTTGTGTCAGGTGTTTCTGGTATGCAATGGTCAGTACCTGCCAAAAAGCGAACTGGTGACAGGGTCATGGTTACCCAAAGCTCATTGATGTGATCCATTGAGGCCCCACTTCACAAGGAATCTGCTGTAGTGTCCTAGTGCCAGACACTACAGTGCATCTATATCTCATCTTCTAAAGCAACCCATTGCTACGCTGTGGGAAATGGGACCTCTAGCTGTGAAGAAAAGACTACATTTCTCCTAATCCAATATTATTATAATATCATAAACTGTAATAAAAGGTTATTATTATGGTATTACATATTTTATATTGACACTTGTCTATCCCAATTACTGTATAAATGTAGACTACATAAAAACAATACTACATAATTTTCTTGTTAACTCAGTATTGTTCTATACCACAGCTCCACCAAGATAGTGTTCTATTGTAGGCTAGTGCTTGAGAGTGTTGTTGTAGCTATTTATGAACCATGGGTGTAAATTGCATAATTTATGAAATAAGGTGCTCAGATGTTAAGGGGCCCTCAAATTTATAGGGCCTATTCCTGCACCTCTACTATCAGTGGGTACTAAAATGACTCAGATTGATTCAATTACACTGAATCATATTAATCATTGTATTTGTAATCAAATTGAATTGTTTTGAGGTCAGAGTCACACCCCTTAAGTAACAGGTGTAAACCTTCATGATTACAACTATATGACTATAAGGAGGAAAATTGTGCCTGTGCTAATTAGCACTTTTTTAACAGCTGTAATTTTTTGGCCCGTGGGAGAACACTCAGTGGGAGTGCCTGAGAACGTGATATGTGTGCTTGACAAACATGTCTGATTTGTTTTGATTGCACATTCTGCTCAATAATTATGCATAATGAGATTTTTAGTGATATTTCTTATATGTTTTTGTCTTTGAATGTTTTGGATTCTAATTTATTCCCAATTTTATACTATAATGTTCTTTGTAGAGCTTTCTACAGATAGACCGATCAGTGTTATTGAGACAGATACTAATCACCCATCGGTCGATCACCAATACTGATCGAGGGTGGGCTGGATGTCAAAAATCACCTTTCCCAGCAAACTCTGCAATGCATCATTGTGCAGGGCTTTTGTAATGTCCCATGCTTCGTCTCTTGAGCTGAAATGTACTTTTTCGCTTTTTGGAATCAACCGCATTCACAACGCTGCCAGATCTGTGAGTGTGGTTAGCAGTGTTTCCTAACTCTGCTGATACTCACTGTACTGGGTTAAGTGATGAGAGGGGGGTATCCGGTTAGTGGTGTTAAAAGTTTTGCACATTCTACAAATATGAGAGTTAGATACAGTAAAACATGGTTTCCACACTGGTTATAAGGGCTTCGGCAGCCATGAGTGAGGTTTGTATAGCTATTTAGCAGTTAAATGAGAAACTGCAGGGTTCTGTGACCATAAGCAGAGCTGCAGCAATTTCCGATTGTGATGAGTTTGATTGACCGACAGAGCGAGGAAACCTGCATGAACCAGTCCACTCAATGTGCCTAAAAACAGTCAAACACTCCTAAAACCATTCACTTCATTTTGTGCTCTCAGATATGAGGCTTTTTCCTCTAAATGTGTGTGGTTTGTGGTCGGTGTGGTGCAACAAATAACAACACTTCTTGTCAGTGAGTTACCACACCATGTGGGAGACTGGGGTTCGATTCCCGGTCTGGGTGCCTATGCTGCACTACACCAATAAAAGTCCTTGGGCCAGACTCCTAACACTACATTGGTCCACCTCTGTAATACAAGTAATGTTGTAAGTGGCTCTAGATAAGAGTGTCAACTAAATGCTATAAATGTAAATGTAATGTAATGGTTTGAGCCTCAGTTAGCTGGACTGTGGTCTATGCTGTGGTGTTTCGCCTGCTTGCTAATTTGTCTAAGCCCAGATAGCCAGCTAAGGGTCCAAACACAGCAGAACCGGCCTCTCATTTCACCTTTCTGTTGCTCCCAACACCAGTCACTCGACTTTGTTCTCAGACATGTATAGTTTAAAGTCAAGTTTATGTATATGGTCAACACTCTGGGCTGTCTGATACTCGGTGGGGCTGTAGCCGAGCTATCTAAGCAACGGCTAGCTTAGTGAGTGCTCTACAGGTCCAAAACCATGGCAATTTTTTTTCAATTAAGCTTTCTGTCATTTCAACAGCAGTCTCTCCATCATTAGTGACCAGGCGCTCGAGTCATTCTCATCTAAGTGCTTATAAATGGGGTTTCCATCAGTAAGACTCAAATTTGTTCTGTGTGAGTAGACTGTTATCCTGCTAACTAAGCTAATACTAACCAGCTTCTCTCTCCTGATTCAGAGCAGTTTTACGTTTATCATTGTCAGACTGATATTTATTGAATGACTCACACAGTTTGTCACCCTGTAAACTTCACATTTTATTTAATAATTTTTAGTTTTAAAAGAAGGCAGAATGCATTTGAAGAGAAGCCACGTAAACATTGAACACCACCCTCCCCCCTGCCCCACGCTGGCTATACCTTATACCACACTATTATTTTGAGATGTTATAATGACAGTATGAAACTAGTGAATATTGCCCAATGGTAATATGATCTGACCAGCTCTCAGGATCAGCTAAATTATCGGCCGATCGGCAATCACATATTTGGTCTGAAAAATGGCCGATACCAATACACAGCCAATCGTACCTTCCAACCCTAAAAACTAACCTTTACTGTTGGTGATAAAGAAAACACTGTTAAAAATAAATGTGCTACAGCGGGTTAGAGATGAGATGCTGTAGAAAAAACACTTTTGGTTCCATAAAGAGTCATTTTTTGTAATAGAGATGTGTGTGTGTGTGTGTATGTGTGTGTATGTGTGTGTGTGTGTGTGTGTGTGTGTGTGTGTGTGTGTGTGTGCAATCTCTTGATGTAAAAGACCTTTATCAGTTTAAAGGATCATTTGAGTGGTTCTTCATAGGCATCACTCAAAGAAAAGCAAACAAGCTAAATCAACAAGAAATAAAGTCCACTTTGGGTCAAACTGAGAGTAGGCGCAGGTTACCCAGCCAGTGGAGTCAGCGTGAGGCTTAAGTCTCGCAGATTTTCTGCAGATCTGCACTGATATTTGATATGTTTAAATTCTGCACAGGATCTGCACAGAATTGTACGTTCCATCCTGATGCTGATAAGGACAGAGAAAATAGTTATTTCCTGAAAACATCAAATTTGTGTGTGTTTCTACTATTTCTACTTCAAACATGGGCCTGGAGTTGGACTTGAATACACAAGCAGTTGTGAAGACCGTGTGTTTCGAGGCGTTTGAACACAAGCCTTGTTTACTGATATACTAGAATGCGGTTAAATTTACAAGGAAATGTCCCACTTTATCTGCGCTTTCCAATAGGCCCTGTGGCTCCTTGACTTTGAAATGCAGCACTTGGCATGCCGGTGCTGTGGGTTTTAAAGCTCGCTTGCCACCGGTTCAGAAGCTTTTAATGCAATATCTCCTCGCACTATATTTTTTTGTAGAATTAAAATTCATAAGCCGAAGCATTTGAAGGCTAATAATAGTTCAGTCGCAGCAGTTATTTTCCGTGCGGGAAGTTGCTGAGCTCTGATTGTGGTGAATTCTAATCTGAATGTTAATCACAGGGCCAGATGGTAGCAATGCTGGAGAATTATTCTGAGCTGCATTACAGTCATTCAAAAAAGACAAACAACCCAACGTGGTCCAATACAGATTTACCAACCGTAACCCAGCCTTATAAAAGAGCCACGCTGGGGAGGGGTGAAAGGGAACGTGAGGGGTTTAGATTAGGACTACGAGAAGAAAGAGAAAAAGACTGCCATCAGATTATCCAATATCTTGTCTAGCAGTTGCACGAGGGAGGACCCAGTTACACAAGAGCCAGATTTCCATCAGGGGATCCATTCTGAGCACACGCTCTGGCACTTCCTGTGAATAAAGCCCATTTCATGGCGTGTCTTCAAGAGCTTTACTTCAGAGTGCTCTGGCAGAGTGACTGAAAAGAGAGACTTTTTCCTTTCGCTTCAGTGTCTCACTATTTAAATGGTTTATTCTTGTTTAAGCTACGGCTGGCATTGCAACTGCTGCCTGCTGCTGCCACTACAGTGACGAATAAATAAATAAATAAACAAACAACCTATCTCGCTTCTTTCCTGTAAGTAAAAAAGTACATTTGCTTATAAAAAAGTTGGACCAAGTAAATAAGTACATTTTGGTAGTAATAAACAAACTACTACTTTGTTCTCTAGGGGCATTACCAGGGTGGCCGAATCCTTTACATGGGTAAATGTAGAGATATTCGCTGGAAAATAATACAAAAAGAATAAGAAGAATAAAACTACAAAGGAAAATAATGCAAATGAAAGTTTTCAAGTAGCTTAAAGGACCTTTAGTCAGGAGCAACTCGAGCGGTGAACACAACAGCACTGAAACAGATGCCTTCCTTTGGACCTGCCTTTCATTCCCATCCATTATTACAAAGCATGCCTTTAAAATCATCTTCTAAGAGAATCTATTTGTCTAAACGTGCTGAAGAGTGGTCATCAGGACATGAGGAGCATGATGGTGACAACACCGATATACTTTTATTGTTTATATACAAAATATGATATTGTACTATCATGTTCATTTAGGGCTAATATAGTAATGTGAGGTTAGACATTAGACACATTGTGCGCTATAAAGCATTGTTAGAACAGGTAGAATGCTGTGAAAAGCTATGAAAATATAAGGCACATTTCAGGCACTCCTTTTTGTGCTACATTGAAAAAAGTATCGAATCGATGCTGTATTGTATCAGTGGATATTTTGGAGTATGTGAATTGTTAAACCCCTGCTAACCTTTCTTCTTTCTCTCGCTTATGTTCACTTGCACACACACTGGGGCTGTGCTAACCTACATCTTCTACACCTAGCGAATGTCCATGTGTAAATTTTTAAAAAGGTTTAGCCGCAGAAAGCTCTCTCTCTCTCTCTCTCTCTCTCTTTCTCTCTCACTCTCTCTCTCATTTTCTCCCACTCTCGTATTCTCCCTCTCTCTCTCACTCTCTCTCTACTGCCCCGTGGAGCTTCCTCTGCTTATCACTGTCCTGCACCCCGCCACTGTTTGTCTCCTGCCTGGGCTCCGTTTTGGGCTGCGTTTATCCGGGGGGCTCTTGTCTGGGGGTGATAAGCCAACAGGCTCCCTCCAGCGTAGATTCGGGGGCTTCTTACCCCCTTTCCTCCCCGCCAGCCGAGCACCATGGCAGGGGCTATAGCCTCCGAGCACGGCCCCCATGCTCGCCTATCGCTTTCTGCACAGCCCAGGCCGGCCCACTGCTCCCTCCTCCCTCGACAGTTTGTGGCCATAGTAATAAAGAGGTAGGAATTGATTTGGGTAGCGAACCCATCTGCGAGTCGTTCAGCCGAATGGCCTCTCGGGGACGCTGGACTAAGACAATATGGACACTAACTACTCCTCTGCCTGCACAGATTTATGCCTTTGTCTGATTTAATGTTACACCAGGGTCCAGGCTCATCATATCTCCATCATATCACCATTGAAACCCTGCATGGGCATGGCAGTTGATGGCACAACGTGAGGGCCTCTGTCAGCACCATGCTTCCGTAATATTCGTTTACTATCTGTGCTTCCGTTCGTGGGAGCAATTAGCGACTTATGCAAATGAATATGCAGTTATCAGACAATCAGTGGCATTGCCACGCTTTTGTGTGGCGCAAGCATTTGCTGTGACATTGCGTGGGTTTGTTTTCTCTCGTTCCCATGAGCCGTGGCACTGACACAGTCTCGGATCGCTCGTGCCCTTGGCGTACTCTGGCTTATTAATCCACCCCACTGTTAATGTGCTGGGAGCACTTCACTGCGACCTTAAAGCAGTAGTTTGGTGGGGGGATAAAAACAACAATTAAAAAAAAAGTAACAGTGGGAAGAGATCTGATTTTTGCCTTTTTAGCAGCATCTGTTCCCAATACAAGCACATACAAAACAAAAACCAGGAGAAATCCTGTAAAGGAAGATAAATCTGATACAGCCACACCAGTTGGGAAACAGCCTTAATCAAGACAAACTGTGCTGTTGACAAAACTCTGTCCTACTGGTAGACTTGAACAGCGAACCTGGGTACAGATGGAGTTTTAGAAGCTCAGCTGCACCTGGCCATGTGTGCACATACCTGCACTTGATATTACATTATATTGATACTGTTTCACAAAGGAATAGTTTGGCAAAAATGATATTTATTTAATGTTCCCTGTACCACTTGACTGGTTGATCAGCCAGGACATGTTCAGGGGTCTCAGGTTTGCTTCCTTAGATTTGCACTGGAGCTATGATAGCTTACAGGCAGCAGAAGCCTATACCCCAGTTATTAGTATTGAGCAAACTGCATGGCTTGCACATGCTTGCCTTAAACTTTATTGAGTTGTTAAGTGATCTCTAATGGACATCCTTGTGGTTCCGGGCACTATCTGTATTGTCTGTTATCTATTAAAGTGGACCGAAGAATATCACATAGCTTAAAACAGTAGCAGTAACCATCAGTGTGCTAAAATACTGGAGTGGTACTTCAAATAGCATCTAAGTATTTGTGTTTTCGCTGAGAATAAATGACCTTCAAAAGTACTCAAAGACCTTCAGGTCCTATCACAACATTTTAATGAGGTTCGGTTCAGGACTTTTCCAAATGTTCTTATTTTGGAACCATTGTTAGGTTGATGTACTTGTGTGCTTTGGTTCATTGTTTTGTTAAGGTAAGAATTGTATTGGTGTACTGCATGCTTTTCAAGCAGGATTGTAAGATGCAATTGCAGGTGAAGTTTATAGTAAACCTCAAGAAAATATCAATACTCCAACCAAATGCATACTGTATCTCTTTATATTGTATCTTTTTACTATGGTTTCACATTGCAAAGCAACTGTATTGCAATCCCAGCTATATTATTCTTTCATTATATTACACTATTGCTCTTCTATATATATACTTTCTAATGCCACTACTGCTCCTACAGTTACTGAGCTTTTGGATAAGCTCAATAATTTTAACACAAAAACTGTGGCCAAAACATTCTCATTGAAATGCATTGAAATGTGTCTGTTAACTTTTAACCAAAATATTCAAATGCTTCTTTACAGGTACATTTGTTTTGAGTTACTAAATTACTGCTGACACAAATATGCTTGTAATACCAAACCAAGCACATAGGGTACCACTACTAATTCATGCAAAATCATGGAAATATTATGGCAGCTGCCTGAAATAACAGAGCAATCACCATGCTACAATGTGGCAAACCCCAGTGGACACTGAGAACCACCATAGCGACCACTTGGGACACCACACCGACCATTTAGGAACATCACAGCAACCACCTGAGGTAGCATTGCAACCACGTAGTGACCACTGGGCAACACCATCTCAACCATCTGTAAAACCATAGCAACCACCTGATGATATCCTAGCAGCCACTTAACAAAACCATAGAAACCAATTAGCAACACCCCAGAAATCCACTTTAGCTGCACAACCATTCTGCAGTTAATTGCAGTAATAGTAAAATTTGCTCGGAGAGAAATTGGACAGTGCAGGACGTCGCCAAGCCCATCAGCAAGACACTGGATGTCCGGCGCTTTGTACACCTTTGTTAAAAACAATGCATTTTTGAGTACTGTGCAGTGTGGTTGTGCCTGGCGTGCCATGGCCTTTATGTTCTTTGACAGTTGAGCGGCGCGAGACTCCCACGTCTGTGTTGCTATGGGACCGGCTGTGAAAGCAGCATAAATCATGCTTAAAAGGAGGAACATCAGGAGTAATACATAACCTGAAGTCCAGCGATTACAGACATTGCTTTAAAACTGTACTGAAGTGTTTGGCAAGAAAGAATTCTTAGCTGAAGCTATTACTTCACTTTAACCTGTTTGCTAATTATGCTGCAGTGCAGGGGTGGGCAATTCCAGGCCCGGAGGGGTTTTGTGCTTTTCCTGCACATTTAACTCACCTGTTAATTGCCAGGTTTACTAGGCCTGATATAGCAAGGAAATCAGCAAACTGTGCTAGACTCCGGCCCCCCATTTGCCCACCTCTGCTGTGAAGCCACAAGGGAGGATAGAAATAGCCACAGGTTGCTGACCTTATATAGGCGGTTCTTGGCAAAGCATTTATACTGTTCTTGGTTAGCAATGGTTTCTGCTGCTCTACCATGGATCACATTCCTGCCCAGTGTTTTTATGATGGTGGAGTCATGAGCAGAGAGATGTTTTCACACCTGAAGATTGCATAATTTATCTCTGGCAATTGATACCATGCTTTTGGATCGTTACTTAGTTATGATACATTTTTGTGCTTGTTTAGTGTCCTTTGGATAAAGCATTGCAATAGGTTTTGCATGGGTTTTAGTACAGATCTCAATAAAGGCTCACATTGTGCTCAGGATTGCAGAGAAAAAGCATGACCAGCGACTAGATATAAAGGATATAAACAGGGAAATCATGAATGAGCTGCTTAATAAACCTGAAGACACACACAAAATAATAATAATAAAAAAAAACATATGTTTGTTTTTATTGTGTAGAATTATTTCTGTTCAGGAAATAAAAGGTTGAGGAGTTAAAGGTCAAGCTGAATGGACAGTTGTTTGTGTTAATTGAGCTTAATGTGTTTAATTAGGGTTACGAAACTTTAGTCTATCTGAATGATTTCACAGCTTTTTCAGAGTTTTATTGAGGAATTCCTGTTCATTCTAAAAGAAAAGACATCGAAAGAGATTAAATTAGGACAATAATTATATCTATTTTTTTTTGTCTAACACTGTTTCAGCTAAGCAGTTTTAGAAGAATCTGTAACAGTGTTGATCTCTAAATCAAATGTTACTGAGATCAAAAATATGTTTCCTGAAATATGTTTCCAACATTTGCACCATAACATTTTCCTCTGGGTAAGTTGTAGGAGATATTAATTATCATTATTCCTATATTTCATGCCAATATGAAATGTATAAAACTGAAAGAAAGTCAGTTGCTATTAAAACATCCACTGTTGCACAGTGTTCAGTCCTCCTGCACTGGTAAAAGTTTAAGAGCTTTGATGAACCTTTAATTAACCTTTTTTGGAGGTTTCCCCCAATACAGCGCCCCAGACCACCATTAACCATTGTCCTTGCTTTCATTACTTTTATCATTTTTACCGTGATTATATTAGTTATATTATATTATGATTAGATCAGCACACCTGAGCAGGAGAACAGTCTTGGCTTGTTCTTGGCTGAGGATGGGTCCCCCTTTTGAGTCTTGGTTCCTTCCAAAGTTTCTTCTTCCAGCTCTGAGGGAGTTTCTCCTTTTTTTAACTGTGGCTCGCTCACCAGACTCAGAATCGGACTCAGAATCAGACTCAGACTCAGATTTGGACTCAAACCTAGACTCAGAAATACTTTATTGATCCCAGGAGTGAAATTACAGTTGTTGTAGTTGCAACCATTTGTGTAAGAATAAACACTATTTAAAATAAAAAACAAAGAAAGAAAAAAAAATAAAACAAAGAAATATAATATATATATATATAGTAAATTATATAAATTATATGAAGATAATGGAATAGTGGTAATATGTGTGATGATAAATATGGGAAATTATTACATATTAAATTGAATTACAGTACTGTTATTATTGCATATTATAGTATAACAGTATAATTTGGTTATTGCACACATGAAGACCAGGGGGTCTTTATGATTTTTGCTGAGTTGTAAAAAGCGCTATACAATTTGATTTAATTAGGATAAATTATGATTTTTTTTGAGACTCACTACCATGGGGTCATTGCAAATCGCCCAGAACCTGATCTGGAGAGAGCAGAAGAGAGTTCCGGCAACTTGTGAGAAGTGCCTGTACGCTTGACAAAGTCCCAGTACAGCCAAGCAAAAACTGTAGAAGTGCCAGTCCTGAGTACAAGTGAGCACCGGCCCACTTCGAGCACTTCTATTTGTTTATTTATGTATTTTACTTTTTGACATTATTCAAAAAATCTGCAGAAATTCTGCCAGCGAGCAAAACGCACTGCATACAGATGAGTGAAGAAGTTAATGTGGTGATTCTAAAGCTCCGTCTGTACCCAACTTCACTGTTCCAGTCTGCCAGTAGGACAAAGTTTGTCAGCAGCTCAGTTTGTCTTGATTAAGGCCGCATCCCGACTGGAGCGGCTGTATCAGATCTATCTTTGTATAAAGAGTTATCCTGGTTTCTGTTCCCCTGCATGTTTATATTGGGAACAGATGTTGTTAAAGTTAAAGTCAGCTCTCTTCTCATTCTGCAGGGCTTTAATTACTGCACTGCCATTACATTGGCCCAGCACTTGTAAGATAGCTGGAGAGGCGAGAGATCAGAAGAAGTAGAGGGTCTGTGTGTATATGTGTGTGTAAGCATGTGTGTGTGTTGTTCACTTACGGAGCTATAGCTATTGCTATTGCTCATTGCTATAGGCAATGAGGAATTGGCACTGGAAACTGGAGACTGAGCATGAGCATTGCAGTGCCACTTGCCCATGGAGCTCATGTGTGGAATTAGAATATTAATTTTGCTCTCTGTATAAAAAATATGGACTTAATCATGGCTTCCCTCAGAAGCTGTAATTAGGACACTAAAGCCACTATGTGTGAGGTGTGTATTAGTGTGTGTGTGTGTACCAGCTGGCTCTGTGAAGCATCCGTTTTATGTACTCTTCTTTAACAACCTTGCAGCTTAGTCCCTGGAGCAGTGGTGTGGCAAAACATCAGCTCTTCACCTCACTGATAAGTGAGGCCACAGACAATAAAATCCCTAAAACCCACAAAAACCTTTTCTTTTCTTCTCTTTGCTTTTTCTCTTTTCTGCTCTGTTTTCTACTTTCTTCTCTTTTCTCTTCTCTTTGATTCTTCTCTTTTCTTCTCTCTTCCTTGCTTCTTCCCTTCTTCCCTTCTCTTCTTTTATCTTATCTGTTCTTCTCATCTTTTCTCATCTATTTTCATCTCTGCTTTTTTTCTACTTTCTTCTCTTCTCTTCTCTTCTCTTCTCTTCTCTTCTCTTCTCTTCTTTTCTCTTCTCTTCTCTTCTCTTCTCTTCTCGACTTTTCTCTTCTCTTCTCTTCTTTTCTCTTCTCTTCTTTTCTCTTCTCTTCTCTTCTCTTCTCTTCTTCTTTAAATTCTCTTTTCTCTTCTCTTCTCTTCTCTTCTCGTCTTTTCTCTTCTCGTCTTTTCTCTTCTCTTCTCTTCTCTTCTCTTCTCTTCTCTCTTCTTTGCTTCTTCCCCTTTTCTCTTCTTTTCTCTTCTCTTCTCTTCTCTTTTCTTCTCTTCTCTTCTCTTCTCTTCTCTTTTCTTCTCTTCTCTTCTCTTCTCTTCTCTTCTCTTCTTCTTTAAATTCTCTTTTCTCTTCTCTTCTCTTCTCTTCTCTTCTCTTCTCTTCTCGACTTTTCTCTTCTCTTCTCTTCTCTTCTCATCTCTTCTCTTCTCTTCTCTTCTCTTCTTCTTTAAATTCTCTTTTCTTTTCTCTTCTCTTCTCTTCTCTTCTCGTCTTTTCTCTTCTCTTTTCTTCTCTTCTCTTCTCTTCTCTTCTCTTCTCTTCTCTTCTCTCTTCTTTGCTTCTTCCCCTCTTCTCTTCTCTTCTCTTCTCTTTTTTTCTCTTCTCTTCTCTTCTTTTCTCTTCTCTTCTCTTTTCTTCTCTTCTCTTCTTTTCTCTTCTCTTCTCTTCTCTTCTCTTCTTTTCTTCTTTAAATTCTCTTTTCTCCTCTCACCCCCTCTCCTTGTTTTTTCTCTTGTTACTCCTCTTCTTTTCTTTTTCTCCTTTCATTCTCTTCTCTCTTTACCCTTCTCATCACCTCTCTTCTCCTTTCTTCATATCTCTTTCTTATCTTTTCTCAATTTTCTCTCATTTTCTGTTCATCCTTCTCTGAAATCTTACTGTTTTCCCTTTCACGCCCTTAATGATCCAACAGTGTGCATTGCTCTGCCATCTCATTTCTTGCTCCCAGACACCCCCAACCCCACCCCAAACACACACACACACACACACACACATATGTCTCATACACTCGTACAGTGTGAACTCCTGTGTGTGGCTGTGGTGAAGTGATGGAGGGCAAATGAGAGAGAGAGAGAGAGAGAGAGAGAATTCCCATAGATAGTCGAAAAGCGGAAAAAGGAGAAGCAGGAGAATCCCTCAGCGGCTGCAGGCACGGCAAGCACGAGAGCTTGTGTGTGTGTGTGTGTGTGTGTGAGTGCACTGTCAGAGCGCATGTGTGAGTGTGTGTGTGTGTGTGTGTAAGCGGAGTAGGCAGTGAGAGCTGTGCCGTGCCTTATGTTGCGCCTGCTTCTCGTTCGCTCACTCTCTCTCTCGGATGATGATGAAGGCTGGTGCGATGGAGATGATGCTGTAAGAAGCAGCAGAGCTTCGTTCTTGCACAGAAAAAGCCTGCTAGAAGCATACACATACTCTTACACTCTGTCTGGAGCGTGACTGATGACAGAGCACCGATGACAGCGCCCAGCGTCCGGCCGAGCGCCTCCACGGACAGGTGAAAGACCTCCCCCCCACAGCCCCAAACTCCTGGAGATGTTCCTCAGGAGCGGCCGTGGATTCCTCTCTCCGGCTCTCCGTCTAGTGCTGGTGCTGCTGCTGTTGTCCGCTCCACAGCCCTCGCTCCAGGGCAGGAATAAGGGCAGATGGAACAAGGGGGGTAAGTTTGGGGGTCTCAGCTCAGCAGCCCCTCCTCTGGATTCATGCTTGTTTGGGTTGTTATTCACCATGTGCTCATGTTGTCCTGGCTGTTTGACAGTGGGCAGCTCGTGTTTTCACTCATGTTTTGGAGGCTGGCTTGAGGAACATTGTGTGGACAGCGTCCTCGGATCTGATTGAAGGACCAGAAGAACTTGGAATTGTGGGTGTAGTGTATATGTAGGCTTGTTATTATGACTTAATGGCTTATAGCTATGATGGATTATTTAGTACTTTTATGAAACTACTGTCTAAGGTTTGTAGTAGGAATAGAACCTGATAGTAGGTCCTTTAGGGGGTCAGAGCTTCTGAGGTAACATCTCCTATGTTTGGTTATATTGACATATGTGCTATACTGTCTGAAGTCCTTTCCCAGTCCTTCTCCTCCCGGACTCCTGGAAAGTGTGGATGCTGAAAGTTGACCACTCCTGCTGCTGGTGTGCATTTTCGACAAGCTGCTATTTTTGCTTCCTGTCCCATCAGCACTGGTGCTGTCCTGTCCCGCATGCGGACACGACTCAGCTAAACTCACTCCAGATGGCTGCTTCATTTTCTCTCTCTCTCTCTCTCTCTCTCTCTTACTCTCTCTCCCCCTTTCTTTTCGGGACCTTATCGGACATGTCTTGAAGCAAGACCGGCATAGACTCTCCACTGTCCTCCACCAAACTAGACAATGCCAGATAGATCCAAGATTATGCCAGTGGGTGCAAGTAGCAGCCCCCCCGTCTCCATGCTGTGATTTTAGGTTAAAGACCCGGCTCACCGCTCTTGTGGAGAGTTGTTAATAATTCATGCTGCCCCCCGCCCCTCCATTTTTGCTTCTTTTCCACGGTAGCGCTGCTCTCCCTCTTCCCAGTCGGAGTCTAATCCCCTTTGTCGGATTAAAGGGGGCTCTAATCTTAACGGCTGCTGCAGGGTAAGCGAAGCAGGAGGCACAGTGATGCTCGCCTCAAGCCCACCAGCTCCGGATCCCACCAGAGTCGCTCTACAGACACCAGGCTGGCGCACCCCGCTGAGCCGCTATGCGCGCTGATGCATGGTCCCGTAGCGATGCACTTGACAGCCTCGGATGGCTACCGCTCGCGTGCCTTTTCCCGAGTGGAACTGCATGTTAAGCCAGTCATCGTCACCCAAGTCCAAAGCAGGAGCATATTGGACTGTCAGGAGTTTCATACACATAGAAAAATGTTCCTTAAAAGGATTCTTTACCGAGATGATGTGGAGGAACCACTATTGCTTCATTTAGTGACTTTTTTAGTGAATGGATTATTAGATTTGCGAGTGTCTATCCAAGCCAAGAACCATTAAGAACCCTTTATTTTTAAGAATTCAGCGTTCGTAGTGACTCCTAAGAAGGTTCTAAAGGGTGTCTGACTTATGGCTAATTGGACTCTGGAATTTATGGAATATAGCTGATATTAGACCATCCTAAGCATAGTTTAGCCAATTTGTGAGTATCTACACATCATTGAGAGGCATATTTGCAGATTATACCAAGTAATCTTCGTTTGCATGACAAATGATTACAGCTGACAACTGTTTGAACACACCTTACCATCACCTGTTTCACAGAATAAGCTGGAGCTCAAGCAGTTAGAGAAAGTTCTTACTCTAGTCATAATTCTTTGAACATTAACCGATACTTGTTAAGAATAAGGGGTTCATTCTGGGGCAGTTCCTCTTTTCAGAAGACTGAAGTTCTTCTGAAGTGCTTCTTATACCCCAACCTTCAAATTTTCCTTTCCACCTTAAATAGTGTGCAGATGGCAACATATAACTGAGGCACCTTTTAAGGTGGAACAGAAAATTGAAACAAGAAGTCAAAATCTGGTGGGAGATGTACGTCTGCAGTGTGCATGCTGTTGGTGTAATCTTATCAAAGTTGTGAGTAATTTGGCAAAATCCTGTGAAGTGAGCTTGAAGGGAAGTGTGTCTGGGATACCGGATTTCACTGCCTTCGAGAGGTGCCATGAAACACAGCCGAAGGGAGGTGCCTACCTGATGACCCTTGTGAGAGGCTTGCAATGCGATGGATGGTTAGAATATGGATGAAAATGATTATTAGGTGTAGGGTTTTGTTTTTTTTGCAGTGTTTCATTTTATTATTGCTTATTTATATTTCATAGGTCTGACTACTTGGCGGTTGAGGCAGTGGACCAGTAAACATAGTAAGATACTGTGCTTCTGTGCTACCTTGGATCCTTATCAAGTTGCTCACATCAACATTAAAGTGTAAAGTGTATTTGGTGGTTGAGGTGGGCTTAAGCCAGCATTGCACTGACTGAGGGAAGTGCCTTGCTGATTACCCTGGTGAAGAGGTTGTAATGTAGCGGGGATTAGAATAGGGGTGAAGGGCCCCTATATGTAACCCCATAGTTGTGTGTTTCACAACTCCCCTCTTTGAACAATATTGATCATTTTTAGTCCCTTATTTATCGCACCCTGGATCTTTAAGAACTGCTTCGAGACTGGTAATTAACCCAACTCGAAGAGTCTGCTCCAAGCATTTTGGGGTGTAATGAGTCTGAATATTGTTGGTGGCTCAGTGGACTCATAAAAGCCATATGTTATTGGAGATGATGCTTGTGCTTCCATCAAATAAACACATATTTACATCTACATACAGTATCTACACCTAATCTGCTTAACATCTCAACAGCTGGCTTGTAGTCATAAAATACAGCCAAAAAATTAGAACCCCAGGTTTAGCATTATGGGTGGGATAACAGAGTTGAGCTTGAGCTTGCATTCCAGTCCAGTCGTACAGCTGAAAAGCCAACTTCAGTGCAACTGCTACATGTATTGCCTGTGACTGAAGGCTGCAGTATGATATGAGATAGGAATCTCCAGAGCAAAGAAAAAAAGTTACATTTGTAAGCTTGTGGTTTTACTCTTTTAGACATATTCAGGTGTGCACAGCATTCAAGGACATTTGCCATGCTTACTGAACGGAAAGTGCCTGTTTCGTCTGTAGACCTCATATAATAAAAGAAGGCCCAGTTTCTAATACTGGGAAATTGAAGAGAGATGCAATCTTCTTCTTTAGATTGACTGAGCCTTACACTTCAAAGTGGTATTTTTATTCTTTTATTTTTCTGCCATGCAACAGCAACATCCTTCCTCCGTCAAACAACACAGACATACTGCATTATGTTCCTGTCAATAAGCACAGCAAATGTCCTTGACTAGCATCCATACACAGTTGGCTATGTGCACTGGAATATGTCCTATAGTTATAGCTCAGTTCAGGTGATGATGGGAGTGAGGAAAATAATCGGGCACCACGTTCAGTTTTGTGCATTCAAACACTGTAATAAATAGACGTGACATGCCTGTATTCTTTGGCCTCTGGTTGGGATGGATGGCAGTGACCTCCCATGGAGCAATTAGGCCCTGTTTAGCCCAGCTGTGGGGCTGCAGTCTATTCAGGCACCGAGCGCTGGCACAACATGTGGAATTACAACTCCATCGCATACTTGAAAAGGTGTAATTTTACCCGCGGATATGATAAGATCTGCCTGGAAGGGATGCATATTTATGGGTATGCCGCTATTACCAGCATGGGATGATGTTCAACCCCTGGTTCCAATTTTACATGTGTGTATGTGTGTGTGTGGGGGGGTTATATGGTACAGTCTGGTGATAGACTTTATTATCTCTGTAACTGCTGCAATATGCTGTTTTATTAGTCTGCAGACTTAAATGAATTTGGTATCAAAAGTGATGTGCCAAAATATGAGCCCTGTATTGATTTATGTAGGCTGCAGTTATGTATTTTTGTTGCGTGCTCTCTGTCAGGCAGCATCCTTCACCAGTAGTGATTTAACCATCCTATTTAAGTCTTTTATTGTCTTTGCAAAACTCTCAAGAGCACAATTTCTAAATTGCCACTTTCCTGACCCTTAAGTCAAGGCTGCTGCCAGAGCTCCTATTCATGTAATCTTAACACAGACGCAGTGAAGTGCATTTAAGCCATTTGTATGAGAATCTGTATTAACATTTGTTACATTAAGCTTTGAAAAGAGTTGAATAGATGGCAAACAGGCTGCAGACTAGGGTTCATTTAGCCCATGCCCTTCTAATGCCCTTCCACAGCTTCACAGGTTATCTGAAATTAAATTCAAGCATGTTGTCCCCCCCATGTATTTTAATACGACCGTCACTGTGGACGTCCTGATAGTAGGGTATTCTCAGGGGGCAACACAAGTGCCCTATCTCTCTCATACTCTTCGTCTTACACACTCCCTCTCTATCTTTCTCTCCCTCGTGCACTGACACACACACACACACACATAGATTGGTGAGTTGTATGCACACACATTTTGAACGTGCCAGTCATTCTCTCCATCCTAATAGAGGTGTATTCCCTGGGGACAGCTGTGTGGCTTTATGTTTAGAAAGCAGGGTGGACCCAGTCAATGTGACCGCACATGTCTTCATCATAGTTGAAAGTACTAGGACTTATACTTGTTTTACGTATTATGTCCCGATCTTTTTGAGACTTGCCACACCCCCATGAAGAAACAGCCAATAGATGACCAGTGCACACTAACAAGCCCTGCTGTCAATCATCTCCTTTTTTTCTCAAAACAGCCTCAGTTTGTCCACAAGATGTTGGAATCTTTCTTGCAGATTTTTCAAGAGCTGTTTCATGTTGGGAATCTCCCGTTTTTCCACATCCCAATGGTTTTCTATTGGATTGAGATCTGGTGACTGGGAACGTTCAAGTTCATTATTGTTTGTCACACTGATGGAAAATGACTTGTCTGTTGCTTTAACTGGTTGATTGTTGGTCATACTAATTGATGTCATTCAATGTATCTAACTGGTAGAATGTTACTCTAACTGGTTGTCTGTTGTTTTCACTGAGTTTCTGTTAGTCACACCAAATGAAAGTTGCTCTAACTGGTTGACTGTTGTTGTAACTGGTTTATTGTTAGTGACAACGATTGATTGTTACTCTAAGTGGTTGACTGTTGTTTTAACTGGTTGACTGTTGTTGCAACTGGTTGACTGTGGTTGCAACTGGTTGGCTGTTGTTCTAACTGGTTGACTATCGTTTTAACTGGTTAGCTGTTCTATCTGGTTGACTGTTGTTTTAAGCAGTTGGCTGTTGTTCTAACTGGTTTATTGTTAGTGACAACGATTGGAATTTACTGTAACTGGTTGACTGTTGTTGTAACTGGTTGGCTGTTGTTCTAACTGGTTTATTGTTAGTGACAATGATTGAAAGTTTCTCTTACTGGTTGGCTTTTGTTCTAACCGTTTGATTGTTGGTCATACTAATTGATGTTATTCAGTGTCACTCCAGCTGGTAGAATTTTACTCTAACTGGTTGACTGTTGTTCTAACTGGTTGACTGTTGCCCATACCGATTGAATGTCACTCTAATTGCTTCACTGTTAGTCAGCTTGATCACACACCACTTGTCTTGTGAACATGGAATGGACAGTCTTGCTCTGAATGCTTACCATTTTTCTCCTACTCTGCAACATATCGTTCACGTTAGGTTCCTTTTATAGACCAGCAGTAATGTAGAGTCTGAAAGCCACCCTGTTAAGAGAAAAGGGGGAAATATTAAAGTCCATTACGACCCCGCAGAAATTTGGTTGCATTTTTATGTGCAGTGTGTAGCGAGTGGAATGCACTATCGCAGCAGGCCGGTAGACTGATGCGTTAGGTGTTGGAAGTAGGACTCAGGAGTGTAATTTTTCCCTGAGGCCTTCGTCCCAGCCTGAGTGTGGAGTGGCCAGCTGAGGCCCACTGCTCCTGGAAGACTAATGTGGAGGAGAGGTGCTCCACATATGAATCCTTCATGCACACTCCTTCTTTGCTCTCGGCCTCAGCGTGACTGAGTGTCCGGGGTCCAGGTGGCCAGATTTACCGAGCAGGTAGAGTCAAGAAGTAATTAATATTTCCCACAACTTTCCACCTACGTGGAATTGAATTTCAGGTCTCTTTGGCAAGCTGCCGTGCCACTGCTGCCGCCCTCTAGGCTTTCCATTATATGGCTACGAGACAAGCGATATCAAATGTGTGGGGGAGAAAAAATAATTTGTCTGTTCCTTTGAATACTCCGCCGCTAAGAGTGCTCGCTGAGTGCCTGACAACAATGGCAAATTCAATTATTTGCTCCCTTCTTCATCATTGTGGTAACAACTCTACAGAGCACCCTGATGAGACTGATGCTTTATACGCTCCAAAATGTAGCAGAGTGTGGTGCTCAGGAATGTGCCGATATGGAATTTCTGCACCATTAACATAACTTAATAATATAACCTTGCTGTGGGTGATAATAAGAGTAACAGCCAATACATTTTCTTTCTGGCAATGTCACAGTGTAATGTGGACAAAAGTATTGAGACACATGATAATTGATTGTTTCTCTTGAAATCAAGACCATTAAAAAAGAGTTCATCCATTTTTTTTGTTTTTTTTTTGGAGTAACTGTCTCTACTGTCCAGGCAAGGCTTTCTACTAGATTTTGGAGCATTGCTGTGAGGATCTGATTGCATTCAGAAACATTAGAGCATTAGTGAGGTCAGAATGTTGGGTGATCACAACCCCTTCACATCTCCAACACTCCATCTCATCCCAAAAGTATTGGATGGAGCATCGCCCATTATTCCAAAGAACACAGTAGCACTGCTCCACAGCTCAATACTGGGGGGCATATACTCCTCAAGCCCACAGCTGGCAGAGAGTCCTATTCTATTGGCAATACTTCTCTACAGGGACTAGACAAGCTGTCTGTGTGCATTTGCACATCAATGTCAGCAATGGGTGCAACTTCAAGTAGCTGAATGCATTCATTAGAAGGGTGTCCATACATTTTTGGACATATAGTGCATAAAGTGCAGTGAGCGTAACACTTCACTGCTAAGTGCTAATGCTGGTTGCTTCATATTCTTTAGACCAGGAGTCGGGCCCTGTTCCTGACATCCTGACAATCTTCTTTCTCACAGACTTTAGCTTTAGCACCAATCTGCCCTTCCTCACCTAATTATTGCCTTGAGTCGCTGTGACTGAAGTGTGTTAGATTTAAATTTGAAGGTGAAATCTGCAAAAAGGTAGATCTTCAGGAGGAGCATTGGTGGCCAGGCTATCTCCACTTCAAATGTCTGTGGACACCCCTTCTACTGAATCCATTCAGCTTCTTAGCTTAGTTGCACCCATTGCTGACACCGATGTGCAAATGCAAACACACACAGCTTGTCTAGTCCTTGTAGGGAAGAAACACTGCCAATAGAATAGGACTCTCTGGAACAGAGAACTTGATGAACCTGTTGGCACCATGTCTAATGCCAGGCTCCATCCAATACTTTTGGGAATGAAGTAGGGTGGTGATCATTCAATATACATGGTATTTGATTGACACTCTAATCCAGGGCAAATTACATTTGAACCATGTTACACAGGTAGGCAAACGTAATGTTAGAAGTCTTGCTCAAGGTTCTGAGTGGCTCATGCTGTCACTATAGTCCAAGGGTCACGAGTTCGAATCCCAAGCCCTGCTACTTTGCCATCAATGCCAAGAGTCAGAGTCAGAATCTGACCTCACTAATGCTCTTGCCTTGAATGCAATCAAATCCTCCCAGCAATGCTTCAAAATCTAGTAGAAAGCTTTCCCTGGAGAGTAGAGACAGTTTCTCTAACAAAAGCGAAGCAACAATTTTTTATTTGCCTTTATATGGTGTGCGAACTTGGAGTCAGCAATGCAGGGTCAGCATTCCGACCTTTTGCACTCACGTTGTTTAGATCAATGTTGTTAATAGATGACAATTTATCCAAGGAACAGTGCCCGGCATCCTTGCTGACCTTGTATCAGTTCAGTATGCTCTTACTTACTTGCTTCTGCTTCTCCAAAGATTACAACAGGAAGTTCGTATTCACTACTTTCACTGCACTGCTCGCTGTAACAATACCTTAAAAAATGACGCATGTCTACTCAGTTGTCTGCATGCCTTCACATGCTAATGCACACCTACACACTGTTTTTTACATACACACCTTAAAGCTAGAATCATTACTACAGAAGCGGATTAGTGAGCTGCCACATATGATCCATTCTGTGAAAGCTTTTGGAGCTGTAAGTGAGACAGATTAAAGGTGGTGTTGTCAAACGTGTGGGGTTTTATCTCAGCTCAGGTAATCTGGAGATTTATAAACTGAAAGATTTCATTCACAGTAGCTTTGTGAATCTGGCACATCAACTACAGAGCAAAGGGATAGAGCAGACGGAGCGAGAGAGAGAGAGACACTGCATGTTTATTTTGTTTATTCAAAATCTGATTGTAGAAAATGGCATTTTCAACACATTTGCCAGTGACACACTTGCTGGATGCTGTGTGTCAGCCGGATTCACCCTGGGCTCCTCTACACCCCCCCCCCCCCCCTCTCTCTCTCTCCTACTCATCCTCCTCTCCCCGGCTACAGAGCTTAACGGCCACATTTCAGTCACACTCACACTAATGAAGCTGCTATCTAATTGCCACGGAAAGTACGTCCAACAATAACAGTGTTTTATGGGGGATTTTAGACTGCTGATATGACAGCAGTGTTTGATGGATAGGAGCAGGTAGATTTTACTGCTCAAGACCCTTCCACCCGAGCCTTCCCATTAACACCCACCATTCCACTCACTCACACCCACACACACACACCTAAAATAAGGGAGGCCTTAAAGGGCTGAGGACTGCTTAGACAGCATTACAGTATAGCTTGTGATAGTGCTAAGTCAACCTTTTTAGTGTACAGTCTGTTAGAAATTAGTGATGGATGAGACGGATCTATTTTCGTCCATTTTTTGCACCACTGGCACCTTTTCTTTATCCCCCCTCAGTCATTCCGACTGTCTTCAAGTTCAAGTAAAATAGTGCAGATTAGGGAAGCGTAGGTGGTGTAGTTAAGTTTGTAAACACCTTTTTTTTTCATCTTCAAGCTGAAGTTTATAAATGGTGAACCTGGTGGATTTTATGCTGTGACTATAGTCAAAGGGTCGCAAGTTCGAATCCCAAGCCCTGTTACTTTGACATTTTTAAGGAGTGTCCAACCTTTTCATTGATACTGTAACCATCCATCCATCCACCCATCTTCTTATCTGCTTCTTCCTGGTCAGGGTTGCATTGAGTCCAGAGGCTTCCCGAAATCACTGGGTTCAAGGCAGGAATACCCCATGGACTGGGTGACGGTCCATCGCAGTGGTACCACAACCATCCATTCACTCATAGACTCAGACCTACAGGCAAATTAGTATAGTTCTAAATCAACCTACCTTGTGCGTTTTTGGGAGGTGGAAGGAAACTGAGGCACCCAGAGTGGACACATGAAGAACATGGTACTGTAACCAGGGATGGAATTTCTGAACCAGTGATGATGCTGATGTTCAGCAGGGCTCACACCCTTTCCCATGACCTTTGGTGTTCTGTTTTAGCGCCACTAAATCTTTTCTATGAAGTTCTTATTTAGGTGACATCAGAGTTGTAAAACTGTTTGGAGCAACCGAGTGTGGTCATTGCATCACATCATTAGCTCACTGCCTTTGCTGATGGCATCTTGATCCACTTCTTCCTGGGCAGGGTCACAGTGGTTCTAGAGCCAACCTATGAAATCATTGTACACAAGGCAGTAATACCCCCTGTAGGGCTTGAGTCCGTCACAGGGTAGCACACACACTTATTCACTCACAGTCAGTAGCTGATATTCTGCAGGGTTCACACCCATTCCCATAACCTTCTTTGGTGTTTTCTTTCAGCTCCACTTCAGATCTTTTCTTTGGAAAACTGTTGCAGTTTGGAGTGACTGAGTCTTTGCTGGTGACTTGCTGATCCCAGCAGCTGAAAAACACTCAAACCCTTCAGCATCAACACTGACGTTGTCCGGTGACCCTGCTTAGCTCCCAAATTATGTCACTGTCTTTGCTGGTGGCTTCCTGATTTGCTTCTTGGACAGGGTTATGGTGGGTCTAAAGCCTACTTGGAATCACTAGGCGCAAGGCTACCAGTCTACCTCAAGATACGACACACCTTCAATTGCCTACTCTTACCATGTGTGTTTTGGGGAGATGGGAGCAACTGGACACAGGACAGAACAAGGTATTGCAACCAAGGTTACAAGTACAAGGTACAAAATTTTGTAGTGTCTGAACGAGTCATCATTTTGTAGCTGATATTCTGCAGGTTCATGCCACTTCAAATGACCTTCGTTGGTGCTCCTTTAAATCTTTTCTTTGATGCACTGATTCTAATGACCTCAGAGTTTGAAAACTGTTGCGGTTTGGAGCGACTGGAGTGAGTTCGTTGCATTACATCATTGTCTCACTGTCTTTGCTGGTGGCTTCCTGATCCCAGCTGCTGAAAAACACTTAAACCCATCAGCATCAACACTGACGTCGTCCGGTGACCCTGCTTATCTCCCAGATGATGTCAGAGTCAAAATAATGTCGTTCTAATTAAACATCACCCCATGCTGCATGAACCGGATGGACGGCACGGACCGTGACCACTGGAGAGAATCCCTCAAGGAATTATGTCACTTCCTCGTCCAATCAGAGATTTTCTGCTGTCGTCAGGGAAGCTGACGCTGTCTAGGCCAAAAACAGTCATCCTTCACTTTCTATCAGAGCTGACACGCCGCTTGCTGTGCACTCCTCCACTCAGCACACTCCGAGCAATGAAACTTTTAAGAGATAAGAACCTTTTTTTTCTATTTCAGGGTCACCATTAGCTTCAATAATGCATGGTCATGGGGAGGAGTGGCTGGGGGCCTGTGGAGGGTAGAAACGCAGCCTTAGATTAAATTATACATCATTATCACAGCTGGCGAGGCTGCTGCTGACGGTCCACGCTCCTCTGCCTCCTCTAAATGTTCCATGTTTCTGTCTTGTCCAATATAGAAAGTGAAGCAGTGGCAGAGTGTAGTGGATGAGGCAAGAATGGGCTGAAGAAACAGGAGAATGGGATCCAGGGAGAAACGTGGGCAAATATGCATCATCTTTTGCTATTCCTGCACACATTTCGGAGTGGAACGGGTGTTATCACCTGTAATGAGTTGCGAAGATTAAAGCGAAATTGCAAGAAATCATCATTGACGTTTAATTTTTTGGGGCACGTCGCAATTTCAGACAGCATATTGGCTGATAACTGGCTCAGCATAACCGTTTGTTAATGTATGAAGCTAAATTAGAGCAATTTTCTATGCAGAAGTCAGCCAACAGAGCAGGACAGAGTGTGTGCTCCCGTGTGCTGACTGGATTAGGAGGTTTGCCGTGACCTTAGCTGTGAACACAGCTTTGCGACTTGTTTAGCTGTGGAAAGTTTTGATTGTTGAAAGAAGCTTATGGAGGAAAGAAAATATGATTCAGTAGCACTGGAAATATGACTGCTACTGAAATGCAAGGCTGGAAATACAATAGGAAGCCTTATGGTAAGAGGATTGCTCATCTCGAGTCGGGCGCTCTACAGGAGCTCAGTGCAGAGGTAAAAAGCTAAGAAGCATTTCTCGCTAATGCATAATTAAACCCTCGCCTTAGCCACGGTAGCAGTGCTTTAAGATGGAGTACGACAGTCTTGTTGACTTGGTGGAAAAGAGAACCTGTGTGCTGTGACATAAGGGCTGAGTTCACTTAATTAAACCCAATTGAAAACTTGCACAAAAAAAATTAAACATCAAGCAGTGCATACCTATCTCCTACTGTACTTTTTTGAGCCATAACATTAGTACCACTGACAGGTGAAGTGAAAAAGAAGTGAAAGATTATCTTCATCGGCAGTGGCATCTATCAAAGAGTGGATATATTAGACAGAAAGGGAACAGTCAGTTCTTGAAGGTGATGTGTAAAAAAAATTAAGAAGCATGCATTTGAATCTGAGCCACTTTGACCACAGCCAGATTGTGATGGCTGGACAACTGGGTCAGAACATCTCCAAAACATACAGCAGTCAGTATCTACCAAAAGTGGTCCATGTAAAGACAACCAGAACCAGCAACAGGATCATTGACACCTAAGGCTCATTAATATGATCCATGGAGGCTCCACCTCACAACGTGCAGGACTTTAAGGATCTTGGTGCCAGATACCACAGGACATCTTCAGAGGTGCCTCGAATAATCAGATCTCTTGTGATGGCACAAGGGGGTCCAACTCAACATTACACACATAGTACTAATGTTATGGCTGATTGGTAGGCTGTATATATAGTTAGTTGTTATAAAGAAGAGCTTTGTAGACTATAGATTTTAAATAACACCTTAAAATTGTAATCAAGAAATGTTCTTATCAGACCTGGTGGTATTGCTGCATTATTAACAATGCCCTTAGCCCACTTAATTAACCCATAAGACCTTCATTTACCCACTAATAGTCTATAATGATGAATTAACTCCAGGCCAGCAGCGGTTGCATTGATGGATGAAGATAACTATTCTATCATCATTTATGTTTAATACATTATATCCTCGTATGCAGCGTTTAAGGAGATTTATCATCGTTTTGCAAAGCAGTTGAAGATCCATTCAGTGTATTCTCTTTGAAAAAAGTGTGTCTACGAAGGCTGAGCTCTGATTCTGTCACCCAGGTCTATTCAGCATGGTTTAGAACACTAACCCCAGTCATTAGGACCAATAAGTTTGAAAGTACTGAAGGTTTCTGCTGTATGTTGCCTATTGACTTCAATTACATGCCCTAATGCACACTTGTCTTCACAGCTGATATGTGCACTGATCAGTGGCGGTGACTCCACACCTCCCTGCCATCAACAGAGCACCGTTCTGCACATTCCTTTTTTTTAAGGAAACAAGTTGGTTAATGACTTTATCTGTAGCAATCTGCAGAAAGAAAATTGATGCAAACAGTTGACAATTTAGAAACCCTTATACAAACACTGTGTTACTGCAGTATTTAGACAAAACTGCACGTCTAGGTTGCTATCATAATATCTAGATAATGATACTTAACAAAGAAACACAGGTAGAGCATTAGAACTCTTCTTTCCAGACTCAGGACCGCTGGCTTGGAGAGTTCTGGATGTATGTTCAAGTGTGAAAGTTGGGGTCCAAAACACTGATCTTTGGTCCTCCTGAAATCAAGGGTTAGCTTATAAAGTGGTCTCTGGTACAGTCTGCTGCAGGTGTGGAATCTATTCCCCTTCCATTATCATGATTGTATGATTGGTTCATTTTGTCACATGACTGCTTCAACTTATCGCTTGCAAGGCTGAAAACCCTCTCCTATGAGAACGGATGCTTGTTTGCAGGTGTTCCTGCATGGTTATTTGTTACTTGAGAGTTTGTATCCGTGGAAAATGAGTGGATGAATCTAGGCCCTATCATATTGCAAAAATGTGTGTAAAAAAAGTGACATTTGAAGTTGTCCAATCAATCCATGGTTTGTATGGAATTCTGTAAGAGAGAACCAGCAATAATGAGCCCCTCTCTTCAACAAGCTCAGGATCAGTCTAGGGTGCAGACTTGTGTATTCGAGTCAAGTGTGTAAACACCCTTAAAAAGTGGAGCTCTTTTCTTACAGAGTGTCATGAGTTCTGATGTTCTACACCAGGGCTGCTCAATCCTGGTCCTGGAGATCCACCACCCTGAAGAGTTCAGATGCAACACAGCTGACTATACTGTTTAGTTGCTCCTGAAGGCCTTCATTACCTGATCAGGTGTGTTAGATTCAGGGTGAAGCTAAACTCTGCAGGGTGGTAGATCTCCAGGACCAGGACCAGGATTGAACAGCCTTGTTCTACACCATCAAAAGACTCTTGGAAACTGAAGAGGTCTCGTACAGGAAGAGGTCTGACCAATTTAAGTCCACAACAGCATCAGAAGATGAGTTTCTGAGAGTCAATCACTCACATAGACGATAACACTATGTAGCTCATCTTAACACTGGACCAAGCCTCAGTTTCAGCAGTAAAGAGAAGCCTTGTAGGTTGAGTTGTAGGTTGAGTTGTAGGTTTCACGGGTGGCATGGCAGTAAGAAGGGCATTGTTACGATGGCAAAACAAGAAAAGCAGACTTGTCTGGGCCAAGCAGTAGTGCCAGTGGACTGCTGAAAACATTGCGGATGTTCTAAAACTTTTGACACAGTTTATGATGCTTCAACAAAATACCCTATGACTTACTTCCTCGTGCATGTGTGTGTGTGTTTTGCTTCATGTACAACTAGCTGTCACCCTGCAGGGATACACACAATGGGAACTAATCACAGGCCAAATAGTAGCTGCAGTCCTTAAAAATAACTTTCACAGTTCGGCTATTTTTACATTTGACACATTTTGCGTCTGTCAACGCTTATCCTCCACTGTAGATCCATTTCAGCTTTCGCCGTCGACAAAAATACACCAAAAGAAACGGGCCAAAAATAGCCCTGTGATCAGCTCCCTTTTTTGTTGGAGATTGTCATCTTCATAAAGTTTGAATTTCAGCTTGAATCAGCAGGGAGAACTTGGCTTGAACCCTCTGAAACTGATCACGGATCAGCTTATGAAGGCACTTCCTTCCAGCTCCTGGGCCGTAATGAGCAGCCGAGTGTGACCATGGCAATATTGAGGCTGCGTTTTCTCTCTGTATGTCTATCCGCTCGCTCCAGGTGCAGCTTCCCCGCAAGCACGGAGCTCATATTCACCGCGGCATTAGCCTCCTATGCACGTCTCCCATATTGGATTAGAGTGTTTATTGTCCAATTCATCACGCTCGCTTTGTCTGGCCTGAAAAATATCAAGCCATCAGTGAATACGTGAGCTCTGGCGCTTTGGAAATGGTATGCGAAGAATATTAAGTAAGCCACGTCGTCATGCGTACCTTGAACAATGCTAGAACAGACTCGTGAAGAATGTGTGCCAAGTGTGTTGAATTGAGCAGAATCGATACAGCGCTGGGAGCGCCAGACAGGAGGGATTCAAGTCAAGTGTCAAGAGCGTCATGCAGATTTGGTTAATCGCATAAAGGCATCTGTTTTTTTTTTATTTTGGTGGGCTGAGGTATCTCTGGCTTGGCGGTGTCACAGTGCTGACTACATGGCACTGCTAATTGCAGTGCAGGCTGCCGGCATGCGGGTGAAAAGCTCAGCCGCCCGTGCCTCCCTCTGTGTCTTTTGCGCTCCTCGTTTGCTGTCGAGAGACACGCAGCGGCGGTAATATGACAGCCCTGTCAGTTTTGAGCGATGACGAGAGGAGCTTGCGCGCAGGCTGGATTAAGAGTTTAATGACTGGTAAAATTGTAGCGCCTGCGTTCAAGGTGACCCCGCTGAGGTGATGCCGGGCCGAAGACACAGAGCACGTGGTGGGGTGACGGTAATCCGTCCTGCCTCTCTCAGCCCCATAGCTGTCACCTGCACCATGCATTGTCACCAAGGCCCAAGGCATGTAATTACACTTTTATTGGCTTTTAAGAAGAGCGCACCATTCATCCACACATGATCCTCCTCTCACAGCCACCAGACAGGGCTGTGTATAGATTATCCTTACAGATCAAACCTTGGATACCTAGGATAAAGGAACACTCGTCTGCTCAATGACCTGTGATGAGGCTGTATCGGTGATTAGTGAATGCTTGCAGAAGTAATAACGGCCAGTGCTTTGAATTGCAAAAAACGTGAAACCAGCTTTGTGAAAAGAAGGGAATGGAGACGCAGAAACAGGTTAAGTATTAGACTCCTGCAGGGTTTAATATCTCCGCTGTTCCATGGGGTGTCCGCAGGTTCTTAAGAAGTCTTACTTTGGCTGAAATAATATTTTACAAATTAAAGGCAGCAAGTATTGAAGGGTATTAAAGCATCAGTGTAATGGAAAATGAAATTTCGTTGGTTTGGAATAAAAGTTTGATGTGGAATATAAACATTGTTAAAGTTTCAAAACCTACTGGTCAGTTCCTAATCCATACACTCCATAAACGGGGATAAGCTGCAGAATTGGCCCAGTTTTAATTAAATGTTTTTGTGATGTCACAAAACCAAGTTATTTCGTTTTTTTTGGGCTGGACTTGCCCCTTCAATGAAACACAGACCTGCTAGAACTGGACAGAAGTAATCTACATTCACTGCATGTCCAAATATGTATGGACACCCCTTCTAATGAGCGCATTCAGCTACCTTAAGTGCCACCCATTTCTGCCACAGATATGCAAAAGCACACACATAGCTTGTCTAGTCCCTGTGGAGCAGTATTGCTTTTAGCATGGGACTATCTGGAGCAAATAAACATGAACTTATTGGCACCCTGCCTAATGCCAGGCATGGGGTGGAGGGGGAGTGAAGGCTAGCCCCTATGGTCTATATTGCACAGAATGGGCCTGTGAGTATCAGAACTGGACCATGGACCATGGAAGAAGCCTGGTCTGATGAATCACGTTTTCTTTTAGATCTCATGGACAGCTCATTGTTAACATTAACATTGTTAAAGACCCAACACCCCTTCATGGCAATGGCATTCCTTAAAGGCAGTGGCCTCTTTCAGCAGGATAATGCAGTGTGCAGGGATGGTTTGAGGAGCATGAGAAAGAGTTCAAGGTTTTGACTTCCCAGAGCTCAATCTAATTAAGCATCTGAGGCAGGAGTAGGCAACAGGGGCCAGAATGTGCTGATAGTTTGCTGATTTCACTGCTCAAACAGACCAACTAAACTTAACATTTAACAGGTGAGTTGAATCAGGTGTGCATGAGCAGGAAAAGTATAAAACTGTGCAGGAATTCGGTATACCAGGACCAGAACTGCCCTTGATCTGAGGGATGTGCTGAATACACAAGTCTGCCAGTTAAATAACTGTAACATAGACTATAGATAGATTATAACAGCCTAACTAAAAGTAGAGAGCCAGAAGGTAACACAGACACGGGAGCACCCTGAAACACTGGCTTTCATTCGCTCCAACATGTGGGATCCATGGATTGTCCACGGAGACACCTCGATTTAATTGTGTTACATATAAAACATATGTTTGGTGTATTGTCATTTCTAGGCCTGCATACTCTCTAACTGGTGATGTGTTCTCTGCAAGTCCAGTGTGATTGAACATTATGATCACAAGCTGATATGCTGTAGCTCTTACTTTGGAATAGGCTTGGGGAAGGTTTCAGTGGCACAATCATTCAGTGATTATTTTTTATGGGATTTCTGTAAAATGGCACTTTGTTACTAGCCTACCATAAGAACACGTGAGAGGCTCTCCCTTGAGATCTGCCCTTTATGGTTTCTACAGTGTTTTGTTATGATGCCTTTATCAGTGCAAAGGGTAAACATGTGAACTAGTTCACTTAGTTGTTACTCCTTATATCATATATAGCATCTGATCTGCGAGATCATATATCTGTTAGATATATGATGTGTTTTAAAACCGCAGAATTATTGGCAGCTATGCTTTTATAATGATGGAGCCCAGTTCTCACAGCAATGCTCCAAAATCTACTAGCCACACCTTTCTGGACAGTAGAGACAGAACAGGATAAGCTCTTTTTAAATCACTAATCAATCAGGTGTCCCAATACTTTAGTCCAGTGTACAAAGGCCTATAAAGCACCCATTCCAACAGACCAAGTTTTTTTTTTTTTGTCACATGAACTCAGTCTGAGGTGTGTTGTTGGCTCTGAGCGCAGTGGGAGTTTGAGCAGTTGTGCTTCGCTGGTTCGGAGTGGACGAGCGAGAGGAGACACCTGAGAGCGAGGGGTTAGCCGACAGAGCCGGGCTTGACACCATTAGCCAGGGTGACGCATTAAAGTTCTTTTCGGTGTGTAATTTGTTTTGTCTGTCAAAGTGATGGATGTCTTGTTCAGCGGCACTTCCTGTGTGTGTTGCGGAAAATAAATAAATAAATAAAACGAGGGAGGGGAAAAAAACGCAGACAGCTCCAGGACATTGCTAAACACACTTCAGAAATGGAAGGAGAAGACATTTGTTTTATTGGGAAATGAGAGATGTCCCCCCTCCAGTCCTTAATTGGCGTGGACAGTGGTGGGGTGGCCAGGGTCTGCAGTAATTAAAGGTGAAAAGCTAATCTGGGTGGGGGGGGTTGGGGGGGGCTGGGCAGTCGTAACAGGCTCTGAGAACATGATGTGAATGATTCGCTCAGGGTGTGTGAGTGTGTGTAAGAGAGAGAGAGAGTGAGAGGTGTGTGTTGCGGTGAGAGTATTTATCACCTGCCATTCTCACTTGGCCCCCACGGCACCTCACCTTCACAACACCTTAAGTGTCACACATCTCTCTCTCTCTCTCTCTCTCTCTCTCTCTCTCTCTCTCTCTCTCTTTCTCTTTCTGCCACCATCATGCTCTCTCTCTCATACCCTCTTTTTTTCTTTCTTGCACATTCTTACTCTCTCTCTCACTCTTTCTCTCTTTCACTCTACCTCCCTCTTTTACACTCTTTCTGACTCACAGATTCACTCACCATCTTCCTCTATTGTCTCCCTCTCTATCACTTTTGCCTCTGTTCTTTTTGTCCTTACTTATTATTTCTTATTTATTATATAGGAAAAGCCAATCTCTCTCTCTCTCTCTCTCTCTCTCTCTCGCTCTCTCTCTCTCTCTCTCTCTCTCTCGCTCTCTCTCTCTCTCTCTCTCTCTCTTTTACTCTTTCTTTTACTCTTTCTTTTTTCGACCTCCACCTTTTACTCCCAATAACTTATCTCTTTCTTTCTTACATTTTTGCTCTATATCTCTCTTCATCTTTATTTTTTTCCCACTCACTCGCTTTTACTCTTTCTTTTAGTTTCACTCACTATTTCTCTCTCTCTCTCTTTCTCTCTCTCTCTCTTTGAATCCCTTACTCATTTACTTTGGTTCTCTCTTCTTCTTCCATATTTATCTGGCTCTTATCTATTTATCTCTATTTTTTTTTTACTTTCTTACTCTACATCTCTCTTAATCACCATTTTCTTTCTCTTGCTTTTTCTCCCTCATTATTGTTCTCAATCTTACTGAGGATAACCTCTCTCATATCTCTCTTGATCTTGATCTTTTACTTTTTACTCTTTCTTTCGCTCACTGTTATCCTCTCTTATTCGCTCTATATCTTACTGCTCTCTCTCTCTCTCTCTCTCTCTCTCTCTCTCTCTCCCTCTCTCTCTTCCTCTGTCCCTGTTTCTCTCCCATTGTTATTCAGTTCCCTTATAACTCTCTACCTTTTCAGTTTCTCGCTCTGCATTTCTCTTGATCTTCCTTTTCTTTCTCTTTCTCGCCTGCCCACATTATTGTCTTCTCTCCTCTCTCTCAGTTATTTCTGTGCATTACTCAGGATAGCCTCTCTCTCTCTCTCTCTCTCTCTCTCTCTCTCTCTCTCTCTCTCTCTGTACAGTGTAAACTGTGAACTGGGTCTGAGGCCCTCAGGTTGTCAGGCACTCTCTGTCTCAGCTCTTAGTCTCTAGAGAGAGAAATGCACTAGTCATGCACAAGTCATTATTGCCATTTTTTTAAAAGGCCATCTCTCTGATATGTGTATTACCTGCTCAGGGCTCGGGTCTGTTTAGCAGAAGGTGACAGTGTTATATCTTAATAAGCCACTTATAACAAGTGGCCAGTCCTCAACACCTGTAGGAACCATGTTGTAATGGAGGAACCTTTTAAAGGCCTAAAGAACCTTCACCTGATGTAAAGGGTCTTCACCAAATTTGAAGGTTCTTCATGTTTACACATCTCTATTACAAGCATGGATTTTATAGAACCGGAAGTGGTTCTTCTATGACATTGATCAAAGAACCTTGAAGCTCCTTTATTATTACTTCAGTAATCAATGCAAAGTAAATATACTCTACATGTCCAAAAATATCCAGACACCTCTTTAAATTAGTCTATACAGCTGCATTAGGGTTTTTCATTGTGCACACACACACACACACAGATTGTGAACATGTACCACATCTCCATAGAAAAGCATTGTTGATACAACAGGATACTCTGGAGCCTAAGGTCACCATACCCAGTGACCCAGAGTCATGGTTAGAAGGGTATAAAGGCGGCGTGGCTCCATTTTTGATCAAGTGATGAGGATCCATCCATTAGCTTTTGGACAAGTTGGAGTGTTTGGTCCAAAAATGGCTCCCAACATCTGTAACTGGCCTCACTAATGCTCTTGTGGCTGAATGCAATCCAATTATTACAGCAGTGTCTTTTTCTAGAAGAATGAAGGTTGCTACTGCAGTAAAGGTGAACAAGCTCAGCATTAGTGCCCCTAATTTCAGAAGAAACCGGGATGAATTGCTCCAGTTGAGTTTCCTGGTGGCGTCTTTCAGGTCATGGGTTGAGAACATTGCTCTTAACAGTGGACTGTGTTCTCCAGGAATTTGAAATTGGAACAGGTCTCATGGAAGGAAGCATGACGTTGAATGCCTCAAATGAGCCCGGACGGGCCTTGACCTGCACTAGCCCTGCTGGCGAAAGCTAACATCTTGGAAAAAGGTCTGATTACACAGCGTTCTGCACTTTTACTACCTTTCAAGTTCGAACACTAGCATTTGCTCCACAGGTGAGTTGGATTTGAAATGTTCATGAAATATTGAGCGAGGTTCTATGAAACATGGCATGTGGCATGTATTCAAATTCCTTTGATGAAATGAAGTGCTTGCTCTTTGATGGAGACATTGGATCTGGCACTGGCTTTGAAATGAGCAGTGTGTGATGTCGGCGGGAGCGTAAGGAGGTGGAACACATTAGCACTCAAGGCAGTCCCAATTACAGCTCTCAGGTCTCGTTCCAGCGTGTGGGTGTACACGGCTCCAGCGTGCCACCCGGCGACGAAGACATTTCCAATTCCCACATGTCATCAACATTAATGCAGTCACTGTGGTTATGCTGTTTATCAGCGGGTGTCGGTTGTCGACGGCATATTTTTCCGGAAAGTGCAGGTTATTTCATTCCGATAATATGCATTCATTCAGCTGTATATGCAGAGAGGATATGTGATTATATATATACATATATACACTGAGCTGTTGAATGATGAAGCGGAAAGTCGATTTCAATAAGAGTGTAAATTAAACATGGCATTCATTTTCAGGAGCACTAAAATGTGTTACACTGATATATATATATATATACCTGTAATATGGCTGAGATATTCAAGATCTGTTACTGAGTCAGAATATTTGGGGAAGGTAATGAGGTGCCTGAATGTGTCCCCTGTGCTCTTACAGCTAAGACATACAATCACTGTCATGCAGAAACTTTGTATCGCCATTTGTTGTCATTTTTCACTTCTTGGCATAATGTGAATCTGACTGTTTCTCTTTACATGAATGGCTGGACCAATGGAAATACTCCAAAATGACTAAGTGAATAAAGTATTTTCACATTGACTTCCATTAAACAAAGAATAAGTTTTTTTCCTTCTCCTGTAAAGTTGCCATTTTGGAGATAAAACTGGCACAATTCAAACTATTAGTTTCTGGTGTTTGACAAGCTATTACCTGTGTATGTTCCCAATGTTTCCAATAAATGCATTCAGCTACGCTAAGTAGCACCCACTGCTGACACAGATGTACAAAGGCACACACACAGCTTCAGTCTAGTCACTGTAGAGAGACACAGCCAATAGAATAGGATAAACATGAGCCTAATGGCACCATGCCTAATGCCAGGTTGTGGGTTAGGGGGATGTAAAGCCCCCCAGCTTTGAGTTGTGGAGCAGTGGAACTGTGTTCTCTGGAAGGATGATGGTGCTGGATGGTGTTGGGGATGAGGTGGGATGGTGACCATCCAACATCTTGACTTCACTAACGCTTTTGTTACTGAATGCAATCGAAACCTTACAGCAATGCTCCAAAATCAGGTGGAAAGATTCTTCCCAGATTCTTCCCTGGATAGTAGAGGCAGTTACTCCAATAAAAGCAGGAAATGGATGAAACAATGAATGAGCAGGTGTCCCAATACTTTTGTCCATATAGGGTGATGGGTCAACTTGGTTCCAGATAACTGATTTGTGTTTATTTATATTGTTTTTCTTGTTTTTTTCTTTTGCATTTAGGCATTTTATGGTTGCATGTAGATGAAGGTACATGTAGACTTTGTATTGTAGTGGGACTTGAAGAGGCGTGTGTGGCGACTGTAGAAACAAATGCTGGCGTGAAATCAAGGCAAAGTCCTGTCATTGTACACAATTTAGAAATTGTACACATTTTTCTTTCCCAAAATAAGGACATGTCCAGGGAAAAGAGGGTGTATAGTCGGTCGAGCTAACATAATAAATAAAAGGTCCTTAAGATGATCTTGGGGAGTCTCCTAAAGCAAATGGTGAGGCCGAGCTGATGAGAGCTTGTTATAAACAGTATTGAAATGGAGAGCTGGTCATTGCTGTGAAATTGTCCTGTTATTCCTATTGGATTTATCAGCCTGAAACATCAAACCTTCGTTCTGTGATCCACACTATCTCTAATTCAGCCCCTTTGAGGAGAGCAACACCGATCAAAAAAGTGCTGTCATATGCTCCCAAATGCCTTCTCATATTTGTTCTTTCCCCATCTACTCGAAGGCGGAGGCATGTGACTCCTCCGTGTCACCCTCACACAGGCACCGCTTCCGCCTCATCTCGATTTCCACACGGCAAAAGATAATGTGTGACAACTGAATCTTTTCACTTTTCTAATCCATGGAGCCAGGGATGAAATCTTATTTAGGGATCAGCAGCAGTGGCATCGTTTTCCCCGATAAGAACATGCAAGTCTGCAAGCTCTTTCTCAGGGCTCTGGAGCATCGGCAGGCACCAGGCAGTCAGCACAAACACCTTTTGGCAGGGCAGAGCGAAAGAAGTGAAACAGCCCTATTTCAATTAATACAGCGACACCTCAGCGTCTGCGGGGCCTGCGCTTGCCAAACCGGATCTCCTCGTAATCTCTTCATTCATTCTCAAACTAGTCTATTAAAGCATGAAATGATGCCAGGCGAAGAAGAAGAAGAAAAAAAGAAGTCCCCCTGTTCTAGAAGAGTCAAGGATTATTCAAATGGAGAGCTTGGAAGGAAGGGGCTCCGGCTTTATTCCTGCGCTTTTGTTTTGCGCTGCTTTCCCGTTCCTTTCCTTTTGAGAACGGGAGAATGGAGCCAAGGCTGAACATATGACAGTTTGAGTTAGGGCAAAAAAATAAACAGTTAAACTGCATTATGTGGTGCAGGTTATGAATTATCTGCATAATCATAAAAAAAAAATATATAAAAAAAAAAAAAAAAAAAAAAAAAATATATATATATATATATATATATATATATATATATATATATATATATATATATATATATATAGACATTTTTCGAGATAATTTCCCTGATAAAAAAAATAAAAAATCCAGCCCAAGACCAGCTTTATCAAGGGGGGAAGCTGGTGATGAGCTGGATTCTTTAGCATTCAGTTGAAAATATACCCTATGCTGGTAAGCCAGCTGGTTTAGCTGATGGACCAGCTTGGCTCTCGAGTTCTTGAGTTTGATGGACTAGCTGGTGTGTCAGGATAATCAGTGTAAAGCTGGTTATACTGGTGGATTAGAGTGGTTATGCTGATCAACCAGCTTGGTCATGCTGGTCAACCATCTTGGTCATGTTGGTCAATCAGTATGGTTATGCTGGTCAACTAGTTTGGTCATGCTAGTCGACTACATTGGTCATACTGCTCATGCTAAACAACCAGTTTGATCATGCTTGTCATGCTGGTCAACCACCTTGGTCATGCTGGTGGGACCACCTTGGTAATACTGGTCATGCCAGTCGACCAACTTAGTCATGCTGGTCATACTGGTAGATCACTTGGTCATTATGGTCATGCTGGTCAACCAGTTTGGTCATGCTGCTCAAACAGTTTGATCATACTGGTCATGATGATCATGCTGGTCAATCACTTTGTTCATGCTGGTGGGACCACCTTGGTAATACTCGTCGTGCCGGTCGACCAACTTAGTCATGCTGGTCATACTGGTAGACCACTTGGTCATACTGATCAAACAGTTTGATCATACTGGTCATGATGATCATGCTTGTCAAGCACCTTGTTCATGCTGTCTAACCACCTTTGTCATACAGAGAATGCTAATCAATCAGCTTAGTTATGCTGGTCATACTGGTTGACCACCTTACAAATGCAGGTCATACTGGTCAACCAGCTTGGTCATGCTGGTTGACTACATTGGTCATACTGCTCATGCTAAACAACCAGCTTGACCATACTTGTCATGCTGGTCAACCACCTTGGTCATGCAGGTGGAACCACCTTGGTAATACTGGTCATGCCAGTCGAGCAGCTTAGTCATACTGGTAGACCACTTGGTCAAACTGGTCATGCTGGTCAACCAGTTTGGTCATATTGGTCATGATGATCATGCTTGTCAAGCACCTTGCTCATGCTGGCTAACCACCTTGGTTATACTGGTCTGTTTTTTAGCAAGGCTTAATCTGGCAGTTGTCCTTTACATTGTGTAACAACAGCAAAATAAATGAACCAATAGAAATGCAGCAAAATAACTTGGAATAAAATCTCTTCCATTATTCTTTTTCCCTGTTCTCCTGCAAAGTGGCCATTTTAGTGATACAAGTCGTTTTGCATGACAGTGATGTTATACACCTGCAGTACTGCTATTCAGCTTATCATTTCTATTTTTGTCTGTGCATCCTGATATTCAATTATTTTCCGAAATATGCCTGTTTTTTTTTTTTTTTGCTCAGCTTCTCGATGTAGTGTGTCTTTTTCATATTAAATAAACTGCCTATTCTTCATACCTGCTGTTCAAATGTGAATGTGGAGCAGCTTTACTATACCTGCTTGCTGCGCACACTTTGCATGCCAAATCAGGGTCTCGCAGGTGCCATGAAAAGCTGAAGGAGCCTGTCACGTCCTATAAAGCCGCGCTCAGGAGAGACGTTACTCCACGCTGGAGTGGAGCAGCTAAAACAGCCCGGCTGCATTCTGATGGGCAACCTCAATCTCGATCGTGCACAAATAGCTGCTGACTGGCATTGTGCAAAACAGAACACCCTGATGGTACCATTTGCGCAGCAATTACTCTGCCGGATGTTTTGAAAGGAGGCCAAGATTCTTGGCTCTTCTTGGGTTAGCCTAAATAATGCACTCAACAACACTTCATTAATGGAGACAAAATCACTCAGTTATCAAAGTGAATTTATAACGAAGCAACAAGCAATTAGCACATTTACACTGCATTCCGTGTAATGAATCTCATGAAATATGGACCGATCACCACTGATATCTTTGTCTAGTCCTTGACAGGGCCTTGCTGTGAGTGCTGTGCATTAACATAATGCAGATGAGCGCAATATATAGGCCTCGGAAACCATCGGTAGAACCATCAACCATTTGGTAGAACACCACTGAAGACTCAGGCCAGACCCATGGTACAGTGTAAAGTAAATAGGTCAGGGTGATCTTCCATAAATATTTGATTGTATATGATAGTGCACAGGTTAGTGAGGCATGTACCTTTATAAAACCTTTATTGTGTTCTCCACTTGCTGAGACTTCCTAATAGACAACCAGTGACCTACAGACCCTGAGGTCCTGGTATCCTTTTGGTGATATCCAAGTGATATCATTTTGGTATTTGTTCTAAAATTACCTACATTTCCATATTTCTTGATTAGTGGAGGAAGCACCAAGTCTGATCCTGCATTTGTCATTTTTTGTAGATAATAGAGCTTATCAAGCCACACTTTGGACCTCTACAGATGCCTGACAAGACAGGGCGAGAAATGGAAGGTTTATTTTAACGGTAAAGATAAGGTTTGCCTCTTAATTATGAGCTCAAAACCCAGGGATGAAACATTCACAGCAATAGACTGAAGGAGGAATGGCCACTAAACTATGATTATGTAAAATACACCAATGAAAACCAATATTTCAATATTCAATATTTTGATTTCATATTTCATATCTAAAACTTTAAAACATAATTAATGTTATAGATCTTTGTAATTCTATGTATTTTTTTTTTATTTTCAGTAAAAAAATCATCCAAGTGAAATGCCTTCAGTGTTTTTTGGGGGTCGAGAAAGGTTCAGCTTGCATAGTGTTCATTGCCCTGTATTGTTCTTGCTGGAGTGGATGGAGCTTGCTAAACAACCCATTCCGGTTTAGTCCACCCCTGCGTCCAGTTCAAATCCCAATACAGATATTAGCATTATACAGATACAGATACTAGTATTGTATCATATCTCTATTATTAATATAACAAATCACCTTAAACTCATACTTTTTGAGGCAATTGTTGCTATTTATGTGATTTAGTATTTAGGACTTGGTGAAAAATTGATTCATATGGAAATGTACCCTGTGAACCCACTTTGATACCCTCTTAGACAGCAGAATAAACAGAGCATGACAAAAATGACAGTAATCAGAGCTCAATTGGCTATTTAATTATACCTGAACTGGCTCTGATACCAATCCTGTAGACCAGATTGAGAGATCCTATCAGAAACTAATACTGGAATGAATCCAAACCAGCCTCTTTTAACTAAACCAACTTCCCCTGCACTGCATGTATTTGGACCCCCCAACAAGTTTACATAATCAGAGTGAAAATACCACAGCTGTTTGGCTCAACCACACTGAAGCTTTAGGACATATAAAAACCGGCGAAGATAAAGAGCTTCATACAGAGTTCAAAGCATGCAGGAAGCTGACTGACACACATCCCACTCTTCCACTACCGTCCCGATCTGAGGGGTAAAAAAATAGCGTCATAAAAGCCATGGAAGCAGCAGAGAGCTGTGGGAAAGGATACCTGATCATAAATAATTCAGAGCTAAGCTGTGCATGTTTAAGTGGGACAGAAAAAGGAAAGCTGCACGTGTGTTAGCTTGCATCAGTCGTGCAGGAGTGGTGGCTTGAACCAGGGAGAAGAAAGACATTTCTTTCCTTCAGAACCTGGTGTTTTCCTTCACGCGATCCCCCTGCTGGCAGGCGCTCTCTCCAACACCCTACCGTTCCCCTAAGGGCAGCCGTTTAATGGGGAGTGCTGGGGAAGGAGAGGTGGGTTTTTTTGTGGTTTTCTTTTCCGGGGATGATGTCCCTGTCCCGGTGTTATCGTACTCTCTGCATCAAGCCCCTTGATCTCCATCTCCCAGACAGTTTTATCTAGCTAGCCCAGTGAAAGCATGGGGCTCCTCCACGTCACCTGCGCCTCTAAAACACTGCAGATTAGAGTGGCTTGGCTGCTGGCTTTATCTACCCCTGCTGCTTTTCTCAGTGAAATGAGAGGGAGAGAGAGAACGGAGGAGGCAGGTAGGGGACGAAGAGCAGAGGAAATGCGCTATGTTTATCTCATGCTAGCTTGAGATATGAAAAAAAGTTCAAAGTGCTTCCCTGCTCTCTCTCGAGGGTCAGCATGGATTGGTTTCAATTGGATCCTTTCTTACTGAAGAACAAACCACTGCTCTGAGGGTTTTCTTTTGGCAGTTTGAAGGTATCATTCTTCAAAGAGTGCACAGGTTGAGGTGAGGTGAGCTGGGAAGGGATTTAGACAGATCAATGAACCATCGTGTTTGCTCTTTCTATCGTAGGACACATGGAGCGAGTAACATTGTCTACTGAATTGTAAGGACAGCGGGAAGCATGTCCATGAACCATCAATGAACTGTACCTGAGAGAAAAGAAAAATTGCTACTAGGAGGACCATCGCCTTCTATGTCAGTCAGGTCAGGGATATAACGCCTACTGTGCTTGACATGTTACGGATCTGTCATTCAGGGAGTTAGTAAATATGGGATTCGGCTGAGGTCATGTCCTATTGACGAATGCGTTCAGCAGATGTGGAAAAACAAGGTGGTACAATATATACATATCACCAGCCAGTATTAACAAGCTGCAGCCAAGGTGAGTTGCAGCCATTGCAAGCTGGAAGAAATATATAAAGGCTCATGGTAGACACGCTAGAATTAGTACCAGTATTTTGGACCTCCATTACTGCTTTGTGATGGACCATCATTTAGAGGTCAACACAGCCCAGGCCATGCTGTTGGTATAACACTGTGAAATTATGAAATAACCACGCCCAAACTCTCTGTTGTCACATGACCTTGTGGCGTAAATGTGTATCCCGGCACCACCCCAGCCAGCTTCTTCTTCGCTTCCAAACTTGGTCTCTGCTCAGTGAGGGGGGTCTGGCTTTAAGTCTCACCACCTGAAGCCGCCCAGAACTCCAGCCGGAGTCCCCCCTTCCTTGCCTGAGCTCACAGTGAGTGCAGTGCTCACTTTGCAAATTTACATGAAGATCCTAAAAAATGAACTTGTGAACTTTTGAAGTTTCAATACAAATCAATTCAGCATGCCAAATTTCATGGAAACTAAAATAAATTTGCTTATGAATTTTCCTCATTAAAAAATGCAGAGATCTTTAATTCCAGAGCTTGCATCCAGTTTCCGTTTTGTATATTTTAACAAAAGCTGACTTGCAGAATTGCTTTCATGAAGATAAAGCTCACAGTGGGATTACTGACTGACTATCCACACAAACAAGGCTTCATTACTCATGGGACATCATATCATTAATAGAATAGAGTCAAATCTGATTGAGGCACACTCAAAGCAATTGCAAAATACTACCTCAAACATTTAATAAAACACAGAGCTCTCCCTCTGCCTACATTTCCCATAATGCAAAGAGTCCTTTGCACTTTGGAACAGCCTTCTGTGACGCAGCAGCCAGCAGCTACTGATTTTGTGAAGGGTTGAGTGTTATTTCTGGTTGCTACTCTGTTGTCTGACCCTGCTTCTGGACTGCCCCGTAATTATGATTACCTGGTTATGTGTTTTTCTGATTTTCTGGTTTAGGTCAATAGGATTTATACCGTCTTATCTGCCTAAGACTTTAAATAAACATGGAAAAACCTGACAGTAAAACATCTGTGGCAGATGAACCTAAATTCTTCACCTGTCCAATACTTAGCAAGCTCAGAAAACTTCACGGGATGGTATTAGAGGTGCGCTTATCTGATACTCAGTATCGGTGTTGGCCCGATTCTGGTCAAACTCACTTGCTCTATGGTTTTCCATTTGGTTTTGCCTGTCTGATACTGTCACTTTCACTTGTGCGCTCTGGTTTGTGTACAACCTTGTCATTGTCCACCAGTTTTTACCTCAATTATCGATTTGTTTGTTACACTGTCAGATTGACAACTACCTCTACTGTTAACCAACTATTAGAAAAGAGGTATTCATATCTGGACCTTGAATCCATCAAAAAAAAAAGCATCATTTATTGATATCAATGTTGTACACAAGGAGTTAAAAGTTGGTTATCAATTAATGCTCTCTTTGTGAGCATTTGATTCTAGAACTGGTTACAACTACTTCCCGACCAAGAAGGTCAAATTAGACACCTGAAAACGATGGATTAATGAACAGTAATGTAACTGCTGACAGTATTAATTACAGATTTAATGTATTAAGAAATTGATTGCTGCTAATGACAGGGAACAGGGTTTGACTGAAAAGAAGGTTTCCGCCATTTTATGCCTTTCATCCTCTTCTGATGGTTCTCCTTCTCACACCTTATTGTTTCTCCTGTAGTCCACTCCCTTTCAGTTGAAGTTTCCCCTATTGGTTTCCTTTTTTTCTCCACTTCCATGTCTTTATCAACTCAGGCCAGTGACTGACAGCTCATGTTATCTGTAGATCTTGGCTTTGTGGACTATCAGCTTTCTTTAGCCAGACTGGAGGAGACTTAGCAGAGCTTCTGCCTCTGCTATCTTCTCCAGCCTCCAGCCAGTGCCTGGGCTGAAGGAAGAGCCGCCACCGGGGCCGCGGCTCTTATCTCCTTCAATTTTTACACACTCCATAATCAAGAAGCTCCTTGCATCTCCCAGCTAATTGCCGCAGGACACTAAATTGCAGCACGCTCCAATCTCCTCCCTCTCCCTTCTCCTGTGAAATCTCCAACAGGCCGCTTGCTGCAGGTACCTTATCTTCTTTTCGCCACAAGCTCCGGATGCCTTCGCTCGGCATAAAGACTGCACACATCACACGTTCCCTGTCTTGCATGCTGGCCGACCCAGTTTTAGAAGAGAGTCTCAGCTGTTTGTATCCCTTAGAGAATAATCACACCTGCATTATGAAGGTCTACCAAACAGCAAACTTCTGTGCTCACAGATGTTTCAGCTCTGACTGTATCATGATCACAATTTCAAAAGGTGTTGTTGACCTACTCAAGATATTGAAGGTAGCATGCCTGTTTTCTTTGATAACCGCTCAAGGGCACTCACTTTAGTAATGTTGGAAGTCCCCAAAAAAAACAGCTCAGCAGATCAGCAGATCTGTAAAACCATGCACTTGGATGTCTACCCTCCTGCAGACCTTAATCAACTTCACCTGATTAGTTGAAACGTTATTGATAGAGCTTAGAGGTGAATCCTCCAGGAAGCTCAATCTCCGGAGTCAAGGTTGGTCTACTGCATATCTACGTATTTGCCTAATAGGTTTTATACAATATTCTCAGCTCTTTCTTTGTCTATCAAATACTTAGCAGACTCAGGAAACTTCTGGGGGATGCTTTTAGGGGTGCACTGATCCGATACTCAGTATCAGTGTTGGTCCGATACTGTCCAAACTCACTGGATCGTATATTAGAAGGAAAAAAGTACAATCCATTACTCTAAACCAGGGCTGCTCAATCCTGGTCCTGGAGATCTACCACCCTGCAGAGTTTAGCTCCTCCCTGAATCTAACACACCTAATCCAGATAATGAAGGCCTTCAGAAGCAACTGAACAGTACAGTCAGCTGTGTTGGATCTGAAGTCTTCAGGATGGTAGATCTCCTTGACCAGGATTAAGCAGCCCCGCTCTACCCTATGATGTTAATGCAATGCAGTTCAAGCTTACATGTCCATATACCTCATACCTCAGGATCAATGTAAATTACAGATAAATACACCTATTAAACAAGCAGCAAATCTTACCCCATCCAACCATGCTTTTATAGTCTTTACAAGCAACAACTCCTATCAAAACATAGTCAAATTTGTACACATATCTGAATTCTGTTACATGTCAGATTCAGACACACTTCAGCTTGGTATAGATGGTATCGGATTGCTATTGGTATTGGCAGATACTCAAGGTTGCTGTATTGATATCCCTATCAGTGGTATCATACCACCCCTAGATGCTAATTAACCCTAGATTCTCAATCCAGCGGACCACAGTTAGTAAAGACTGGCATCAGATTTACCTCCTCAAACCCTGATTCCTCACAAGGCAGCTGTCTACACCTTTTGTACTTTGTGTGCACATTTAGAAAGATGAAAATAGCAGCAATCAGGTATACTGGTAGAACCTTTCATGTGGCAGTCCTTAAAAGAGCAGAAGTTCCCTCATCACACGTGCACGAGACAATCATTATGATCGTCACAGCTGTCATCTCCTGGTAGCCTATTGACTCTATTCCTGCAGCAGTATAGTGTTCGACAGGTCTGAAAAAGAGCAAATTTGACCTATTGATTATTGCTGTTCCAGACATTACCTTCCAGAGAGCAAAAGGGCAAAACCTGTCAGAGTGCAGACTAATATACTCCCTGATTTGAGACGCTTAGTCTTTATATTTGAGAGATCTGGGTAAAAATGTATGTGAACAAGCAAGCTAACAACCAATTGCAAGGTCAATACAAGGTCACCCAACCTCACAATTATATAGAATTCCCTCATATCCAGCATATATTTTTAGATATTAAAATATACAGGACCTCTCTGCCAGCTTATTTAAAATTTTAGATTAGAAATAACAATAAGACCACCTGCCTCATATTGAGAAGATCCCCCTTGCGCTGCCACAACAGATCTGACCAGCAGCCTCAAGACCTCTGAAAGTGTCCTGTGGTATCTGACACCAGTTGTGAGGTGGGGTCTCCAGGACCATCAATGAGCCTAGTTGCCCATGACCCTGTAGCCAGTTCACTGGTTGTCCTTCCTTGGAGATAGATACTGACCATACTATGTATACCGAGAAGACCCCACAAGACCTGCCTGGTGTTGTTCTGGCGATGTTCTGACCCAGTCGTCTGGCCATCACAGTTTGGCTCGTCACAGTGGCTCAGATTCTTATGCTTGCCCATTTTTTCCTGCTTTTATCACCCTTATCATCTTCAAGATCTGCCTGTTCCCTTGCTGCCTAATACATCCCACCTTTTGATAGATGCCACTGTAGATAAAGATGGTCAGTGTTCACTTCACCTTTTAATGGTGTATATGCATATATCATATGAAAAATGTCTCCATTCGTTTATAAAATATATGCACACATATATATTTTGTATGGTTTCCGTAAGGGTAAAATCTTTGCATAGTAGCTTGGCATAGCTTGAAATGTGTCATGATCCTAGTTGAATAAACTTCTGCTCCTCAAATTGCATTAGGGTAAGCAGGTTACAAGCACATCATTTAATTAGACCGTGGGCTAAATAGAGAAGGCGCACTTGTGCAGGCCACGCCTATGCCACTTTCTGTTAGATGAGAGCACAACCTTAAGGTGGACTGCAGCGTGACTAATTATCCCCCGCACCCCTTTGTGAGTGTGGATTAATGATTTATTCCAGAATTTAACTGGAAATCTCCAACACATGATTCATTTCGTGGGTACCACAGATGCAAAAACGAGTGTCTGCAGGTCAGGTTGAATTTATTATTAATGGATCCTCGTTTGCTTTAGGTCTAAATCTTCTTCTGTGTTGAACTCATTTGGATCATGATGGCCTTAGTGAAGCCTCTGGTGGGATGTATGAAAATATAAGACCTTGGTGGCTCAAGTAGTTTGGACTGCTTAACTTTAAGTCTTCCACATTTGTAAGAAACCCAACCTAGTTTGCCAATATCACGAATCCAAATCTGCAGCAGATTCCGATTTCACGCGTCTGGGATTTAGCTATTTGCTGTTCTAATGCAAATCAATCCGGGTCCTCTTACCATATTGATTTGTTCGTCATTTCCAAGATAGTTAAACGGCAGGATGTCAAAACACGTTTGTTGATGAGATTAATTTCTCATGTCTCTTAATCTCTCGGTCTGTGATCCTTTCACAGTGCTTTGCGGGAGTGGGTGTGTGGTGGAGGGGGGGGGTGTCTGCAACATTCAATGGCAATAATTAGCTGAAAAACAGTCTAAATCTGGATAATGCAGCCCTTAATTACATGTTAAAGTTGTTGCCGAAAGCAATGTTCTAGTTGATCGTGAGGCCCCAATATTGTAGGCCATTATGGTGGGGTGGTAAAATGGTGTGTTCAATTTGTTCCGATATCTGGAGAGTTATTTGGATTATAATAATGTGGATCTTTGGAAATTAATCCATGTGTGGATGACTGTCCCTATTAATCATGCTTAAGATGGAATCATAGCTTTTGATGCTAGCATGACCGACTTTTTAATTTGATGCTTTGCATTGTTGCAAAATGAACAGATGACTGGCGGGAAAGTAATACACTACATGGCCAAATGTTTGTGGACACCATTTCTAAAGAATGCGTTTAGCATTGCAGACAAAAATGTACAAATGCCCACATACAGCTGGTCTAGTACCTGTGAAGACACATTGCCAAGAGAATAGGACTCTATGGAGCATATAGACGTTAACCTATTGGCACAATGCCTAATGCCAGGCATGGGCTAGAGGGGTATAAAGCCCCAGTATTAAGCTGTGGAGCTGTGAAACTGTGTTCTCTGGAATCATGGCTGGTGCGTCATCCAATACTTTTGGGATGAGTTAGGGATGAGGTGTCTGGTATTCATCCAACATCCTGACTTCACTAACGCTCTTGTCACTGAATGCAATCAAATCCTCATAGCACTGCTACAAAATCTGGTCGGAAGCCTTCTTCCCTGAACAATAGAGACAGTTACTCCAACAAAAGCAGAATCAGCTAAATTTTAATAGCCTTGCTTTCAGAAAAAAGAGTGAATGAGCAGGTGTCCCAATACTTTTGTCCTTATAATATATATTGTAATCTCCAGTCTCTCTGGTTGGATTTAAATCAGCAGGTTCGCTGATGTGCAGCATGAATTTCTCCATTTGAAACATTTCATCTCAGTGAAAAAGCCTTTTTCCACTCATTCTGTCTCTCCTCCTGCTCTTCTCTATCCTCTGGGTTCTAATTACTGAGAGGAAGAACGCTCCACCAGCACCTCAGTGTCTTCTCCATGTCGGTGGATGTGCTCTCCAGGTGAGAGCTCTGCACGTTTCATCCAAGCATGACACAGACGTAGCCGCTGTGTCATCCTGACGCTCATGCTATTCCCAGACATCCTAAATGCAATGCTTCAAAGCTTAGTTTTGAAGCATCTGTAAAAAAAAGGTGGGATCATACAGAACACTAATCAGTTCAAATTTGCGCCGCCTGAAGGAGAGTCTTCTTGAAATGCATTTAGAACGATAATGTGGTCATTTTTGATTGTTAATTTCATTACAAGCTATTACACCGATTAGCCATATAATGCCTAATATTGAGCAGGCCACAACAGATCTGACCATTCGAGGCATGGACTCCACAAGACCTCTGAAGGCGTCCTGTGGTATCTGGCACCAAGGCGCTCCTGGAGGTTGAGCGGTTGGTGCCTTCATGGATCACATCAATGAGCCTCCATGGAGGTACCCATGACCCTGTCACCAGTTCGCCAGTTCACTGGTTGTCCTTTCTTAGACCACTCTTTGTAGGAACTGACCACTGCATACCAGCATAAAACCCATAAGACCTGCCTGATATTCTGACCCAGTTGTCTAGCCTTCACAGTTTGGCCCTTGTTAAAGTGTCTTGGATTCTTATGCTTGCTCATCTTCCCTGCAGGTCTTGAAGGTGATGTGCACTGTTCACTTGCTGCCCAATATATTCACCACTTTGAAAGATGCCACTGTAGATGAAGCTAATCTACAACGCTAATTTCACTATGTGTGTTTTGATAACTAACATGCTAACATGTAGATTAGGTGGCGGAAAAGAGAGATCATTGCTGCTTACATTGCTGTTTACAGATTCTAAGCTCCTGTCCTTGCTTAATGTTTACTGACCCCTTTGCTTAACCCCTGTGGCCTTGTATACCAGACTCAGCCTAATGAGTGCCCACAGCTGCCTCAATGTAGCTTAACGAACCAGTTACTTACTCTTGCAGCGTTTTTCTTTTTCTTTCTTTTTTTTTTTTTTAAGAAGCCGCTTGTTCGAGTCTTTTGTACAGGGACTATGTATAATCAGATTATGACAGCGTAGACCCACTTTTATTGGTGTTATATAAATCTACTTAGCTATTCAGTCCCCCAGTGTGTGCGGATCTTGGATGGATGACTGGTGCTGAGATTTTCAGCTGTAGAATAAACAATGCTGTAGTTCATATTCGCACCCTACAGACAAATGTAAAATCCTCTCCCTCTGTTTGATGTTTGGAGGTTTGGCATTTGTTTGAAAGAGTGTCCCTGCTAGTGCGTTTCATATTTCAGATACTCACACTTGTGAAGTAATGGGATCTTGCCATGATGGTCATGGGCTGGTATTGATACAGCGCATTGGGGCACTTGATTTGATACATAGGAGGCCTTGAACGATTCATTTAACAGAATGGAAATACCAAATAAATAAACATACCTCGTATCTCCAATTTTTCTGTATTTTTCTGTATTTAGTGACCAAAACTGGCATTTGTGTAGACAGGAGGCCAAATCACAGACAAAAGCATAAGATTAAAAAAAATCCAGTTATGTGTGGATGGGGCTGAAAGCAGTGGTCTCCAAACCCTCCTCATAGAGAGCCTCTTCCCTGTGGACTTCAGCCAATCTTCTGAAGGCAGCAGTTAGTTTCATCAATTGGGGATCCAAAGTCTGTGAGAAATTAGTAGTGTTGGAGACACTGGAGACGCTGTTCTAGATGGTCAGACGTTGCTCTTTCACAATGTTAAATGCTTTAATAAACCATTTATAGGTGCTCTTTATTTTAGCTGAATAAAAAATGCATTTAATAACGACACCCCCTCAATGTATTGAACCAAATTATGAATTCTTAGTGGTTACACCCCTAGTATTATTACATACATATTCTGTGCAATGTAAAATCTGATAAATGCAGACTTTTACTGCTTCAGTCCATGGTTTCGCCTCTTAATTTAGTATAAAACACAGAAATTCTCCTGCAGAGTACGAGACAAGCCACTGATCAGAGAAACCGCTGAGCGCAGGTTGGTGAGGCACTCTGCTGAGGCACCAGTTCTAAATATTTCTGAGCAACCTAGCGTACTTCGCTTGACTGCGATTATGCATTAAACAATAGCTTCCGTTCATCAGGAACATGAAAATGGAAAAACGTGGTTTCCAAGTTTGAGCTTCGTTCCGGGTCCTGAGAGAGAAAGTTCTGGAAATATTTGTTCATGTATTTGAGGGTTTTGGTTCAGTCAGATTTAAGCTCATAAAACTACAGAGGCTTCTGAAGTCTGCTGAAGCTCACTTCGTTTTAGATGTACAGTAGGCTGGAAAAATGAATATGGAATTCTGCACAAGCTTTTTAGGCCTTTTTTGAAATCGCTTGGATATGCAGATAAACGTACACATACACACACACACACACACAAACACACACACATGCACAAGCACACAAAACCCCGCCTCCCTCTCCAATACACTTGAGATGATTTGTTTTAGCCCACCAGACAACCCCCTTCTCAGATCATCCCATTGCTCAGATGAAACGCCTCTGCCTGCTCTGATTATCTTCAAGCCAAGGAGCTAAGGGGGGAGGGGGTGAAGAGAGAATGAAAGGGAAAAAGAATGAGTAATGTTCCAGAAAGCCTGGAATTAAACTGCTTAATTATGCATCCTCCATACATTAATCTTTCATGATTTGGGAACTAGCATTGTCAATTATACAAGCTCGCGAAATACAGGAGAACCTGAATGTGAAGAACAGCGGAGAAAGACAGGAGAAAAACCAGCGAGACAAAGCGCACATCTGAACATGTTTGAGAAACTTTAGTCTTCTGAAAGGCTCGCTCTCCCTCTCTCCCTCTCTCTCTCTCTCTCCTCTCTCTCTGACTGACTTGTCATTAACAGTTAAATGGCACGTGAGTTTTCAGGCTGTGATGGCCATAATTACCTGATGAAATGTTAATGTTCAGGGGAGGAAACCGTAGCAGGAACAGAATGGACTAAATGATGCAGAAGGGATCTCCGACCGAGAGCCACCAGTGTGCTTGGGGTCCGTCCACTGCGATATGGGAGAGGGTACAGGTGTGTAAGTGTGTGTGTGTTGGAGTGTGTGAGTGTGTTGGGCTGGGTTAGTCCTTGATCTTTAAAATGACTCCCCTTCTGTCAGGGCTATGTGAGCTGGTGCACCAGCAAGGCCGCCAGCTTTGACCCTGAAAGGCAAAAGCAAAAGAAGCTTCTCAAAGAGTGTTGGCCCCATCTTTGAGAGATCACTAGATCAGTCCTTGGTGATGCTACGGTCACCTGTGGCTGGGAATCCCAGGGAGCACAGTAGGCCTCGCTCTCTCTAGGTGGGTAGGATGGCCTTCTGTCTCTTCCCTTCACTTAGCTGATATAACAGCACTGGCAGTTAGTGATTTCTCCTCCAAGCTAGTTGAAGTGTCCAATGGGCTGGGCTGGATTCATGTGACTCAGAGGAGGCACATGCTAGCCTACACTTTCCCAGCACTGGTAGCATTGGCCTGCAGGGTGGAACGGTTCTGAGCATAGAGGGTAACTGTTCTGATGACTTTTCAGTACAGAGTCCGGTTTCTCAGCAGGGTTAGCTAACCGTAGTCAGGGTCACAGAACTGACTTAATGACGTAGGGACACGCTCCATATTTGCATCACCTTTTTGCGTCTATATATTTTTAGTTCAGAAAACTACAAGAATAGTTGTTCCATCTCTTCTAGTGCACTGACCAACAGTGTGGGGACAAGTACACAACAGTGCACTGTACCACAATAAGGTTTGGTGCACTTGAGTCGGCTATAAACCTTGTCCAACATCAATACTGCAGCGTTTGCACAGCATGGTTACCAAGCTTGTCCAACGTCAGTACCACAGCATTAGCACTGCCGGCTTACTTAGTGGAAACTAGCATTACCTTTGTGAGGCAAACACTTGTGATGTTTAACAGCTGTGCTGGACTGTGTTCATGATTTTTTGACTGTATATCATTTTTTTATGGCGGGACCACAGCTAAAGCTATGTATTTGCATAGTGCTAACTGCATGCCAAAGTTGCCACACACTTGCGTCACTCCTTAAGTTAGTGTGAACTTGACTTGTTTAAGTGAATCCCAACATTATTTGGCACTACATCTATAAAATTCCTCCCTTGGCACGGTTTGAGATGAGTGTGATTTATGCATGCAGATTACACAATGCTATCAGATGAGTTAAGGCTTCAGTAAGTTAGCTAGCGTTAGCTAGCTACATTAATCTTGCAGTTGTAGTGTGAGACTAAAGAACAAACCCATTGCATAATTATTATGAGACGCTGTGCACTTCCTGGTCCTGATTTAGCACCACAGTAAATGGAAAAAGAAACCATAACCGGTCTAAGGGGTCCGCACTGGCCTTAGTAACTGTCGACCCTGCAGTGAAAAAGAGGCCAGTGTGTATCATTGGGGGAGTACCTTTTTTAAATAAATGGACAAAATTGATAGGAACATTGTTGAAAAATACCCCCTCTCACCCAAACCAGAGGGGGTTATTTGCTCTGGCATATTTACACAACTACTAGAGATGACTTAAACTGCCATTATCCACAATTTGTGGCTTTCGGCTTGTGGGTCGTGGGTTTGTTTTTTCAAGTAATCAAAAAAAAGAGCTCCAAATATCTGCAGTGGATTATGCTGAAAACAGCCCAGTAGCCACTTGTAATATCTGCAGTGCCAGTGTTTTGACTGACTGCAGTCAAGCTAGCCGCCTTTCATCAAAGCAGTCGCACGTAAAATTGGAGTGTTCAGCTATTACACATTTAGCAGTGACAGTGTAATAGAGTAACAGCTTGTTCACAGCTGGGGAAAAGGTGTAGGCCATTTCATATCAAACAAATGGTAATTTCAAAAAAGTCAGTCTAAAACTCAGTTGTCACAGTTTGCAGAAACTATAAATGACCTGAATTAGCTTTAGCATTTTATAAAGACTAGTTTATAGTGATTTTACTGACCTTAATGTATTTAGTCTTATTTGGTATCAACCCTGATTTGTGCCTACCTGTTACATCACAACGTGTTATTGCCTTCATCACTTTACTGGCCAGACAAAAAACAAAAGGTTCTTAAGAAAGAAAAAAAATGCCTCTCCTCCATCACAGAAGCATCTGAGAAGTTATTTCATGTCAAATATATGGTTTTTCCTAAAGGGCTCATTGGAATCCTTTTACAGAACCCAGAATCCGATACCCTAGTGTGTCAACTGAGAGAGGGCTTTTTATTATTATTATTATTATTATTATTATTATTATTATTTGTATTATTATTATTATTATTATTATTATTATTATTATTATTATTTAATTATTTATTTTAATTAAATAATTCATTTACATTTTTTCCCCATTTCCCTTTCCTTCTCTACTGTTAGATTCTCAGGAGCAGATTGAAAGGGTTAAACAGGTTTGAAGGTGAGACAGACCGGAGGGTGGTGGGTGAGCTCTGGTTAAAGGGTCAAAACATACTATGATTTCCACAGTGGCATTTGTACAGTGCAGCGTGTCTGTGGCTGTACAACAGTGGATTTCAAAAACTATAAAAATCAGATTGGAACTCTGTATTGGCAGACATTAGTAAAGAACCTGGGTTAAGCCAACAAAACTGGCAGCTCTAAAGCTAGGCTGTCACCTCTGTGTAAGTTAGAAAGTTTGTATGCTTGTACACGTCCACAGAGTCGACCAGATGAGGTGTGCAATCAATAGGAAACTCAATTCTGCTGCAACGTTCACCTCATGATGTGAAAGGTTTAAAAAGCTTGCCAAGACTAAATAGGCTTGTTCCCTTTCAGAGCCTGTCTTTCGGGCAGCTCATCTCCCAGACGCACTCTGACTGCTGCACAGAGATATGCAGTGCATTGACCCTGAGTGGTAGAGAGTCAAGTCCCAGCGGAGGGAGGTCGGTCAGGCAGTTCTGCCGGGGCAGTCTGGGCTTTAACAGCACGTCTGCTTCTGGAACGCTCCGAGACGAAAAGGCTGACCGAGGCCGTGACCTGCCGTGGCTCTTTTGGCCCGGTTCGCCAACATAAACACACAGGCACCACATAGACACTGATGTTATGGCTTCCGGTCCCTAGAGGGCTTTTTTGGCTCGTCTTCTGACGGTGCCCCACCGCAGCGACGAGCAGATGCCCGCAGTCCAGGGCCAAACAGATGGGAGAGCCAGAGTGGCTTTGGCCATGCCCGCGGAGCCAAACGCGAAGCCTGCGGCTGTCAGAGAGGTGTGTGGGAAGATAAATGAACATTGCAGGGGGCAAAACAACAGGCTGAGCCAGGCTTCAGGAGCAGCTTACGCTGGGCAAGCCTTGAAAAGGTGAGCCATGTGGAGGTTACAGGGGGTCGGGCACACAGAAACTCTAATCCTCACCTTAGGACACAGGAGAGGTGGAGCATGGAGGGGAGGGAGACGGGGCTAGGGGAGATAAAAGGAGAAGAGGCCCATAGACACTGTCTGTATTTAAAGTAGTATTTGGTAAAAATTTAATATACTATTGAGTGATGCCACAGAAGAACCACGTTTGGTTCTGTAAAGACCCATGTTCATAAAAGGGAGTGTAAAGAACCCTTAAATTGGTAAAAAAAAAAATCTTTACATCAAGAGAAGGGTTTTAAAGCCTTTAAAAAGTTCTTCACTTTCCCATCAGCAACCGGAGTCCAAGGTAGCACAACTGGCTATGCTGTCTCTGGGTGGGTAGATGGGCTCTTTCCCCTCATCACTATCAAAGCGATGGTGACTGGCACAGATGTCTATCTGGTGTGGTGGAGCATCAGTGGCAGTTCCAAAAGAGTAGGTGACTGGCTTTGTATGTATCAGAGGAGACGTAAGTCCTTACACTCCTTGTGTCTGGAGTATTGCTAGTGCTAGGGAGAGCTATGAATGGGTAGGTTAATTGGCAGCACCAAAAAATCTGATAAAAAATACATAAATAAAAAGTTCTTCAGACTCAGTTCAATGCTGGGCTTTATAACCCAATAGTCCACACCTGGCATTAGGCATGGTGCTAATAGGCTCATGTTTATTTGTGTGCATTTGCACATCTGTGACAGCAATGGGCGCAATTTCATTGCAACTTGAATTCATTAGGAGGCGTGTCCACAAACACATATTGCATATTAAGTACATAAGCCCCTCCCACCCGGCACCGCCCCATCAAAAATAACCGACCCATCTCCATGCTGTCAGGCAAAAACCTTGTATCTCCATTTTTGCATTAGTTTTTCACTTTTTTTGATATAATGAGAATCAAGTGGGCGTCACAATTTTAATGATTTGACCAATAGAAATGCTCCGGAATGACACTGATGTCCACTGACAGTTTAGTGAAGTTGGAAAATTAGGAGATACAAGGTTTTAAATCGAGAGCAATGTTGGTTACTTGTCCTGTGCAAAAATAATAAAAGCAGATTTTGCCCACCAGACAAGCCTTGACTGAAGAAACACTAGGGAAAAAGGGAAAGCTGTACATTTGATTGTAGGCCTAACTATCACTGTATGCATGTCATTAGAGATTCCCCTGAGATTGGAAAAATCTGTGAAGAGCCATCAGTTCTATTTGGATGTGTTATGATGTCATCTTTCGCAGTGTTATAGAGCGTGATGCAGTTAACAGATTTTGCAATTGCTTTAGTGGAACAGTTTAAATGGTGCCTCTTTCACTCCATTTTCCTCCAGACTCATTCCTAGTCATCGTATTGGCTCTCCCTATTGTTCACTGTGTGAGGCTTCTGGATTGCTGACTCCAACAGCTCTGTGATTAGCACTGTGTTAGCACTGAGTGGTAATCTAAGGAGGAGAGCCTGCTTAGCCTGATCGCCACACTCAAGTAAACAGACACACTCTCACACACACACATACTCACTATGGCACACTCCAGTATAGGCAATATATTCTAATTCCCACATGCTCCAAGATGCATTTTGCACTCACAGGTCATGCATGAATGCATAGCTGTGTACCTCGCCTCACACACACCTTCAAGTGGCGTAACTACTCCGGCTGAGGTGAAGAGGGTGCTTACATCGGGTAATTTAAGCACTGGCCATACGGATGGGAATGGGGCCACAGAGGAGACTCAGGAGGGCAGCTGTAATTAGACAGGAGGGCCCTCCAGAGTGCAGAGATGGAACCCAGCCATCCGCAGAGATCACAGCCACCCACTCAGCCACATCACCCGTGGGTGGCAATGCAGGGTGGGGAAGCGGATACTGTGGGGAAGGGGTGATTTAAAACTTTAATGAATTCCTTATGGCGGAGCAGATGAGATGTGATGTATTGCAGGGCGTGGGTCCAACACACTCTGTGGTCGTCTTAAGCAAATGTTTTAAACTTCCCAGAGTGACCCCGAACACAAGCTGCTAAATCCATGGCAGCTTCCTTATTAACTGCTCGGAGCCGGCCTGGGAATATATATGTGTAAAAGGGCAGATGTCTTACAGCCTCCTGTACCTGTAGTAAGACTGGCTAAATCATGTGGTGCGATAGACATGTGGACATGTATACTATGTGGTCAAATGTTTGTGGACACCCCTTCTAATGAATGTATTCAGCTACTTTAATTTTCACCCATCACTGACACATATGCGCAAGTGCACACACACAGCTTGTATGCCTTCTCAAAAGACTGTGTCAATGTCATTTTATTTGTATAGATTTTTTAACAGATTCTTCCAAGCATCCCAAGTCCAGGTTCCTTAACATTCAATCCAAAGAGAAAAACTCTGCACTGAGAGGGAACAAGACTCAAATAGGAAACCCGCCCACTTCTGGACCACACTGGATTGAGTTATGATATGAGTAGAACAAGCTAACAGGAAGGATTAAACAGAAGTGCACATATGATACAGAGGAAAGATCTATAAGACTTGGCCTGATGAGTCATCGAAGATCTGGTAGACTATCGATTGTGTGAGGCATATACAGGATGTTACAGGCTGCTGTACGGGATTGTGGTGGGTAATAACTTTAATATGAACATACTGCAGGCTTGATATCTAAATGAAGAGATCAGGAGCTCCTAGGCAAAAGTATTAACTATTAGCTATTACTGATGCCTTGGTGCACCATGCTTTGGTAGTTAGTCTCCAGGTAACGGCAATTCAAATCAGTGCTATTGCTGATTGACATCTGTGTATTGCTCTGATCCTAGATCAGTCTGACATGCTGTAATTATCTATATAAAACAGGGGTGTCCAATCTTCTTCACGCAAAGAGCTGGTGTGGCTGCAGGTTTTCATTCCAGCCAAGCAGAAGACTCGCCAATTGATTATACAAGTGGAATCAGGCAGGCTGCTGGTTGTTTAGAATGAAAACCTGCAGCCACTCTGGATGGCTGCGGATAAAAGTGGACACCCCTGATGTGAAAGGTCAGTCATACACCGATCAGCCAGGACATTAATACCACTGACAGGTGAAGTGAAAAACATTGATTACCTTCATCTACAGCAGCATCTGTCAAAGGGGTGGATATATTAGGCAGCAAGTGAATAGTCAATTCTCGAAGGTGAAGTGTTAAACCCAGGAAAAATCGACAAGCCACTTTGACAAGAACTGAACTGTGAAGGATAGACAACTGGGTCAGAACATCTCCAAAACATCAGGCTGGTCTTGTAGGGTTTGTCTGGTATGCAGTGATCAGTACCTACCAAAAGTGCTCCAAAAAAGGACAACCGGTGAACTGGTGACAGAGTCATAGGCATCTAAAGGCTGTTGCATGACCAAATATTTGAAACCATTGTTTTTAATGGAGGTACGCACACTGGTGTTTTGGTGCATGGTGGCACTCAAGAACTCCTGAAATTTACATAAATTTAATTAAATTGCAACAATTGCAATATTTTAAAAGAAATTTCAGTAGGTTGGCTCTGTACAGCTTATTCCTGCTTGCAAGAACCTCCCTTGTAGGTGATGGATGAGGAAAAGCTGATTAATTAAGTGGTGAAATACCTAGAACTATATACCACTAGTCACAAATAACCATAAACCAGATGTGAGCCACATATAGTGGCGCAGAATATCGGGTCTGTCCATTGAGGCCTTACCTCAGAACGTACAGGACTTAAAGAACCTCCTACTAAGGTCTTGGGCCTTCTCGCCACAAGGGCCACCTACTCAATATTAGGCAGGTGGTATTAATGTTATGGCTGATCAATGTGATATTGTATTGGTAATACCTTGTGTTGGAGTCATGTATAGTGCATAATGCTGACCGTGTTAGTGTGTAAGTATGGAGTATGTAACCCTAAAGTAGCACAATCCAGCATGCTAACGTTCTAATGATGAATGTAAGTTAGTAGCCTCCGTGATGCAGCATGATGTCCCAGGTGTAATGATTGTATTTGCTGTTGGTAATATTGGCAATTCTACTGAACTGAAGTTTCACTTTAGTGATCATCACAGAGTGCAGGCAAACATATCCTCATTCCAATTTCACTCTCTCACACCTATATTGAGCATTCACCCGTGTACATGTTTACCACCAATTGAATTTGTCTCATGTGAAAGCCAAACGTCTCCCATCTCCCTGGACATTAGACGTAATGAAAGCCAAACGCCACTTGTCGGGGGGTGTCGGAAATGATGCGACTCAAATGAACCTGCCTCCCAGTTAAATGCTGTCACACTTCACACTTCATTATGGCTGGCGCGGCAGAGGTGGCAGGCCGCTGAATGTAAATGGCGCACGCTCTGTCGGGAGCGGCAGGACAGGGAGCAGGGCTCATTAGGGACAAAGACCGCACTCTTCCCACGCTGCACTGCATTTTAATGCACGCCTGGGACAGTGAGCGGAAATACACCTGCACCCGTATAGCTGCCAAAACGACCATTTAGGGTATGACTAGACTCACTTACTGTACATATGTTCTTAAATGAAATGTTCATTGGAGCGAAGCCACAGAAGAACCAATTTCAGTTCCCTAAAGAAGCTTTCAGTGGACGACTCTTTTACAGATCTATCTTTGTAAATTAGATGAACCTTTTTTTGAGATTTGTTGGAGTAACTGTCTCTAATGTCCAGGGAGGAAGGGTTTCTACTTTATTTGGGAGCATTACTGTGACGATTGAATTGCATTCAGCGACAAGAATGTTAGTGAGGTCAGGATGTTGGATGATCACCACCCCACCTCATCCCAAATGTATTGGATGGAGCATCAACCATCACTTCAGAGAACACAGTTCCTCCACAGCTCAATGCTGGGCCTTTATTCTCCTCTAGCCCACACCTGGCATTAGTCATGGTGCCAACAGTCTCATGTTTACCGGGACTAGACAAGCTGTGTCAGCAATGGGTACAACTTAAAGTAGCTGAATGCATTCATTAGAATGGGTGTCTACAAACATTTGGACATGTAGTGTTTTTTACAGTATTTTACACAGTGTCAGAAACCGTGTGATGAATAGCTGCCAGAACGATCATTTAGAGCATGAGTAGACTCGTTCACTGAGCATGGAGAAAGCACATGAAAGCAGGTACCATATGCTTTTTTAAGGGTTTTAGCTCTTCCATGGTCTTTCTCATGGAAATCAGTCAGTCGGATAGGCTACTTGTTTGTCGAGACTATAGCCGTGTGCTTATGGAGTGTGAAACAGTGTTACATAAAATGAATACAAGCTAAAGAACACATGTGATGTGCTGTCATCGGGAGGCTCACTGTATTGTCAGCCTTAACAATGGCATGACAAAATTATTCAACCCCATGTCAGCCTTAAAAACAGCACAGAGCTCAGTCTGCTGAAATCTAGTGGCGTCTGATGTGCGAGATGGGGAAGTGTGGAACTTTTAGCACGATTAATGGGAGGGCACCCTTTTGTAGCCATGACAGGCTTGACAATTTTACACTCGGCTATAATTGCCTCTCGGAAGTGTGGGAGATCTCCCCCCCCCTCCCCCCTTTTGACTACGAAGAGTGTAATTTTTGAGTGCAGACGTTAAACATTGAAGGGCCGGATAATTAGAGGAGTGTCATACGGGCGTGCGGGAGATGTTTATTGGCATGGGAGGAATATCTGAAATGTCATGAATGTTTTGGGAGGTCTGCTGAATGATGTGGACATCAGTGAGCACAGCTCTTCTCACACACTGCTTGAGAACACCGCTGGGATATTAATAGCTTTGAATCTTATGCATAAATCAGAGTTTTTTTTTTTTTTTTAATAATAACTATAACTACAAACCCCAAGTCCGGGCAGGGCTGAATGAGGGCTCGGAGAATAATGTGAGCAGTGTGTTAAGCCCTGCCGTACAAATGTGCGCTTATTTGCTATGGAATGTTCCATCTGTGCCTTGTTGAAGACTAATTAGGTTCTCAGGGATATCGCATATTACACAGCGTGACTATCGCGCAATTAGATGCCATGTCCTATTTGCTCTGGACAGACTGAGTGACCAAGACCCCCTCCGTCTGCGGTTCTGACTCTCTGGTCTATCTGTGGTCTGATCTCTCCTCTGTAATGGGCTTGTTTGTGGAAGGAGGATTCCGGGATAAATCTGATCACAGACAAACTCCTGTTCTCTACCGAGACTAAAACAAAAAAACGCTTCTCCATCCTGCTCATCTTGCTTAATGTTATCTAGTGTCATCAGCAGCTGCTTTTGTCCAGTATGATGGTTGAGAAAAGCTGGGTTAAGCATGAGAAGTGGGTTCAAAATGTCAATATGGCAGTGTCTTATAGTGTTTCCCATGGGTTTAAAACATCCATGTAGGGTATTTGGATGGTGCTCTTATCCAGAGGTAGGAGAATATAATAGTGTTGCCCAAGGATTCTTATTGGTGGACCTGCCTGCAGGGGATTCAAACCCAAGTATGCCACATGGAAGTAGGTGTTTTACCCACCATGCTACACCAACCGCCTAATGGCTAGTGGGTCTCTGGGGGCCTTGGTCTTGCTCAAGAATATACTTTGCAGCCCAGAGTTGAGTAAAGGGCTGGTTATTGGCAGCAATTTAACAATTTGATTTGTTGAGAGTTGGACATGGCCTATTATCGATAACTAATATTTCTATATTGATTAATACATATTTATATATTTGTCCTTGACTGAGTTAGTACACCACAAAACACTAATTAGGTCCTGTTTACACCTGCCATTGGTTTCGTATCTGGATGGTCTCTGGATCTACTTTGACCGAAGTCTGTTTACACTTGTCATTAAAATGCATCTTTAGTGTACTGTGTAAAAAGTTCACCAACACAGTAGAACAATAGATAGTTCTTGCATTTCCATAATTGCTTTATAAGAAAATGCCATTCTGTTTACTCTTGTACCGAAAATGGATGAAACCTACATTTGAATGTTATTTGAGCGATCCAATCATGATCTGATCACAATAAGGGGTGTTGGGGGTGTTTACTCCTGGCTTTTCATTCAGACTCAGTGAAATCCAAACATGATCCGATCACCAAAAACACAGTTAATGTCGTGTCATTTGACATTATTATTGAACATTTTAAGTAAGACTAGACAGACAATTTACAAAACAACTGATCTTCAGTCTTCAATCTGTTCAAGCTGATGTTGATGTTAAGGACTCTTTGTTCCCACTGACACATTCCAGTCTAGCTCCGTAAAATCATTAGGCCAAGTCTTGAGATTCCTCTGTCCAATGTTTCAGAAGTCCTAGTCTTTGTCGAGGTGTTCTCTGAGAAAGGTTTTTATTTATTTATTTAATTATTTATTTATTTATTTTTGACAACAAGAGGTTTCCTGGTCTCTTTCTGATGGTAGGTGCTGTAATTTGACACCAGCTGTTCATTAGGAGCCACCTGTAGGTCCCGTGATGACATTTTAGTATTGTTGGATGCTTCTTTACATAACTTTTGGTCTCATCTTGGGCTGAACTTGCTAGCATGGCCTGATCTGGCCATGTCGGTCAATTGTTTCACTCGTAAATGATTTGGCAGACAGTGGAATGGCTGATTTCTGGTTGTTCAGAGCTCTTCTTAAACCCCTTCCCAGAGTTCTCTGCATCTACAACCGTCTTTCTGAAGGCCTCATAGAGCTTTGGATCTGGTCATGTTGATCTTTACCTCTCACTTCAGCAATCAAGTGCAAACCAGACCAAATTTCTGAGGTTTAAATAAGATAGGGCCTATCAGAATCCTCCATAACCCTGTCCTAATCATCTGCAGCTGATGAGGAGCACCTGATTCTGATTTTAGAGATTTTAAGTAGTAATAAATGTGGGGTTTCCTTACAGAAAAATTACATTTCTATTAATTACAGTTTACAAACAATTCTTCAGGTTTATGTGTTTAGTTAAATTACCTCCATTTTTCAATACTGTTTAAATGCTGTTTTGTCTATATATCAAATCATATTTAGTGAAAACATTTAGCAGAAAAACATACTACATATATTACTTTCTACATATAATGTGTATTAAAGACTTAACGAAATGGAAGCTTTATTGTTTATCTAGTGCTGTGTATAATATCATATATCATGAAGTTCCTGCCAATACCCAGCCCCAGTAAGCAGCCTGCCCCATAAACAGAGTTAAGTCTCAGTGCTTTTGGCTTAAGATTGCCTCTTTTTGAGAGTCACTTGCCAAGTAGAGGTGTCCTAGTTTTGAAAAAAAAAGAAGATTTATGCAAGATTTGCCTTCACCAGTGGAACTAAACATTCCCCCGGGGTACAACTCCTATTCTTACCAAAGCACACAACAACAACAACAGCAGCAACATAAAAAAGTAGGTATGTGTGCAAAGAGAAACTCAGCCAAAAGAACATCACTTTTGCCTCTGCGTTCCAGCTTTATTTGTGGCTGCCTGTGGTGAGTTTGTTAGTGGAGTAACTTTGTTTACTGGGTTATTCTCTCTAAGTGTCAGTTCTGTCAGTTTTTTCCCCTAAATGGAACTAGGCTAACGAGAAGCAATGGCCTTACTGAGGCGCTTGTAGTAGTGTGATTTATGCAGTGGATGTGGGACTATGAGAAAGTTTTGTCAGTGTAGATGACATCCGCCTCAGCACACTTAACCCTCTTATTTTCTATTGCTCTGTGAATGTCTTGAGCTTAATGGATTGTTTGGCTTGTTAATGGCGTAAAGCATATTGCTGTCTACAGTTTATTGTCTCTATTTCTTATATATCATTGCTGTCACTCAGAAACCCTGTGTCTCCAAAATACCAACTTTGCAGGAGAAGGAACATCTCTTAACTTTTAATGGAAGCCAATGTAGAAAGATTTTAGTCATTTTGGAGCATTTCTATTGGTTCATTCGTCATAAAATTTCGAGACAACGTTAAGAAAAACTGCCAGACTCACATTATGTCAAAAAGTCAAAAATGACAAAAATTGAGATACAAGGTTTTAGTGTGACAGCAACAATATATTGGGCATGCATGGTGCACTATGTGCATCATTTTATTTGCTGATAAATGTGATTATCCTTATTATTATTATTATTATTATTATTATTATTATTAGTAGTAGTAGTAGTAGTAGTAGCAGTAGTAGTAATAGTAGTAGTAGTAGTAGTAGTAGTAGCAGTAGTAGTAATAGTAGTAGTAGTAGTAGTAGTAGCAGCAGTAGTAGTAGTAGTAGTAGTATTAATAATGATATTACACATGGAGACCAGGGTTTGATTGCTCCTTGGGTTTAGCACCATAATGTTGTACCAAGGGAGAATACCACAATAAAAGTCCTCAGGTAAGACTGCCAATAGTGTATAGTACTAGTGTTATTAAGAACATTTGCTAAACAATAACTCTTTATTAATTTTATTGCTATCTATGGCCATGCCTGTACAAAATAAATAAGTGACATTCAGGAATGTTTAACCTGTGTGGCAGCTGTGCAGCACTCTTTGCACTTCATATACACATATATAACTAAAAATATATAAACAAGTGAAGTTCACCTATCAATATTGGAGCCGGCCAATATAAGGCCCCATTTACAAAGGCTTTTTTAAATAGAAAAACAAACCAATTGCCATTAATTTGAAAGTGAACAGTGTGTTGATAAACAGCAGACAGCAGCACATTAAAAAAACGTCACATTAACTCGCTGTAGTCTGTTAAAGCACACCAGGGTTATAAATGAATGTAGCATTAGGGATCTCGCCCAAGGACTTGTAGTGCTTGTCAGGCACTACATTCATTCCCCCCACAATCATTACATTTGGTTAGAGTTCCCGATCTTTGCATTGCAGCTACATTTAATCAAAATAGCTAAAATTGCTGCAGCAGCTGCTGAAGACAGTACATTCACAGAGATAAGGTGCCTTATTAATTAATTCATTGCATTTTGCATTTGCATTTTGTTATGATGTAAAAGCAAACATGGAAATCATATTTTTTCATCATAGTTTTCATTAACAACATTAACCCTGCAGAGTGTGTGTTCCTCTATCTAGTAACTCACTCCTTCTTCATTTGTGTGTGTGTATGTTTGTCCATGAGACTGGTTGTGGAGTAGCGGTGGCGGTGGGCCAAGGAGCGTGTCAAATAGCATTAGCCCACTGTAGAGCCACACACGGGTGCTGGGATTTGAGGGGTTCTGTGCTGGGAGGGAGGTGATAGTTGGAGCTAGATTAGCCGCTGGGCTGCAGAGGAGGCCGAGTGGCTTAGCCCTGTACCCTGGGGTATTGAGCTGCGAGCAGGAGTGAGCTTTTCCAACAGCTCCAGGCACCTCATGACTGCTAGATACTACTGAAGGCGGATCTTGGACACAATTGAATGAAGTAAATTCACTGTGTTGCTTATTTATTTTTTCTTTTTGTTTTTTCAGTTTACTAGTGTGATCATCTAACACTTCCAGGATAGGAAGTCAAGGTCTACAGCTTCTGTAGCCTGGCTGATATATTATATATATGGCTCACTGTAAATAATTCATTCCTAATCTGAAACTGCTTCTATCGGTAGGCCCCGATATCCTGTCTAAGGAAAGCCTTGTAATTGAGATTTCAACCTTTTATTGTGTAATTATTTTTAGTCATTTCTTTCTCTTTGGTTTGACATCATGAATTTCAAATGAAGACAGCTTCTCCTAACGAGGTTTTAATGAGCCTTTAAGACATACTTTATCATAGATGAATTTACTGTGATTTATTTATCAATTAAACTGGAAAGAAGAGGAAATGTTAATGCTGCTACCAAGACGAAGGAGAGCCGCTTGAGTTCGGTCATTAACTGGGGCAGAAATGTAAGAATTCTGCTGTATCTTTTCATCTACATGCTTGGGTCTTATCAAAAGGGATTTTAATGGTGGGCTTGTGACATGCCTTAATTCTACCGAGTGTCCTTCTAGATTCCCTGAAGTTTCCCCTTAATTCAGCCACTGCCTAATTATTCATTTACTTTAGCCCTTAATGGCTTCAGGCTCTGCACCTCAAAGGCTCTTTCAGAACCTTAGATGTGATAAAGACTAATATTAGCATTACATCTCTAATTTGAAAACGTACTTTGCTTTTGTGAGTCCCTGTCAAGTGACTTGCAAAGTTAGCTCTGAGTAGTCACACAAATTTGAAACCAATTAACATGGCGGTGTGCAAACTGGAGCTCAGAAATCAAATGGAAATAGTGTGTCTCTAGCATGATTGAGTTGCATGTATGTCAGAAAGATATGCACAGTGCTTTAGAAAGATCCAGATGTTCTGTATGTTGCAACCATACCAGCATTACAACAGGCCTAAGTCACACGCCAAACTGGGTTTTACATAGCGATGCCCAACCTCAGTAGTCCCAGTCCTCTTATATTGAATATTGGCCAATATCAATCAGATCTAGTAATACTAATACTGCCAGTTTGATTTATGAACATTATTATGAGCTGAAAATTAATACATTGCAACAAATTAAAGTTTTTCAGTATTTATGTTCTAATTTATTCAAGAGATTTTAGGATTTGGCTACCGGTTACTGTATGGAATTACCACCCCTGGCTTGGATGACACAAGTGAGACGTCGTGGCATGGTCTGTATTAGGTTACAGAAGGTGTTCATTATAGAGGCTAACTGGTCAATTTAAATTGCTCTCACTGGAGTTGTCGTTCCCCTCAGGCATCAATGGCCCATTAAGCACCACTTTTATACTGTTGGGAGACTCTCAATGCGCAAGAAGCCCATTCTCAGTGCACCTTCACTTCGGTGGCTTTTAAAGATCCCACAAAGTGGGCGGTTTCCAAGATGCAACCACCCTTCGCCCACTGTCATATTAGGATAGTATGACCACACCAGATTTTGGAATGAACTCTGCTGGGTTTGCTGCACATATAAAAAAGCGAGCACACCAGTCAGTTGTAGCATGACGATTTGTCAGGGGCAAAGAAAAACAATAATTTTGTGTGATGTTCCAGAGCCACCGTAGTGAAGGTGTACTGATTGAGTGCCTCCCAAGCGCACAACAGTGGTGCCCCACAGGCCATTGTTGCCAGAAGGGAACGACAACTACACTGAGTGGTACAGAGCAATCGGTATGCCACTGTGGAGCAGTTAACCTCTATAATGAACACCTTCAGTCACCTAACACAGTCCATGCTGCAATGTCTCGCATCATCCAAGCCAAGAGTTTTTACCTGCTTGAAAAAATGAGGGTCACCCTCAGTGTATTTTGAGTGAAAATAAAAGTTGATTGATCAATTGTTTAATTGACTGGCTGACTGATTGATTTATAGGGCTTAATTGAGTTTAAAAAGTTGTCCACTGGCTGATGCAAACAATAGACAGATCACTAGATCAGATCGTTAAATTACATCAGCTAAAATGATCGTTACCAAACTCACTATTCATACCACTTGTAGCTGTTATGAAACATTAATGGCTGCATTCCCATTAAACACAAACCACACATCACACGCTAAATGAAGCTGGTACTGTAGGCCCAGTCGTCATAACTCAGCCTCCACAAATGTCGCTTAAAACAAGCCTCTGTGCTTCGCTTTAATGATGCTGGATGGTTTGACTGCCTATGTTTTGCACAGACACTTTTCATCTGAATTGGCCAGTTGCCCATAAATGTGTCTTTCAAACGGCGCTCGATTCAGTTTTGATCATGGAGAGGCACAAAATGGAGCTTGTGGGATCAAACGCGCAGCGGTCTTAATATAGCAAAAGTGCAATAACAAAATCCCACTCGTCTTTTGATTCTGTTGATGCAGAGAAAAGCGGTGGAAGTGGCTGAGCTGAAGGAAGCTTTTGCAACAGTGTGGGTGTGTGTGCCTGTGCCTGTGCCCATGCTTTTGGGTTTGCTCAGCTGTTTTCTATAGCGGCCTTCTTTCAGAACTGGAGCAGCTTTAAGCATTACATGTTCACTGCCTGGAGTAAAATACAGAGCTGTGAAAAAGTATTTCTGCCCGGTTCTGTTTGCCTATTTGTCACATTTCAATGTTTCGGATCATCCAGCTTGTTTTAATATTATAACTTATAATATTAACTTATATTTTTTTATATAAAAAGTTAAAGTCAACACCAGTAAACACATCATGTAGCTTCATTCCATTCCAATGATCTTTCCATTTTAATGAAGATCACCCATGGGAAAGCAACCAGCTACTAAATCAACCAATTAATCAGATTTAATTGATAATTGGGTTCAGTTTCTCTAACCACGCCCAGACATGACTACTGCCAGACCTGCTGTGTATAGACATTACTTATAGAATAGAACCTGTCTGGCAACGGGAAGCAGGCTAGAGGGTCTCAGACAGCAGCATATGATGCCACGTTCTTAAGATGCGAAACATTGAAATCTACCAAACTGTAAAGGATAGCCATTGCTAAGGCTCCAGCAAACCTCCAGCAAACCACAGTAAGAGCTATCCCAGGATTGACCGGCCTACCAAAATTTCACCAAGAACGAACTGATGACTTGTCCAGGAAATCACAAAAGAGCCCAGTTGAACTTCTAGAAAACTCAATCCTTTACTTGACTAAGTTAAGGTACGTTCCACAGTAAAAAAAAAAAAAAAAAGACACTGTGCTTACTCTACATGTCCAAATGTTTGTGGACAACCTCTCTAACAAATGCATTCAGCTGCTAGAAGTTGCACCAATTGTTGACACAGATGTGCAAAAGCACATACACACATACAGCTTGTCTAGTCCTTGTAGAGATGTATTGCCAAAAAATAGGACTCTCTGGAACAAGAATGTTCTCTGGAATGATGATGGTGCTCCATCCAATACTTTTGGGATGAAATGCGGAGTTGAGGTGGGTTGGTGACAAACCAATGCAATCCGATTCTTACAGCAATGCTCTAAAATCTAGTAGAAAGCCTTTTTAAATATCCTTGATTTTGGAATGAGCAGGTGTCCCAATACTTTTGTCCATATTGTATAAATAAGTCTCAAACTACTGCTGACCAAGAAAAACACAATGGCTTGTATCACATTTAAATAACAAAAAGCTAAACATCTAGATGTCCCGTAAGACGTTTGGGATAAATGTCTGTAGACTGATGAGTCAAAGGTGGAACATATTTGGGAAGACACAGCTCCTTTTATTGATGTAATTAGAGGAAATTGGGAAGGGGCAGATTTTCACAGCAGTGTATACTACAATGAACGTGTACCAAGTACTAATCTTGTGGATGCCCCCTCTGCAACAGTTTATGTGTCTTTTATGCAGATCCACATTAACTGCAATCAGAGTGTGTGAATATTTCCATCCATATTAAACCACTATTACAGCTTTTTATTGCAGGCGGAATAGTAAGCACATCAATCTTGTATACATGCAGAGTTCTTTCAGTGCTTTCAAGCAAACACACACTTGCACATACACACACACAGTGTGATATCTCAGAGAGCAGACAGAGAGCCGAGTCCATTAGTCTCAAAGACAGTCATTAATAATGGTCAGGTTAATGAACAACAGTGACACACTGGCTGGGAGTTGCATGTTTCTGTGCAATAGGTAGAACACAATATGTGCTGTTTGGTTTGTGCAGGAAAGCAATAAGTTTCTGTATAAGCACAAACAGGACGCATACTCTCATAGGCTTATATACTTATTATATACTTGCAATATTGTTGCTGATGTCTTACTCCTGCTCTTGAGCAAGACACAGCGGAAGCTTACGCAGAGCTAAGCCCTCGGACACCAGCATTTCATCTAGCGCGTAAATGTGCTCACTCTTTATGCATGCAGTTATTACTTTAATCTTTTCCCTGTGCTTAAATCTCACTCCAGGGTTGTGGGATAATTGGAGCAGACTAAAGGTGGCACTGGAATGAAAACGTGAGCGACGGCATGCCTAAAAGTAGGAACCTAGATTGACGAAACCAATCTAGGTTCTAGGTTTGATTAGTGATTCAATGATATGGAATTTCTGCTGATAACCACTAATGAACACACTTTTGTTGCCAATGCAGATCTCTGTGATGAAGTTTTTCATTTGTGATGTGTTAAAACACCAGTACTTCACACTACAGTCCAAATACATTAGAGACTAAAGTCTCAAGCATCTGAGAAAATGTCTAAAGCTGTTGAGCTGAGCTTTAACTGGTTATTTATTCAAATAAAGTCTAATATGAGAATTAATGTGAATCGATATAAATGGTATGAGATGGTTCTGTGTGTATGTGTTAGCTTTACCATTTTCTAAGATCTCCTAAATGGTTATCGTAGATCCTATTCAGTTTTTCCAGATTTAATTCTTACCAATTCCCACCCACAAACTGGGGCACCCAATGCTACCAGCACAGAGAAGGTAAAGCCTATCACATGCGTCCAAAGTGAATGTGAATTCAATCACCATGTCTTTTCAGATGGCCGCTAATGCTACGTCACTGGACAGCTGGACACGCTTGAAGGAGAACACTCAATTAAGCTAAAAGCTATATCAGCTAAAAGTTCAGATCAGTTTTTCATGAAAGTAGATCAGGTGAGCTGCTGGAGGAACTGAACAAATCCATACAGTGTCTGGAGGTCATAGAGAAGATCAGCACCCAAACCTGTGTTCTTCTAAACACCATATCAATAATACCATTAGAAACCTTTGTTTGTTGCTGTATTCATGTTGTTTTTGTTGTAGTGTTGTACAGTGATATATGACTTGAAAGGTTTTACTGGTCCAAACCCAGTTAAATTTCATTGACCAACCAACGATGCCACACCACTCATCACATTTACATTCATGACATTAAGCAAGATGCTCTTATCCAGAGCGACTTACAAAAGTGATTAGTAATTCACTCAGAGTAGCCAAAGCTAGTGTCAATAGACCCCAAATTCAAGGCACATTCCAGTAACATGAATATAGACTTAAATTTACATTATGCAAAACCTGTTCATGAGAATGAGACACACCTGTTTAGAGGATAAAGCCTCATAACTGAGAGCACACACCCAAGGGAATGGTCTTGTGGTCTAGTGTTTTTGACTGTTTTCAGGCACATTTAGTAGATTCGTTCATCCAGGTTTGCTTGCTCCCCCTTTCATTTGAAATAGACTAAGCAAACACTACAGTGGGCCTGTTTTATTTCCCCACCTATTTTTGGAGTATTCGATTAACACAGTAAACTCCGAAAGCACCCATATCCTGAGGCCATCTTAAATGCACTTGAAAGGTAATTGTGGTAATTAGGGCTGCACAATGTTGGAAATTTCCACCAGATTTCACCAGAAGTCAATGATCCAACATATGCAGCTTATATGATATTAGTAATGCACTCTGTGTATCCAATATTGGAGTAAAATAAGATATAATCTGCCTATGGTTGATCTCTCATGGGAAATAAGAAGTACAAATTTTCCTTTTGTATCAAACAGTGACTGTTTTTAATGTAATTTGACAGTGCACATGACATTGCATGTCCTGCGATGTGACTATTGCACATGTGCACATTTCAATAGCAATACTAAAACAATATATTGTCCAGCCCTAGTGATGATAACGATAATGAGCTCAACATCGCAGCAGGAATCGCATAACTGCAGTATTGCAGTAGGGTAAGCGCCATAAAAGCTTGCGATATTAATGCTCTGTTGAGTGCTCTCGAAAGAGGTGGGTCTTCACTTGGCGTGCAAGTGATTCTGTTGTTCAGACACTGAGTCCTGAGAGATGGTGGACTGTCAAGCTGCACCGTACTTCTGGTGATGTCATGAGCAACACAGTCACCCGATTTAAATAGCAATGACAACATGAGGGACTGTGTCATGAAAGAGGTCTGTGGACCACAGTGAGAAATGTGTGGGAAGCAGTGTATATAGATCACTTTAAGAGAAATTGATGAAAACCTGAACTAAATTTTGAACGTGAACTATTCTATTTGACTGCTGGTTTAGATTGCACGGTTTATTACACTTCCAGTGCTATTGATGCAGCATTCCAGGGCAATTGCAGCATTAGCAGTCTTGCCCAAGCACTCATATTGGCCTGAATGTAAAATCAAGCCTTTAGTGTTTGGGGGTCCCACTATTATTCAAGCCTAGCAACTATAAGCATGTCAGTTTTCACAATCTAAAAATATATATATATAGTCTTGAATGTCTCATGTGGTGTAATAGAGTTGAAAGCTTTCTCACAAGATCTTCTCACAAGATGCTTCCAGGCCACTTTAAGCAATGGTGGTTAATCCCCGATCTACCCATCTCCTCCCACTCTCTCCGTCTAACACTCCTCTTCCAGAGACGAGCGTCACTCTGGAGGAGACATGGTAACCTTTGATGTGTGTTCAAACTGACACGCTCGCTTCCCCGGAGAGCCGTGCACACCCCTCTCTCTGCTTACGCCTTCCCCTGTGTCTTTCCCCTCGAGCAGCACCCCCTAGAGGCCTGGCTACAACTTGCGCCTCTCCTGCTAACAAGCAGCAGGAAGTAGGACAGCCAGGCCGGCAGCAGTCACTGTTTTACCCACCGTGGAGGGCCAGGAGTTATTATTATGCAAATGCATGCACGTTTCGGGGAGGGCGGGGCAAGTCTGGTGAAGATGAAGAATTGTGGATAATTAGCAGAGAAGGCATTTTGTTTGAACCCCAACAATTTCGACTTGGGATGCAGGAATTGGAAGTCGGTTGATAAACAAGCAACAAACAACATTGAAGGGAGGGTGGGGGGAGAAAAACAAGGCTTTCATGTGGAGAGCACACCCAGATAAGGGTGCAGGCTCATCAGCTGCTAGTGAGTTGTATAGAAACAGCTGCTGAATTAGAGTCGCTCTGAAGTGATTGTCTTCAACCCTTTAATTGCAAATACAGCCTGATATGAGGGCTGGTGCGAGTGCAGACCAATTGTAGTAAAACTGCAGCGATTATGGAAGATGGTGGGTGCCTGTGGGTGGCTGGGTGTGTTTGTGTACTCCTTTGTAGGACCAGACAATTAATTGCACATTAATTGAAATCACAATTTTGGATTCCGCAATTAGCGACAGACCACATTTAACATATTGCTTATGACTACTCATACTGTCACTTCCATATCCAAATCCTTGGCTAAGCCCAGGTGCTCCTGTGGTGTGTCAGTTCACAGGTACTTCCACATAATGCACTGTCATGATTACAATGTGTTATTTACCTGTTAATTGCCACCACAGAGCAAATTATGCAGTGGATCTCTCTTGGTAACACCTATCGTGACTGGTATGAATGCCTGATTAAACTGGAGTGCAGTGTGCTAATGCCTGAGGATGTCTGGGTCTGGGTCACGGTTGTGCTCAGTTGATCAGTCCATGCTCCTCCTACAAATTGTTGCGAGGAGGGAAATTCCATTCCAAAATTCTGAAAGTTTATATTCTAGGCTTGTTTTACACAAATAACACTCTTGAGACATGCCAAGTGATGATGGCAAAACGTTTCAATTAATCGGGCTTGTCTGCAGTGTGGACCAAGGTCATGCTTGATTAACCGGGGTTTGGGTGTTGATCCGGGCCTTGCTCAATTAGTCAGGGCTGTGTGCAGTGTGGATGAAGCTTGTGTTCGATTAATCGCGTAACTGTGCAGTCAATCAGGAGTTATGTGAGGTGCTGATATTCAGGAATGTGGCTTAAGGATGTGTGTACGTAATTAATCGGGAGTGTGTGTGTGTGTGTATATATGAGCTGAGAGCAGAGCAGGTGTAGATCAGGTTTGCGTTTGATTAATCAGTGTCTGTGTATGGACAGATTGTGTGTGGGCTAGGGGTGTGCCGAAGCTGTGACGGTGCGTTTGTTGCATACGGGTATCTTTGTTTCCATTCCATTTCCCAGCAATCATCCTCTCGCTCAGAAAAGTGTTTTTCTACCCTCAGGGGCTGCCTTTGCCACATCAAGGTCTCCTTTTGATCTGTGTGGTGTGTATGTGTGCGTGTGCATGTGTGTGTGTGACTACTTGCCCGTGTGCTGCTGATGTATCTCTATGAATGTCTCAATATGTCTGTGTGGGAGAGACTGTGCATGTGCGCATGTTTGGAAACAAAGTTGGAAATGATCTTTGTTAATGTCTCTCAAAGCTCTACTCTCTCTCTCTCTCTCGTTCTCTCTCTCGTTCACATTCTCTCTTTATCTACCTCTCTCTTTCTCTGAAAGGAAACTACCTTTTTAAAGTAGCAGGCCTTTAAGGCACCTTCTGTGGCTTTGAGTGTGAGGAACCTCTTTTAAGGCTGCACCACCAAACACAGTGCTGTGCCCCGCAGTGGGGGGAGCTCTTTCAGATCCTCTGCCTTAAGGAGCACGATACCTACACACACACACACACACGTTCCAAAAGCTCCGCATTATTTGACTGTTTTGGAAAAGCTGGGGAAAAAATTGGAGCAAGAATCTTGCTTAATTATATATGGAAAAGCAATCTCGTTGATTGCATTAATTGAGAGTTCTGCTAATCAACACAGCGTTTTTCCCCCCTTTTTACAATAGACGAAATGTGGGAACGTAATTTTGTAATTGGTTAGGTTCATTTCAAAACTCTGATTACCTATGCAAATGCAGCAATTAGCCCAGCTATTCCGTATGACTAGAGTTAAACAGCTGCATCCTGATCTTGCTTGTGGCTGAGGCGCAAAGGATAATCATGGGGGGAGGAGGGGGGAGCAGGGAATTAATCACGGCCCTTATGAGTCAAACACTTTAAACAGAGCGTGTTTATCAAAGCCTTTAGCACGTTATTCAGACGTGGTGGTTTCGGTGGCACGACCGACGCTTGGAACGTTTGGAATACCTCGACTGAACACATGCTCATTTGCATCTGAAATAGTCACACGCCACCTTAGCGCAAAGCATTTCGCATGCACTAAAGGCTTTGAATCAGGCAGTCTGAAGACTGAAGACGTTACTTGGCAATACCTGGAGCTAGCAGAGCGTGGTAAGCATGGATCATACTACAGCATGGAATGTAAGACCTCAATGTAGGTTCGCATTGAGTAGAGCAGTGCAATACTGGCTAAATACAAAGAGTGAAATATAGGGAATATAGTGTAGGGCTCTACCAATAGCACACATATACAGCAATCAGTAATAGCCTTAAATCCACCTGCCCAATATTGAGTAGGTCCCCCTTGTGCCACCACAACAGCTCTGACCATTCAAGGCATGGACTCCACAAGACCTCTCAAGGTGTCCTGTTGTATGTGGTAGCAAGACATTAGCATGGAGGAGATGGGGCCTCCCTGTCACGGGTTCACCGCTTATCCTTTCATGGACCACTGCATACCAGGATGATCCACAACACATCCTGCTTCCAACACATCAACTTTAAGAACCGACTGTTTGCTTGCTGCCTAATATGCAGGCCATATCCCACCCTTTCACAGGTGCCACTGTAACCAGATAATCAATGTTATCCACTTAAATGGTCTATGTCGTTGGATGGCATTCTCACAGATCAGTATTTCACCTGTTTCTGAAGATCAGAGCTTGAGGGATTTTTGAAGGGCCCGCTCCGCTGCCACAGCCTTGACAGTTCTGTGATATTTTCCTTCAGTTTTGCTTCTTTCCCAACCCTTTTGTTTATTGCTGTCTTCTCGCATCCTCTAGCTGTGGCATGTTGTCTGACATTCTGTTTCTTCCCGTCTTTTGGCATTTCTCTTTGTCCTCCTTGGTGTGCTCCAGGAATTGATGGGACAATATGCACAATTATGTGGCAAAACTCAATTTCACATCCCACCCACTTTAATATGAGCTCCTGCTCAGCCTCTGCCTTCCTTGCACACCCTGAAACACATTTGTAACTGTTGCTGCTATATACATTCGAAGCCACTCTCTTATTCACTTATCTCGCTCATCTCATCCTGTTTTTGCTCACATTTTTGTTGATATCCCATTAAGGGTGATCAGTGGCGATTGTATACAGTCATAGGAAAACAAATTCTGGGGACACCCAATGAAAATCCTTGTCTTTTTTAAACATAATTAAACATATGAAAATGTAGAATGAAATCTTCATTTAAAGAATATTGAGAGATGGAGATAATTATAATATAATAACTAAATGCAGACAACTTAAGAAATGTCTCATAATGTCTGATTTATTTATTTATTTATTTATTTATTTATTTATTTATTTGACAGCATTAGCTAGGTTTCCCCCTCACATGAACATCAAACTTGTTTGGTCTCTTTCTGATGGTAGATGCTGTACTTTTCCCTCAACTTTGGTGAGAGCTACCTGTAGGCCCTGTGATGACATATTCGAATTATTGGAGACTTCTTTACTCATCTTGAATTTTGCTCCTGTACTTGCTTAGACGGCCTGTTCTGCCCATGTTGGCAGTTGACATTGGACCAGCTGATTGTTTTGAGATCTTTTTAAACCACTTCTGAGACTCATATACATCTACAAGTCTTTCTAAAGGCCTCAGAGAGCTCTTTGGATTTGGCTGTGGTGAAGTCCCTAGGTTCGATCACAAATCAAGAGCAAAACTAAATGTCTGAGGATTGTGCTGCGTTGTCGAATTTTCTGTGTTTCAAGAAACTCATTTCAATTGGAACACCCCCCACAAGTGTGATTTCCTATTCAAAAAGTGGGGAGAGCCTCAGTTCCGAATCCAAGATGGACGCACCGCACAACAACAGTAATAAAAGCAGTAGTATTATGCAGTTATTATTAGCACTTCTGTCTAGCACTTGTGTCTTAAGTTATCCAACTTCTATCTGTGGAGGTGTCTCCATGGTGTTTGGATGCGCATACACTGGTATTGCTAACAAATGCTAACCTGGGACTCCAGGATCATAAACCAGTTGTTGTCTTTAACTGAATATTTAACTGGACTACAGTCAACAACATTCCCAGCTCCGACTTCCGAGGTAAATAGAACGTAGCATTAAATAAGACGGACTCCTCCACAATCTTCTCTATCCATGTTGTAATCAATTCCAGCTCATGTGCTGCACCTGATTCTGATTTTAGGCATTTAGGTAGTAATACACATCCTGACTTTATTTTACAATTTTACAAATGATCTTTAAAAGACATTTCTTCAGTATTGTGACACTCCTAATCCCATCCCATCAACACCACCTCCAACCCCACCTTTTCCAACCGGATCTCCTTGGAGCTGGCATGTCCACTCCCAATGTGCGGCAAAGTCTTAGTGAGCCCAATTCTCCAGTTCCCCAGAGCAGATTAGCTTTCTGAAAATGTGTGCGTTGTGTTAAGCAGCTTGCTGAAATCGACAGGATACGGTTGGGGGATTCAGAGTCATCTGTTCTCAGCTTCACTTGTGACATGAATACTCCATTATAAAATGAGCCAATTTATAGACACACAATAGCACATGAAACTGATCTCTTATTCAGGGTTTGCTTTCTCTATTTCTCTCTCTCTCCCTCTCTCCCTCTCTCTCTCTCACATACTGCCAGTATCAGGTGTCAGCTTTTTTATGAGCACCTTTGAGACCTCAGAAGTAAGCTGTTCCTTTTCCATTGGTTAGGCCTAACATTAATGACATCACAGTTGCCATGGCAGCAAAGAAGTTTGGAAACTTAGGGGAAAAAGAAACTCATTGACACGGTCTGACCTTTGAAGATCCTTGGAATGAATGTGCTGCTTCATCCTCATACTGAACATTTGAATATCAGTTGGTTCGCCTCCTACAGCTTCAGGAGCACCTTCCTTGCTGATCTACTGATGAAGAAATTCTGTCCAGCACCTGAATCTTTCCATACCTAATGCATTCGGCATCCGCTGTAACAGAAACACCTCCCTTATAGGTCCACAGGTGCTGTGTAGGTGTACAATTACAGGCTGTAGCTCATCTGTTGAGGGGCAATATATCATCCATGCTCTGCTCCATTTTTCATTGGTCAGTCTCAGAAAATGGGACGACTGTTGAGATGTTATCCTGGATGGTGGATCCTTCTTAGCACAGCACTGACAATGGCATGGTGGACAACACCCAGTAATACCCATACAGGAGCAGTTCTGTTATATTCAGAAACTTGCCACTGATTTAAGGTCTACAACCCAGGTCTTCAGATCTGGACCTTTGAATCCAGTTTCCAGTCCAGTTGTGTGTTCTCACTGGAAGTTAAGGGAACAGTTAATGTAACTGATTGGCGACGTGGTGTCACACCTTCCAAGGATTGCAAAGTCCAGAACTGTGAACTGGATTCAAGGTCCAGATTTAAAGACCTCTGATCCAGAGGAACAGGTATCCCAAACTTCATCAGCAAATAGGGTACTGTCTCTAAATGTATACCAGTAAACTGGAGCTTTTAGGGTTTCTCATAAAGTGGCCAGATAGTGTGTATGGAAAACTGAGGTACTTGTTTGATTCACCTGTTACTTGTTTAGTTTTGTACTTACTGTCACTTTGTCTTTGGAGACCAGAGTGGAACCACAACAGGCTGGTCAAAGTAGAAGATCCCAAGCTTTTATGCTCTGTAATAAAACCAGATAGCAGCTTTATTAAGAAAACGTCAGTCCAAAAAAGAGGTGTCCCAGCCAGGCCAGGTCAAAAACAGGAGGTGCAAAACAGGCCTAGGAAAAGTAAGGGTCAAAATTGGAAGACAATCAAACTAGAATGAAAAGAAAATCTTCTCTAGCCATGTTATAATTAATTCCAGCTCATGTGCTGCACCTGATTCTGATTTTAGGCATTTAGGTAGTAATACACATCCTGACTTTTTGTCTATTTATTACATTTTACACATTATCTTTAAAAGACATATCTTTGGTATTGTGACACTCCTAATCCCATCCCATCAACACCACCTCCAACCCCACCTTTTCCAACCGGATCTCCTCGGAGCTGGCATGTCCACTCCCAATGTGCGGCAAAGTCTTAGTGAGCCCAATTCTCCAGTTCCCCAGAGCACAACAGGATGAAAAAACTAGGGTAAATCCCCCCCAAAAAAACTGTGCAAAAAGGGTCAACCAACAAAGAGACTGCACTGAATAAACAATGGCGATACTTCTCAAAATTGGAGCCAAAAAGATTATAATACAGCATTATTATAAAGGCTGTGTATTGGCAAGAACCTGGCAATGCAATACATATACGGGGGTTACGAATCAATATATTGTGATACTGTAAGCAGGGTATATATTGCGATTTTTTAATCAATCATTTAATAATTTTAGGAAAAGGTCATAGTATAAAAACACACCATCATGTACATAAAATCTTAGTAAAAGAATAAAGAAAGTTTACTGTTTATCCAATCAGAACACTGGAATCTGAAGACAGAGTATAACACTGCTATCTAGTAGCCAGGGTTTAAACACAACACCCCCAATCTGAACAAAGCTGTTGATTTAAAATTGATGTGGATTTGAGAATCAATACATGCAAAAACCATAATATCATGATATTTCAATATATCAATATTTTCTTACACCCATAGTTCATATACAGGTTAACGAAGGCATGGGGAATTAAAAATCAGGTATGGCGTATCGATTGCTGATTGGTAGGTGGTGAGAATAATGTGGCGGACTTGTGTGTCGCAAGACAATTCTGGAAGTTCGAGTCTAAAAGAATGTAAATTTCTATTGGAACGCCTTCTCCTTTAGGCTAGATTAGCCTCAGTTTGCTAGTCACCTAGCCTTTATTGTTATGACAAGCCAAACCTGGTCATAGACATACTGGAACTATAGCTCAGCACTGCACTGTGCCTCTGTGTAGTGTTAACCATTTACATTTAGTCCTACACAGATAGCAGCTTTCAGAGTCAATCACACCCATTTTTTACTCAAGCAGGCGGCCTGTGTACCACCCAACAGCTCGTTCTAGGCTGCGTGTTTTTAGTGCTGCTTCTTGGTGGGAGGTTTGAATAGAGAGGGCCGACTGGCTGCTTGCGCAGTGCTGCTTGACAGGAGCACAAACAGAGAAAAACACCAGGCCACTGCGCTGTGAATGAACCTGCTATTAAGCCCATAAATCACACAGCCACTGATGGATGTGAGCTGTTGGGAGAAATCGCCCTGAGTGGCTGATCTGAAAGCAGTTTTTAGGGCTTTTTTTTTTTTTCTTTTTGGAATGCTTGATAATGGGAGGTGCCAGGGGAGGCCGCTCCCACATCAGCTCTTAGAAAGCTTTTATTCAGGCCATTGTATGTGTGCTGTGCGAAGTAGACATAGATGAAGGAGAAATATAGACCTGACTACCTGCATTTAGACCAGCGCACTAACTAGTACTACTGTCGTTTTGGCCAGCTGTGCCTTTTTTATTCCACATTTCTCTACATTTGGGACTTTGTGTTGAGGAACCCATTGAACATATTCTCTTTATATCTCACGATATGTGTCTTCTGAGCACAAGTCAATTATATAAAATCATATATAAAAAGGTCAATTGTTTAAAACCTATGTAGTTAAAACAAAGCTGTAAAACAAGCCAATTCCAACTCTTAAAACTGTTGTTTCATGCACTTGGTGGCCTCCCTCACTAGTTCTTCTTCTTGCACGGTTTGTGAAGATGGTGGCCTGCTCTACACAGATTTACACATGTGCCATTTTTGATCCACTTCTTACTAATGGATATAATTCAATTCAGTTTTATTTCTATAGAGCTTTTTACAACAAATGTTTTTACAAAGCAGCTTTACAGAGATCCGGGTCCGAGCCCCTTTTGAGCAAGCTAGTGGCAACAGTAGCACGGAAAAACTCCCTCAGGTCGAGAGGAAGAAACCAAAAAGTGAAACCCTTCCCTTTGGATGTGTGAACTGCAGGTGATGTTTATTTTTTTGTTTCCATCCCCTGACTTATATTCTTCAGTAAACTTTATTAGAGTTGTGTGGAGTGTTCTTACCATCTCTATTATGATTATATTAGTGAAGGGATATGATATATGATTATATCAGCTCACCTGAGCAGTAGAACAATCTTATGTGGAGGACGGTGACTTTTTATCAATATTGCATAAATAGTTCTGACTAGAGAAGGATGGGTCTTGGTTCCTCCCAAGGTTTTTTTCTTCAGCTTTAAGGTGTGTGTGTGTAGGGGGGTGGTCCTTGCCATTAAGGTCTTCATTTCTTTTGTTGATCTTCTGTCCTATTACCGATTCCTGTAAAGTTGCTTACTGATGTCAGTTGTAAAAAGCGCTGCACAAATGAATTTCATTCTTTGCCTTCATGGTGTATTTGTAGCCAGGAATACTGATTAATCAGACCTTCCAGACAGGTGTCTTTATACTACAGTCACTTGAGACACATTCACTGCACTCAGGTGATCTCAATTTCACTAATTTTGAGTCTACTAGCACCAGTTGCCTGGACCATTTTTATTACTCATTATATTATTATTATTTTGAATTGACATTACTTTGTAGAAATCTTTGTAGAAAAGTTTCCACTTTAACTAATCCTTGTTAAAAAGGCCCAATTATATTGGCCATGATTCCATTTCCATGCTTTTTAAAGGGGCTGTATGTTGCATGATGAATCCTTGATGTAGTGATGAACAGATTTAAAAAAATACATCAGTCACAAATGAGGGGGAAAAGTACTTGCTAGTGTTCATCACTAATCCCTCCTTTAGCACATTTGACAGGTTAGAGCACAGTTTAGAGTGATGGAAGTGCTGCAGTCCATTTTGTCAGCCATTGATGGACTCATTAGTAAACGGAAGGGATTGAGGGAGGGGAATAGATGAATGCGAGGAAGAGAAATGCCTTCGGAAAGGTGGAGTAGGAATGAAGGGCGATTTTTCTTGTTCGCTTTGAAGCGTGATGGTGATTTAGGAGGTCAGATAAGGGAGGATAAAGCAATGTGCATTATTGATGATGGAGTGATCTAACAGGATGGGAGAGGAGCTTTTACATGATGTTGTATGAGAGCCGGTAGTTTTTACAGTCCAGGAAACAGTCAGCATATAAATAGACCGCCTCATGAACCATTTTTTAATCGCTTTGAAAAATGTTTTAGTATGCACATGTTTTAAAAAGCTCCTTTGTGGTGACTTAGTTGGCCTAGTTTTCTTATTCACTGGCGCCAGCTTGAGTTTAAGATGAACTAATGTAATTTTTGAAGGACATTAGCTGCATGTTTCAGTGTGTGTGTGTGTGTTTCAGTACATGCATAGGCCACCATTCAGAAGTGTGAATTCACCATTCAAACCATTGAAATCCATGTTTTTAATCATTTGAAACCAACTGGGTTGCAGATAAGTGATCTACCTTTGAGTGATGCCATTGAAGAACCACTTTTGGTTCCATAGAGAACCATGTTTGTGAGGTCTATGAGTGTGAATAATCTTTGAAAGGTCTAAAACAAACAAACAAACAAACAAACAAACACAAAACTTGATATAATGGTTCTCTTACATGCACACATCTCTATTACCAACATGGTTCTGTATGGAACCAAATATGGTTCTTCTATGCTATTGCTCAAAGAGCCATTTGAAGCACATTTAGAGTGTTCTAGTCCTGTGCTTCTTCACGTAATTTAAATAATGAGTATGATTAGTTAAAACATTAATTTAAGATATATTATATGTATCCAGAATGATGAAGAGATGGTTATACAGTGACTGACAAAGATGTAGAACATCAATTATGATAAATTAGTATCTAGAATTTCAAAGCAGAATGGATATATACAGACATGTAGGTATTGTTTATCATTTAAAGGTGCCAAAATGTGCATGTATTGAATATCAACCATTGTTATTTTATGTATACATTGTAAGTATGTGACTTCGGTTGGGGAAAATGCTCAAATATTGTTTAACAAGTCCATTTACCACCCTGTTATTTTGCCTCAGAACTAAACATGCTGATTTTCCTATTTGATTTTTCTAATATTTTTTATTGGCTGGTTTACATCACTGTGGCACAGCTGCATAACATAGCTTCATTTTAACACTGTAACAAACATGAAATATTCCACTGGATCCCCTCAGCACAATGTGCCGGCTGGCAAGATGAAGAGATAGTAATCGGGTTAGCTTTTAGTCTTGCTCCCACTCACTTTACCAGGGTTGGCTTTCTCGAGTCTAGAACAACAATACTGTACTCTCCTTTCTGATGTGGGTTTCGCTCCAGTTTGTTTCAGCTGATGTAGTCCAGTTTGTTTTGGAGAGAGCAGATGATGGAGATAGGAGATGGGAAAAGCTAGCATCAGCTAGTGTTGGCTTTTAGCATAGGGCAGATCCCTATTTGCTCTCTCTGACTTTTGCTTTGTCACATGCCGAGTTTAGGCTTCCCCTCTGTGGACGCTGGTATAGGAAAAGCCACGGTCACAAGGCCTCGTTCACATAGTAACCAATATTCCCATAACCATCACAGTCTGGAGGTGATGCACTGCTCTCCAGTATCCACAACCTGAATCCTGAAATCACTGTCGCGTTTTACCTTTCTGTCAGCTTTGACTAGGGCTAAAGCTAATGAGCTGGGTTCATGTAAATATTGGGGCGTAAATATAACGAGTCAAGGCTGTTACACAACAGTTTTGGGGGTTTGCTGGGTTTTCTTTTGTAGGGTTTTCTTTTGAAGGAGAAGAGGACAGTGTTTGAGGTTCACCTTATGTCCATTCCATGTACCGAACTCTTATTACTCAATCATGCCAAGGTAAATACAGTATGACTTTATAGGGCTGCTTTAATACCTTCATGTCCCCAAAATACTGGAAATATTGGATGAAATATCTACAAATACAAATTCAATGGTGAATGTGTGCTTGCGTGTAGTGTTGTGTTGAGGTTTGTGTGTGTGTAACACACCCAGCATCGGCCTGGGAAAAGGATGGATGGCTGTAGGACAGGTAAGTGATGATGTCTCAGTGCTAGTGGCTCTGCTCTGACTGATGGCCTCAGCCTGCAGATAAATAAGCTAAAGGCTGTACGCCTGAAGCCAGTCAACACGCATTTGTGCAGGAACCTGGGAGTATTCCACTACATGTTACACCCTCACCTCTCTCTCTCTCTCTCTCTCTCTCTCTTGCTCCCTCTCCCCTCCTTCACTCCTCACACTCCACACACACTTATTACATGCACACGACCAGCCCCGGCTCAGGGCAGAGACACAGCAGCCATCATTTACAGGAATATGGTGTGAAATCGATCTCATGGAGGACCTTGCTCAGCTAGTAAATCCAGCTGCTGGAAGATTTATTCTTGCCGGTGAGCGCGCGAGCTCCATTGTCACAGAATATATGTGTGCGGTAAATATAGGAATTTCATCAGACTCTGGAGCGAGGCTGCGTGCTTTAAATTCAGTCCTCTAAATGACTATGTTTTGCACTTTGCACTAAAAGCAATTGCATAAAGGTAAAGAAAAATGAGCATGCTAAAAATTGAATTTCTGGTCTGATTATACACAAAAGAGATCTGCACCCCATGCATTTCACAATAGGACATTTGCATCATCCATCCATTTGTGCGCGTGTGTGTATTGTCAGTTTATTAGGTAGACTACACCTGCCTTGTACTGAAACTCACTGGCCATATAAGTGCACTTTGTAGCAGTTATTGTATAAGACTGCTGACTGCAGCTCATGTATTGCTGTGCAGTTTGTTAGTCCCCTTCTACCTTATCTATGACATGATTGCATAGGGTGATAGCAGTAGTGGGATTTCTGGACACAATATTAGAAACAGCTTGAACAACCTTGTTGCTGCGCTTTGTATATAAAACACATCTTCAGATTTATTGTAAAAGCAAACAACATGGAGGTGAAGCATAAATGAGGAGTACTGACCTGGTGGACAGTGTGTACCATGCCTTTACCTCATGATTCATAACAGAACACCACCCCACAAAACAAAATACCATGTTTGGTCACACATGCAAGTCATCTGCAAATCACACCTCTTTATCTGAGTTACCAGTATACACTGTCTTATCAGAATATTAGGACCAGCTACCTAATAGTGGGAATATCCACCCTTGGCTCGGATGACACTAGGGAGACATTGTGGTATGGACTGTATTCGGTGATGAAAGGTGTATAGTATAGAGGTTAACTGCTCCACTGTGGTGAATAGATTGCTCTGTACCTCTCGCTGGATTCGTCCCATCCGCTATCAGCGGCCCATGGGACACTATTGTTATTCTGTTGGGAGGCACCCAATGTATGAGAAGTCCATCCTCTGTACATCTTCACAGAAGGTGGTCCCCTTCCATTGATGGATGGGGCTGAAGCAAACTAAGGATTCTTATTGAGTTCCCAATGGGTAAGTCATGTTTTAACCCAAATTCAGGTGAAACAGACTAGCAGTAAGTTTTAGACTAGCAGCACAAGTGTATAGGTTTTAAAGAATTATGAATCAAATACCCTGGTTTTCTAACATTTTTTGTTACACATTTTCTTTGTTCATTTGCTAAATGTCTTTAAAAAAGTCTTTATCGTTCAATGTCAGCTCTGCTGAAAAGTTCTACATTTTTACTTGACATTTACATTTAAAGCATTTAGCAGACGCTTTTATCCAGAGCGACTTTGCTTTGCTATTTACTCAAGAAAAACCTCAGCTAGTTTGCATAGACTAAAAAATCAAAGATGCCTCTAAGTTTAGACACTACTAAACACAAGTCAGTAAGGAGACCACTTTACTATTCGCCCAAGTCCTCTCAGAAGAGGAGGGTCTTCAGTCTGCATTTGAAGACAGCGACTCGGCCGTTCGGACACCCAGGGGAAGCTCATTCCACCACTTTGGTGCCAGGACAGAAAAAAGCCTGGCAGCTTGTCTTTCATGGATTTTGAGGGATGGCGGGTCGAGCCGAGCCGTACTTGAAGCTCGAAGGGTTCGTGGTGTGGTTCAGCTTTTGACCATTGCCATCAAGTACAGAGGGGCTGGTCTGTTCTTGGCTTTGTAGGCCAGCTTCAGGGTTTTGAATCTGATGTGGGCAGCTGATTGCAATTGCACCTATATGGTAGGTGTTTCTGATAAAATGGCCTGGTAAAGTAGGAACCAAGTAAAGTACCTAATAATCTGTCTCCTCAGGATATCTGTCCATGTGTGTGTGCATCACAGAGTGAGAGAGTGTGAGAGAGCGTGAGAGAGGGGGAGACAGGCCAGGAGTGATGATGTGCTAGAAGGAAGTGTTATGGGGAGCAGGTTGAGTGGTGAAGCAGGACGTTATCAGCCCCTGGGGAGGAAGTGTCATTTATGGCCGATTCCTGTTGGCTGCTGCCTCTGTTTTCTTTATGTTGGTGATTATGGCGAACAACGAAGAAGGAACAGACAGCTTGCTCATGCGCACAGACACATGCAGTTACATAATAATAAATGGACCACCTGTCTCCCCTACACACTCCCACACACACGTACATGGAGTATATGACTGTATGACGAATCGCACCACATGTCCACCAGTGTGTTGTGTCGGTGTTCTGTGCACTTTATCTGTATATAGACACAAGGACGTGAGTTTATATATTTTTACATAAGTACTGGCAGTGTAACAGTACAGCACACGATATTGTACCTTTCAATATGAGCCTCTTCATTCAGTATGTACTGGCATCGAACAGTACATTCCAGAGCAACTAAAGCACTTATTTTAACACTGCTCATGCTGCGTGAGGTGTAATTAACATAAAACCAGCCCAGCAGGCCCACCTTTAGGGCAGATTGCCCGGTTTAGCTTGTGGTTAGCACATTGTATTCTGTAGTATTGCGCTACCGCCTCAGTCCATATGCTTCTTTACCTTCAGATACCGGTTCTGTGTCTCTCAGCTTGCTTAGAAATGCATGTGCATAGCTGTCATGTAGGGGAGCTCAAACTTGTATTTAATTAAATTGCACAACTGTAGGGGGAGCCAACGACCCAAAACTACAGATTTTTGCATAATGCTGCTTTAACATTAGATATTTACATTTTCAGGCACTTCCCCTTGCTGTATTGAAAAATATACTGTGAGAACACACGAGAGTGTCTAATCATACTTAATCATACTTAATACTTCATCTTGTAAAACGATATAAAACAAAGTAAGTGAGTATTGTTCATTATTTTGTAAGACCTAGGATACAGGCTTAAATGAAAAGTAAAGAGTTTGGCCAGGTGTGAAAGCCTGAGTGATTTCAACAAGTACCAAATCATGATGGACATACAACTAACTCATCACAACAACTAACTGCCCATCACCTCACAGCTCACAGGCTTAAAGCAACAACATGTAACAATTTTACCTTAAAATAGCAGCTTCAATCTTTGGGATTCTCCACTGACCTGCAATACTTTCAGTGACGGTTCTGTATCTCTCAGCTTGTCCAGAAAAATGTGTCCTTGTGGAGTGGAGGTTCAAAGCATGAATTCCGCTTCCTGACTGTAGGGGGAGCCTAGTAGCAATAAATGGCAAGTCCCATATAATGCTGCTTTAAGGAATTTGCTGCTAACGCCTTGGCACCAGACACCACAGGAAGTAAAGTGAACAGTTTAGACAACACACAGCATTTTAGGCATGTTGTCATAATGTTCTGGCGTATTGTTGTATATAAGGCTTTTCAAAGCCTAACCCTAAATCAAACCGTATTTTTAAACTCAACGAAAAAGGTATGGGCCTGTAAATGCACGAAAACACTCAGAGAAACTCTTGTTTCCATCAGCCAGTCTATGTGGAGAGTGTCACAGTCTATTGTGTCTGGTAAAGCCTATCAGCCCAGCCTAGGCTGTCACCTTCACTGAGTCAGGCTTTGGCCTGATGAGTTGAAAGCTGTATTGACCCACTCGACCCTGATCTCCTCTGATGCAATGTCTGACTTCCTGCTTGGCTCTTCTTTCCATCCTGGTTTGTTATAGGTTTGAAATGTTCAATTATTGTTATTCAGCTTGTTATTTTGGTTATAACTGCATTAACCATTATGTTGCATTTTTTTTCTGTGAAATAGAGAATTTGTATTATTTTTTATTTATTTCAGTTTGGAATTAGTTTGAACCAAGTGAGTAAGTAAGTAATTCCAGAACATCAGTGAACTATGTTCAGCTGGATTGCTAACTCTACTCAGTTATCACCTTTGAATTAGACATGACTGGCTGTGGTAATCAGTAGTACAATGCAGACTAAGACTGGGTGACAGATTAACAACACTGGGTATTCCTCCTGCCATCCTTGCTCGAGTTAATTCACATTGTTCAGAAAATTGCTCCCAGTTAATCTTCTGCAGTCTAATTCTGTTTCTCAAAGTTTCTATGAATGTCTTTGTGATAAAACAGTGCAGAAATACGGTTCAAACATTTCCTGAATCTGTAGAGCCCATTCATTTCCAATGCAACTCATTACCAGGTTGTAGATGATTCAGATCCAGAGTTATGAGGCTGTGAAGACGAGTCAAGATACTCGTCTCTGCCTCTCACCATGTCTAAATGGTGGTGTCGTGTGTCCATCATATGCCTCTCATCTGTAGTTGCCGGATGTGTGCGTCTGTTTTGTGCAAACTGACCAGTGGGCACTCAGAAACTCGTCTTCTGCCTTTCGCCATTTCTATACTGTTGTATTCATACGTTCCTATACTTTTGTGAAGCTGAGACTCTGGAAAGTCAATTTCAAGCACCAAACAATTTGTCTACATTAGTAAACACAGGGAATATGAACAATGTCCAAAATCTTAAGAGGTTTAGGGTCAGTGTATCTGTTCATATATTTGAGAAAGCTGAGATAGTTCTGATTATTGGTATTATGGTATTGTTTAATATGTAAGGTATGTAAGGATGAATTTGTTCGATAATCAACATTTTCAAAATCAAAGTGAGTAATGTGAAATTCTGCCTCTACCGACTCTACTGTGCAGGGAAGATTTTCTGCTAGATTTTGGAGCATTGCTGTGGGGATTTGATTGCATTCTTCAACAAGCGCGTTAGTGAGGTCAGGATGTTGGATGATCGCTACCCCACCTCATCTCGAAATCTCAAAATCATCCCAAAAGTATTGGATGGAGCACCACCCATCATTCCAGATAACACAGTTCCACTGCTCCAGAGCTCAATACTGAGGGGGCTTTATACCCCTCTAGCCTACGCCAAGCATTAGGCAGCATGGTGCAAAAAGGTTCATGTTTATCTGTTTCAGGGAGTCCTATTCTTTTGGCAGTACTTCTCTACAGAGACGGGACACGCTGACTGTATGTGTGCATTTGTAAATATGTGTCAGCAATGGGTGCACCTTAAAGTAGCCGAACCTCGTCAAGCCATATTTTGCTCATCATGGGCCAGAACAGTGACAGAGAGCAGGTTTAATGAAAGTGTGTGAGTGTGGTGGCCGAACACATGGCTGTTTCTCTATGTATTATTGACGCTCTGCCCCCCCTGCCCTCTGTGGTTGAGATAAAGAATGCAGGTCAGGGCCCTGCGGCCAGCCTCACTCATACTTCTGCATTATTGCATTATTGTTGCCATTCTTTCATCACTTTTTATTAGGCCTCCTTTCAACACCTGCGCAGGAGGCACTATACCCAGAGACATGTGGCCAATTATTCTTTGTCATCTGCTTTGTTTGAGTGTTTGTGTACCGGAGCATTCTGTTTTTAGTCCCGCTGCACTCAAACTGTTGGTCCACATCTTTGTGAAAACGAAGCTCATATTATGAATTATTACCTAAATATATGAAACAGATTTGGTTGCTCGGAAGCGGTTGGTCCTTCTTGCCATAACACTGTTGGCAATTAAACACCTACAAACGTGACCCAATTTTACGCTAAAACTGACTGTGCCTTGCAGCTTTGCCATATGTTTTTAGGCATGTTTTTGTTTACCATAGTCATCACATTTTCTCCTAGAACAGCAGGGGGCACCCAGGGAAGTGTCCTTTCCATGGACTCCCTACGGATTGGGGGGAGGGGGGGTGTAGTATTGAGGGATCTACATCCACTCCAGGGTAGGTGTTACTGAAACAGGATTAAACCCACTTGTTCCACGCAGCTGTTTAAGCGAGTGTTCGTTTAATCCATGGATTTGCAGGCAAAGCGTCAACATACTGCTTTCGTTGAGTTTATCCCATTTCTGCTCTGCTTCAGCTCTTTGGGCGGGCTGAAGAAGGCACTGGTCGCTTATCGTGGCTAATTTACAGATCAAGCATTTGACGTCTGGCATTAGATCGTAGGGATGTGGAGTAGGATTACGGAAATCTCTTCATGATGCTTACGGTGTAAAAATATTAAAGTCAGGCCGGCTCAAAATGATGCAGTAACTGATTACAAAGCGATTTTTGAGTTAACGCAACTTAGTTTAGCCAAAAGTTCTCCTAACTCACATTTTTTAGTTCTGCATCTAAGTTTAGTCAACAAAACATATTGAGTTTAGCCTCAAAAACATTAGTAAATGAGCTGTTGCTTAAACTTATTCAATACTGTGTAAGATGTTTAGTCTGTGGCTCCTCCCCCCTCATTTTGTTTACTGTTTATTCCCATCTGCAGGTTAGAATTCCCTCTGTCAGATTACATCCCAGACTGGAAAGCTTTTGACAATGAAGTGAGGCTTTGAAATTTGGCAATGAGGCTTTGAACTTATGATCTCCGTGCTCTTGTTGCAGCAGCAGTTAGACCATAGGGCCACTCTAGAGTTGTGTACTTACACTAATTACAGTTGCACAGTTCCGGGTAAATTTACATTTTCGTTCTTTCTTTAAAAACAGAAACACAGCTCTTCATGGGCACAACTGTCTAACAGCAGTTAGGCTTCCGGATGCTCCAATAACCAGTAGGACAGTAGAGATGCCCTTGATTTCAGAAGCAACAATGAAAGAGCAGATGTCCCAATACTTTTGTCTGTATATTGTAGTATGCTTTTGTCGGTGTAACATGATTCAAATAAAGCTGCTATGGGTAAAAGTGTCAGCCAAAAGCTATGAATGTATACCCCATTAAGACCTTCCACTTAATGTAAAACTCTTCCTAGAACCATGCACCTACACCAAGAACTAGGAGCCATAACTTTGGTCCCTTGTTTGTCTGTGTGTTTAGCACTGCAGTGATGTACCTATTTATGCTGAGTGAAATGAATCGCTTAACTTTTATCTTCATTAGTTTTCTGTGTCGTGCCATTAACACACTAGCTCTATGCCTATGCTGTGAAAGGGCAGACACAGAATCTTAACTAGCATCAGCTCTCAGTACCATCAGCCTGACCTATTTCCCCATGGACAGTCCGTGTATCTGCTTTGGTAAAGGGAGTTGCAGGCAGGCCTTGCATCATTGGCTTTAATGGAAGGAGAGAGGCCAGGGGTGAGCAGATTTCCCTCTGCTCTCTGGGTCACTCATAATTAGCTTGCCTGTTGGCCCTGGGCAGTATAAAATGGAGCTGGGTTACCTCAATCTTTTTCCACACGGGTTAATCTTCTCCCAGTGGTGCTTTCCAAACGTGCTCACTGACCCTCCTCAAAACACCTCCATAAAACACAAAGCAATATTCCAGTGCACCCGAGCATTAAGGCCAGCGTTGATATTTTTCTGTGATCTGATTGAAGGTTTTTCAGAAATTCACCTGATGACAATGTCTGTCTTCTTGGACGTGTTCAGAACCCGTTCTTGCTTCAGGCAGTGGCTCTTTACAAATCCATTTCAGTCTCTTTTTTTACACAAAAGAGATATTGAGTCATTTAGAATTTGGAAAATGGTCGGTAGAAAGGTGATAAACATCATATTACTCTAGAAACTGGCACAGTTTTGCTTAACTTATCAAGGTCCCCGGTCCTACCTTTTATGCATTTCTTGGCTCCATCCTTTTTCTTTTCTTTTTCCGGACACAAGTCACAGTCTTTGCTGTCGGAATTCAGTTCATCATTATTATAACCCTATTTGTTCAGCTAATAATAATTGATGGTGTCAAAGCCTCTGAGGGAAATGGCTAATGAGGACCTTTAAAGAGAGCATTGTGAGTGTGACATCTCTCATGGATCACAACACTAACGTTGATGCATTAAGTGCTAAAGAGATGTCTTGTTTTGCATTTGCAATCATTTAAAGCCAGGCCTATTTCAGAGCATAGAGGGGGGGTCGTGGAGAGGATGGGTGCGTAGGCCGATTGAGATAAGAGACAGACTGATGGAGAGAACGTTGGACTGAATAAACTCAGCTCGTAGACACACACCACTCAAACATGTCAAATCAAGGGCTGACTCCACAGTGGACCACTAATTCTAGGTAGCAATAAATTTAAGAAAGTGCCCTTTACATAATTGTCCAGTGATACCCCACTAAGCAGGATTAATTGGTTTCTGACAATTGCACACTACACAGGCCCTTGAACCGTGTTGTGCAGTCTAGGCAAACATAAAAGGAGGTAATATGCCAACCTTCTGCTTGACCAAACACAAAAATGCAAAGTTGTTACATTAATATCAGCAAGAAAGTAATTACACTCTTGTTAATTGGTTAAAAATGAGGTAAGTAGGAACCATGAGATGGAATGGCTGCTGCAAATGCTATACTGATAAATATGAATTTATTTATTTAGCTTTTTTTTAATCAAAGAATATATTTTTCAATATGACAGCCTGCGGTTGAGCTTAGGTCTAGAAAGGAGATGAGAAAGCAGGATTGTGCAGTGTTTATTTGACAGATTTCAGAGCCTTAATAAGGCCATTATGGCCATGAACTAGGGGTTTCAGTTTCAGCACCACGGACAGCACTGTGCATTCTCCCACAGGAGCCTAAACCTTCTTCTGCAGGCCTTGCTCCTTTTTTGAAGTGAGGCTTCCTTTCTCCCTCTCTCGCTCTCTCTTTCCCTCTTCCTCCCTCTCATTTATCTTCTGGCTCTTCTCACATTCAGCCTGCGATGTCTTTTATGGCTATTATTGGAAGTGCTTGCCTTCAGAAGCTGACACAATGGCATGAGTAGTCCCCTGGGCACGTTTTCATATCAAGGTTAACTTCAAGTGATTAGGATAAGCAGCTGAAGTTGTTGCCATGGGGATGAAAGGAAGCTGAGCTGCGGCGCTTGATAAGTAGGGCGAGTGCGGGGCGTGATGTGTTCTTAGGGCTAGCGAAGAGAGGAGGGTGGATCAGAGTTGCCTTAAACTGTATATGATTGTCAACCCGAAATTGTTCACCGCCTGTTTTTTACGTTGTGAGAACATTTTTTTATACTTTACGTGGTTGCGTGGTTGTTATCCGGACAAGATGAAAGAGGAATTATTTGGGCACTATCTATGAAATTATTCATGAGCCAAAATAAGAACGGTTAGGCGTATTATGCTAGTAGCTTAACAGTGGTAAGTGGAGTACCTCAAACAATTCCTTTACAGTCATTTGGCAAAAAGCATGTTTAAGGCTTAAGTGTAATGGGTGACGCATTACAAAATAAACACTGGAGTAATCCTCAAGCAGCCTGGCCCATGTGGTAGAGAGTGGTAACGGTAAGATTAGGAGCCAATGGGCATCTGCTGTGAATTGTATTGTGATGTTTAAGACAAAGCTCTGGGCTTGGCACTGCTTATATTATATGAGGTGTAATAAAAAACATATCAATTCTGCAGTGCCATACTCTAAAAACAGTTTGACATTGAAAACAGTGTGTGGGGGGGGGAGTGCACTCCTTATAGTACACAACAGTTTATGCCTAGCTTGTTTGTTTGGGACTAATGTTTTTGTTTGTTTGTTGTTTTATTTCAGATTTGACCCATTTTCTCCCCAATGTGGATTGCCGAATACATATTATCAGACATATTCTCCCCCCATCACATGTGTCTTCTATCTAGAAGTCTGCACAGCGATTCTCATTTCATTCAAAATCATAGAAACCTTAGAATAGAGCAAACCATACAATGCTCCCAACACTGGGAGGGTAAAGACCTCAGACACGTGTACAGTCAGCTAGTGCCAAACTGCCACTGATGCTTACCAGTGCTCAGAGGAAAGTACCATGTACCCAGCTCTGATGCACTAGAGTGATATGAAGAGAAAGTGCCATCTACCCACTTGGAGAAAGCAAGGCCAATTGTGTTTTCTCTGGGCCCCGGCTGCCAATGACTGGCAGCATGACCGGGACTCGAATTAGCGATCTTCTGGTCATAATGACAATGCCTTATTCCTCTGGACCAAGACTAATTTTAATTAATTAATGAAGTCTAGGGAGCAATTGTGGATTGGGTGCCTTACTCAAGGGAACTTCAGCCATGGATGCAAGTTCTATATTAAACTTGTACATTTTAACCAGTGCAATACTGTAGCAATGGTGTGGATAGTGTGTGTGTATATAGTATGTATAGAGTAAGTTAATGTGTATATTGCAGCTGTACAATGAAAAACATGTATCTCTATTTTTTTGTTTTTAGTTTTCTCCATTGTTTGAACCCAGTAGCTGCTCTGTACACTGAGTGAAAAATTCTGGATGAATGGACCAGTAGAAATGCTCTAAAATGACTAAATCCATTGAAAATTAAGGTCATTTCCTCACGTAAAGTTGCCATTTTGGAGATACATGTTTTTCATTAGACGGCAACAATACATTGTGTATTTCTAATTTATTAGTGTTTTTACAACCGTGAACAACCATGCACCTACATTTTTTACTCCCCTTTACACCTAATTTAAAACATAAAATTATATTGGCCAATTTTATTGCTTAAGATTCAAGTTTTATTGACGCTGTATCTCAAAGCATACTCTTGTTTTTGCCTTATCGTGTTTTACTACTTTTTGGATGGCTCCTTACCACCACATAAGACATGTTCTTCTGCTCATGTGTGATGATATAGTCTTAATATAATATAACTATAATATAACCATATCTCATATATTTTTTAACCAAAGTAGTATCTAACACATATTTAACAATATTAAAATGACAGTAAAAGCCAAAAACTGTAAACTTCCTGTGAACAAAAACTCCACTGTTACACCACAATCTCCAAAATGTCAACTTTAATTTCATATTTCTTTACTTTCAGTGGAAGTCAATGTAAAAAGATGTTATTCCAAGTCATTGTGAAGCATTTTCTATTGGTCCTCTTGTATTCACATTATGTAAAAATCCAAAAATGGCAAAAAAAAGGAGATACAAGAGTTCCTTTAAAAAGACTACTTCAGATTGTGTTCAGGATGTTTGATATCTTGCTCGCATTTTCTTATCCAGAGAAGTGTGTATTTTTAGTCCATGGCAAACTTTGATTCCCAAAAAGCAGCTTTGAGATGCCTGATAAACCATCTTCTGCTTTCCTTCTGTTGCTGACAGGCATACAATTCCATTGCACTTTAAACAGAATGTTTAACCCCGTGGCAGCATATAATCCGGAAATGCATTTGTACATCATATCATGGACTAGCCCAGGTTTTTATCAGTGCTATACATTTCTGGTGAATCTGTGTGTATATCTCTTCTCTTCGTTTGACTGCAAACACTTTTTTGCAGGCCAAACTCTCATAAATGCAAATCAGCTGAACTTTTAACAGCTAAAAATAGAGCCACAGACACACTCAGAGGACTAAACACAAAGGCAGTTAATGTCAGGAATTAATTTAAGCCACAAAATGTCTGTTGGTATACGGAGGCAGAAAATTACCTGTCAAAAGTCTTTCTAATGCCAAGCAGGCTTCTGCTCAAATTAGGGCCCTCTGTCATCCATCAAGGTTGCGCAGTTTGTACTTTTCAGCAGCACACATTGATCGCAGAAGGAGTTGACTGGTGTTGATGTTTTCAGCAGCAGTTTGTTAGCAAGCTTTCATTCAAAAGTTGTTAGCTTGCTGATGCTAAAGTGAATAAGTAGAGGTGGACAGGGTGAAATGAATACATCGCAAATGTCAGTGGTGGACACTGATTGTGTTACAGTACACACAGTGCACAATTTGATTTGATTGGTGGGATCAAAAATAAAAACAAATGTGTGCCTTACACCGATCAGCCATAACATTAGTACCGCGGTGACAGGTGATGTAGGAAACATTGATTATTTTCATCTACAGTGGCATCTGTCAAGAGGTGGATATAGTAGGCAGCAAGTGAACAATCAGTTCGTGAAGGTGAAGGAAAAATGGGCAAGCATAAGAATCTCGGCTACTTTGACAAGAGCCAAATTGTGATGTCTAGACAAATCGGACAGAACATCTCCAACACATCAGGCAGGTCTGGGGTGTTCCCAGCATGTCAGTCAGTACCTACCAAAAGAACTCCAAGAAAGGACATCTGGTTACCGTCATGTCATGGGCATCCAAGGCTCATTGATGCAATCCATGGAGGTCCCACCTCCCAACTTACAGAATTTAAAGGATCCACTACTAATGGCTTGGTGCCAGACACCACAGGAAACCTTCAGAGATCTTGTGGTGTCCATGCCTCGATGGCTCAGATCTGTTGTGGCAGCACAAGGCGGGCCTACTCAATATTAGGTAAGTGATACTAATGTTATGGCTGATATGAACAGTACAGTTTGTCGTATATGCGATCCCTGCTGTGCCGCTCTCCAAGAAAATAATCCCTTCAAATCCCAAACCCAAGAATTTACTGATTCATCAAAAGCCCAGATATGTATTTGAGCATGGGTGCATGCATAGCCTCTCCCCCCTCACCCACCACTCTCTTAGAAGCCTGTTTCTCTATGAAAGAATAGTGATTCTCTATGAAAGACAATAAATAAGAAACCCCAAACAGAGAAATGCAGTTTTCAGTGTCGAGATATTGTTTCAAATTTGCTTTAGGGGTTAAAAAATTAGGTTATACAAAGGGTTCCATACTGTTTGGTTCCATAAACAACATTTTTGAAAGGATATATGTGTGAAATATGAAGAACCCTTTAAAGGTTTAAAGAGGTCAATATAAAGGTTCTTTACCAATTTAGTGATTCTTCATACTCACAACTCATTTAAAACATGGTTCTTTAAGGATGTAAAACAGTTCTTCTGTGCCATCACACAAGAACCCTTTGTAGCGACTTAATTTTTAAGAGTGTAGAGCAGAAATCGCCACAAAGGTTAGAATTAGCCTCATAAGCTGATTATTGAGGTTATTAACATGATGGCAGCAGGTTGCATTCTGTATTGCAGCACTGTGGACAGGTAGACTATATGTTCAAATGTTTGTGGACACCTCTTCTAATGAATGTATTCAGATACTTTGCACTCGTTGCTGACACAGATGTGCAAATGCATGCACACTGCTTGCCTAGTCCCTGTAGAGAACTATTGTCAACAGATTTGGACTCTCTGGTGCAGATAAACATCAACCTATTGGCATCATGCCTAATGCCAGGCGGGGTAAATAAGCCCCCAGCACTGAGCTGAAAAGCAGTGGAACTGTGTTCTGTGGAATGATGGTTGGTGCTCCATCCAATACCTTTAGGGTTAGGTTGGAAGCTCCGGCTAAAGTGGGGTGGTGAACATGCAACACCCTGCCCTCACCAACCCTTGATTTCAGAAGAACAGTGAATGAGCTGGTGTTACAGTACTTCTTGTTCATATAGTGTGTGTTGGATTGTGAAGGAGTTGAGGGTGTTTTTGAAAGGAACACTATCACTTTTCAGATCTAACAGAGAGGGAAGTCCCGAAAAGGCTGCAGTAATTCTAAATAGAAAACTCAAAAGCAGCTCAGGGAAACAGGATCTATCACCGAATATGAACTAAAATGAACTGAATTGATTCGATTTTGACTCATTTTCCCCTCTGATCTTTTGGTCTTTGGAAGTGGCTTCCATTAAAAAAAGATAAGTAAGAGACCCCCAGAGGAGAAATTACAGCCATACAATTTTCAATTTTTGATATTGTTTCGCATTTGATTTTGTGATGCCTTCCGAATATGTAACACAGAGGCTGGAATTATGCTTATGAGATTATTTCTCAATAAATATAATTAAAAGTCAGAATAATAGATGGAAATAACACCCCAAATGAATATTAAACAAAAAAGGCTAGCTCTATCCACACAAATACCATAAGCCGATTAAGCCCTGGTGTCCTAACCTACATCTCAATCTGTCATGATCAATCTGACCATCTAGAGAAAGCTAACATGGTGTTATTTGGCTGATGGGTTACCTTCTTCTACCCCATCCCCCCACCAATCCATAGCCCTTCAGCCAAGAGCACAGCGGTCCACACCAAATGGTTAACTGCCCATGAATTCTGTCCAGCTTGTCAATTTGCGCACTAATTACCACTAATACCATCGTGGCATTGTCTAATAATGTTGCTGCTAGTGTGAAATCTTTGCTCAGCGCTTTCTATGAAATATCCGCCCTTTTCCATTTTCAATTTCCGAAGGTGCCATGAGTATCATCAAGAGAAGGCCCTGAAGAAAGAAATCCTGAACCATTGGAGATTTCCTCCCCCACGAGGCCTCATTCCCAGCCCTGAAGCTTCCTTCCTCCTGCAGTTTCTGTACCGCCACTCCTCTCCATCCTGTAATTAACAACTTCTCAGACGGGCCTATCGCTGCTCCTTTTCTCGCCCGTCCTCACGGCAGTCAGATAATTTGCCTTACGTAGGTGCTAATTTCGCATAACTTAAAAGGCAATTAGGAAAATGTGTTTTCTGACTGGCAGGGGGGATTAAGCCTAAGCCGCGGTGCTAGCGTGGCGCTGGCGTCCCTCAGAGACCGCCATTCCCCTCTTTCATGAAAGGAGGGCCCTGTTTGGCGGCACACATTATCGGTCATCACGCTAATACCCACACGTTTCGCATCTCCCCGCCGATGTGTTGCTTTTAATTAAACTGTGAGAAGGCGTGACAAATTAACACGGAATTGGAAAGCACCTTTCTGATGTTTTCTTTCTGGACGCACTGGAGCAGGAGGAGTGGAATTATAGGGTCAAATGTAGCTTTGTGTTTTCCGAGTTATCCGAATGTAATTTTGCCCCCGTCTGAATCATCCCGCAGTAGTGATTGAATGAACATCTGTGTGTGCTGTTGCTGGATAGAGCCTGACGAGGACTAAATCCAGATTTCTAATTACTTCAATGAGTGTTGGTGTAGGCTGTATTACCAACAATCACAGCTGCCCCCCCCCCACACACACACATACCCCCTGCTGAAGGCTGCTGCATTTCATTAGTGGAAAAATTGCTTTTATGTGCAATAATTCATCAAATTAGTCTATGTTTAAAATGGTGTAATTTCTTCATATTTTCCAAAGATGATGATAATGCTGCACTCAGTCAAATTGGCATATTACTGTAGCCTGTGGAGCTAGAAATTACCAGCGTGCTATTTGCTTAATCAATAAAGTTTTAATTTGACATTTGGTTTACTGCAAGTGTATTTGATCCCTTAATGTAATAGATGTGTGCCTGACGGAGGAAGCTGCTGTGTCAACAGGCTCGTAAAAAAGGCATGCTCACGACCGAGAGGGAGATTTATTGTTTTTTCTTTGCTTTCCATTTTTTTATGTTTCTGTGATTAAGAGTGAGATACCAAAATAGGTCTGCTGTTATGGAGTAGTTTATTTTTATGCTGTTAGATCTGAGTACTGACTGCAGATGAACACACAGGGGTGGCTTCAAGGTACAAGAATGAATCATTTTTTGTGTTTATTGCAAAATGAAAGACATTTCTTGGAATTAAGACGCTTTCTGTTAGCATGACACATGATTTTATTTCAGTTTACGTGTATTATGTAGTGGGAATTAACCAGAATGTAGCCAGCAGCAGACAGCTACAGTATAGACTGAAGCTGCCTTTGCCTTGAATGCAAGACCATGCATCTCCTGAAGGGTGACTTTGTTGAAGAATGTAGATCTAGAGAACACAATTTAATGTCATTTAAAATCTTTTAAAAATTGTTTATATTTAAATACATAACCATAAAGTATACTTTAGTTCAAATGTAATTTTTATATATTTCATAAATGTATGTTTTAAAATAGACTACTACAGTAATTTGCTTAAAATGTCTTTAAATAAAATGATGTATATTTATAATGATATATAATAATGATATAAGTATATTTATAACAAACCACAAGTTTAGTACGGTATATTCAAATATATTTGTTATTCACTATAAACTATCCGTAGAAGTATGCTATTTGGGGAAAGCTGGGAACTGAAATTATACTGTACTCTAATGTAAATATGCATGTAATGTAATATTTATAGTACATTTCTAAAATGCTCAGTGTATAATAGTAATGCAGTAGTGTTAACTGTCCAAAACAAGTATACATAGGACTAAAGAATAATGAGTACAAAGATAGTTGTTCCATTGTAGCCCTCTTTAAGTGCACTGATCACTAGTGTGGCTACAAGTACACTTTAGTGCACTGTAGCATAATAATAAAGTACAGCATCTGAATCTACTGCCTGACGGCTCTGATGAAAAAAAACAACAACAATAAACTAGCAAGCAATAGCATGACAGGATGTCCTGATTAGTACATTGGCGATGTCAGGAAAACCAATGGTATGTAATTTGCAACATGCATGATGAAATTACAGTGGAAAACACATCAGACACATCAATCAATAAACTGAAACTTATGCAACAACACTCTTTTGCAGGACATAATGTCATTAAGTATCTGTTTGTCTGTTCGATGATGATTTCATGATTTATGCCTTTGTAAATAGCACAAGAAGCCACTGTGCTTTAATGATCATTTACATTTACTATCACCGACAATAACCTTGACTAAACATTAACCTCGGGACTGCTAAGGCTGCGTTTGCAGCTGCGCTGGGGCCAGCTTGTGTTAAAGTGAATCCAGGTAAAACCAGTTCCAAAACTGGGGTGAACATTTTCTACCAAGCCCCTGTGTCCCCTTAGCAGCACCACACAAACTGCACTGAAGAGCGTCCAGCAGATCCTCGTGCTGTGCTGAGCTCTCTCTCCAGCCACAGAGAGCACCGAAGGCAGGAGTTTGTGCGTTCAGCCTCAGCTCACCTGCAGAGAAAGAGAGAGAGAGAGTAAGTCTGGTTATGGGCCTACATATCTTTATGCTATAGTGTACGGGCCACTGCCCTCATTCTGTTGCCGGGGCTGAGTTGGGCTCTGCGGGTTTAGATGGGGTTGAAGCTCATGGAAATGGAAATGCACTTTTAGAAGGGCTGGAGGAGGTTACAAAAAGCTTTAGATGAACTGAGTTTACATGTTTACTTCCCTGCTTTTAGGTCCACTTAGGATGTGCTGTGAGTCAAACCATAGTACCATGCATGTGTGATCTCAATATGCTGATGTTTTGTGATATTGTGTTTTGCAGTACTGTATCAATTCTTTAAAACATAGTATTGAGTTTTTATTAAAAAATTACACGTAAAGATTGGTGGCAAACAGTGCCTCATTTTGTGCTGTGTTTAAACCCAGACTATGGCAGTTTTCCTAACATTTTATTGGAAAAAAGTGTGATGTATTGATTTGCTTACAGTGTTGCAATATATCTCAATATATTGAATTGTAACCCCTGTAATATGATAAGTTAGATGAATGTTAGAAAAACAGAGAAAATAAATAGCTTGAATATATGATTTATTGTACCACCAAAGAAAATAATGTGCCATCTTTGTGATTTTCACTTATTTACTGATTTAAACATCAATTCTTTGCTACTGTGGCTTTCTCCCAAACCCAGACTTTGAAATGTCTCAATATAACGTGTTTATAACTTTTTATAACGTTTCAAAGTATTAAAAAGCCACAATGTATGTTTTTAAAATAACTTAAAAAGCATATCTATCAAACTTTTGCATATTTCAAACAATCTATTACTATCCCCAACACTATTGTCATTACCGCAACAGCCTATGATTTCTGTAAGAGTTTTTTTTAAAGATAACACGTTTATATAGAAACTAAGACTGACAGGTGAGCACATGTCAGCCATGAGAGAACCGGGACATTTTGGAATTGATTTCATTTTGGAAGTGATTCAATCATGTATTCCACCTGATTCTGGAGTAGGTATATTCAGCATCCTTATCATTCAGAACATTATAACATTATGGGAATACATTATTAAGTATTTAACTCCCTAAACAGCATATGAACTGCAGGCGAGCTGAAAGTCTTATAACAAACTTCTATTATCCAAGAATAGCCCCACCAGTTTGTACAGAAGTCCCTGTAGGACGCCTTAGTGTGTAATAAGCCTTGGACTGTTAGGGAGTTAAAGTGCATCTTATAAGAGCTATTGAGTAGTGTTGGGAAATCCATGAGCTTGGGTAATTTTCTCCCCTGAAAAAAGGGGATAATAATAATTGTCATTACCGCAACATACCGTCAACTTCCTAAAACTAATGTTCAGTGTTCAGTCATGTTGATCAGTTAGACACCAGCAGAGCGCTCCACAGAATCCAAAATAAATAAATAAATAAATAAAACGGGGAAAAATAGGTGAAAAAGTAAGTGCACTCTTTGGTAATTACCTGGATTTTTGCACTGTGCAAAATCAATACATAAATGACTGTAATTATATATAAGCTCAATCTTGGCCATCATTATATATTTACTTTAAAGCATGTAAGCACTGTCTTGAATTAGAACCTGATTAAAACCTAATTATTCCTTAATTTATTTTTCAAATGTTAAGATGGCAAAAAAAAAGCCCTCAGTAGAAGAACTGCATAATTATGCTGTAGTTTAGGTGGTGTGTGAGATGGGAGCCTAAGTTTCCTATAGGGATTGTAAATGGTACGTGATGTTTCCTTAAAGGTTAATAAGCTGAGGTACAGAGTGCGAAACTAGATTCCCTTGTTTAAACAGAATTCAATACAACTACGTTAGCAGAGGCAACAGGGTTTCACAAAGAGGCACATATTTGAACTGATCAGTGAATCTGTTGTTTTTTTCCTCTTGAATGTGAGTGTGTGTATGTGTGTATGTGTGTATATGTGTGTGTGTGTGTGTGTGTGTACAAATTCCCCCTCTACACACAGCCACAGTGCTCCACAACAAATTTAATTTGCCAGAGAGCGCTTGCTTAAAGACATCCCTGAACAAACAAGTTAGCGGAATTTTCTACGCTTGCCTGATGTCAAATTACAGCGCCAAACAAACTTAACCTGAACAGAGAATAAATTGCAACCCGCTACATTGTGAGCTTCCCAGGCTGTCCTCGACCCCCCCCCCCCCCCCCCCACCCCCCTCGCTTGCACAGCCACCCACTCCCTACCCCCTCTCTCTTTTCATGTCAGCACTGGTATTAAATATATATTTTCATCTGCTCTGGCCCGCTCTGCATGGTGATGACTGGCCGCTGGATGATTAATGCAAGTATTGATTTCATTGTTAAATGTGATATTAGATGCATAGCAGCCAATGCTATTCATCAAAGGCATTGGCATCTAATTAAATTGTCAGTTCGTGTTTTATGGCCGTACACATTTATGAAATATTAAAGTCGGCCGCGCCGTTATTATGCCCTCAAAGCAGGGTTTCCATGCTTGAAAAATGATATTTGCAAATAAGGGAAAGGTTAGAGTAGGGTGTGGATTATGGAATAATAAGAAGGGCAAAGGTGGAAGGGCAGGAGAAAACGTGTTAGTTACACCCAAACACTCCTCGTGCTCGTACACCGCTAACAAACTCCTAATACCCTTGCCGAGGGGGCTATATAGGGTCTGGGTGATGAATATTGTAAAAGCTGTTTCTTTATAGAGGTAGGCATACAGTAAATAGCTTTATCTCACCCCTGGAATTCCTCTACCAGGGAGAGCTCTTAGCTATTTCCTCCCTATCTATAGAAAGCTTAATAGCTTAACCTTTTCCCACAGTTCCTCCCGAACCACTGTCTTGCCTTCTGCAGGCATCCGTTTTCAGCATGCTGTGAATATGGCCTGTGTCTCGGAGCATTCATATTTCAGCACTGACTGCAATCCTGAGTGTCACTATGTATTTTCGTCTGGGTGAACAGGGCTGCCATGCTGATAACTGACGCCTGACCCACATCCTCTAAACCACGGATGAGGAACTGTGGGCCGGGGTGTAGCACAGTGTGCTGATTTACCTGTGCTAGCGCAACTGATAAACCTGATGATGTACTGATGAGAAGACACAGGTGCGTTTGAGCTGGAAAATTGTACACTTTTGCAGGAATGTAAATCTGAAGCTCCAGGACTGGAGTTCTCTAGTCCTGCTATAAAGACAGAACCTGTAAGAGGGGTGGGATGCCACATCCTGTTAACTACCTAGGATACTTTACAAACCACCCCCCAACAGTGTAGCAGCCACCTAGGATACCATGTGAACCACCTAGCAATATTCTCTCACCCACCTAGGACACCATAGGAACCACCCAGTTACATCCTAGAAGCCATCTAGGATGCCATACAAAACACCAAGCAACATTCTAACAACCACCTTGAATACCATCGAGCAGCATCCTAACGACCACCTAGGATACCATACGGACCACCAAGGAACATTCTAGCAGCCATCATAGGATGTCACCGCAACATCCTAGCAACCACCTAGGATACAAAACAGGCTGTCTAGCAACATTCTAGCAGCCACATAGGATGCCATTTAAACCACCTATCAACATTTTAGCAGCCACTAAGGATACCATAAGAACCACCTAGCAAAATCCTTTCAGGCACCTAGGACAACTTATGAATCTAGTAGGAACATTCTAGCAGCTCCTTTAAATGTTGGTTTTTGGTGGGTATGGTTATCTTGGCAACCAGCTAGATTAACATACAAACCACCTAGCCGCTTCTTAGCAACCACTTGGTTACACATTAGCAACAACCACAAACACCTCTTCAGAAAATGCACTACTATTGTACTTAATAATAAAAAAAAAAAAAAAAAAAAAAAAAAAAAAATATATATATATATATATATATATATACACATCATAGCTGGAAATAACAACAACAACAACAACAACAACAACAATAATAATAATAATAATAATAATAATAAAAATAAATTATGTTTAGTTCCACAGTTTATTGCATTTTGCACATAAGCCACCATTAAAGTCAGGTGGTACACAGGAAATTTACACACAAGTCTACCCATGATTACTGCATGCTACTTTATAAATCATATATTATCCTGTATATTTGCACAGATTGTAGTTCATGGCCTTTTAATGAGCAGTCAGACACAGAGCAATCTTCATATATGCAGTATCACACATGTGCACGCTTGCTTATTGTAATTCAATCAAGAAATGCCTGGAACATGAGTGTATTTCTGCAGGCGTTGCGTTTCTTCTGTAATTTACCACAGAGTGTATATCCGTAAAGCTTAGGCTGTGGCTCTGTAATTTTTGCCATCTGACTGAGTCTCTCTCTCCCACAGCACATATATCATTTAGGGCTAATTGGAGAGATGGAGCTAAGCTCTACTGGAGTTGGACCATGAGAGCAATGTGGGCAATGTGCTTCTTATAGAAAAAGTGCTCAGAAATGCTGGGACAGGACAGATCTATCTTACTTTACACTTATGACTTGTGCTTGGTCCAGAAGTAAGTGAAATGACACTCTGATTTAGACAGATATCTAGTATATTCTAGTATTATCTATTTTTGTTTGTTTGTTTGTTTGTTTGTTTTACACAGAGGTGACATTATGCTTTGCCCAATATTAAAATCAAAATTGAGTATCAGCTGCTTCCTGATTCTGATCTTATATGTTAAGCTTACTGTTAAGCTATTCAGGATTGTTTCCCCTCTTCAGTATCTGGTCCTGTATTTTCTGGAGACATAAAACGGATGTGCCATCTCTAATTCTGAAGAAACAGAAGAATATAACTATAGGAACAGGCAGCTAAAAAGAACCATTTAATTATTATCTAATAAGGTTTGTTGATAATTGTTAATGATTATTTTATGGATTAATATGCAACACTGATTCCTTTTCCAATGTTAACTATTTTCACATCATCAGAACAAATAATCATTATTTTGATTTATAGACACCATTACACACAATTATAGCTTTAACTCATTAATAAATTGTAACTTCATCTACTGTACATTTTATTGTTTATATTAACTATTAATAATTAGTATGAATGACTTACTTGAGCATCAACATTACTTTTTAATAGTTACAGCTATCAAGATTTTGTCAGCTCCATTCTGACTGGCTCTCCTGACTGGTTGTCCAAAAATGAATGGACTGTGGTTGGTCAATTGGTCTGTCATATGGCCCTTTCCTGTCTTTTTTTTTTGGACACCCCTTTCAAATGAATGCATTCAACTGCATTTAAGGTGCATCCATTACTGAATCTGATTGCTAGCCTGCCGAGATGTTCTTCTAATAGAGTAAGCCTCTCTGAAGCAGATAAACATGAACCTACTGGCACCATGCTGCCTAATGCCAGGCATGGGCTAGAGGGGTCTAAAAAGGGGTCCCTTTTAGGATGTGATGCTCCAAAACCTAGTAAAAAGCATTTTTCCCTGGACAGTAGAGACAGACAAACTATTTTTTTTAATACCCTTGATTTTGGTGGAAAGAATGAATGAGCAAGTGTCCGAATACTTTATCAACTGGACATTAAGTGTTTCTTGGCTCATTAATAGAAGCTCTCCTCACGATGGCCCAGTATTAATTGCATCATTGTTATCCAACACTTGGTTTGGCATATCAGTGCTTTCCTTTTGTTGAATCAGGTGAGCTGCTGATGGAATTGAACACTTCATGGGGACATTCAGGAGAAATGTATTTTTACATTTAAGGGATTTAGCAGACGCTGTTATCCAGAGTGACTCACAAAAGTGCTGCGCTGTTTAGGTAGAAAATATCCTGGAATCCAGAAGATTCCTCAAGCTAAGCTAGATGCTGCCAAATACAAAAGGCAGTATGGATACCAAGATACACATTAGATAGGCATTGTTCTTCAGACTGGATCTCAAGAGCTCAACTACATTCTTCAAAAAGAGACGTTCTTGTTCCTTTTTACTGGATTTATGTTTACCTGCTTCTGATCTAATGGGATCTGGAGTTTTGACACTCAAAACTTTCTTATTGATGAGATAACTGTTTTTAAATAGTGTGCTTAGGTGCCTAAAAGCTCTGCACAGTGCTGTGTATTGACTGAGCAATTCTACAGGAGCTTAAAGATATGGTGACGGAGTAAAAGATGCACAAACGCTCTTAACCTGCCATGCAGCTGAATGGCGGGGGGAATTTTTCTTGTCGTTGTCCTGAACCTTTCATTTTGTCAATGGCTGCATACTTGTGTGTGTGTGTGTGTGTGTGTGGGGTGGAGTGTGTATGTGTGTATCTGTCCATCACGGCATGCGCTACATAGGCACCTCTGACACTCTGACATCAGATCAAAAACACCAGCGTGCCTTACATCGCACACCACATGGCACCACAGAGATGCAGATGCTGCCACACACCAAACAAACACACATACATACACACACACAGAGCAGTGTATGCCTTCACTCTAATAGCTCCCTCTGAACCCTGGTGACCAGAAGTAGTCCAGCTGCTGTCTCTGTCGTATATCTTTAGTCTCCTGCTGCTTTAAAAGCACCTGCTCTTCCTCTCTGACTTGAGCCTTAACCTGTAATACATCCTGAAACTTATAAAAATAGATGGAGGATGATACAGCGAGGCTGGAATAAGCCATATGCTTGTGTCTTTACTGAAATGTCAATATGGTGCCATTTAGATAAGCATAAGGGTGGGTTTAGTGAATGCTGTTGGAGGCTGTTAGACTTAATGGGACTGAGGATGTGTGGGTGTGTAGTTGCATTTCTTGGTTTCTTGGTTTCTCTGCATTACCAGAAACTCCATGTTCACGTCTTTCATTATTTTAAGTCGGATCTTATTTGTACTGGTTGTATGTAAAACATGAAGTCTTTGTGCACCCCGGTCTGTCTGCTGATATTAGCTCGCACTTCACTACCCTGCTCTATTTTAGGAAACCCTTTTTTCTAGTTCTCATAAATATAATATAGTTCTAACAGCAGCATCCTTTTCCCAACTCTCTATCTGCCTCTCAGTTTGTTCATCCTGTCAGGCCTGCTGCTTTATTTTGAGCTTATAACTGTGTGTGACCTCAGTCCCTCATAAATGTCTCTTGCTCGCTCACTCGCTCGCTCTCTCTCCTTCTCTCTCTCTACATAAAGCAAACCTGTCTTCCGGCTTATGTTGACCCATATGTTCTGCTCACTGGTTAATTAGTGTTTCACTTATAAGCAGTAAATATATGTTCTATAAATCCATACTTGTTACCATAAATGAAAAGTTTCTCTTTCTTGGAATATTGCCAGCTCAATTCCAACTCAACTGATCTCTTTAAATAATATATTTATAATATTTTTATATTTATATATAAAAAAGTTAAATAATATATATATATATAATAAATAATTTAGCATTTTTTGCATATTATATATTTTGATTATTATTTTATTTATCTTATTTTTATTTGTATGCTCTTGTTATATATTTCCATGCCAGAAATATATATATATATAGAGAGAGAGATAGATAGATAGATAGATAGATATAGATATATATTAAATACATCAATAAAATAAATATAAATAAATATAAAAAAGTCACCCTATGAAGATAAAAGATAATGGTATATTCAGTAACTATATTCACAAACTTATACCTTATAAGTTATAGACAGTTACGATCACTGATGTCATGGTATGAATATTTTGGGCCCCATTTCTACTTTCCACACTGTTTCCATATCTTCAAATGTTTAGATACAGTGCTCTGCAGTAGTATTTGCAACCTTAAGGGAGGCTATGGAAAATACAAGAAATCTTTGTTGTCTCTGGATCACTGTAGAGAAAAAAAGACACTGTAAAAAAAAAAGGTAAGCATTTTACTGCAGCTATTTTTCTGGTCACTGAATGGGTTTCCACACTGGCCACCACCCATATACAAGCACCACTTGAGGGCCACTCTGTGTGCGCACCCCCTTTCTGCTGCTCTGGCCTCCTCAGCCATGAGAGGCTCTCGAGCGGGCCACACACGGAGCCATTACGGCCTCGTTTAAAGTGTCCCCCGATAATGGGGCTCAGTACAGCCACCCTGCTGCCTGCCTCCCCTCCACTTCACAGCTTGTAAGTACAGTCTCATTCAAGAGACACCAAGTGCTGCTCTAATAGCTGTGGCAATTACCACTAATACATGTCCTGGAATTAGGAGCAGCAGGAGGAAAGGAAAGGAGGGCTGTTGCAGTCCTGTGGTGACAACTCTACTCCCTTTATGGGCTTCAGTTTGTCACAAAACCACTTGAGATGTCTAGAGAAGACACCTGAACAGAGCTGTGACCCAGAATGTTAGGACTGCTACACTAGATGTCCAAATGTTTGTGGACACTCTTTCTAATGAATGCATTCAGCTAGATGTGCAAATGCATACACACACATACACACACACACATACAGCATGTCTAGTCCATGTAGAGAAGTACTGACAATGGAATAGGACTCTAAGACAAACTTATGCCCCATGCCTGATGCCAGGCGTGAGGTAGAGGGGTATAAACCCCCCCCCCCAGCATTGAGCTGTGGAGCAGTAGAACTGTGTCCTCTTGGGGTGATGATTGCACTCCATCCAATACTTTTGGGATGAGGTGAGTTGGAGGGGAGTTGGGGATGAGGTAGGGTGGTGGTCATCCAGCAGCCTGACCTCTTATTGAATGTTGAATGATGAGTGCAATCAAATCCTTACAGCAATGCTCCACAATCTAGTAGGAAACCTTGCCTGGATAATGGAGACATTTTTTTTTTTTAAATACTTCTGATTTCGGGAAGAAACAATGAATGAGCAGGTGTCCCCTGCTCATATATGGGTTGATAACCATGACTTTGGGTGCACTGCACTGTACATTTGAGCAGTTAGCATCCTACCATGCCATGTATACAAATGTATACAAAAGCTGACCAGGCCCAGATGACCTTGATTTTCAAACCGCATGACAAGAGGACAAGATCTAAGTGGCTTTGAAAGAGGCTTCATTATTGTGGAATGGACGGCCGGAGCTTCAGTCACAAAGACTGCTCAACTGGCTAACGATCCAATTGGAACAGTGTCTGAAGTGGCCTCTGCCTTTATATATATGAGAAAGAGCTCAGTGAACTTGGAGAGGAAACTGGTTGAGAGCACATATAGTTGTGATGCTACTATATGTGTCTCAATAGTGGTGATGCTTGTGTATTGGACAGACAAGTGAAGAAGAACAGAAGTGCAGCTGTTCCTTAGGTGGCTGGAAATGTCAATGTGCAGGATGTGGTCTGTGAGGAAGAGCAGTCCAGAGAGGGAGGTTAAAGTCAGTCTGTAGTGCATAAACACCCCCTCAAGATACATTTTGAGAAGTTAGTGGTACATCAAGCACAGGTACTGGTCTGCAGAGATGTGGAAAAAGTGATATCCTTTACCATATTCTTAACCAGCGAGCAAGTGAGAGCGAATCAGGCTAGTCTAGGGTCAGTGCTTGACCCCTACAGTGAGGAAGTTTGTTGGCTGTGTTATGGTGTTGAGGGCCATTGTAGATCAATACATAGATATTATGACTGATCAGCTTCAGTGTTCAGTGATGAAACAGCTCTATCATAATGGGAGTGGTCTCTTCCAGGAAGACCCTGTCCATAACCTTAAGGCACAAAGGGTGATCGAATGGTTTGAGAAGTATAAAAATGATAAACAACATGGCCAAAAGTATTGGGACACCTGCTCATGCATAGTTTATTCCGAAATCAAATGTATTAAAACAAATTTACTAATTTATCTTGTCTCCACAGTTGAGGGAAGGTTTTCTACTAGATTTGGGAGCATTAGTGAGGTCAGGATGTTGGATGATCATCACCTCACCTCATCCCAAAAGTATTAGATGGAGCACCATCATTCCAGAGGACACAGTTCCACTGCTCCAAAGCTCAATGCTTATACTCCTCTAGCCAACGTCTAGCATTAGGCATGGAGCCAGTAGGTTCATGTTTATTGTTTATCTGCTCCAGAGAGTCCTTTTATATTGGGAATACTTGTCTACAAGCACTAAACAAGCTGTGTGTGCATTTGCACATTTGTGTCAGCTTTGATTGTGTCAGCAGCCAGAACCAGAGAAAACACTGACCTTCCACTCTGTCTCTCTCTCTCTCTCTTACTCCCACCACATCACTTCTATCGCATGCTAGCTGATGCATCAGAGCTGGATACCCGGAGCGCATTGGTTTCCACGTTGCATCGGTTTGAAAAATTACGGTGGCTGATTACGGAGTCCTCACCTGCCAGTTAGCTAACAGACACCCACGCTAGCTAGTTCCACCTTTCCCTCTAATTCTACCGTGACAATGAAAGCGATGGCTATTGGGCTACTTTGGACTCCCAGCCAGCATCACCAGATTGAACCTCTCTCTTTATCATGAGGCCTTTATATGAAGCTTAGACAGCTGCACCACTCAGGAGTCCCCACACCCATTTTTTGGAATAGCATACACATTAATGAGCTCTTTCTGGAGCTACACGTTAGCATGACTGAATAGCTTTTTAGACGTTGGTAAAAGGCTGAAATCTGTCTTGGGAAATACAGGACATGGATTTTTAAAAATATACCATCAAAGAGCCATTTCAGCAACTTTCAGATACATGCCTATCTCAGTGTTTTGAGAGTGTGGAGGTTCAGCACTGATCTCCATCTCCATCCCCCTCTCTCACTCATCAGAGCCTGTGTCAGCTTCATCTGCTCTATCATACATGCTCCATTCTGTTTGTTCCTGGCCCTTGCTTCGCCTTGCCCTGTTCACGCTTCGTTGCCCTGTTCATGCTTGTGTGTGTGTGTGTGTGTGTATGCTGGTGGCGGGTCAGAGGGAAGAAGCTCTGCAACATGAGCTGACAGCAGAAGCTCAGGGGCGCTCTGTAGGGGTCCCCTGCTCATATCCACTGTCTCCAACTATATGTCTGAAGCAGGCCATTTGCTGAGCTCGGGGTGGCGCCGGGGGAGACGGGAGGCTCTGAGGAGTCAGAGCTGGAAACTAGCAGTGAGCTGAATGACAAAAACAACATCTCACGCGCTGTAATGTTGCATCTGACAGACTGCGACTCTGTGTGCCACACTATTACACGCACTCTCTAATGTTGTGGTATGTGTTATCTATTAGACAAGCCGCTATTTATACCAGACAGGTTTGCTGTGTGGCGTTATATACACTGCCTATCAAGTGTATGGGGATGTTCAGCTTTTTAAAAGTGGTTCTGATTCAAGTGTGCATGTTTTCTGTGTCGGTTTGCAATAATGTGACAACAAGAGTAAGCAGGTTTATTTGGAGGCAAACGACAGCACACATGTAAACAGTGTGACTATTTGCAATGGTGCTATACCTTAGTAATGCCAAAGCCTACATGAGTGAATGTGACCTCTAGAAATGACCACAGGTTGGCCAGGCCATGTTCATGAATGTCTTCCTAAGAATTTTCTTCAGTTTGTTTTTCAGAAAGGTCCTAGCAGAAAGTCTATTTCAGGTTCCTGAGGTGTTTCTAAACTGCAGAATTGTTCACAGCTCTACTCTTATAGTGATGAAATCCCACTTAACAGAACAAATCCCAAATAAGAAAACATTGGTAAAATGTCAGAATCCTTGAGATAACTTGGTTTTCTCGGTTGGTAAATACTGCTCATGTCAGCACTCTTATTTTGTCTTTTATGTATTTTTTTTAAACTTATGATTTCACATTTTTACATTTTTATCTCCTAACTCATTCATTTTGATTTAATAATTTCTTAATAGCTTAATAATTAAATCTTAATTTGCTCTTTGTATACTCTCTTATTCTTCTATGATCTTGGTTGCTTTCCATTTAATGTTTTTTTTTTATATGTTTATTTGTGTATATAACTTCCACGGCTGATTATTTATCAATTATTTTTTGTACATTTTCTGTTAAATTTTCTGAACTGTTATGTTCCAAATGTTATGTGCCGATTGTGTACATGTCAAGAACATTAACCTAAACAGTGGATAAAATCTGGTTCACAATTCTTGTTATATTTTGTTGACCTATTAGAATCAAAAACTATTTCTATGAAGCGATGGATCTCTGTTTTCATCCTTCCATACATCAGACATTAGTGTCAAAAAAGATGTTTTTAGCCCAAAAAATGTATACATCTTTGTTCGATATCTGTAAATGATACATAAACAAATCCTTTCTATAAAAACCTTCAGAATATATATATATGATGCTGATACAAAGGAAATTACGTATTTGGGTTTGATAACGTGCAGCAGATACAGTGATACCTATGACAGTGCGAGAATGCAGAACGTTTTGTGAATTTAGAAGATACAAACTAGCAAATTGCAGAAAAATAGCTGTCACTTTACTTGGGTAGTCCATTATAGATGCCTGTATGATATTAGATGATAAATCTAAAGCTAAAAGGTTATGGTTAGGGTTAGGGTTTCAAATTGACCAGTATATGATAAACCCATCTTTTTTGGCTGCAGTGTAGAATAACTTTTAATAAAAATAACAAAAAAAAAACACATGTGATTGCAACACTCCTTTATAAACTTACAAACTGCAATTCTGTCTTTTCTTAGAGTCAAGTACTATAGTAACACTTCACTGTGTGTTCTCGTAATTTGGCAGCATGCAGATTCTGCTCATCAGACCTTCTGCCTGCGCTTGCACAAACATCTCTCGCTGAGCGGAGGGAAGCTTAAGCTGAAATCCAGCCTGCTAGCTAAACACAGATTTGTCACTCGCGCGACTGGCTGTGTGTGTCGTCAGTCAGACTCAGTGTCTTCAGTGCAGCCACCGATGCTTTTTGATGAGGAGTTGATTATGGCTCATCACTCAACCTGCACACTCAAATTTCAGCTTTGATGAAAACTGAGGCTATGGCTGTTGAGATCCATATGTGTGTGTGTGTGTGTTCTTTCTGGGTGTATGTATCGTTCACTAATCATTAATGTCTGCAATATGCAGACCTAACCGTTCACAAATGCTGTTCAAACTGCTTACAGATGTTCCAAATGAATGTCTGTGGTGTTTCAGTGAACCAAGGCTTTCAGACCAGATTCAACAAATGGAAACACTAAGGATTCGCCCGGGGGAAGCTCATCAAGTACAGGTGTTCTGTTCTATTCAAAGCTTGACTTAAAAGACAAAAATGTCATGTTTGAGGAGAATCTTACTTTAGAAGATGGATAAATTGTTGTCATAAAGGGAAGCACATGGTCTGCAAATATTCTCAAATAGGCTGAGGTATTCAACTTGATATTAACAAGCCCAAAGTGTGCCAAAAAAACCTCCACACTATTACACCACCTCCTCCACCAACCTGGATCTGACACAAGGCAGGTTGTTGTTGTCATGCTCTTGTCACCAAATTTTGACTCTACCATCTATGAGCCACAGCTGGAATTGAGATTCATCAGACCAGGCTATGTTCTGGTGCTCACTGCAGTATCGGTCCTTTTGCTGTTGACTGACAGAAGTGGAACCTGGTTATCATGGTTATCTGAGTTACTCTAGCCTTTCTGTCAGCTACAACCAGTCTGACCATTCTCTGTTAATCCTCTCTCGCCAACAAGGTGTTTACATTTGTAGATCTGCCGCCCACTAGATGTGTTTTCTTCATTACACCATTCTAAATGACTTTAGAGACTGTTGTGCTGAAAATCCCAGAAGATCAATAGTTCTAGAAATGCTCAAACCAGTCCATCTGAAACCAGCAATCATGCCACGCTTGAAATCACTGAGATCACATTTTTCTACTTGTTCTGATGGTTGATGTGAAAGTTGATGTTCTATACCAGCTTATGGCTTTCATTGAGCCATACTTCTAAGCCAAGGAGCTTTGTAGAACCTTTATTTAGCAAAATCTGTGTTTGTTCTGTATATATGTCAGCTTTTTCTTGTTTCTTGTCACTGAAGGCAGTCAGAAAACAGTTAAGCCCTTCTGGCTCATTGCCCCTGAGCTGTCTGCCTCTGTATTGCCCCTATATTCACTCACTTGAGGCTGTGAGCCTCCCAAGCACAAAAATGTCTTCTGCCCAGCTCCTGCTGCCAAACCCCACCAGTGCTCCCTACCAACCCCCACGGATCTCTATGCTGGTCACCATCCTCTTGTCTTTTTCCCATCAAACTAGCATAGTGAGAAGTCCAGTGCAAAATCTACTTTCTTGGATCTTTACACCCAAAGAATTGAACCCCCCCCCCCCCCCCCCAAGTCACATACCTACACACACACACACAGTCAGCTCAGTGTGCTCGGCCCTGCACGCTTGGTTGCGCTGTCGACGGCTGACAGGCTATTTGGGATTTTAGCCGCCACCACAGCGCATGTCCCCACACCTCCTCTCCTCCTCTCTCTGGCTGTCAGAGTGACGGCCCTGCGCTGCCTGCTGCCATCTCCCACCCTAATCCTGCTCTCCAGAAAGCTGTAATTGAGCCAGAGATTCATGAGGGATTATTGTTGTGATTTGGGGGAAATTTTCGAGAGGGGGGATAAATGCATGGATCGTCAGGGGGAAGGGAAGTCAACACAGAGGGGGACCACTACAGAAATAACCATTGACCGGCAATCAACAATACTGCTTTCACCAATTTCATGGGTTTCATGTGTACAGACATAAAAATTACATTTACACGGCCTAAAAACATTTGCCTTCTCAGTTAAGACACATTTATTAATACTTTGGGTGGATTTCGATACATTTTGGTATTAACACAAGTGCTGATGGGCCACCAGAGTGGTGCAGTCCCCAAGTTTTCACACTATCATTGACAGATTGCCAGTTAGATCCCTGGTGATGCCACAGCCATCCATGGCTGGGAGTCCCAGAGAGTACAATTGACCTTGTTCTTGTTGGATGGGCAGCAAGGTGGCCCTCATTATCCCCTATTATCTTGTTGCTTGGTGTTCTCCTCCAAGAGTGTTAAGCAGTCCAATGATGTTGCATTAGCGCCAGTTTAATAAAATGTACTTGTTTGGCTTCAAATGAATCAGAGCTATCCTTTTTCTCAGCCTGGTCTTAAGTTTCTCTTGAATAAATGACTAAGGGATCATTTCAGGATTCGTACAATGTGCAATAAATGTAGTTCAACCCATAAACTCAGCCTACCCTATACCAACTATGCCTTAACCTAATTCTAACCTTAATCTAACATAAACATAACCTACTACACCTAAATCTAATTGTAACCTAAACTTGACATAAACTTAACCTAATCTACATCTCAATCCAACCGAAACTTAACTACTACACCTAAACCTAATTCTAACTTTAACCTAACCTTACCATAACCCTCAAGTTCACCATAACCTAGACCTAACCTACACCTCAGCCTAAACTAAACCTACAATGCCTAAACTTAATTCTAACTTTAAACTTAACCTAACCTACACCTTAACCTGAACCTAAACATAACCTATTGCACCTTAACCTAATTCTAACCAAAATCGAACCTTAAACATACTTTAAACTTAACCTAAACCTAACCTACACCTCAACCTAAACCTAAACTAAACTTACAATGCCTAAACCTAACTCTAACTTTAACCATAACCTAAACTTAACCTAACCTACACCTCAACCTGAACCTAAACTTAATCTACTGCACTTACACCTAATTCTAACCAAAACCTTATCCCAAACATAACTTAAACGTAACCTTAACCTAAATCTAACCTAACCCTCACATTAACCCTACATGTGAATTGCTTGCTGTGTCTGTAGGAGTTTTTGTAAATTAGTCCCTTTTTTTAGAAGCTCCACAACACAGAAAAACAGTGTGGCTGTAGCTGTAGCAACACTGTTTTCTTGGTTCTTCTTCAAGTACATGGCAGATACATTGTGTGTACATCACATTTTATGAGATCTTGTTCATCCTCCTCACATCCTCTAGCATTAAGTGCTACAAGCTACTGTTGGGAGTACATACTGTTCATGCCCAAACATACCAAATACATTTTATGAACAATCTTGATGAAAAAACTCTGAACCCTGGAATATCTCCCCACGCTTGATGAACAGCAGTTAGTGCCAATTGTTGAGCTGTAAAATTATACTACATAAAAACACAGATCTGAGTAAATTCACCTTTCTGTTCTTTCTCAGAAACGGATATGCACACGGTTTCACAGCTCTAGAGTGTGTGACATCACAACACCATTATGTATTTCAAAAAGGATAAAGGATAAGGATAAAGGTGCACGTATTCGTCACTGTACAGTGTGGACTGTACAGCGAAATGTGTCCTCCGCATTTAACCCATCTGGTAGTGAACACACACTCACACACACACACGTGTTAGGGGCAGTGAGTACACACACACACCCAGAGCGGTGGGCAGCCAACTCCAGCGCCCGGGGAGCAGAGAGGGTAAAGGGCCTTGCTCAAGGGCCCAACAGTGGCAGCTTGCCGAGCCCGGGAATCGAACCCACAACCCTGTTATCAATATCCCGGCGCTCTAACCGCTGAGCCACCACTGCACTGGGGTGGGGACATTTCCCCAAAGTAAATATGACTTCTCTGTCCCCTTGCTAGATGTTAAATCTAGATATTATTGACATGTAAACACAGGCAATCCTTCAGGGAAGGCCTGTGTACAAGATCTACTTACAAGTGTGCGGTTGCCCGATCTTTTTACAGTATATTAATTTCAAATGAAAGAGAAAATGGACAGCGGTGAAACCTTGAGAGTTTTTGACTTTGTTGATATTGAAACCAGCACTGCTGTATGCATCACCACACTTCTTGCTCAAGGACAGTAGACTGATATTGGTAGTTGGATTGGAACTGCTGAATAGTATCGGCTACATCTGTGACTCCAACTGTTGACTTCTCTAACTGTTCTCATGTCGCCCTGCAGATTCACGTCTTTGTGAAAGTCGGTACAAAGCAATGCAGAGAGCAAGAAACAAAGATGCCCAGGGGGAGAAGACACCAAGTCTGTTTTTTATGTGTTTACAGAGTCACACTGATCAAAGCTTATGTCCTTGTTTATCTCTGATGGTCCAAAGTCCTCTTTCTTTTCATCTCTGGGGGACGAGAAGCTCTGAAGGAAGAGAACAAATCTATATAATGTTTAACTCCATTCAGTTTGGAACATTGCCATCCCAAGATAGACAAAGCATTTGATTTGCAAAGCCAATTAAAATTGATTGGCGAATGCAATTATCTCTGTATTTCTCGATCAACAGGGAAGTGTAGACCCTGATTAGATTTAAATGCTGGTTGTGTTTACATGTTTCAAGTTCTTCCCAAATACACACATACATATATGGACAAAAGTATTGAGACACCTGCTTATTGGCAGTTTCATGGTGCCAGTAATGTTTATCTGCTCCAGAGAATCCTGTTCTATTGCCAGTGCTTCTCTACATGGACTAGACAAGCTATGTGCATGTGTATGTGCATTTGCACGTCTGTGTCAGCAATGGGTTCAACTGAAAGTAGCTGAATGTGATGTTCACGAGAAGAAGTGTCCACGAACATTTGTGTATTATATGTTTATGTTTATTAAGCAACATGAAATGGAAAACATGCCAATTCTAATGCTAATTGCGGAAGTGCCAGATCATCTAGAGCATGTTAAATTGCAGTGGAGTGCATTTTGAAGTCTATTCAGGCAAGATATAGGCACCATGTGGTGGGCTGTACATCAAACTCTTTAAGATTTAAAGGGTTTCGAAACTGCAGAGAACTGGGGAAGTTTATTTTCTCCTTACTTACTTTATAAGCTGCTTAAAGCCTTTAAGGGCTTAGCATTGCCTGCCATATTAACATCGGCCTGCGAGACAGGCCTGACGAGCTGCCACCCAAAAGTGTGTGTGCGGGTGTCTGTGTATACATGTTGCCAGTAGGTATTACACAGTGAGATTTTGTACAGAAATACTGTGGATAATGGTGTACAACAGCACTTTTACTTGGAAGACACGCTTTCTAAATGCAGAGCAGCACAACTCACCCAGTCACCCACTTCCAGGAAAGCCGGTTTGAAAATCCAGGCCAAACAGCGGTCAAAAACAAGTTTCATAAGAAACAACTGATTCGGACTAGAGGTATTGGTATCAAAGGATGCTGGAAAGAATATTGGAGGTAAAAACCAAGGTATATAATCCAATCTTGTAGCAAATCCGGTCTGAAACAGCACATACTTGCAATGTATTGGTGGTTATGCTAGCACTATGTTTCTTTTCGAGGGGTAGAAGAATGTGTGAGTAGTTTGGGCATGATGGTCTACTTTTAGACACCTGAAGTGAAGTAAGAAAAGTGGTATAATGCACTACAAGTTTGGCCCAGGAGTTGCAAGTTCTCGACCCCTGGTGCTTTGCCATCAGCAGCCGGAGTCCCAGAGAGCACAATTGGCCATGCTTTCTCCAGGTGCGTAGATGGTGCTTTCTCCCCTCATCACTCTTAAGAGATATTGGATGGTTCAGGCATCCGTTAGCTAGTGTGGTGGAGCCCCCCCCCCACCCTTAAAAAAAGAGACGGTGGCCGTCTTTACATGTGTTGGAGGAGAGATGTGTTAAGTCCTATCCTCCTAGTGTCGGGAGCATTGCTAGTCCTGAGGGAGTTACAAACCGGTAGGTTAATTGGAAGCACCAAATTGGGAGAAAAATGGAACTGGGAAATACCAGATTGGTCATTTGTAATGGTATCAGCCAATACTCAAGACTTTAGTACTCATATCAGTATCAAAACAGATGGTTGTCAGTGGTGCCATGCATTCTCTAAATTAGGCCAGTTTAAATTGCCATATTTAACATGATATATCCTGAAGACGCATTGGTCACAACATTACATTTTTGCCATAGTGACCACCCCTGATGGCAGTATAGTAGTGTCATTTTCTCTGTTTTTTGGCCACTATGATAGCATTGAGATGGCCCTTGCTCTCCTGCCTCTGCCATTTCAGACTGGATTAACCCCCTTAGGCTCAGAATCAGCTGCCTCCTTTCCAGACCCCCACCTTTCCTCAGCCTCTGAAGACCACACATCAGCCTCTGGACCTTAAAATAAACTTGCATCATCAACCAGTTCTGCTCTGAGCCCTGCCAAAACTAATCAGGCTTATAACACCACAGCTTCTCTTCTGTAGGGTTTGGGCTTTAGTCCCAGCTTTCTGCTGCCTGCAGTTTACTCACATAAACCCAGTTTGACTTTGCTCCAGGACTGACTTTATTTTATGATGTGGTTCATTTTACACTATATAGACAGATGTATTGGGACATCTGCAATTTGAAGAGTTTATCCTGCTTATCTCCACTGTCAGAATGTTGGATGATCACCACCTGAGCTCATCCCCAACCCCCCAATACATCTCAAAATAATCATTCCAGAGAACACAGCTCCACTGCTCCACAACTTAGTGCTGGGGGGACTTTACACCCCTCTAGCCCACGCCTGGCATTAGGCATGGTGGTAATAAGTTCATGTTTATCTGCTCCAGAGAGTCCTATTTTATCAGCAATACCTCTGTGTAAGAAGTGTTAAATGCATTCATTAGAATGGGTGTCCACAAACATTTGGACATTTAGTGTATCTCAGGAATTGTGCCCACTTTTCTTTTGATCTTTTCACTGTCCAAGTTTAAAAGCTTACTGCAGCTACTGAAGCTGATATGTGGTGTGAGAGGTTGGTGTGTGGTGTTTCAGTGGCGAGACGTTGTTCTCAGCACTCAGAGAATGAAATGGAGCTGGAGAATGTGTTTGTCACATCAGATTTTCTTCTGATTCTCTTCAGCGGCGCCTTCAAATACATTCCTCTCGACACTAAATGTAATTTTATTCATGGCACCTCATATATCCTTCACATTGTAATATTTATTAGCTTAGTACCTGCGCTCCTCAGGCGCATGCAAACACCCCCATCGTGTACTTCTCCAAGATTCCACTGTGTGTTTCTTTCCTTCACTCCCATGGCGCTGAGCCTTTTTCCCATAAGAGACATCAAGCCCTGCACTGCAAAGTATCTCCAAAGACTAATCTCCTGACTGTGGATTTTCAGTCTTACGAGGTGTTAGAAGGAGCAGCATAAAGGATGTGTAATATATGATTTGTGGGTGTAATGGGAAAGAAGTAAGGGTTCTCTGAGCAGTTACACCTCCTATATGCCTTTGATTGATCATTGAGGTTTTGGAAGCGACCCGGCGTATTCATGCTTGGCCTTAATGCTGCGCCTCGTGGACTGGGGGGTATTAGGCTGTGTGTATTACAGTGAAATATTCTCTTCACCTCGTTCAATAAATCTTACAGCGCAAGGTGGACGACTTCGGAGGGCCAATTTCTTTTTCTCGGCCGTGTCTTGAGGGTGTGGACAATGCATGGGGGTGGGGTTGGATGGTGGATTAAAGGACCATCATGTAAGACCACATTTTCTTCTTCTTTTTTATATAATGAATGTACGATTAATTCTCCAGTCCATATAAATAGGATATTGGTAAAGTGGATAAAGGGTAAAATGGGACACTTGATCTTTTATATTTTCATAGATATTTCATGGGTACTTCAGTAATCAAAACCCATCCTATGGCAGTAAAGTGATCAAAAGCCATTGGGTTCATACTGTGATAGTAAAGCTCTTTTTACCGTCAAATAACAGCTTCAAAATAATGCTGATGGTCCTCTTACCAATATATGGGCATCTCAATTGTTGCTACTCAAGTCTCAGCACGCCAGACACTGCACTATGTGACGATTCTGTATCTCTCATTTTCTGTATCTAACGTATGTCCTTTAATGGTGGTTCAAAGCACAAATTCCATGACTGCAGGGGAGCCCAGGAGCAAGAAATAGCAATTCATAATGCTAATTTAAGAGTAAAGCAGGCTAAAATGTTAGTTCATTTTACTAAATTTCTATTTAAATGTGGATCTAATGCATACTACCAAGCATAACTTTGACACCTTTAGGGTGTTCTAATGGCTAATCGGGGGGTTAGACTACCCTAAGACCTTACCAAAAACAAGGTTGGGTATTACTGAAACCTGCTGCAAACACTCAATCTTTTATAATGGATGAATATTAGGGGTGTATTGGGACACAAAAGTCACAGTTTTGGTAAGTATAGTACAACAGGAGGAAAGAAAAAATAAGAGAGTTGAACAGACAATTGTGTTAGTTACAGTTTGCTCCATCAAGAGCAGCACAGCACCCCGAGGGTGTGGTGTGTTAATTAAGCAGTACAGCATAAATTTTAGCATGTCCAAAAAGACTGAGGCATCATCCTTGTCCAATCCACCATGATTCCATGAGTTGAAATAAGAGGTTAAAAATGGATTTTGGTGAATTTCTTTATTTTCAGTTGTTTCGTGAGGACAGTGAGATATACAGAACTTCTGAGAAAGCAAAATGAGAGAGAGAGAAAAAGGAGGGGGCAAACAAGACTACAGTTATTATAGCAATAATATTAAACCCCTACAGTTCCCACAATATTATGCAAACCCAAGGGCTTACAGCTTAAAATTTCTGGATGGCATGTGAAATTATCAAATTTGCCCTAATAACATTCCATGTAATTGCTGTGCTCTTAATGTAACTGCCAGTCAATAGAGGCTTTCTGACCATGTCAGAAAGACATCCAGAGGCTTGAGATAATTTTGAAATGACTTACTTCACTTTTCATCTTTAGTTATTCCATACATTTTCTTACAATAAGGTACAATATAGCTCAGCCAATCCGAACAGATCTTATTCGCATGTGAATCTTAAACTTGTTCACAACCTGTTAGCCTCTATTCTGACTATTTTGGTAAATAAACCCACACATACATCATAAGTGGACCTTAACAGTGGAATTCATAGATATTTATGAGAAAATGTAGTAATATGGCCTCTTTTAAGGGATGAGTGTCAGAGACAGACCACAGGGTGGGGCCATAGAACCATGCTGCTCTGCTTTGCTGTGGAGAAGAGGAGAGACATACAGTAATAACCAAAATGTCATCAGAAACAAAGGCTCAAACACACACTGTTTTTAACGCTGCTTGTGTTCAGGCAATGCATTTAAATGCATCAAATTGCACAGTCTCATGCCCTGTTCCAGATGCTCAAACTGTGCAAATGGCATGTCAGATATTAGGACAAATTCATTCCTGCTATCGCCTTCCTGAGCGCATTGTTAGGGAGGGAACTGGGGAGAGCCTGGTGGCGGAGAGAGAAAGGCGGCGAGAGATGGAGGGACATTTAGCCTATCATGTGTCATTTGTTTGGAAACACATAGATTACATTAGCGCTCGTGGGCTGAGAGTATTCCTCGCTGCATGGGAGCTTTATTGCGCCCCTGGGCTGTGGATACGTTGAGTAATTGGGGCACTAATGTAAATAACGAGGGTGGATAGCAGATCAATCATAGGCCAATGCCGAGCACCTTTAATATCCAGCAGGAGATTACGATACACATAGATGTAAGCCTGTATAAGATATGCAGGAGGCTGAAATTAGCACCCCTGCTTTCTCTGGAGACCTCGGGATTAGAATTAGAACAGCACACCCACTCGTTCTATTGTTCGCAAGACCCTCAGTATTTCTTCAGGATGCACATACACTATGTCAAATGTTTGTGGACACCCCTTGTCATGAATGCTTTCTGCTACTTTAAGTTGCACTCATTGCTTACACAGATGTGCACCCATTACTGGCACAATAGGACTCTCTGGAGCAGATAAACAAGAACCCATCGGGACCATACCTAATGACAGGCCTGGGCTAGAGGGGTATAAAGCCTCCCAACAGTGAGCTGTGGAGCAGTAGAACTGTGTTCTTTAATGGTGATGCTCCCTCCAATACTTTTAGGATGATAGTCCAACATCCTGACCTCACTAACTCTAGCTCTTGTCACTGGATGTAACCAAATCCTTATAGCAGTGCTACAGAATCTAGTAGAACACCTTCTATGGACAGTAGAGACAGTAACTCCAACAAAAGCTGGATAAACTCTGAACTCAAAACTATGAACAAGCAGGTGTCCCAATAATTTTGCCCATATAGTGTACATGTAAGCCTGTCTAAGATATGCAGGGGGCTGATATTAGCACTGCTGCCTTCTCCGGAGACCTCGGGATTAGAATTATGTTTGCGGAACTTGTTCTGTTGTTCCCTAGACCCTCAGTCTTCCTCTCGTACACACATATAAACACAAACTGTGGAACACGCCCGCCATCCTTCAGCCTGGATGTCATCTTAACACTGTTTGAATTTGAGTAACTGAGAAATGCCCAGAACATTATCAACTAATGGCCTAGCCCCTGCCATCTATCTGCTACAAGTACAAACGCAGGCAATTATAAATAATGCAGCCAGGGGAGAGGGCAAAATAAAGCACCCCTAAATAGACAATCATTATGTAGATGTTGTTGCTGGACTGCACGATTTACAGAGTAGTGAGTGTCTAAGGTTCGGTATGTATTACAGCCAAGGCAGCAATAACAGGGCGTTAATTAACCTACTTTCCATTGTTTCTCGGAAATGACTGTCTAATCTTCGGCACGTGCTGACATTTCAATAACCCCTTCTAAAGGGCTTCTCTTTCCTGGCCAAACATAAAATGCATGGCGTTCCAGACGCGGAGATGACGACTTTTGCTGAAAGTGAAAGAAAGTGACAGCTCCTTTGAAGAAATGCCATTTTGCCGTTTTGTACTGCCTCTGAGTCACCCTGCTCTGCTGGCCTTTAAGACATACAGAGAAATATAGAAATACCGAAAAGACCCTACAAAGAGTTACACATCACTTCTCATTTGCATCTTTATCATAGCTGGGATATTTTTTCCCGCTTAAGCTTGATTATCCTAATTGCAACATCTAGCAGTTATCAGATGACAACTAGATGAGGAGTTAATTAGCCGAACCCCCAGTGCTGACATTTATGCCGTCCTCAGCTCATTCACTCTGCGCCAGCAGAAGCGCTCCAGCATAATGCCTGCGTCTTTGTGTCAGAGAGATCGGCCTCTAAAGTCATTTGGAGAGTTAACAGTTGACCTGTCCATGATCAGTCCACCAATGCGTTCTCATTAGAACTGTAAACTGTTTTATCCTTGTAAAGTGGGACCTCCATTGATTACAACTGTAAGCCTATGACCCTGTTGATCGTTCACTGTTTGTCCTTCCTTGGACCACTTTTGGTAGGTTCTAAACACTGCATACTGGGAACGACCCACAAGACCTGCCTGATGCTTCCAAGATTTTCTGACCCAGTTATTCAGCTATCATTAGCTCTTTGGTTAAAGTGTTAAAGTGTCTCAGATTCTTACGTTTGCACATTATTCCTGCTTCACATTCAGGAACTGACTGTTCACTTACTGCCTAATACATCCACCCACTGACAGATGCCACTGTTGCCACACATTCACTGTTATTCACTTCACCAGTCAGTAGTTTTAATGTTATGGCTGATCTGTATGCATATCAGTAGGAATTGTGCGCCATACATAGTTTCTCAGTGAGCTGAAGGGGCTATTCGCCTAGGTTCATCATCATAGACAGGGCTCTCAACTAAGTTGCAGTCTAAAGATCTATTCAGATGGGGAGGTGGGGTAATGTCATTTTACTGCAAGACATCTGTAAAATCTTGGACTGATTCGCACTGGATAAAAATCTCAGCATTAATGAGATGGGAGTGGCTACTCAATGGCTATGCACTGCCATCACCTCCACAAAAAAGAAAAAAACATGGTGATATGTAATCTTATAATCCACTTATAGTAATAGTATGATAGTAATAATGAAATTTTAGTGTGACAATTAGTAGCTATATGTACATAACACATATGTAGGCTATAGGCTATATAAAGCTGCCAGCAGTGTTGCACCTTTGAGGAGTCCTTTGGTTGGTATCTGAGGTATCTGTGCCATGCACACCAAAACTAAATGCCTCTTTAAATGCCTCCATACATTAGAAAAACTGTGAAAAACTCCTCTTCCACAGGATATGATGAAATATATTTACCCACATGTTCATTTGCACAGGAATAATCACTGAACAATTCTGGTAATAATTACATTACCCCACCAAAGAGCATTTAGAAAGTTAAGCATTTCTGACAGTTAAAAGCACCATCGCTTCCATTTTTACTGTAATACTGCTCTAAAGCAACACTATGGAGAATTGGCCATTCTTGCTCATGGGCTCCCCCTACAGATAGGATGTGTAATTTGTGCTTTAAGCCACCACTGAAGAACATGCTTTCCTGGACAAGCTGAGAGATAAGAGTATAATAAGCATGTGTGCTGAGGCGGTAGAGTAATATTACAGGATTTTACACAAATACGACTCGAGTTACGCAATTCCACTCAGCTCTCATAAGCGTTATCCTGGCCGTTTCACCAAAGTTATATGGTACAGTTGTCGGAGTAGCAACACTATTCTCCATATTACACTCTTCCTATTCCTCAGCAGAGCATTGTCATCCTTCTGACGCTGATATTTTAAGGTAAAGGTACATAGTGTTGCTTTAAATATGAATTTTGTCCTCTGTTGAAAAACAAATAAAAAAAATGACACTTAAAGATCTGCCTTTGTCAGAAGACCTGTGTATGATTAGTCCAAGAGCTGCCTTCACCTTCCCCAGAGCAGAGCAGACATGTAGCATAGGTTTCCATGGTGATGCGTCCTGCTAAAAAGTGATCCACCGTGGTGAAACAGAAAATCCAGGGTCAGATCCAACTAAGCCTAAAGGTAGCTGGCTAAGCAATAAATCCTGCTTCCTGAGTCAGCCCCCTGGCAACAGCAGCTATGGAAGAATACGAAAGTGTGGGTGGAGCCTGGATACGTCAGTTCTAAGCAGCTGGATTTAATTAGTGTTAGAATGAACACAGCCGCTGAACAGAGGAACGCAGTGTTACACAAGCAGGCCAGAAGTGCAGTTATCAGTGATCGTCAATTACCTGCGGTTTACAGTACGCAGTAGTTTTACTTTTTATCCTGCAGGCCTTTACTGTGGTCTGTAAAGCTTTCTCTCTCTCTCTCTCTCTCTCTCTCTCTCTTTCATTCTCTCCCATTTCTTATAGGACTTTCTTTTGAAGCTTTTTCCTTTCCCTTACCATCTTATCCTCTCTCTTCCTCTCTCCCTCAGTCTCTCCCTCCCTCCTTCACTCTTTCTTCTGTTTTTATCCTTCATGCTTATATGGAGCTCTCTCTCATACTCTCTCTCTCTCTCCCTCATTCTCCCTTCTCTTTCCTTCCCTCCCTCTCTCATGTTCTCCCTCACATTCTTTTTCTTGCCCTCCCTCTCTCTCCTTCCTTCCCCTCCTCTTTCTCTTTCTACCTTCCTGAAGGCCTTTATCATGGATCTCTGTCTCCCTTACTCCTTACCTCTTCATCCCTCCCTCCCTCCCTTCCTCCCCCTTCTCCTTTTTTCATTCTCTCTCTCTCTCTCTCTCTCTCTCTCTCTCTACATCCCTCCTTCCTTTCTCCCTTCTCTCCTACCCTCCCTCCCTCACCCTCTGTTCCCTTTCCTTTTTTTGTCCTGCATGTAGAGCGCTCTCTATCATATTCTCTCTCTCTCTCCCTCCATCTCACACTCTCTCTCCCTCCTTTTCTCTCTCTTTCTCCCTCTCTCACCCTCTCTTTCCTGTCTCCCTTTTTTAACCTGCACGTGGAGCTCTCTCTCTCTCTCACCTTCTCTCCCTCCCTCTCTCTCCCTCCTTCCCCTCCTCTTTCTCTTTCTACCTTTCTGAAGGCCTTTATCATGAATCTCTGTCTCCCTTACTCCTTACCTCTTCATCCCTCCCTCCCTTCCTCCCCTTCTCCTTTTTTCATTCTCTCTCTCTCTCTCTCTCTCTCTCTCTCTCTCTCTCTCTCTCTCTCTTTCTCTCTCCCTTACTCCTTATCTCTTCATCCCTCTCCCACTTTATCCCCTCCCTCCCTCACCCTCTGTTCCCTTTCCTTTTTTTTTTGTCCTGCATGTAGAGCGCTTTCTATCATATTCTCTCTCTCTCTCCCTCCATCTCACACTCTCTCTCCCTCCTTTTCTCTCTCTTTCTCCCTCTCTCACCCTCTCTTTCCTGTCTCCGTTTTTTAACCTGCACATGGAGCTCTCTCTCTCTCTCTCTCTCTCTCTCTCTCTCTCTCTCTCTCTCTCTCTCTCTCTCTCACCTTCTCTCCCTCCCTCTCTCTCTCTCTTTCCTGGGCTGTATCTATCTTGTTTTTTTTTATCCTGAAGGCCTGTAGCGTGAAGCTCTCCTTCTCGGTCTGTCTCTCTCTCATCTTGACTTACTCCCTCTTTCCCTCTCTTCCCCTTGCCCCTTCCTTCTCCCTGCTCTCTCTTTTTTACGATTTCTCCCTTCCTAATATCTCCTTCCTCTCCTCTTTCTCTCTTCCTCCTCCCGTCCCTCTCTTCTTCCCCTTCTTTTCTCTCTCTTTCTATTCTTCTCTCTTTGTCGGTCATTCTGTGTCTTCACTGTTCTCTTTTTCTTCACTCTCCGCTTTCTTCTTTCATCCTCTTTGTCCTCTCTCTCTCTTTCTCTCGCGCTCTCGCTCTCTCCCTGTTTCTCTCTGAGGTAAACGGATTAAGACTCCCCTTCTCCCGTCTCTACCGTCCTCCACTCCTCTGCTTCACCCTCTGGTGTGTCTCTGTGGAAATACTCTTTACTCAAATGAGCCAATTCTACTATATTTGCTTTTCAGTTATAAGGATGGCCAATTCCGACTTCCCTTCCCTTTTCCCTCACAGCAGATTCCTATCGTTATTCTCAAGCTTTTATTCCCCCAGTAAAGCTAAACAAATTGATGTCCACGCAGTTGATTAAACGGACCCTGCGGATAGTAGGTAAGCGCAGAAGCAATCTCTCGTTCTCATCTCCAGCAAACATTCCAGGGAATCTCGTCCTCTGATCAGGTGAATTTATTCATAAATCTCCGGCTTGTTCTTTCTCTCTTGTAAAAGCCAGCTCGGCCGTTTGGTTTCACATCCTGAACAACAGGCTTCGGCACAGCAGCGTCAGGGCCAGGATGACATGCTAACACCCTATAGATGAGACGGGACCCTCTGTCTTTTACGTGAACATGTTCCCTGGACCACATTAGCGTGATTAGCCTTCACACAAGTGTGGCTAGGCTAATGCAGCAAGCTGTCCCTCGTTATGGCGTCGGCTGAAGGCAGAACAGTGGCGCTTAATTGGCTGGCAGTGTTCCACATGGAAGAGAAGGGGCTTGCCGGGCTTCTGTCACTTTCCCCTGATAAAGACATCACTGCTAATGGGTGTCACAACCAAAAGCCTGCTGTTGGCATGACAAATAATGCCATTAACTCCTCCTACTGGAGCGGCCATTTTGATGGATGCTGGAAGGAAAGACAGCAGAGTAAGGACAGCGGTTTTCTTGTGGTCTTTTTTTTTTGGTGACCTTCTAAATCCTATCAAAACATAAACTGGTCAGCACATGTCCGTTTGGCCGAGCCTTGCTGCACATATGGAAGTGCCTTTCAACAGATGAATAGCTGTTGAACTCGAGGCCATGTGGCTCTGACTGTTGGAGTAATAGAGGTCCTGCTGGGCAGTACTTGAATAGTCCATACATAATAAAGGCTGCCGAGGGCATAGCTGTTTTCAGGTCTGGCAGCAGGGGGCAGCACTTCAGTGCAGTATGTTTAGAAGTTGGATGCTCGGTGTGTGTGGAGGCAGAGCTTACAGCTGGAATTCAGTACTGGCCTTTGTTTGTGTTTGTGAGGAATACTGCTGCAACAACAACAACTTTTCCTGTCCTGTACATCAGTGTTTCTCCAGGAGGCACCTAGCCTAGACTCCCTGCTTTATCACACGCCCTGCAACTCTGAGAGGGCTTGTTAATGAGCTGATTAGTTGAATCAGGTGTGTTGGGAGCAGGGGAAGCACTAAAATGTGTAGGGCAGGGTCCAAGACCAGGGTTGAGAAACACTGTTATACATAGTGTATAGTTATGACCATAAAGGTCATTGATGCTACCAAAAGTTTGGGATTACTTATCATATTCATTTTATAAACAATGATTTTTCTTTGTGGATATTGTTATTAATAATAGTAAAATAGTTATTTTGCAAATTTATGAAATTGTAAACAATGTAACAATAATCAAACAATATTTTTGGTCAAGTAATCAGTCTTGGCATCTGATTTTGAAATATAATGAACTATGGATATTTTTTGTTTTTATTATTTATTATGTTATATATAGCATCATACACAACAGCAGTAATAATAATAATAATAATAATAATAATAATGGTCCATTTATTAAATTCCCTACTGTTTCCTTAATGTACTTATTACCAAGGATTTCAATCAATGCCAGTTAAAAATATTTGAATATGTTAATAAATAAAATATAAATAAATGGAATCCAATATAAAATTGATTGATAGAGGCTAACAAATGAATGAGAATGAGAATAAAAAAATATGTGGACACCCATTCTGATTAATGATTTAAGTATTAAGCACATTGCTGACACCAATGTGCACACATACACACATTTGTCTAGTCCCTGTAGAGAAGTATGGCCAGTAGAATAGGACTGTCTAGAGTAGATAAACATGCACCTATTGGCACCATGCTGCCTAATGCGAGGTGTGGGCTAGAGGGGTATAAAGCCCCCCAGCACTGAGCTGTGGAGCAGTTGGGGAGTTAGAAGGTAAGAAGGTGGTGACCTCACTAATGCTGTTGCTCATGCTAAATGCAATCAAATCCTCACAGCAATGCTGCAAAGTAGAAAGCCTTCCTTCCTGGACAGTAGAGACAGTTGCTCCAACAAAAGCAGGATAAACTCTTTTTAATACCCTAGATTTCAGAACAAACAGTGAATAAGCAGGTGTCCCAATACTTTTGTCCATAAAGTTTATCCACACAGTAGGCCAGCATTACCTAAACCTTCTGCTCCTCAGGAAAGCAAGAAAAACATCATCAGATATTGGTTTCAGATGTCAACCAAACCTAAACGCTTGTTGATCATTTCATAAAACAGCAGGGATTATTACTAATAATGACTAATTATTAATAGTCATTTAAATCTAATATAGAGACTGAACAGGGGCAACAGTGCTGTCATTGTTTCGATGGCCCAGTCCCAATAATTACTGATTTTCTCTCTCTTTATTTCATGATAAAACCTTATCGACAGGAATATTGGCTTCTTGTCATTCATTACTGGTTCCATTCCCACATGAAGGCGACATGTTCCAGTTTGTGAGCCTTTGTGAGGGATCCGTGCAGCATAATGAAAATTAAAGTCAACTGTCTGGGGAGTCGGGGAAACCCAAAGTCTCATAATTAAGAAATGGGAGACATTTAGTGCAGATGAAATTTTAATGGCGTGTTAATAATTTAGCAGAGCAGATGGACCGGTCCCCACATACCCACACAGCCCACTTTGTCAATCTATGGTGCGTATAGAGGACATTCTTCCGTGCAGGACTGTCTCTACAGTAGACAGCTACTGTCCTCTCTTTAGGGACTTCCGGTGTTGCTCATGTGTTATTCTCTGTTATCAGTGTTTCCTGTTCAAATATGTCCTAAATTGTATCTAGTCTGATGTAACCCATGTCTGTTTTGCTTAGGCTTTCAGGTAGGAGTGCACTCTTCCACTGACAGTAACTTGTTAGCTAGTTTTAGCTTTTTTAATAAGAGTTTTGTCTTTTTCTGATGAACTTTGGATTACTATACCTGTAAACACATGAGGACCCAACAGGGACCCAAATCCTGTGCCTGTTAAAAAGCTATATACAATTTATTTTCAATTGAATATATAAATCTCTATTTAGCTAGTTTTAGCTTTGCTGTCTGTAATCTAGCTTCAAGTTGTTTTTATCCAGTTTAGCTTCGCTCTTTTTCTTTAACTACTTTTAGCTAATGTAGTCTTAGCTTTACTCTGTCTTAATGTAATCTTAGCCTTACTTTGTCTTAATGAAGTCTTAGCTTTACACTGTCTTAATATAGTCTTAGCTTCAATCTGTCTTAATGTAATCTTAGCTTTATTCTGTCTTAATGTAGTCTTAGCTTCAATCTGTCTTAATATAGTCTTAGCTTTACTCTGTCTTAATGTAATTTAAGCTTTACTCTGTCTTAATATAGTCTTAACTTTACTCTGTCTTAATATAGTCTTAACTTTACTCTGTCTTAATATAGTCTTAGCTTTACTCTGTCTTAATGTAATCTTAGCTTTACACTGTCTTAATATAGTCTTAGCTTTATTCTGTCTTAATGTAGTCTTAGCTTCAATCTGTCTTAATGTAATCTTAGCTTTATTCTGTCTTAATGTAGTCTTAGCTTTATTCTGTCTTAATGTAGTCTTAGCTTCAATCTGTCTTAATATAGTCTTAGCTTTACTCTGTCTTAATATAGTCTTAGCTTTACTCTGTCTTAATGTAATTTAAGCTTTACTCTGTCTTAATATAGTCTTAACTTTACTCTGTCTTAATATAGTCTTAACTTTACTCTGTCTTAATATAGTCTTAGCTTTACTCTGTCTTAATGTAATCTTAGCTTTACTCTGTCTTAATGTAATCTTAGCTTTACTCTGTCTTAATATAGTCTTAGCTTTACTCTGTCTTAATGTAATCTTAGCTTTACTCTGTCTTAATGTAGTATTAGCTTTACTCTGTCTTAATGTAATCTTAGCTTTACTCTGTCTTAATATAGTCTTAGCTTTACTCTGTCTTAATGTAATCTTAGCTTTACTCTGTCTTAATATAGTCTTAGCTTTACTCTGTCTTAATGTAATTTAAGCTTTACTCTGTCTTAATATAGTCTTAACTTTACTTTGTCTTATTGTAATTTTTAGCTTTACTCTGTCTTAATGTAATCTTAGCTTTACTCTGTCTTAATATAGTCTTAGCTTTACTCTGTCTTAATGTAATCTTAGCTTTACTCTGTCTTAATGTAGTATTAGCTTTACTCTGTCTTAATATAGTCTTAGCTTTACTCTGTCTTAATGTAATCTCAGCTTTACTCTGTCTTAATATAGTCTTAGCTTTACTCTGTCTTAATGTAATCTTAGCTTTACTCTGTCTTAATGTAGTATTAGCTTTACTCTGTCTTAATGTAATCTTAGCTTTACTCTGTCTTAATATAGTCTTAGCTTTACTCTGTCTTAATGTAATCTTAGCTTTACTCTGTCTTAATGTAATTTTAGCTTTACTCTGTCTTAATATAATCTCAGCTTTACTCTGTCTTAATGTAATCTTAGCTTTACTCTGTCTTAATGTAATTTTTAGCTTTACTCTGTCTTAATGTAATCTTAGCTTTACTCTGTCTTAATATAGTCTTAGCTTTACTCTGTCTTAATATAGTCTTAACTTTACTCTGTCTTAATGTAATTTTTAGCTTTACTCTGTCTTAATGTAATCTTAGCTTTACTCTGTCTTAATATAGTCTTAGCTTTACTCTGTCTTAATGTAATCTTAGCTTTACTCTGTCTTAATGTAATTTTAGCTTTACTCTGTCTTAATATAGTATTAGCTTTACTCTGTCTTAATGTAAGTTTTAGCTTTACTCTGTCTTAATGTAATCTTAGCTTTACTCTGTCTTAATATAGTCTTAGCTTTACTCTGTCTTAATGTAATCTTAGCTTTACTCTGTCTTAATGTAATCTTAGCTTTACTCTGTCTTAATATAGTCTTAGCTTTACTCTGTCTTAATGTAATCTTAGCTTTACTCTGTCTTAATGTAATTTTAGCTTTACTCTGTCTTAATATAATCTCAGCTTTACTCTGTCTTAATGTAATCTTAGCTTTACTCTGTCTTAATGTAATTTAAGCTTTACTCTGTCTTAATATAGTCTTAACTTTACTCTGTCTTAATGTAATTTTTAGCTTTACTCTGTCTTAATGTAATCTTAGCTTTACTCTGTCTTAATGTAATTTTAGCTTTACTCTGTCTTAATGTAATCTTAGCTTTACTCTGTCTTAATATAGTCTTAGCTTTACTCTGTCTTAATGTAATCTTAGCTTTACTCTGTCTTAATATAGTATTAGCTTTACTCTGTCTTAATGTAATCTCAGCTTTACTCTGTCTTAATGTAATCTTAGCTTTACTCTGTCTTAATGTAATCTTAGCTTTACTCTGTCTTAATATAGTCTTAGCTTTACTCTGTCTTAATGTAATCTTAGCTTTACTCTGTCTTAATGTAGTATTAGCTTTACTCTGTCTTAATATAGTCTTAGCTTTACTCTGTCTTAATGTAATCTTAGCTTTACTCTGTCTTAATGTAATCTCAGCTTTACTCTGTCTTAATGTAATTTTAGCTTTACTCTGTCTTAATGTAATCTTAGCTTTACTCTGTCTTAATATAGTCTTAGCTTTACTCTGCCTTAATGTAATCTTAGCTTTACTCTGTCTTAATATAGTCTTTGCTTTACTCTGTCTTAATGTAATCTCAGCTTTACTCTGTCTTAATGTAGTATTAGCTTTACTCTGTCTTAATGTAATCTCATCTTTACTCTGTCTTAATGTAATCTTAGCTTTACTCTGTCTTAATGTAATCTTATCTTTACTCTGTCTTAATATAGTCTTAGCTTTACTCTGTCTTAATGTAATTTTAGCTTTACTCTGTCTTAATGTAATCTTAGCTTTATTCTGTCTTAATGTAGTCTTAGCTTTACTCTGTCTTAATATAGTCTTAGCTTTAATCTGTCTTAATGTAATTTTTAGCTTTACTCTGTCTTAATGTAATCTTAGCTTTACTCTGTCTTAATATAGTCTTAGCTTTAATCTGTCTTAATGTAATTTTTAGCTTTACTCTGTCTTAATGTAATCTTAGCTTTACTCTGTCTTAATATAGTCTTAGCTTTAATCTGTCTTAATGTAATTTTTAGCTTTACTCTGTCTTAATGTAGTCTTAGCTTTACTCTGTCTAAATGTAATCTTAGTTTTACTCTGTCTTAACGTAGTATTAGCTTTACTCTGTCTTAATGTAATCTTAGTTTTACTCTGTCTTAACGTAGTATTAGCTTTACTCTGTCTTAATGTAGTCTTAGCTTTGCTCTGTCTAAATGTAATCTTAGTTTTACTCTGTCTTAATGTAATCTTAGCTTTACTCTGTCTTAATGTAGTCTTAGCTTTACTCTGTCTTAAAGTAGTTTTAGCTTTACTCTGTCTTAATGTAATTTTAGCTTTACTCTGTCTTAATGTAATCTTAGTTTTACTCTGTCTTAATGTAATCTTAGTTTTACTCTGTATTAATGTAGTTTTAACTTTACTTTGTATTAATGTAGTCTTAGCTTTACTCTCTTTTAGCTTTGCTGAATATTTAGCTGTCCTCTCTCTTTTTTGTTAGCCACATTTCCTTTGTTGCCTGTTTTTAGCTCACATCAGCCTAATTTCACTAACAGAAGGAGCTGGGTTTGTTATTAACCCTAGTAATTTAAATGGCTGAAACTAACGGAAGAACTGTTTCCAGATTAGACGACCTCCACCAGTGTGAGAGAGACATAGCATGTGAATGAAGCAGAGAAACGTGAGGAAGACTGGACAGATGCAGTGGAAATGCTCTTGTGAACACTCCTCCTCCTACTCCTCCTTCTTGTGTTGGCAAAGGAGCTCAGCGGGGCTTGTGCCCTTCCCAGCCCTCTATGCCTCTATTTATCCTCACTGTGTAAACTGTCATTAAGCAGCTTGCCAATTAGGCTCACACACATATACAGTATGTACATAGATACATGCATGCAGGCAAGACACACACACAGACACACACTTCCTGCTAAATGCTTTAACAGTGACAAAATGACTTCACACTGACACTGAAAGTCTGCATGAAGAAGAAAAGCTGGTTAAGATTTGCAGCTAAAATTTAAACTGGAGGTCTTTGCTGTGGATGTCAGCCATGAGGTTGAGCATGAGGTATCATGGCTCAGTCCCTATGGGAAATGGGCCTACTCAGAGTGGCCCAGCTGCTTGTGTGGTTTAATATTGCTCCTACACCAGCAAATTCCCACAGGACACAACACCACTGCCCCAGGGATCTCTAGAAATGTCTATATGTGTGTTAATGTGCTTGTTTTGAACATTTTCAGCACAGAAATGTCCTGACTTTGTAGAAGACAGAGGAAAACATAGCATTACCATACACAGAAGAAAACTTACAGTTAACCTTCAGTACTAAAACCTTCAGCTGCTCCAGCTGGTTAAGCTGGATGGTAGGTTAGTTATTTATTGATTAATTTGTAACTGAATGAGCAAAAGCATTTGTTTTTGTTTACTAAAGATGGGCCTTGTTTTACAATAAGACTCCCAAATAATTCCTATTACATAAATAGATAAATGCATTGATGAGGTGGGTGAAAAGACAGTATTTTATTGTGACAGACTTACCTTTTAAATGGCATTTAGCTGACGCTCTTATCCAGAGTGACTTACAGGGTTACTCGTATTACAGAGGTGGGCCAATGTAGTGTTAGGAGTCTTGCCCAAGGACTCTTATTGGTGTAGTGCAGCACACTCTTATTGGTGTTATCTGTTGCACCACACCATCTTCTGTATGTAAATCTCTGTATGTAAATCCACATTTCATTGCTTTCATGATTTACATACATTTTTATAGGCCCTAAAATAGAACCCTGTGGCACTCCACAACATCTGGTAAGTTAAACGGCTAAACAATAGTTTTCATTTTAGGGTTTCATAAGTGAAACCTCAACCTAGGGTTTAAAGGGTTAAAGAAGGGCAACTGCATGCTACAGTACACCGGGCAGGATTGTTCCTGTATAATCTGACGTATTGTAGCAATTTTTATCTGCTACTGTCTGTGTGCCAAAATACTGTAATATATATTGTGCTATGAAAATGTATGTAAACATCATTATATAGTCACATTACCTACCCCTAATTACAATTCTAAAAAAAATGTTGATTTCAATATCAAGTATCATAGAATTCGAGACACAGAACTATGATAATGAAACAAAAACACTTGGCAATATTAGCTATTTATTAGATCCAACACTCAGAAATGTACACTCAGTCATCCATTATCAATTTAAAACTAAAATATAAAACACCAAAATGTGTTGCACATCCACTTTATCAAAGCATTTCACTGCTAGCTGTACTGTGTGTAACTATATGTGACAAATAAAACTTTGAACTACCATTTTGATACATTGTACAATTCTAATATATATAATACATATAGGGCCTATTTCTGACCTATATCTGATGTGTGTACTGTTCCCTGTTAAAGTTGGTGGATGTTAGTGGTGGCTTGTTCAGAAATAATTTCTCTGACTGGACTAAACTGGATCTTCTCAGTCTGTTCAGTTCAGTCTGAGTGATATATGGTGTCAGGTCATTTTCTTTTTTGTATTGTGCAAAATTACTTGTTTCATGATTTATTTTAATGTTCATGAGCCTTTTCTCTTCCCCATGCCCAATGTATTATTGCACACCTCCAGCTCTCTCTCTCTCTCTCTCTCTCTCTCTCTCTCTCTCTCTCTCTCTCTCTCTCTTTCGCCCATGAATGAAAGTATATGATCCTGATAGATTAAATCTACTGAGTAAAATGTCTTTTGTCTCCTCATGAGGCTTTTTTATGGACCCAATCTATATGCAGCGTATCAAACGAGCTGAAACGTTAGGTCGATCTATGCTGTTAATATCTGCCCCAGCAGGAGTATAGATCCAAAATGTCACTTTAATTTGTAATTATTTGAGCTAATGGAGTTGATTTTTCTAGCAGGGGACTTACTGCTGAGGTATAGAAGATGCAGTTATGGTGCACATCACCAAAACTCACCCATTAAACAAGCAAACAAGAGGTTAAATGAGACAGCACAGATATCATGAAGATGATTATGTAGAGAACAAATGGAATCAGTAGTGTAGTGCCAAAGCGTAATTCCTAAACTACTGGTTATGATACATTTATCAGTAGTTTTAAGTGGTTTTAGTGAAACATCCTGTCTGTCATGTATTTAGTGGAGCTCACAGAGAGACAAATCTAGTCTGAAATATTTCCACACGATTCCCAATGAATCCAAATCAAAATCTGATTGGTTGATCTAAATGGTCAACCCATAATAACTTTTCTTTGTGAAAGACAATGGTATGTTATCGATAAACAGGAGGTCTGAGAGGAGGGCTGTTCTGAGAATTCAGATTCAAAGAGATAAATGTGTAAAATGTTCATTTTTAACTTGTATTATTTAATTTTTACTTTATAATTAAAGAAGGAAAACATTTGGTTAGACAGATAGATAGATAGATAGATAGATAGACAAATAGATAAATGGATAGATAAATAGATAGATAGACACCTACCTTTTACACTCTGCATGTGAGCCCACACTTCATTGCTGTCATAATTTACATCAGTTTCATAAGCCCTAAAGTAGAACTCTGTGGCACTCCATAAAAATCTAGTGAAAATATTTGACATTTTCTCCTTTTTTTAAACATAATGGGTCCTCAGGAAAGGTCTGAAATGCCCTGACGGTTTCCCACTGTCCATAAGTGTATAACTTTTTATAGTGTGTAATTATTAATTCTGTGTTCATTGTTTTGTTGTTACTGGACCATCATCAAACACGTTAGATAACGCATCTCATGCAGCACTCTTCTGATGCGTCATCTGGAAATGATGGACTTTTAGAAACAACTCTAAGAAAAGTCAGACATGTGAGCTCTATAACGGGTATCTGTAAACTCAACAGTGGTCTCTAGCAAGTGAAATATATGCATTTTAACTGTCTTTCAGAATAAACAGAGCAGAAAGTGAGTCCTGGGTCTGTATATGGACCAAAGAAATTACATCTTCTCAATTCAAGCCTACCAGACTGGGTCCATTTGGAAAATGCAGCAGCTTGGAGTAAAACAAACAGAGCGAGAGAGAGAGAGAGGGAGAGAGAGAGAGAGAAAGCTACAGCGCTCTTTTTAACCTACCATGCACACACACACACACACACACACACACACACACTGCTTTCAATTATACACTCGCCCAATTTACGGCTCATTTCAATAGGGCCCGTCCGTGCCAGATGGCCCCGCTGTAAACTCTATTTCTCATTTAGGATTCATTTGCAGGGCCTTGGCGTTTGTTTAGCATCTAATGGAAAAGCTCCCCCTTTTCTTTCTGACATGGCTGTGTGTTTATGTGCATGCAGTGGGGTGAAAATGTCCTTTTTTCTACTGTGTGTACTTGTGCAGGCTCCAAAATCTTCTACGCAGGTTCTTTTCTTTAACTCCGAAATGACTTGTCTTGTGTGTGAGCTCCAAAATGTTCTAATGTGGCTTCTTTTTATAGCCTTCGAAGCCTTGTGTGTTTTACGCTTGTGTTAAAAGCCAGTAAAGCCAGTTACCCTTCAGCTCACTTGATGATATCCGTAGTGGAAAGCTGAAGCTGAGGTTTTGTCCACTCGTTGCTGATGTTTATGTAATGTGTGAACTCCAGAAATATTTTTTTTCATTTCCTGTCCTCAATCAAATTTACTCCAGGCCAAAGCAGATTGCATACCCCCCTTCCAACATCCTGGTACTATGAAAGACAAATGATCAATTTACCAGCTGCTCATGCCTTTTTGGTCTGGATTGCGAACTGAGCGAGAAGATGAAGAGCTTTGCTCAATGCAGCTCTGTTAGAGCTATAATCAGGCCTGGAATTTTGATTTGATGGATAAAGTCCCAAAAAATATTCTGTCTGAGCCTGAGCACTAAGGTTTACCAACTAAAACCTTTACGGTCTACATCTGACCCAACCATCATTAATAAATACTGAGTAAAACCACTCTACTACATTTCTAATGAAAATGATTGTTGAGTAAGAGGGATATAAAAGAGAGATAGCATTGGGTCATTGAGCAGTATGGACCATACTCCATCCAGTACCTTTGGGATGGGTTAAAGAGGTGTTTGCGTTCTAGAACTAATGCTCTCATGGCTGTACACAATCAAATCCATGCTGCAATGTTCTAAAATCTAGTATACAGTCTTCAAGACCTCTTGTTTCAGATGAAATCTTAGGTGAACCAGTGTCTGCAAACTTTTGGCCATATAAGGCCAGTGTCCCAGACCCAGATTAAACCTAAATCTAAACTACAATGCATTCTTAATGGTGAATCACCATCCCTTCACTCCCAGAAAAAAGGTACCAAACTGTCACTGGGGCGCTACCCTCAAAGACACACTATATGGACAAAAGTATTGGGACACTTGCTCAAGAAGGCTTTCTACTAGATTTTGGAGCACGGCTGTGAGGATTTGATTGCATTTAGCGACAAGAGCATATTGACTGAGCACCGTCATTCCAGAGAACACAGTTCCTCAATACTGGGGGCTTTGTAGTCTAGCCCAACAGGTTCATGCTTATCTGCTCCAGAGTGTTTTATTCTATTGGCAATATTTCTCTACGGGGACTAGACAAGCTGTGTGTGTGTGTTAATGGACATTGAGGACCATTTTTACCTTAGCAGGTAAATTTACACTCTTTGTACTTAGAGAAAACCAGAAAACCAGTGTCCTCTGAAGCAGCCATGCCTGCTGGTCTTGCGCATTCTGCTGGTCATGGAGAAGGGGCGTGTGGAGGGTGTTGTTTTTTTGAAACAGACCCAATGTCACTTTAGCGTCCATCCTCTTCTCATGGCTGACCTGCGTGTTCCCCTACAGCTGCTCAATTAGCCCCCTGCTCCTGAGATGATGGAGACAGTCTATCGTTCGCCTTGCTTCTCCACGCGGTCCAGGCCAGCGTCCAACTGGCCAGCAGGTGACCGAGCGAACCGTGGGACCGGGGCAAGATTAATTATTCTACTAACACATCAGGACTGAAATGGTGGGGCTAATTGCAAAAGCGATTTGATGCAGCTAATGAAGGCTGGGCACAAAAAAAAAAAAAAAGTAGGGGGGAGAACTTTCCCCATGGGTCAGGGGCTATCCACTGAGCCGGACGGGGTTGCGTTCATGGGCAGATGTTCGATTACAGACACTGTGTCTTTGCCAAGCATTTCGACTGGGTCACTCACACAAGGCTACTGTGTTGTTGACACAGAGAGGGAGTAGGAGTTTCAGTTCACTTTTCATGTCCAAATGTTTGTGGACACCCCTTCTAATGAATGCATTTAGCTACTTTAAGTCACATCCACTGCTGACACAGATGTACAAATCCTGCCTAGTCCTTGTAGAAACGTACTACCCATACAATAGGACTCTCTGGAGCAGATAAACATGAATCTATTGGCACCATGCCTAATACCAGGTGTGGGCTAGAGGGGTATAAAGCCCACCAGCATTGGAGGACAAGAATTGTGTTCTCTGGAATTATGGTTGGTGCTTCATCCAGTATCTTTGGGATGTTCTTGTACTTGTAACAATGTTCTTGTTGCTGAATGCAATCAAATCCTCACAGGAATGCTCCTCCAAAATCTAGTGGAAAGTATTTTCTGGATAGTAAAGACAGATACTCCACCAAAAGCAGAATAAGCTCTTTTTTAAAACCCATGATTTCAGAAGAAACAATGAATAAGCAGTTGTCCCAATATTTTTGTCAATTTAGTGTATGTTTGAGAGGGATGGGTGATATGTATGTAATATAATCCATGATTCAAACCATGCCCAACCATGATTGTGAGGCTTATCCTAAAGGAACATAGTAAACTCAGCACTCACCAACTTCACCCCTTCCCTTCATCTGTACTGTTCTGAAAAAGCATGTCCAATTTTTACGCTTCTCTTTGTTTTGTGAGGGCAAAGATGGGGTGAACTGTAGCTTTGTGCTTTAGGCAATGTCTGTAACAAGACTGACCGGAGCTAAACACAATCAAGGATTCCATCCTGGACCTCAGTTTATTCCCTTTATTTCTTTACACATGTGATACTTCAAGTTTTCCAGCGTATCCATGTATATCCCAGATCATTTGCAATAAAAAAGCAAAATATACATAGAGCACCTTATGCATGCATCTTATGATTAATGTCTTTGATGCTATCCAAAGAGTTATGAACAGTTCCAGTTGAGTCTTGAGTGATCGACAGGCTGAAGACTGATGAGAGAAAGTGAACAGTGGAGCGTTGCCTGACTGGCAAATCCTGTAGAAACGGTGCAGAATTCCAAGACTCGTGTTTTTGTTTTATATTTCGGCCTGTACGTGCCAGCGCGAAGCCGGTATAAGCCAGCGCTGTCTGCTGGCTCCCAGAGCTGCTGTAGGTTGATGGTGTTGCAGATTTAAATGCAATCCTTTAATCCCCCCTCCACAGCCTTTAGAGCACCGCTGTGCTACACTTGATTTTTCACGCTAGTTAACATCATCCACTCCTCCTGAAGAGTGTTGACGGTTAAGGATGGGCGGCTCTTCACATCTCCCTGCCGTCACTGAAGCATTTGCAGTGCTCACTAAACTTGGATATATATATAATATGTGGTAGGTGAATTGGCCAGCCCTTAGGTGTGAGAGAATGGTTGTGTGTGGTACCCTGTGATGGACTGGCGCCCTGCCCAGGGAGTATTCCTGCTTTGCCCCTAATGATTCAGTAGGCTCCAGACTCAGCACAACCCTGACCAATAAGAGGCAGCTAGGAGGAGGATGAATGGATGGATTATAAGTTTGGATTAGTATTCATTTATCTTTCTCAAACTTAAGGATGGTTTCCAATAGCAACACATGCACGTCCCTAGCAGGCAGAGAATGAAGTCCTTAGCTGTCCCAGACAGAGTCCTTATAAGTAAGGGAAGGTCCCTCTCAGCCTCAGAGCAGAGATGCAAAGTCACCCTATGGCTGGCCTGAAAGGCCAGGGTCACTCAGGGCCAGGCCCAGAGAGCCTTTGTGAATTGGTATAGAGCCAGTCCAACAGTCCTCCAAGATGCAATGTAGGCTTTACACAGTTTTGGTGAGAGGTCCCATGCATCTCCACTAAAGTCCAGAGTGGCATTGATGGAGACAGAGGTATTCTTCTTTTCTATTCTATTCTATTACAGTCAATGGAGCATCCGAATGATTGTGAAGTTGCTATTTAAGGAATATTTTAAAGAAATGCTACATAATGTTGTTTTAAAGGCAAAAAAGGAGTGTCTAAGAATGTGGCAGTTTATTTAATGTGCATTCAACATCATTTCAAAACAATTTGCTAGCCACAAGCTAATATACGCTTATGATAAGTGTACTTTCAGCTCTGGGATATATATTTTGGGATATAGTTGTCAGCAGTCACAGTTGAATTTTCATGCAGTAAAATTAGTATTAAAATGTTATTTATTGAATAATAGGGCTGTTATTACATTTGATTACATGTATAGTAAGGCACATGATAAATTGGGTATCAGTTTAATATCAGTAGCTGGAAACTTTCAGTATCAGCACAGTTAACGTGGGTTTTTCTTTCTACAAAACAAGGCTGAGATGTGTTTCTATTTCTATGCATGGACATGAAGATCTCCCATCCCACAGCCTCCCCAAACCACACATGGTGATGAAACACCGACGAGAGTCAAACTCAGTGGCACGTGACTGGGGCTGCGCTATAGGAAGCAGCTGAAAAGCATTAGCTCTAATCAGTGGCTGGGTTTTTCTGCTTGAAGGCGAGGCTGTATGTGGCACTCTGGCGGCTTGTAGAGCACAGTGTGGGCAGAGCTGCTGCAGCGTCTGGGGCTTTGAATGCGTGGGGTGTCTTCGGGCCGCCCTGTGAAAAGGCTTCCTTCACCAACAAGCCGGTAATAGAACTCCCAACCAAAGCAGCCTGGTGAATGGCATGTCTGCACCACAGTTCAGTGGAAGAGGTCAAGAAATTACAGTACAGTGGAAAAGATGAGTGTGTGTGTGTAGGGGGGGGGGGGTATCTGCTTTTATGCAATTAGCATTAATCAGCAGAGTTTGATCACTCCAACCTAATTTAACCAAAGGATTATTTTTTTATTTTTTTTGTGGTAAGGGTTAGTAAGTTACTCCTTTTTTTTTACAGGGGCCCAACACTTTTGCACAGTACTGTATGTATAAAGAGAGAATAAGAGGCTTTAAAATTGTACATTATGTCTGGCACAGCAGTTCCAGAGGGGGGGAACAAAAAAAACTGCACATGCTAAAGTAATCTATTCATCATATTATATTAAAAATGTCTTTTTTTAAAGATATGAAATAGGACTTTTCATATGCATTATTAATGTAATTAAATTAGAACACAGTGGTAGCTTGGGGCAAGCACTGAACTTAGCCTTGGACTGTTTGATACCCTTTGAAGAGGATATTCAGTGACAACAGAACTAGCCGCTGGCGTTTTCCGCCACGGCAGAAGCTTATTTCATGAAGCCTTATGGAATGGGGAATTGTATTTAGACAAAAGAACAGCTCGTATTATGTGTGATTGCTGCGTGAACTGGAGACAAGGGTTTGATCAATATACATTACTCCCTCTGAACAAAGAGCTAGAACATGCCTTAGAGGGGGAAATTGACTCACTGAGTATAATTCAGTCCACGAGTTCACAGAGAAGGCCTTTCAGAAGATCTGCCACATTGCTTCACTAAACTGATTATTTAATCATCTGCAGTAAGGATTGAGTTTCGTGATCAGGATTAGGAATGAACGTAATTCAGTATTAAGTGATGAGAAATGAAAGAGGAGGCCAGTGATTGGCTATAACAGGATGCAATTTTTATCCAGATTAATACAGATTTTTTTTTGCCGCATAACAGGAAAGATGTTGTTTATAGTGCTGTATGGCTAATCTTACAATTACCTTCCTGCTACCTTCCAGACTGGCCAAGCTGGTTTAGATGGTTGGGCATCTTAGCTCTTCACCAGCACAGGGTATATTTGGTCGACCAACCAACATGAGCACAATGATCAACCACCACAACCACTCTGATCATGCAGGTAGTTCAATTCAGTCCCCAAGTTCACAAAAAAGGCCTCTCAAATGATCATCGTGGTCATGACGGTCAACCAGCTTTGCCACACTCGCCACGTCACTATCCGGTCATCGCATTGCGATGGTAGGCTGCACAGATGGGTCACCTTTCTCCAATTCCCTCTGCCTCTTCCTTCTGTCACTTGTTGGAGACTAGCCCCTGCTAAGGTTGTCTTCTTCATCTTCAGGATCCTTCTACAGTTCCTGCCACAACACTGCCCTCTATATTGTCATGAGAGTGCCTCATCACATGCCCTAAGTAACATAACTTGCAGGATTTAATGTGGTGTAGTAGTGGTCTTTTCTGTTCTGGCCATTTTATAAACTTCTTCAGTGGTCATCGTCTTCATCCATGTTCATGCTGGTGGAGCAGCTAGTCAAACTCAAAAGAAGACATACCCTGCTCTAGTCAAGAGCTAAGCTGGTTAACCTGCTGACTGACCAACATGGGGTATTTTGTCCTCAGGATGACCAGTTTCTCAACCACCATGACAATCAAAGACTAGCTTAGACTATCTGACGCCAGCTACCTGCAAAAGCTGGTCTTGATCTGGATCTTTTAGCAGGCTTGTGAAATTCTTGTGAATTTTTGCAGAGTTGTTTTGTCAAGCGTGGATTCATGAAGTTTTTTATTCAAATCAAACATGAGCAAACACTGTGTCCTCATGCAATCTGGAAATTGGGCAAAGACAAATGGTTTTGAGATGCACTTCATTAACCGATAGAAGCCAGTTATCATAGGCAATAAACGCTCTGTATAATTAGATACGCAGTTCAGTGTTTTTTTTTTTCTTTGTTTAATAGATATTATAATGATGTTTATAGATATTTTATTGGAATTTGATGAAACACACATACTAGCAGTTGTCCTTTATGTTAATTCACAATTCGATGACAAATGGGCCAAAAGAAATACTCCAAAATGACTAAATACATCTTTTTACATTGCCGTCCACTGAAAGTTAACCTCTTAAACTCCATAGAACCACTGGTAGTTCCTGGCCTTTTCCGCACTCTTACAACTTAAGAGCAACTCAACCAGTTTGCATGGAGTTACCAATTAGTACTCTTTTCATAATCCTTTAGTAATCCTTAGGGTGTAATAAGAGACACATGGCCTACAGTTTTCTTTTGAGATATAAGGTTTTTGCATGACCTTAAGTATACTGTGTTTACTGGATGCATGTATGTAGTATGTGTATGCTTGAGTATGGTGTATGGTTTCCTACAAAGTCAGAACATGCATACACACACACACACACACACACACACACACACACACACACACACACACACACACACACACACACACGCACACACACACACACTCACAGATTAAACAAGAACATTTCAATGCTCGGCCTTCCTCAGCATGCTCATGGAACACCAGCCAAAACGGCTATATACGTAGATTTATATACATACAACAAATTTTTCAATTCATTTAAAATATTTTTCAATATTATGTTGAGGGATGATGCATTATCCCTGCAACTTGCTGATGATGTCAACAAGGGAGGTGTTTACACCCATTTGGTCTATATAGCATTGTTGACTAGCGTCCTATACTCATGCAGGCGCTTTATCTGTGACTCAAATGAATACACTGGATAGATATGAGTGATGTCTGATTTTTCTCCTTTTTGAATTGTTCCTGTGGATTCAGCACATAAAACATATTTTGGAGGATAGTTTTTCATTTTGGACACAAACACACACTTTTGCATTCGCTCAGCCATACTGAAATTGGCTAACCTATCGACAGTTACACAGCTGTGCGTGGATAAATGCAAACCATACACCAAAGAAATGTCCATGGTCTATGTATTCAGTAGGTAAGCCAGCAGAAAAGACCAGGCCTGTGCTTTATTCTATGTGTTTGGTGGACACCATGTTGGTGTTTACATATGATTTGAGTTGATGGAATAATTGTGAGGTCTATTGTGCTCTCTGGTTACGGTTGGCTATGGCATCACTGGGGACCAAAGCTGTTAATGCAATATAATGCAGTTGTTTAAAATCATTGTGTAATAAAACATGCAAAAACATATGAATAATATAAAAACGTGACAGTCACAATGCTCAAAATCTAACAATTAGCTGTGCAGAAGTGTATAAATATCTATAGAATCATTTACATCCTTAGCTCCACAGTTCTTGACAGTCAGCAGCTCTCCTCTCCACTCTCTCTCTCTCTCTCCCTCTCTCTTTGTTGTGGTAACGTCTCTTCAGTCCTGCTCAGTTCCAGCTGAAGTCTGATGGCTGTGGTTCTTTAGAGCAGTGCTTTATCTGCTTACACCAGCTGGGGCCAGCTCACACGTGTGTAGAAACCCCACTGGAGTGAAGGGAGAGGGGCTCAGAGCTCTGTGTGCGAGTTAGGTGGAGACTTATTAGACAGAAAGAGAGAGAGAGATAAGGTGAGTGGGGTTTTACTCTGCAGTCTGTGACGCCTCCACCATCACTCACTGCACCATTACACCAAATCCATGGTTGAAGGGTGAGCTCATCTGTTCTTCTGTACAAACATATGCACACACCAACACACACTTTGTATATACACACATTATATATTAGAACTATTCTGTTCAAATAATGCATGTGCAATAATAGTGTGTGTGTGTGTGTGTGTGTGTGTGTGTGTGTGTGTGTGAGTGTGTGTGTGTGCATGTTAGCCTAACCATTTCCAGAGCTCTCCTTGAGGAAAGCAACTATTTGCAGTTCCGGTCGACACCAAGTTTATCTGATCAGTCCTTCATTAAAGTGAATCTGGTGAGCTGCTGAGGGAACTGAAGAAACCAAACCTGTGTGTCTTTTCTAGCTTCTAAGCAACATATCAATAACTTTACTGACCTTTATATATGTACACCAATCAGTCATAACATTAGCACCACATACAGGGGAAGTGAAAACATTGATTATCTTATGCTACAGTGGTATCTGTCAATGGGGGGATATATTAGGCAGCAGAAGGACGGTGTCACTGGCACATAAGGCTCACTTAAAGCGCTTCACGTAGGCCTCACCTCACAACTTACTCAATATTGGGCAGGTGGTACTAATGTGTATATATATATATATATATATATGTAACATATGTAACAAATGTGTTGGTGAGTCTGGGCCAACTGCAGCCTCAGCTTTCTGTTCTTGGCTGACAGAAGCTGAACCTGAAATGGTCTTCTGCTGTCTTCCGTCTCACAGTTGAACGTTCTGAGATGCTTTTCTGCTCACCACAGTTGTACAGAGTGTCTGTCTGAGTTTATGTCAGCTCCAACCAGTCTGACCATCCTCCACTGATCTCTCTCAGCAACAAGGCCTTTTCGCCCACAGAACTGCTGCCCACTGGATGTGTTTACTTCATTACATGCCGACTCTACAGACTGTTGTGTTGAAAACCTCAGGAGATTAGCAGGCCTGGAAATAAATACTCAAACCAGTAAATCTGACACCAAGTACATATATCTGAGTAGGCATGATCAGTATGTGTGACCAGTAAGACTTTAAAATGGCTGGGTTTGCTCTGTCAGACATGTTTGGGTGTCCATAACATTGTAGTTTAACTGTTTGTCTTTAGATTTCTACACATTCAGAGCATCTCCTGTCTGGTAACTGTACAAAAACATGCACACACACACACACACACACACACACACACACACACACACACACACACACACACAGCTGGTTTTAGAGTCACTCTAAAACCAGCTAGGCTGTGGACAGTGCCACAACTACGGCTGTATAAATGCAAAGCAAAGCCTCAGTATACACCACATGAAATTTCCATAATCGGTGTATTCAGTGGGTAAGCCAGCAGAAAAGACCACACCAGTCCCCCCAGCTCGGTTCATAATTTATTCTGAGCCGAGTCCTTTGCGAACAGCACTGTAATGTAATTGCCATGCCTGCTTTCTCGCTCTCTCACTCTCTCGCCCTCTCTCTCTCACCCTCTCTCTTGCCCTCTCTCACTCTGACATCCACACAGTGTGTTTTATTATGGTATTTGTTGTTCATTCAGTCCAACATTAACCAATAAACAACAGTTTCTGCTTTAATTAAAGCTCACATGCATCGGATGACTGTGAGAGAAAGTGTGTGTGTGTGTGTGTGTGTGTGTGTGTGTGTGTGTGTGTGTGTGTGAGAGAGAGAGAGAGAGAGAGAGAGAGAGAGAGAGAGGCATATAGACAGACTGACATACACAGAGATGTTAGGCTAGGCTAGTAATTGCCCTCTCCTGTCCCTCGTCAACAAGTTAATTAAAGAATTATTAACATACTGTAGCTCCTGCAGACGAAGCTCAAGGCTTATTAAAAATGGAGAGTGATACTGGCCATGTCCATTTCCTCCCCATTTAGATATCTCTGGGACGTGCCATCATGTCTAATTAAGGCTTTGGTGCAGAATTGAGGTCACTCTTTCTATATTATCTCAGATCAGCAAATCCTACGTAGAGTATGAAAGTTAGAAATGAACTCAAAGCTGATGTGTGTGTGTGTGTGTGTGTGTGCGAGCGCATGTGGGTGTTTGCAATAAATTGTATGGCCTGAAACGGTGCTTTTGTTTCAGTTTTCATCACTAGAGGCACTAAAAAAACCCTAATAGCCTATTTACAATGGTAGCTACAGTTACTGTGCATTACAGTAATGGCCACCATCACTGATGCAGTTGTTCCCCACACTGCGTCAGAATGTCATGACAGATGGACCAATTGAAATGCTCCAAAATTATTTCAAATGAAATCGTTTTTAAGAAGGTATTTATTAAGGTTTTACTTCTCCTATAAATTTACATGTACAGAGTTTTTGCATACACACTACATGGACAAAAGTATTGGGACACACCTCTTAACCACTAATTTCAGGTGTTTCATTCAGTCCCATTGCCACAGGTGTACAGAATCAGCCTCATCCAGTCTGCCTTTAACAAAACAGGTAAACTGAAAACATTGATAATCTTCATCTACAGTTGCGTCTGTCAAGTGGTGGGATCTACACATTAGGCAGCAAGTGAACAGTCAGTTCTGGTCAGGCGATGTGTTAAATGTAGGGAAAAAAGTGACAAGCATAAGAATCTGAGACACATTCCCATTGGCCAAACTCTGTGATGTTTTGTTCTGACCCAGACGTCTAGATATCCAAAACATCAGGCAGGTCTTGTGGGGTGTTCCCAGTATGCAGTGGTCAATACCTACCAAAACTGATCCAAGCCAGAAACCACCTGTAAACCGTTGACAGGGTCATGGGCACCCAAGATTCCCAGTCCTTAGATTAAGGCAATCCATTGATGCCCCACCTCAGCACTTACAGGATGTGTTGCCGTCTTGGTACGACACAGGAGGTTCAAAGTTACAGAGTGGGGTCGCAGAGTGCTGAGGAGCACGGTGCTTAAATGTTATATTATAAATTATATAAATATTAAATGATATTATGCCTTTGGATTTATTTAGAATGGGATGTCATAAATTGGGATGTAATGGGGATGTGTAGGTGTCCCAATAATCTGTCCATATAGTGTAAGTTAAATTACTTACGAAACGATGGAAGGCTGTCATTAAGGCAGCTGAAAAAAACTCTACTAATGTTAACCACTGTTATATCGGTACATCATGGGCCGGTTTTCCAGATCTTGATTATCATGCCGATTTACTTTTATGGTGAACTTATGAAAAAAAAAAGAAGATAAGATCTGCTCTGATTGGCTGGTTTATGTTAGCACAGGGTGTAGCATACTATAGCATAGCTGTGTTGTTACACTGTAGCAAAAATATTTAAAATGGGAATTTAAAAGGAGGAAGGGAAACCCTTGGAAACCAATGGAAAAAAATAAATATATTTTTATATAATATAAAAAATGTATAAGTAATTTTGGAGCATTTCTATTGGTCCGTTCATCATGGAATTCTGACACAATGTAAAGGACCCATGCCAGATTCAGATAATGTCGAAAAGTGTGTCCGTGAGTGTCCGTAACCATATTCAGTATAACTGACTATTCTACTTGAGCTTTGAGTTAGACAGTTCAACCTATAAAAAGGCTCTACTCATTCTTGGTGTGTCATGCTTATAGCAGCATATGGGAAACATTGTTTAGGCTAAACTCTGTGTGGCCTTGTTTAATCTCTTTTGGCTATTTATTAGTGTCTGCTCGCTAATCTAGCCACTCACTTGGAACTGAAGGGCATAAGGACACATCAGAGAGCACTGTGGGATGCTGGAGGCTGTTGGGTTGAACTGTGTGCTGGTATGTGGGCTTCAAAGCCCCCCTGACACACTTCAAAACTGCCTTTTGAAGTGGGAGAGAATGTGATTAGGTAAAAGGGATGGCATTCTGATAGAGGAGAGCGGTATTAACGCGTTAGCACTGCAGAGTGGCACACACCCGGGGGCACGGAGTGGCACAGTAGCCACTCTAGCATACAGAGTAATGGGATCAAGCAGCAGTGCCATACTCGAGCACTGGCCATTTTGCCAGGCTGTGCATGGAGATGATTTATAATGTGCTTCCAGTGTGGGATTAGCCAGACTCTCTGAAGCCTTCAGAGCGTCCGAATGCACCTTAGTTGTGGGCAGGCCCAAACTCGGGCCGTAGATTGATATGAATCGGTTTTCTAAGCAGCCGTTAATTCCTAGTTAAGTGTGGTTGGTGTTTGGTGAGTGCTTAAGCTGCCAGACTGCCATGAGACATGAAGATCCTTCTTAGTGCTCTGAGGATGTTCAGAATGAGGATTAAACAGCTGCTGACTTTCAACTCCAGTAACTACATTTACATGCACACCAGTGGTTTGGTACTGGTCTGGATATTAAGCTAAAACTGCTGTCATTTAGACAGCATGGTTCAGTTGTTGAAAGGTCTTAGTTTAACTAGGATTTAGCGTCAGGGTAAATCCATTCCAATGTTGGCCTGAGTATTTGAGATCAGTTTGGTCATGGAAATGTATAGATTGCTCCACAAGACCACATGTGTTATTAAAGATGTCTAAATACAATTTAAGCATGTGACCAAAGAAGAAAAGGCATCATTTTAGGGGGGCCTGGGGGTGGGGCAGTAGGAACACCCCTCATGTTAAGCATTCTGTCAAAAATGGACATCATATTGCTGTTCTCCAGATCCAAATTATGCCTAAGCCTTATAACTGATGTTTTCTAACGAACACTGTATGAATGGTTATTGACTACTGTATTAGTAGTTTTTTATTTTTATTTAATTCCATTAATTTATTTATTCTGCCAATGCTCCTGACACAAAGAGTGGAAGGGCTTAACACACCTCCATCAATACATGCCACTTCAGATGCGGTGTTGACGATATACTCAGAGAAAAGCCCTGGGTCCCCAGCTCCACCACACCAGATGACACAGTGCTGTAGATGACAATGGTCAAATGGACTTGACAATGGACTTGATTACAGTGGTCAAAAGCTGATCTGCACCAAGAGCCCTTCGAGCTTCAAATACGTCATGACCCGCTATCCCTTAAGATCCATGGAAGACAGGTATCCAGGACTTTTTTTTTTTTTCTGTCCTGTCACCGAAGTGGTGGAACAGACTTCCTCTGGGTGTCTGAACAGCACACTCATTCAAGAGTACTTGGGTGAAGTGTAGTGCCAAGTGTTGTGGTCTCCATACTGACTTTTGTGTTTATTATTATCTAAGCATAGATGTATATTTTGGATCCTAGACAATACAGACTAGCTAAGGGTATTTTCTAAGTAAACAGTGAAACACTTTGGTAACACTGAGTTACCACATTGAGTACACTCCTCACATTTCTGCCATCTTCATGTAGCGCAACAATTCATCTTTAAAGATCCTCAGAGAGTTCTTTTCCATGAGGTACCATGTTGGAACTTTCAGTGACCAGTATGGGAGAGTGTGAGAGCTGTACTACAAAATTGAACACACCTGCTCCCTATGCACACCTGAGACCTAGTATCACTAACGAGTCACATGACATTTTGGAGGAAAAATGACAAGCAGTGCTCAATTTGGACATTTAGGGGTATAGTTTCTTAGGGGTGTACTCACGTTTGTTTCCAGTGGTTTAGACATTAATGGCTGTATATTGAGTTATTTTGAGGGAAGAATAAATTTACTCTGTTATATAAGCTGCACACAGACTACTTTTCATTGTGTCAAAGTGTCATTTTGTCAGTGTTGTCCAATGAAAAGATATACTTAAATATCTGCAGAAATGTGAGGGGTGTACTCACTTTTGTGATACACTGTAGATGTAGATGTAAATGTAGATGAGGTGGGGATATTTCATGTTGTAGTTTAGTTCATCTATACCTATATTATATTACTCTATACAACAATATATTTCTATACAATATATCATAACTCAGTGATTGTGTGTTTATACCGTGCTAAATGTTTCAGACAGTGCAGCTATCATTATAAATGATCATATTTGGAGGAAATTTTAATAGTAAATGGCAGCATGTCAATATTTATGGTAATGCATCATTTTACCAACCATATAAAAAAGGAAATGACATTTAAACGCTGAGTTATTTTAAATTCCTCTTATAGGCTTGGCTCATAAATTACCCAAAGCATGCCGATATATCATTTACATCATACATATTTAGTATACGTGGTGCTAAATTAGTTTTGCTCCTCCACGAGAATAAATCCCCCAGCCATGGCAGATATTGCCACTCTGTGGAAAAATTGCTTTTTGGGGCCGCAGGAATTCCCTGGTGTAGGAACATGGATTATTGGTGAGTTTATAAGAATACATCTTAAAATAGCCAATAGACTACAATGTGATTTAAGGACAATAAGCTTTATTGGAAGACTGATCCCACTTATGCACACAGGTTTATCATATACCAACACACACACACACACTCTCTCTCTGTAGTGCCTCTCCATAGGGAGTATATATGCATGATGATTATGCTTCTCGGATGTGCACCTGGGACCCTGGTGAAAACGTGACCCATCTTCATGGGTACTGGTGGAATGAAGCATCCTCAAACTGGGTGACAACTAGGGGTGTTTAGGTTTGACGTTTCACTGTATGATAACCTAATCAATAAAATATCACTTCATGACATTCCTATATTATATATTAGGCAGCCATTTAAAAACACACAAGAAGGTAGAGAAAATTAAATGAAAGTAATATGAAATGTGAACGTTGAAAAGTATGCACATCATTTCACTCAGAATGGCTGCAATCATCCAGCAGCTTTCTCCCAGTGCAAACTGGTTTGGTTTATTGATTGCCAATCGTTCCTTGTCTTCTGTGTGATATCACTAACTAGTTATGCAGCATGTGTTCATAACAGGGCTGCACAATCAACCAGCACGATGAGGTTTACTTCCCCAGTGTGCACTGATATGTGAGGAAGGTACACTATATGTCCAATATGCAGGCATATGAATGCATGGAGTATTGGGACACCTGCTTATTCTTTCCACTATATTATAGATTATTATGGAGCATTTCTCTGAGGATTTGATTGCCTTCACTGACAAAAGTGTTAGTGAGGTCAAGATGTTGAATGGTCACCACCCTACCTCATCCCAAACTCCCCAACTCATCCCAAAAGTACCAGATGGAGCACCAACCCTTATTCAGGGCCCTCTGTTAGAACACAGTGGTAAAAACAAAGGATCAAAACTCGATCAGGCTTAAAATGTCCAAGACCTGATCCATTAATACATGCCTAGATCGGCTCCAATCCTGATCCACCTGATTGACCTGAACTGTACTGTTTGTTTTTTTTTAATGTGAAATGTGTTTCCTTAATCCATACATTTCTGCAATGTAGCCAAAACCAGCCATTAAGGACTTTTGCTTTCCAATTCTTTTCCACTCATATTGACTTCTATTGTGTTCATGATATTGATACCATGCGAGCAGATCCTAGTCAAACTTATGGCCCTTCTTTGTCCTTGTGCAGCCTTCTGAGTGCGAGTCTGTTGTTGAGTGTATAATGATGCAATTCGAGTGCTTTATGAAATCCATTTCCCTTTGGATCAATCTGGCTTAATGTCATGTGTCTCGTTCACTTCTTTTGCGGTGCTGGACTTTATTAATAACAGCATTGACTGTATTGATTTCTATCGACAGCTTTGGACTGGGGGAATGGCTTCTCGCGCGCCACAGTTGCCTTCAGCTGCGCAGCCCTTAAATCAAGTGCCGTCTCATTAGTGCAGTCAGGCTCTCTCTCTCCCACACAGATTGTTGCCAGCCATAAAAATGGAGATGTGATCAGCTGGAAATGTGAAAGGTGGACTGTTTTCCTATTCGTCATGAATGCTCCCCCTTCTCGCTCTCTTCTTCTTAGGCCTTGTACACATGTATTCATATATTTTTTTGAAAATGTAGGCTTTTTTCTGCCTCCAGCAACAGACAACACAAGAATGCAAACACGATGCTAAAATGCTCAAGTGAGCATGCCAGTCCACAGGGGCACTAACACATTAGAGTTTGATGTCAGATTTTCGAAAGAACAAAGCATAATGGCCAAAACAGACCTAAATACAGTGCAGAACTGAAGGACATTTTCTAACAAGATTTTCTCATCGTGTGGTCTTCAAACAGTAAGTCTCAAAAATATAGCCCATTTTTATACCTGATAGTCTGGACCAAAAAGTCAAAGTCACCCAAACCAAAGTTCATGTTTTTGTTACATGTTAAACATTTGTTTTGATTGGTTTTGGTTTCACATTGCAATTTAGCAAGTAGACTAAATGACTTTTAATTATATACGTGCCTATATACGTATCCTAAATATCCTATATGATACAGTGCATCCTGTAGTCATCACCTATTTCCATATGTCCCTATACTTGACATTGGCTGGCTTGTAAAGAGGCATGGTTCTGACATCAGTGTGTTGTCAATTTGGCGGGTCACCTTTTCCGGAATAAATGAACGAACAGATTAATTTGATTGCCACTAGACTGCTTGTAATATGGCAGTACCACCAGCAACTTTAAGCACAGAATTCGAGACTAGTAACAATTGGCCAAATGAACAAGATTGTTGTGCAACAGTTATATCATCACCAATAGATATCAGATCAGATCAGATGAAATCAGAAATACTTTATTGATCTAAGGAGGGAAATTGCAGTTGTTACAGTTGCAACCCTTCATGTAAGAATAAACACTCTATAATATATATTAAATTAACACTCTATAAAATAAAAAAATAAATTGAAAACAAAGGAAGAACAAATTGAGAACTTGGAATGTGTACATATATCAATTATATGAATATAAGAAAGGGGCATATTGGTAATAACTGGTGATAAATATGGAAAATGATTGCACACACTGAGGGAGGGGTCATAGAGTTTGCTGGCCATAGGTTGGAATGACCTCCTGTGGTGCTCTGTGGTGCATTTCGGTAGAATGAGTCTTGCGCTGATTGTGCTCCTGTGTGTCATTACCGTGTTGTAGAGTGGGTGGGAGTCATTATCCATAATGCAGATGCAGCTTAGACAGTGCTCTCGCTGCTTATTTTTACTTTTTCTATTGTTTATTAATGGGTGATGATAACCTTCCTGTAATAAGGCTGAAAGTCTGAACCATACAAAAACTGTTGTTCAGTTTGATCCAGGCCGATGCCGTTTCTCTATATGTGTTCTTGTGTGTTCTTCCGTCCTCGGGTTCTTGCCTGCCGTCATCTTCCACTGCCCAAGTCGCATTCCAACATTCAAGACTGCATTTACTAAGAACAGTTACATTTCCCAGATGTGTTCCTTCTCCGCACTGAAAACGGAGGATGCATCAGTTGGTGACTTGCCGACAAGAACGAAAGCAAATACTCAGCATTCAAAGCGAATTCAGTGCTGACATGGCGGCAGAAGACTATGGTTCTGCTTTAGAAAATGAGGCGAGAAATGGGCAGTAAAGTTGCCACATCTTAGTCCATTCAATACAATCAGCGATTGCTTATTCTGTAATGTCATATGAGGCTTGTATACCCTCCTGTGGTGGCCATAGCTAAGCTGTTCAGCTTTGAATAATAGTGACTAACAGCTGGGCTCATTGTATTGTCAGTTGGGCTCATTGTATTGCGCAATAGGAAGTACATCACACATGTCAATAGGCAAGGCTACATCCCAAAAACACAAGTCCGTTCTTCGCATTCTTGGTATTGAGAAGCCTTTGGTCGGACCACATTTTGCTCTTTCACCTTTCACCTTTCACAGCTGCTATTTTGATTCCGACCAAACTGAAACTGTGAACTGTGGCAGGGTAAAATCAATACAGTGTTGTCTGTTTGCGGTTAGGTGATACATTTTGACAAGACAGTGTTTATGATGTTTGGTCAGTCATTACTGACGTAACTACATAGATACAATTCAATGAATAAAAGAGGTAGAACCACCCACCCACCCACCCCCCCCCAACTCTCGCCCAGAATCTATGAACTACATCTACAATGTATGGAGTATTGGGACACCTTTCATTTATTGTTTCTTCTAAAATCAAGGGTATTAAAGAATTCTGTAGTACTCAAGTAACTGTCTTGTGAAGGCTTCCTACTAGAATTTGGAGCATTGCTGTGAAGGCTGCTGTAACAAGAGCATTAGTGAGGTCAGGATGTTGGATCACCCCCTCAACCCACCCTAAAAGTACTGGATGGAGCACCAACCATCATTACAGAGAACACCCCTTTAGGTCGTGTGTGGTATTAGGCAGCATGGTGTCAATGGGTTTATGTTTATCTGCTCCAGAGAGTCCTATTCTATTGGCAATAGTAAAAGTAGCTGAATGTGTTCATTTGAAGGTGTGTCCACAAATACTTGGACATATAGTGTACTTAGCTAACTAGAGTTCATTCATATTTCTTTCATTCATAGTTTAGATGTGTTCAACTTGCCTCAATGAAACCCACTGTGATCATTTGCTCAGTATCTGACCTGTATCATCCCAGCAGGCTTTCAGTGCAGTATTAATGTAACACCCTTCTCATGTGGAAAGTGTCTAACCTCCCTTTTCTCTTTCTTTCCCTCTTTCTGCCTCCATCCACCTCGATCTGCCTCTCCGCATTAAGGTGAGTCATATTTCCAAACGTGTGATTTGTGATTCCAGCTGAATGCTTATTGCATGATTAGCACAAACAGGCGCAGGGCGCTGGTGGCCAAGGCTGCGGCGGGTCAGCCCTGCTCTTTTAGCGTTTCGTCTAATTTAGCCTGTGCTGCTTTCCCGAGCTGGCCAATACCAAGGGTCAGTCCACCCTGCCCCCACATTTCCAACAGAGCGCTCGGGATATCGGGGAGCTTATCTTTGGCTGGATTTGTTGGGTTAAATGAGCAGTTTGAGATGCAGGCCAGGGCCTGGGCCAGTAATGAGAGCGTAATGACATTTGGGGCTGGCTGTGTTTGGATAATGTGGCTAAGCAGTGCGCCAAAGGGGGGGAGATGGGGGGTGGGGTGTTCGATGACCTGATGGGGGCAGATCACTGATTAAATCCCCCCACAAGTTGCATATAGGGGCAGTGTGCATGTCTCTATGTGTGTATGTGTGTGTGTATGCACATGTGTGCTACATGACTGTGTTATTGCTCTGATCAAGATTTATTGACTGGATATGTCTGAAGCCCAGGCACTGGCACCCACACACCCACACACCCTCCTGCCTCCTGCCCGACCAATACACAGGAATTATTTATGAGCTAAATAATAAATCTTATTTTGCTGCCGTTGAATAAATCTTTATACTTTACCGTGGCGACACCATTCAAGACCCCTTTAAGGCCCCTCCCCTTCCGCCACATGTCACTGTTGTTTGGCTTCTTTCTGCTGAAAGCAGCAGAAGCTCCAGCCCTCGTTTTCCAGTTAAATTGTTATTAGATCTGTAACAGATTACTGACCTTGTGTACCCATCCACAGCGCTCGTTCTATTAGCATCCCCCACCTAGTAAATTCCTTTGTGACTCTTTGCGAATTGAAAGCATCAATTACGACGTGGTCCGTGGCACGCTAATAAATCTGACTGGCACCATGACATACGTGGCCGTGTCGATGCTTAGCTGAATCGGCTTTTTATGTGCTGAAGCCAAATCAGCTTTCCTTTCACAGAGAAAACTTTACTTTTGTCAGACGCTCAGTATGCAAATGCAGCCGTGAGTTATGGCCCATGCCCAGCGATGTTTCATTTCTTTCTTCTGCTCTTAAGCGAACACAGGCCATTTCGCATTTATGTGTGTGCGCTTGTGTACACTGTAAATGAATGAATGCACGTATTCCATGTGATCTTTCATATTGCAGTTTTGATGAATGTCTCCTTCCCTGCCTTCTAATGTGACGCGAAATGAATGTGTTGCTCGGTTGCACCTTTCAATTTGTAACCGTACTGAACTATGCCAGCGGCGGCCGTCATGGCCAGACTGGCAGATGAGGAGTCCCAGTCACCCTTGACACCTCAAATTGGGCCCACTTGTAACTTTGGATAACATCATTTTTTTTTGGAAGCAACTAATGCTAGACCTGTTCCTATACCCCATGCTTATAGCTAGATCTTCACAGTATGGGCAAAGTTGTTCACCAGTACTCCAATGCAAATATAAGCACACTTGGTGAGACAGAGAACACAAACACAAACACACACACACACTTACACACACACACACACACACATACACACACACACACACACACACACATATACACACACACACACACATACACATTTGCTAAAGCTAAGATTAAGATCATCCTTTAAGAAGTGAAAGTATATACCCAGAGCAGTGGGCAGCCACCTCGGTGCCCCGGGAGCATTTGGAGGTTAGATAGCCTTGTTCAAGGGGACCTCAGCCATGGATGCCAGTCTTCAGGATCAAACCAGCAACCTTTTAGTTCCAAGCCTGCTTCTATCTATCTATCTATCTATATATATATATATATATATATATATATATATATATATATATATAATGACAGAAGCCTGTATCCTCATATATACATTTTAAGCCATTTATTTGTAGGCCAAGATTCACCAAAACAGTACAGAACAGTATAGGATATCTCTAGTACTGTTTTGGCATAAAAATGTGTGGTTTTAAATGTATACATAAGGATACAGGCTTCTCTCGTTGTTTTTCAGAGTATCAAACCCTACACTCCTAACAACAAAAGTGCTACAAAATGTTCTTTAAGTGATGCCATAAAGAAAAATGCATATAGGAGCTGTGAGTGTGAAGAACCTTTACAGTGACTTATTTAAATCTTTTTAAAAGGTTCTTCACATATATCCCTTTTATCCCTTTCTTTGCAGAACCAAAAGTTACCTGGCCAGTGTTATCCAGTACGTCAACCACCCAAATCTAGTTGCATTACCTTTACATTTGGCCCACACTCTTATTCAAAGCATCTTGCCGAAGGACTCTTATTGATTTGATTGTCTGGCCAGGGAATCGAATAGTATTCTTACCCACTATGCTTCACCAACAGTAGCTGTTCACCGACTATTAGCTTTTTCACACTGTTTCACATCATCTCACCAAGAGCTTATACTCACAACAGACATTCGCAATTCTTAAAATCTGGAATTTGCAACTGCATAAATAATTCAACATTATGCTCACAGTAACACTCATCAAAAACTAAGTGATCAAGATACTCGTAACCACCTCCTGTTATTGGTTAAAGGCTAATTTACATATTGAGATTTTCAGAAATTGAGAAGAAATGTTGCAATAACGATTAGCAAAAGATATATTACTCAGCCTTAGACACACACACACACACACACACACACACACACACACACATATCCAATCACTACCTAACCATGACAGATTGAAAAGGAAGGAGGTCAGCATTGCTTTAACTAGTAGAATCCTCATAATGACTCGTACAGGGACTGCAGAGAGCCTCTGGATGGCATTAGTGGAGAAAAGCAGAGCGACCCCATAGATCACGCTCCCTTACTGCCTCTGGGGCTTTCCATCACACCCAATTACTGTGGTCCGGGCCATGTTGGCCTTTCTGTTCCAGGTTTTGGGTCAGGACCTTCCTGCAGCGCAAACCCCTGTCCAGGTACACCAGGGAGGCAGCTCAAAGGGACAGGACACATCAATACAAGAGCTTTGTACCTTTCTTCTCTCTCTTAGTAGACTAGATCAATGTGTGGGCACAACTGATGGCAGTTCATGCCAGATGGCATGGTCCACTATATTTATATCTCTGCTGTGCAGTAAAAAAACATGTATCTCCATTTTTGTCTGTTTTTAGTTTTTTTTTTTACATAGTTCAAACCCTGTAGCTGCTCTGTATACTGTGTAAATAATTCTGGATGAATGGACCAATTAAAATGCTCTAAATGAGTTGGAATAAACTTTAAACTTTTTAAAGTTTAGAACATTTTTGCCTTCTTTGGTCCCCATTTTGAGGATGTTTTTTAAATTGGGCACACTATATTTGACAGTATGCCCACAGTAACACTCATCTAGAGCTGTGATTGGTCAATAATACAAGGTCCAATTCAACCTTTGTATACAACACTTGAGTCTTCTCTTCACTTCTCTTCACTAATAATAAAGGTGCTAGATGTGCTGGACTCCAGACCCATTGCCCACCCCTGTCCTATAATACTGCTCAACGAAACCGAAAGATAACACGCCCGTCTGGGGCCTGTGTGTGGAGCCCAACTGGGATCCAGAAAGTTTTGTCTTCGGGTTCTATGTTGGCTGCACGTATGGATGCACACCAGGTTTAGTAATGGGACCAGGAGGGGTTAAACATGTGGCCCATCTGGGTAACAATGTGGGGTAACAATAGGGCGCACATGGGAAGCCCAACCTGGTCCCTGTAAAAAAGACCCACCTGGAACCCACCTAGAACCCCCCTAGCCCACAATCCCCCTATGTGAGCCCCACAAGAGCGTGTTGGCTGGGAACTTTTCAGAAATTGACTCAAAACGTGAATGGAAACCCTTTTATTGAGATTTCAAAATCCTGTGTTAACTACGTTTCCAACGGTTACAATATTCAATATGTTTTGCTGCTTATTATCAACCCATCAAACTTGCCATACCAGCCAAAATTGGTTTGTCATATTGCCTCTAAATAGCACAGGGTAAATTCCACTGTAGAGAGAGTTTGCTGAACAGTCAGTGCTGTAGATAATGACTGCAATCGGGGCAATGTGTTTTGATCAGGTCTGTGTGTGCGGTAGAGCTGGCCTGGCTAATCTGTTCACCTGCATGAGTTCCACCTTGGGTCACACACACACAGCTACTGCTGGCACAACATAACACACTGGCCTGTCATTTCTGCGGCCCACACAATCCGCCTCGCGCTGGGTAATTACTGTCTGCCTGCCATATTGTTTTGGCTGTGCCGTGCTGATTTGAGGGATCACGCTGCTCCGCTCCGCACCTTTAGAGGGCGGCTCCAATTTGTATTCTAGTGAGGATTCATTAGTGTATGACGGCCTCAAAGCAACAAAGCACGGAGGGTTACAGTAGGCATTTACTTGCTGATAATTATAACTAAACCGATAAGCTTTAAAACACTGCGAGGGTCTGAAGAAGGGCTTGGCCCCAAAGGAATGGAGTCACCAGCATTTTCTGTAATGTGTGGTGGAGGGGTGGGAGTGCTTACAGGAGAGGAAACGAGGATGCTTACTAAGGTTTTCCCTCTCTGTGTTTGTTTGGGTTATTTCTGTTCTCCAGTGTTTGTGTGTGTGTGTGTGTGTGTGTGTGTGTAACAATTAGCGGCACAAAAAGGATCTAACTAATGTTTTCACTTCTGTTCATTATTTCTTCACACCTACTCACATGCTGCTCGTATGCTTATGGCACCGGATGCAGCTCAGATATCACAACAGTTTAACTTGAATTTGCTGTAGAGCCTGAGAAACATGTTGGACTCTGATTGGGCTGGTATGCTACAAGCTATACACCGATCAGCCATAATCTTAAAACCACCTGGATAATACTGAGTGGGTCCTCTCAGCTCTGACCCATTAAGGCATGGACTCCACAAGACCTCTGTGAAAATGTCCTGTGGTATCTGGCACCAAGACGTTAGAAGCAGATCCTTTAAGCCCTGATAGTTGTGAGGTGGGGCCTCCATGGGCTATCATGACCCTGTATTTGTCTTTCCTTGGAGCACTTTTGGTAGGTACTGATCACTGCATACTGGGAACAACCTACAAGACCTGCCTGATGTTCTGGAGATGTTCTGACCCAGTCATCCAGCCATGACAATTTGAGTGCTCAGATTCGTACACTTGCCCATATGCTTGCTTTAAGGACTGACTGTTCGCTTACTGTGCAATATGTACATCCCACCCCTTGACAGATGTCGTTAGAACCAGATAATCAATGTTATTCCCTTCACATCAGTGGATTTACTGTTATGACTGGTCCTCAGGTCATACAGTCTGTGTTTGGACACTAAAAACTGGTCATTTTTAACTTAAATTTTTATAATGTCACAAAAACCAACACATTTACATATATTCACCTTTTCAGCCAGTGGTTTTAGCCTGTCCAATGACCTTGATGTTATAAGATGTGTTTCAGCATGCATTGCTTTTTGAGTGAGGCATAACACAGGGCAGCCAATTAGAGGTCGCTTGTTTCTTAAAGACACAGTAACATAATTAGCCTGTTTAATCCTACAGGATTCGCATTAGGAAGGCTGGAAAAACATGAATGTGAATACAATCCTAATCTAGTATATAAGGACAGTTGGGTTTCTTATTTAAGGATTAGTCAGGCCTAGTTATACAGTGTTCCTCATGATTGGACCAGGATTGGTGCATTCCTCTTACCAGAACCTGCCAGACTCCTCTATGCAGTTCCTCAGCACATTTCTTGCAGCCTTTTTTGCATACCTTTCCTGTAAGTATGAGCTGAATCAGAACAGGAGGTTCCTGCATGAGAGGGAGGAATGTGGTCAGACTGAGAGCAGAGCAGCTGGCTTGTCTAATGAAAGCCTCCCCTGATGTTGACACTGTGCTCCTGATAATGACGACCTTGGGTGCCATTACAGAGAGAGAGGGAGGAGGCCGTGCGAGAGCTGTAATTTTAAAGACAGTGCCAAGGACTCTAATGAGGGGAGGAGGCCCTGTGGATGGGCCGGGATGTGGAGGAGGGTGCCGGGACAAGCAGGAAAGACGTAATCAACTCATACCCTGACCTGCCTCAGAGCACTGGAATACCTCATTTAAGTACTGATTAACCCCTTTACACTGAGTGTGTGTGGGGGGCTAATTGCGCTCTCTGTATTGCTGTCAATGCATCTATCTCCATATGTACTTTTCTGTGAGCTAGCATCTAAGCATGCAGCTTTTACACATGTTACTCTTCTGTCACTGCCACCACTCCAAACTACACTTACTGAACACTGCACTACACTTATTAGGAACATATGTACATGTGAATTGGGGTCTCATTGCATGCCTGTACTTGTTCAGAAATAGCACTGTCTCTACAGCTATGCTAACACAGCATTTAAAGAGGCCCAAATAAAACACTGACTATCAAGGCTACTTATTAGCCCCTTATGGTCCATGTCTTTTATTACACCCTAAGGATTACTTACCGTTAACTGCATGCAAAGCACTGCAAACTGGCTGGTTGTTCCATAGTTCTAACGGTGGGAGAAAAAAGCCAGGAACCGTTAATGTTTTCATTCCCTCCTACCCTCCCACATGCCCTGCCACAACCTACTTAAAGCCCCCCAGACACAACATCCTAACCACTGCGCACGCCCATGTGTCCCTATAGAGAGTTTACATTGATGCCACACTGAAATACGCCCCCTTTAGTCAGACGAAGTGGCAAGATATTCGCAACACTGCAGCATTTATTAGGAAAATGATCAAACTGAGAATCAAACAGCATTATCTGCTCAAGTTAAAGGCAGTTGGACTCAGCAACAACCCACCCAAATTGCCAAAGAACCAACGAGGTCCATAAACATCGATATGTAGCCAGGATTGTCTAGCTAATGGAGGCTCAAATCACATCCATTCAGAGGATGAAATCTCATATCTTCAGGCACGTTTAGTAGACTTGGTTATTTGGGTTTTGCCAGTTTTGCCTATTTTTTTGCCAATGTAGGTTACACTACATTGGGCTACCGTGGGCTTGTTTTCGTCCCACCTGTTTTCAGAGAGTTACTTCACCAAACAGTGAGCGACAATATGTGCTAGGTGCCTAGATTCCAGAATTTCAGCAATCCATCTGTTTCTCTTTTCTTCAGCTTTCAGCAGCAGGCTGTTTGCCACTCAGTAGGCATAGCTGCAGTGACTCCTGCCACCGGTGACGAAACATACATACCCTCTACAGACACTCCATAGACACACTCCCTTCAGTTAGAATGAGGGATTATCTGCTCAAGTTACATTCAGACTCAACAGCAATCCATCCAAATTACTAAAGAACTAATGGTCCATGGACAGCAAGGTGTAGCCAGGAACGTCCAGCTAACTGCTGCTCAAATCACACCTGTTTAGAGGATAAAACCTTATATCTGAGAGTGCAAAGTTGAGTAAAAGGACTCAGGAGTGTTTTCGGCTGTTTTCAGGCTCATTTAGTAGACGTTTGCTAGTTATCCCTCTTACTTGAACTTAGCATGTCGCTGAATTGGCAACCACAGTCTGCCACAGTTTTCATCACTCAGTGAGCTCCCAAATGTTTCGGTGCCTGAATTCCTGTCTGTGAACTGCAGCAATCCATTAATTTCTCTTCTCTTATGTAAAAGGAGAGCTCAGAATACCTGCAGAATCTGTTTTAACAGTCAATCACACAACAGCTCTTTCTTGTTTTTGTGTTAGCAACATTCACACTGAACGTTAACGCTGCCACTCAGTGGTACCTTACTATTATTATATTATGGTCACCATTATGGCCACTATAACACTATTATAGTATATTACTGATATTGTGATTAACATCTAAGTATAAAATGCCCAAGATAAAGCACAGATAAGCAAAACCGACAACTGACTGTTCTTAAAGCACATCCTGTGCAGTGCAGTGATACAGGAGACACAACAGATTTGGTTTATTGACTCAGACAGTTGCTGCATGGTGTACCCAGGACTCTGCACGCAACTGCAAATCCATTCCCCAGCCAGCATCCCGCTTCATCAGCAGGAAGTGAAATGGAGTTTTTAGGCAGTGAAGTGACCTGTTCCTAGCAGAGGCCACTAAAGACTTACTGCCCCTCACTGCTGTCCCTCTCTCTTTCCTGTGTTCGCTCTCTCTCTCTCACGGGTTAGAGTGATAGGCCGTAGCTCAGCCCGAGTGACATTCTCATCAAAGGGCAATCAGCAGTAGATTTTCTAAAAGTCTGTTCCTTCAAACCTGCGGGCAATAGCATTCACAGTGAATTGCGTTTTAGAGGGCATGATGATCATTCGTCATGGAGCTTACTTACGATGGAATGTGCTCTCACTCTGGGCTGACTTTGCAGAGAACAGAATGTCATTATCAGCTAAAATATGAAAATGAGTCGAGAACAGATTCGACTCCATTGCTGCGCTCTACAGCTCTCCTAATGACTCGTGTGTCTTTGTCCATATACTGATTACAACATTTGTCTGGCTGCAGAGATTACAACCATTTGACTGGAGTTGTTAAGGAGAGGAAATTGTTGTTGTCGTAACAAATCCTCCTATTTCTGCAATGGCAACTTTATTCTCCTTCTTCTGATGCTTTGCGTGACTAAGCCATTCAGTCTTTTCTACTGAGGGCAGAATATGGCCTGTTATGCCTGGTCCTTGCAGATTTTTGGCTGGTTTGCAGTGATGCTGGTTCTCTCTCAAAACCTCGCAGGGCTTCTTGTGAGCAAACTTGACTTAACTTGACTTTATTAACATACCGGACAGTAGAGAGCCCCAAATTGTGCCTCAATCAGTATTTTCCCTAATTAGGACATAAGACATTGCGCAACACTGTTGGAAGTGTGTTCATTAGTGTGAAATAAATCAGTCATAATATTACAACCACCTGCCTAATGCTGAGTATGTCCCCCTTTTGCCAGCCTCTGACCCATCAAGGCATGGACTCTACAAGACCTCTGAAGGTGTCCTGTGGTATCTGACACCAAGACATTAGCAGCAGTCCTGTGAGGTTGCGAGGTGGGGCCTCCATGGATCACAGCAATGAGCCTTAGGTGCACTATAACCCTGTCACCGGTCCACAGGTTATCCTTTCTTAGACCACTTTTGGTTGGTACTGAGAACACCCCACAAGACCTGCCTAATGTTTTGGAGATGCTCTAACCCAGTCATCTAGACATCAAAGTGTCTCATCATCTTCGAGAACTGACTTCTCTCTTGCGCTGCCTAATATGTAGATCCCACCCCTTGACAGATACCACTGTAGATGAAGATGACCAAAGTTTTTCACTTCACCTGTCAGTGGTATCATCAGTCATCATGATGTGTCATAGCTCCACCTACAGTACTGGAGCACTCGTGCAACAACTAAAACGAAACCACTGAGAGTATGGGAAATGTGGTTTCGACTTCAGGCAACTTTCACAAGCTTTGTTTCTCTGAAAGCAGACAGAGGCCTTAAAACTGGATTATACACACCCCACATCACAGGATAATCTGGGAAGAGAATTGGATAAGGCCAGCCTGAAATCGGGACACCTTCCACAGTTGTCAGGAGGTTGAACTGGCCTTAAAATCAACCGGATTATCTTGTAGTGTGGGCCAGGCATTGCAGAGAATATGAACTGTCAACCAGTTAAAGAAAGTCTTTTAGCAGCAACCAGTGGGGACGCTTCCTCTGCTTGCATTTGGGCCATAACTGGGCTTTTTCAAGGAATAACTGTTAAGCCACCTTCATACATCGTCACACTTGCCTTAAGACAGTGAAGTGAGCAACACACTTCCATTCCTAACTGGTAAACTCCGTCATCATCTTGAAATACACTCTTTACATGAAAAATGATGGACAGAAGGAGTACAAGCTTTCTCAACTATGAAAAATATGGGTACAAGGCTTGGATATACCTGCAGTAGTGTGTTTAGCTTGTATGTAAGCTTTCCCAGTGCAGTACAAGTGGAAACCAGTGTTTTATGTACTGAGCTGTAGCTACAGTGAACTGTTAACCTATATGCAGAAAAGACTTGGCCACAGGGCGACTGTTTTCACTGTCATTTAGAACAACAAATATTTGTTGTCTGTTGGGGGAGACAAACAAAGCACATTGCCGCTGCCCTGCGGGTCTCAGCTGGCTGTAGGGCCATGTTTGGCACGGTCGCTGCATTCAGGACAGATGGAGAAGGGTCAGTTAAACACTTATACGGCTACTGAGGCAACGTTGATGGAGGCTGCCAAGGCAGGCCTGGTGGCAGCCTGGCTTCACTGGCTGAGAGATTAGAGACAGCAGTAGTTTCAGCCAAGTGCACTAGCATGGCTCCACACCGCCTGCACCACTCCGCTATCTTTGTTCTGCACCACTTGTTATATGGAAAAGACTGCACTGTTAACGTTTTGCTCCGTTAGCAGTTGCCTTCGTTATTGGCATGCATATTCATTCACTTGTCCTTGTGCTTTCAAATGGTAATGTATTAGGAGTTATAGGTCCAACCTTTTTAAGACTGATTATTCCAGTGTACACAGAATCATCAGTTTAGCATCATGGAGTTCGTATTCATATTGTGAATATCATGAGCTCCTGGCATTGTTTTTAAGCACCAGCCAGTGAGAGCGCTACAGGGACATTTGGGTAGATTGTGGTCTCCACCAAAATACTGCTTAACAGTGCTGAAAGTCAAAAGAAGTGTAACCAATATATCAGCCTTGACTGTTCCAAACTCTTCCAGACTGTTCCAGACTGATCCGGACTGTTGGCTTGGTCATGCAATGGTGGCTAAAACTAGAAGTCAGATAAAGCTGAAATAAATTCTATTGAATTCAATTTAAATTTATGTATGTCTTTTCACAATGAATGTTTTGGCAAATCTGTGTCCGAGCCTTTTTTAAACAAGCCAGTTGTGACAGGGGCAAGGAAAAACTCCCTCAGATTGAAAAGAAGAAACCTTGAGAGGAGCCAAGACACAAAAGTGGAACCCTCCTCTTGTCAACACTAGCAACAATACTGAATTAAGAGATGTGACAAATGAAACATTTGAGATTGTGAAGGAAATGTGAAAGTCCATGCAGATCACATGCACAGCTATGAGGCGATGATGAATCAATGTGAAGATCCAGAGCAGAACAGCATCCCAGCGAGCAGTAAGATAATGAAGAGCCAGGTCTGGCTGTACTGAGACAGACAATTCAGAATGGGGCATCTCAATACATGGGAAAGAGAAAGAGAGAAAGGGGTTTGGAAGAGAGCAGCAAAATTGGGGAGTTTTTTTTTATAACAGTGGGAGAAGGCTGATCCAGAGGGTAGGCACCAGCACCCACCCACAAATGGACTCAGCAGGGGACATCTCAGCACATAGGGGAAAGAGGAGAAGAAAAGAGAAAATTAAGAAATAAATAAAGCTCAACCATGAATTACTAGTAATACTATTAAAGGGGTCTAGAATGAAATAGTTGAATAGTGAGAGTTTTATACAGTGCTGTGAAAAGGTTCCTCTATTTTTGCATATTCATCACGTGCATTGTTCTGAATCAATCTTTACCTTCAATTAATGTAACAATGATTTAAAAGCCAAAAGGTGCCTGGTGTGTTTATTTATCATATCTTAAAATAAGTTGGATGATCTGAATCATTTAAATGTGATGAATATGAGTCCCGATTTCTGCCTCTCGACAGTGATTGTGACAACTTAGTGGTGCTGCTTCACCTGCTAGCTCTTGTGCCAGAACAGCTTTGGCTTTCTTTCTGTTCTGGGGTAATACCCAAACTTTGGTTCATTTCCACTGCGGAGACAAGTCAAAGGCAGAATTACGCCTTGGCTGTATTAAATAAAAGAAAAAGGAGCAAGAGAGTGTTTTGCACTGCTGCACTTCTACTACAACATGCACTACAGTATCTATAATGCAGTGTGTTTCCAAAGCATTAACTCTTACATTCCCAACACCCAGCTTCACTGCACCAGCTAACAGAAGCCTGTGCCGGCCTTAAGAGTGAAGAAAGGGGAGAGTTACCCCGATCTACCCATCTGGAGAAAGTGCAACCAATTGTGCTCTGGCACTTCCGAAGCTGATGGTAAAGCGGCATGACTCGGCAATGGAAAGTGCAACACCTGGGCCATAGTAGTAGTATATGTAAAGATATATATAAATAAATAAATAAGTGCTAATATTAGCACAGTATTAGAAGGCATTCCAGTGGAATTAGACACTGGAAGTGAAGAAAGACAGTTCAGAAGAGAAACATGAGCTGGAAAATGGGCTAAGCTCCACATCATACTGCAACCAACCAATAGAGGCGCTAGACCTGTGCTTGCTTCACTTTTGAGATACACTGCGCCGTCCCTGTTTTCTACAGTCATTGATCCCACTGTGAAAAGAAAACAGGTGAAATCACAGTGCTGTAAATAGCAGCCATGACAGCCATGATCGAACACAATGCAGCTTAGTCTAACAGCATGTAGCTGAGAACAGGAAACTTAGGGTCCGTACTGGGACTGAGGCAGTATACAGTAGTCCAGATACTGCACAACTGCAGGCTTTATTGCTCTGAACTGGGCTGGTTTATCTCTGGAAATCAAATAAATACACCGTGTGAAACTGAGCAACTGAGTATATATGCTGACAGACACTGAAACACACGGAAAGGACACACACGCTGGCCCTGCCTAACACAGCAATAATTCACATTAGGCTTACACACACTCCTTACTCCCCCCCCCAAACCGCCCTGTTATTTGAAATTCCATCTTGGCTAGCTGTGGCTGTGGCTGTGGCCGGGCTGGTGGGTGATAATACAGTTTATTAAAAACCTGCCGCGTTGGGTGTTTTGGGGGAAGGCCAGGGTCATATGGGGAACTGTAACCTGTGTCATCTATAATTCATTGCCAGAATATGCTCTTCTTAGCCGGATTAAAGTTTAATAACTCCTGACACGGGCTTGGGTAAATACTCTTTCTGAATGTGTGAGTGTGTCTGCGCATGCGCTTGTGTGTGTGTGTGTGTGTATGGGGCTCGCTGTTGTGGCCGGGTCTGCTCTGAGTTAGAAGGTGCAGGCAGGTGTAAGCTGGTCTAAAGCTCAGAGAAATCCAGCGTCAGCAGGGCCGCTCTGCTGAAGCACTGTTGAAATGTGTTTGGCTCCAGATAAGGCCTGGGTGTGAATGGGGGCAGTGGAGGGGGGGTGTAGACGCTATCTGCCCCAGCGTTTTATTGTGCACCACACAGATTAGATGAGCTGAAATGTAATACCTCTGCAGAGCAGGCAGGAAACCTTTAGCGAGGAGCCATGTCCACAACTGCTGAAAGAACTAGAGACTGAAGCAGTGGCAATCACCATTCTCTCTCTCTGTATCTCTCTCTCTCTGTATCTCTCTCTCTCTCTCTCTCTCTTTCTTTCTCTCTCTCTCTCTGTATCTCTCTCTCTCTCTCTCTCTCTCTCTCTCTCTCTCTCTCTCTCTCTCTCTCTGTGTATCTCTCTCCTCTCTCTCTCTCTTACTTCACATTTTGATTCCCCCTCTCCCTCTCCCTCATTCTCTCTCTCTCTCTGCTTGTTGATTCTTTCTCTCGTTCTCCTTTGTTCTCTGTCACTCTCCCTTGTTCTCTTCTCACCCATCTTTTTGATTCTCTCGTTCTCTTGCCCTCTCTCGCTCTCACCCCCTTTTAAGTCTGTCACTTTCTCACTTAACTCTTTCACTCTCTCTCTCACTCTTTCTCTCTCTCTCTTATTCTCTCTTATTTTCTCTCTCTCTCTCTCTCTCAATCTTGTTCTCTTATTTTGTCTCTTTCTCTCTCTCTCTCTCTCTCTCTCTCTCTCTCTCTCTCTCTCTCTCTCTCTCCCACACACACACACACTCTTAACCTCTCTGTCATTATCACACATCTCTCTTTCTTGCCCAGTTTTTGATTCTCTGTCTTTCTCACCCCTTATTGCTTGATTTGTCTTGTGTGTGTGTGTGTGTGTGTGTGTGTGTGTATGTGTGCGTTTGTGTGTGTGTGTGCACCCGTGTGTATGGGGTCTTTATGGAACCTCAGCTCTTTACAGAGAGAGTTTGGCCATTGGCTAGTGTTTTGTCACTGTTTTGACGGCTGTAAACGGTGGAGTTTACGGGTGTTGTTTAACCTGTGAGAGCCGCAGGGAGGGGCAGACTGGACACTACTCACTGCCTGGTGCACCGTGGGATTATAGCTGTCTGTTAAAGTTGTTCTGTAATTATGAGATCTCTTATCCTCACCAATATTTAGACAGAGAACTTCTACCCCCATGCTACGTGTGCTAACACACACATACACACACACACACACACACACAGGTGTACACAGCATGTTGAGTGAGGGTACAAAGGCTCTAAACAGTAGCAGAATGGCAAGAGAAAAGAAAGCTTTACTTCCTTCACTGGCATGCAGTGACTGACATTTGCTCTCCAGTACACCAAAACAAAAGCCTCCTCAGACAGAAGTCCTGCTGAACTTCGTGCTCACAGTCTTTGGCACCACTTGGCACTGGCCCAGCTAATTAACCCCTCTAATTGGTCCTGAGAATTGTGGATTATGGATTGAGAAATCTGGTTTGTCACGCGGGGGTCCCCTGGTGGAGGAGGCAGTCTGAACGATGGAATAGGGGTTGAGGGGGGGTGAAGTATAAAGTGTCAAGCGTAACCACGATCCATCCACTGAGACAGGCAGAAGAGAGATGGGTTGCCCTCCAAGGAGCGGACCCAAGACACTCATTTCATTTTCTCTTTAACGGCACTTTAAAATTCCCTTATTAAAGCTTGGGTGTGGAAATGCGCTTCAGCGGGCTCCCTTAGTGGGCTCTTTTCATAGGCAAGATTATTGTATAATGGCTTTGATTCCATTTGTACTTGTTAAAGGAGCTTGGATGCCACTCTGAAGCACCATCCATGGTGTTAAAACTGGACTCCTGGCTCTCCTTCATTACCCCACCCAGCTTCAGGTATGACCAGCCAGTGTGCAGTAGTCAATAATGTCTTCATAGCCTAAAGCAGTTCAGAAACTCACATGGTGATTGTTTTTATAAGGTGTGGTCTCGTAATGATATGTTAAGGCCACAAGATAATATATTGAGGCCTGAGATATGTTGAGCCCACATGATAACATATTTAGGCCACAAGATAATGTACTGAGACCACTAGACATGATGAGATCATAAGATAGTATATTGCGGTCATGTAAAAACATATTGAGGCCACAAGATAATATATGAAGGACACTAGATAATATATTGAGGCCACTAGATATGATGAGATCATAAGATAATATAGTAAGGCCACAAGACAATAGTTTGAAGCCATGTGAAAATATATTAAGGCCAAAAGTTTTTACATTCAGGCCACCAGGTATGCTTAGGCCACAAGATTATATTTCAAGGTCATGTGAAAATATATTGAGGTCACATGATAAATTTAGGTAGTGATATATTTAGGCTGTGTGTTAATATATTGAGGCTATGAGATAATGCATGACATTTTGAGGCTGTGAAATACTAGGGTTACATGGCCATGTGATAATATATTAATATATAATATATTAGTACATATGCAAGATTATATTTTGAGGCCACATGATAATACACTATATGTCCAAATGTTTGTGGACAGCCCTTCTAATTAATGCATTGAAGTATTGCCAATAGAATAGGACTCTCAGGAGCAGAGGAACATGAACTTATCAGCACTGTGCACATACACCAGGCACAAGCTAGAGGAGTATAAAGCCCCCCAGCATTGAGATGTGGAGCAGTGGAACTGTGTTCTTTGAAATGATGGATGGTGCTCCATCCAATAATTTTGGGATGAGTTGGGGAGTTGAAGATGAGGTAAGGTGGTGATCATTCAACATCCTGACCTCACTAATCCTGACCTCACTCTTGTCACTGAATGCAATCAAATCATCACAGCAATGCTCCAATGCTTTCCTGGACACTAGAGACAGTTACTCCAACAAAGGCGGGGTAAACTCCTTTTGAGCAGGTGTACCAATACTTTTGTCCATATAGTGTTGGTCAGGCTAGCTAATCAAACATCTCTTTTGGTTACTTTTTGGGGAGAGGTACAGCCCACAACTCTTAAGTGCCAAAACCTACATTACAAAAACAATTAGTGTTGGGGGAACGAGGGTGTGAGGCCTGCTGGCCTTCTGACATCAGATGAATCACACACGGGGGAGGCAGGCTGGGGTGTGATGTGGGAGGTCAGGTGGATGTGAATGCTGCCATGTCGTGATGATATATTTACAGTGTGTGTGTGTGTGTGTGTGTGTCTATGTGTGTGTGAGTGTTAGTCAGTCTTTAATTTGCAGCTCTAATTAAGGATGCTGATCCACTTGTGTGGACTGATTGGAATCGTGTGCAGCATGCAGATACTAATGGAAAGCTCATAACAGTACAAAGAGCAGAGCGTGAACCCTGCTGTAAGTAGATATGGCTTGTGACGTGCTGTTAACCTTGCTGACCCACGCTAGATTACGCCACGGCTATCAGAGTGAGCCTATCTAGAGATGACACCTTCAAATCAACAGAGCCCAGAGATGCAACTGCTGGGTTCTGCTGGAACCTGGTCGGTTCTGTGGAGCTGTGGCACTTCTGACAGTAGAAGAGGAGGGATGGAAGTGGTGCCTGGATTGGGTTTTTACTGCACTCTTAAAAACGAAGGTTCTTCAAAGGGTTCTTTAATTCAGAACCCCTTAATTCAGGTAAAGGTTCTTTACCAGTTTAAAGGTTCTTCACATTCACAAATCTCTATTATAAATGAAGTGGGTCTACATTGTTCTTAATGGAACCAAAGAAGATCTAAATAGTTCTTTGTGGAACCAAAGGTGAGTTGTAATAGTTATTCATGGATCTAAAGAACCTTCTGTTGATGTAAAATATTTTTTTTCTACACACTCATAGATCTCTCTCACAATCATGTTTCTTTATAGAACCAGTAGAGGTTCTCCTATGGAATCGCTTTGGTTCTAAAGAACTCTTAATTTATGTGAATGTTTTTTACCAGTTTAAAGGTTCTTTACACTCGCACCTCTCTATTACAAATATGGTTCTTTATGAAACCAAAAGTGTGTCTAAAGAACCTTCTCTTGATGTAAAAGATTGATACCAATGTAAAGGTTCTTCACACTCACAGATCTCTGTTACAAACATGTATCTTTATGGAACCAATAGTAGTTCTCCTATGATGTTGCTCTGGATCTAAAGAACTTTTGGGTCTAAAGAACCAACATTAGATCTAAACAGTTATTTATGGAACCAAAAGTGGGTCTAAATAACCTTCTCTTGATGAAAAAGATATTTTACCAGGCTCCTCACACTCACAGATCTCTATTACAAACATGTTTTAATAGAAGCATAAGTGGGTCTAAATATCTGGCACTTGTATTTGGAGGATTTGGTCATTAGACTGGATATAATGATGGAGGATAATTAGTCCTGGTTAATTGGATTTAGCTCGGTTCTGTGTGAAATGTGGCCTCTTAAACTGCATGTTTTCAATAATTACAGGGAAAGCAATAGTCGTTATTCTGAAGCTGTAGAACCTGGAACCTCAGTGCCTCCGCTGGTTCTCTCTCAGAAGTTGGGAAAGATTGTGCCCCAACATTGTCTTTACTCAATTGTCTTTACTCAGCCTCTTCAGAGATCTTCTTTGAGAGCAGTGGGAGCAGTGTGAGAGAGTTACCAGTAGAGGGAGCACTTCTCCTGGTAGGAGCTCACCTTCTCCAACACCACACAGTCAGTCTTACAGGCTATAGAGCACAGCCTGCTGCTGCAGTGCTCTGTCCAGACTGCAGTGCTGTGAGCTGACTGATCAGCACTCTGAGGCGTCAGTCGTTCCTCAGCGGCGGTTTAAACCCCAGCGAGACGTTTGTTGAATTTGTGATTGAAATGAAAGGAAAATTGCCTCCTGTTGGTCTGCTAATCAATTCTCAATTGCTCTCTCTCTCTCTCTCTCTCTCTCTCTCTCTCTCTCTCTCTCTCTCTCTTCCCTTCTGTCTTCCTTCCTTACTCTCTCACTCACTGTCCTACTCTCTCTTTCTTTCTCACTCATTCTCCCTTTTTCCTTTCTTTTACTCTCTCTCAACCTCTGTTCTCTCTCTCTTTGTCTGACTCTGTTATTTTATTTATGTCCCTCTACCTCTCTCTACTCCTTCTCCTCTTCCTCTCATAGTCTCTTTTTTTCATACTCTCTCTCTCTCTCTCTCTCTCTCTCTCTCTCTCTCTCCCTCTCTCGATCGACCTTTTCCTCTGTCTTTGAACCTTTTTTCTCTCTTTCCCGCACTATCTGTCTCTCACTTTCTCTACTTCTCCCTCCGTCTCTCTCTCATTCTCTCTATACCTTTTCCTCCTCCTTCCTCTCTTACTCTCCCTCACTCTCTCTTTCTCTCTCACCCTCTCTTTTTTCCTCTACCTCTACTGTCTCATTTTTCCTTCTCTCTACCTTTCTCTAATTCTCTGCCTCTCTCTCACACTCTCTCTTTCTGTCTCTCACTCTCTATGTCTCTTTCTCTGATAGTCTCTCTTTCATACTTTCTCTCTCAACCTCTTCTTTCTCTCCTTTGTCTTCCTCTTCCTCTCTCCCTTTCTCTTTCTCTGTCTCTCTCATACTCTCTATACCCTCTTCTCTCTTACGCTCTATCACTCTTTTTTCTCTCACACTCTCTCCCTTTCTCTCTTGCTCTCTTTCTTGTACTCTCTCTCCCTCTGTATTCTCTCTCTCTCTCTCTCTCTCTCTCTCTCTCTCTCTCTCTCTGGCTGTGGTACTGCTGTGGGTAAATGAGAGCTCTGAATGAGTGAGTGGTCTTTACAGAGTGAAACACTATATGATTCTCTTCGCCATAAACTTTAACGAGAGGCTCCGGCACCCAACTGTAGCGCGAGGCGTGAAAACGGTGAGCCGGCCGTGCGAATGGCTATGACCTGTTAGAGACAAATCTCTGTGCCGTTTCCTGGAAGGGGTATAAAATCAGGAGGAGATGGAATTTGATACGGCCTGCGGTAAAGCAGCGGTTTCTTTCTGCCGGCTGAACAGAAGGCCCCTGTTTCACACTTTGTTTGGGAGATGTATAGTTCAGAGAGTCATTTAACATTTTCCAACCCACATAAAAGCCCTCATTTGCCTTCATTATTAAGATAAAACCTTGACCGGTCCTGCTGAACTTTTTTTCCTCACTAAATTAAAGAGGGACTGGAGCTATCAGATAATGGTGTGAAAATTACAGTTTCTAATTTCCCCTTTTTAACGAGACGCTGCATACAAATATGCAAACGTGATGGTGATGGTTTTAACTAGGATCTGAGACACGTTAGCTCAGATTTTGAGACGGTTTGATGGCTGGGCCACCAGAGTGGGGTGATTATGTAAAACAACACACACACACACACACACACACACAGTTTCTTTCGTGGCATTCAGAGCTCAGCGTGCTAATGTAATTTAAATTTGACAATGTGTGCATTTCTAAGTCTGAAAAAACGAAAGGACTGAAGTCAAAGGAATCAGAGAGCGGAACGTGCAGAATAATCGCCACCGTGACATGTCACGTCACCCTCACTAACCCTGAGTGTCAGAGCTTACATACATACACACACACACCTCACACACTCAGTTAGAATGTGTCAGAACAGTCAGAATGTGTTCATTCACATTTATATATTACACTTCATTCAGAAACACTGTGATCTCTGTAAATGTGACCATCACAACATTGGGCCTGATATATTGATTGGACAGTAGACACTCATTAGCATGTCTGAACTCATAACAATGTCCTGCCTGGTGTCCAGAATCTTAGTCTAGTCTAAAAGCTGTCTAGCAGTCATTTGTGCCAGTAGACTATAGGTATGTAAACTGGTAAACACATTCATTAGATATACATATATACCCACATGTTTATGGACACCCCTTCTAATGAATGCTTTCAGCTACTTGGCACCCATTGCTGACACAGATGTGCAAATGCACACATACACACACACTTGTCTAGTCCCTGCAGAGACATACTGCCAATAGAATAGGACTCTCTGGAGGAGATAAACATCAACCTATTGGCACCATGCCTAATGGTAGAGGGGTATTTATTTAGTTGGAACTGTGTTCCCTGGAATGATGGTTGGTGCTCCATCCACCACTTTTTTGGGATGAGTTTGGAAGCGCGGGATGAGGTGGGGTGGTGATTATCCAACATCCTGACCAACACACTGGAAGGTGTTCATTCCCAAGGGTGGTTAATCCCGGTATTAGGTAGGTGGTCATAATGGGACACTTGCCCATTCATTATTTCGTCTGAAATCAAGGTATTTAAAAAGATTAAAAATGACTTTTTTGTTATTTGTAATTAATTTAGAAAAAAGGAATTACATTATATCACACAGTGTGCTTCACTTCTTTAAGAATAGACACATTGAGGTCAATTTAGGCTGTTTGTCACCTTTCTTCCTATTGAGGTCAGTATAGTGCTCATTTCTAATGCACACACTGCTTGTATATATGTGTGTTTGTGTGTGTGAAAGTGTGTGTGTGTGTGTGTGTGTGTGTATACACACACTTGTTTCTGTGTAACATCTCTGCATTGCCTACTTTCAGCAGCATCCATCATGTAGCTGCGTATGCTAGCCTCTGTGTCTGCGTCCCTAATTTAAGCCTCTAGGGGCGGGGGCTCGTGTGTATTTTTCAAAGCCGCCTGCGTCCGCAGTGTGCCGCCCAAATTTCTTTGGCGCGCTGTTTCATACGTGCTGGTTGCCTTAGCAACAAGAGTGTCGTTTAAAGAGAGCCATATATTTACTTAATGCCTCCTGCCCTCATAACTGCTCTGTGGCCATTAGTCTTTCAGAGGCCAGAAGACGTCAAGGTTTTACCAGCGCTCTCGCCGGAGCCTAACAACTCCTAAATGACTCTTCTTCACTCCTCCTCCTCCTCCTCCTCTGCTCTGCTCTCTGCCCTTACGTACTCCTCCTCTCTCCCTTGCACCTGCTGGCTGTTCTGGTACACCCTTTTAATAAGGGTAGTGATCTAGTAACATAGTGATCTAGTACTGCTGTATGCCCAGACCATGGTATTCCATTAGCTCTTTCTAGTCTGGCTGAGGTAAACAAGGCAACCAATCAGAACCAAACTAATTTATATAGATCGGTCTTAGACAATCCACCCCAGGATTGTATTCCAGCTGGTCAGCTCTGCTGCAGGCACTGGAAAACAACATCCTGGGACGGATTTCTGCTTTCTGGACCTGACTTTTCCATCTCTATTAAAGGCATGGTATTAAAACCTAGTCTGTGTAGTTCTATATTCTGCGAAATCTGAGATATACTGTATGATTGTGTCACCTAATTCCTGCAGATTGTGTCTTGTGCCATGGTGCATGATCGTGCTGGACATGGACAGCAACAGATCTCAAATAGGCTGTGGCCTTCAAACCAATTGATTGGTTGACAGGCCCAAAGTAACAGGCCCAGAGCATACCAAGAAAACATCCCTCACACCATTACACCACCTCCACCAGCCAGACTGATGACTTAAGGCAGTTTGGATCCAAAGATGCAAGATTCCTGCTACTGGTGCCAAATTTTGATCTTGCCATCTGTGTGCCTCAGCAGCAACTGAGATTGATCAGACCAGGCTATGTTTCTCCAGTCTTCATTTCTCCAGTTTGATTTGATGACCCTGTGCCCACTGCAGCTTCAGCTTTCTGTTCATGGCTGACGAAAGTGGAACCTGACATGGTCTTCTGTCTGCTCACCACAATTGGACAGAGTGGTGGTGAGTTACTGTAGCCTTTCTGTCAGCTCCAACCAGTCTAACAATTCTCCATTGACCTCTCACATTAACAAGGTCTGCAGCTCACTGGATGTTTTTCCTTTATTGGTTCCATTCAAAGGGGGATCCTGGAGTCACCAGTAGAAGATGAGTGATTGGATGTAGCTCTCACAGATCCAGTTTGAAATCTTAGTTGTGTTCGTAGTGTCGGTTAATGGTGCCTCTGTTGTCTTTCTGAAACCTTAAAGGTGCGACGGCCCAATTTTACAGCCAATTCCATTGTAATTTTCTCAGGACCTCTGCTTCCCTTCATTTCCCCAGGACCTCCACTTTGTATTAGAAAGCCTCTAAGCTGTGAGTGAAGTGCTTATGATTGCAGGTTGTGCCCCAGCAGACGTGACGTTTTGTGTTTGTCTGCCATGTATTATAAAATTGGCGTAGTCATTTAAAAAATATCTATCCGAGGGTTTGGAGAAGACCTGTTAGAGGGTTAGGTCCAGTGTCATTGAGGAGCTTTTATACTTGTGGCATTTCCAATGTAACTTACCACTTATCTCTCTCCCCTAAAACTCGCATGGCATCAAAGCATCCAACTGCTGTCATTATACCGTGTGTGTGTGTGGGGGGGGGGTTAGAAAGCATCTACCTTCCCATTGCAAACTAATCAGCTGCAAAAAATTACTTATTGATCTCTGGATGCAGCGTGCAGAGGGGGGATTTAGAGGCCAGGTCACTGCAAGAGCTGTTTGTCTCTCTGTGTATGTGTGTGTGTGTGTGTGTGTGTGTGTGTTCATGTAACACTGTTTGAATATAGATATACCGTGGTGTCTTTCTTTCTCTCTGTGTCATGGGATCATCCAATATGAACCAATTACAGAGCAAAATATCCATTTAATGGGCTTTCTCTTTGAATAAGTATCATATTAAGGGTGATGAAGGCCACTCAACAAGCAGTGCTGTCCAGTATGCGCTAATAGAATCACACTGACATCTTCCAGAGCAAAGCTTGTGCCTCATAGGAATACAAACCTGCAGAATTGTCTTTCTTCTTTTTTTTTTTTAGAATACAGTGTTTTATTGAAACCCTATACAGCTCCTTTATCTGCATAAGAAAACAGAATCAATCTCACAACAGGTCAAGGAATAGACCTGCGGTTCATTTTCCCATTCTGTAAAAATTTCAATATAGAAGGTAATTGTATGTGACACTTCATTTGCTGGTACACACACCAGCAAACCAGAAGACAGCTGTATGTGAGAGTATTTCCCCCCTATAGTGGTGTGCTGTTCACTGTGCATGTACAGTGTTTGAAGCAGAAGTCCTACAGGGCTTACTGTATGTATGTAGCAGGCCTCATTCGGCGGGGCATTGATCGAGTCTATGGGAGATGAATGGATTAATTACAGTCAGTGGGGCCGTTGGGATTGCAGGCTGTGGGGCAGTAGGCATAACTGAGGGGCCAGGCTGGAGAAAGCCATTAAGGGCAAATTGAACACTGTTAATGAATGTAGTGCTGCCAGTGGCCCCGCTGGCTGTCTCCAGGCATGGAAACTGGGCCATGTATGCCCTTCTCCTGTCTCTAGAGACCAACAGCAAAAGATTGGTCATAGTAGAGGAGTCTCCCTTCACTGTACAGCCTGGATAATTTTGTTATACACACTTGGTCCTTTTTTACACTCTCGATTACAGAAGACTTCCGAGTTGTAGACGAGATCTATTAATAAAATGATGAGATCTCATATATATATTATGAAATCTGAAGCCAAAACCTAGTTATCCCAAAAGAAGAACCTGAGCTGAAGCTGAGATGCAGTAAGTGATTGTCCACTCCATAGCAGACTGGGGTTTGATTTTCTAAATTGCAGGTGTGATTCGCTTCTGAGTCAACTGGGTCACAAGAAAAAAATTTACAAATGTGACCAATAGAGCATTTCAGGATTCGTACAATGTGTAGTAAATATAATGTGACACTCGTACGCATGCATAAATTACTGACACAGCCCAGACCCACAGAAATCAAACTGAGAAAGTTACAAAGCAACCAGTAAAATTTTGTTACCTGAACCTACACCTAAACTTAACCTACTACACCTAAACCTAATTCTAACCTTAACCTAACTTAAGTGGTGGCTCAGCGGTTAGAGCTCTGGGTTATTAATGACAGGGTTGTTTGATACTCGGGCTCGGCAAGCTGCCACTGTTGGGCCCTTGAGCAAGGCCCTTCTCCCCCACTGGGCGCTGGAGTTGGCTGCCCACTGCTCTGTGTGTGTGTGTGCTCACTGCTCCTAGTTCACTAGTGTGTGTGTTCACTACCACAGATGGGTCAAATGCTGAGGACACATTTCACTGCACATAGTACAATGACAAATACTTAACTTAAACTAACCCACACCTCAACCTAAGTCTGACCTTAACCCAATCAACACTTACTACACCTTAACCTAAACGTAACCTACTACACCTAAACCTAATTCTAACCTCAACCTAAACCGAAACCTAACCTACTACACCTGAACCTAATTCAGACCTTTACCCCACATAAACTTATCATACTAAACCTAAACCTAATTCTAACCTCAACCTAAACCTAAACTTAACCTACTACACCTAAACCTTAACCTAACCTAAACCTAACATAACCTAACCCCAAACACAACAATAGGAGAATGTGAAGCTCTTACCGTTTCTGCAGGAGTTTCTGTCCATTAATTCCTGGTTTAAAAGCTTCATAGCGGAGAAAAACTGAATCTTGTGGCGCCGCTGTTTTCACATATTTCGTAAATGTGACAGGCTGGGGTGTGTCTATTTGCCAAAACAGCACCCCCAGTGAACTGGAGCTCTATGTGAATCATAAAAATATCGTAAAAGAATATCCTTTGACACTGTCCTAATTTTCCCACCACTGACATGCTGTGGATGCATGATGCAGCTCCATGAGCTGTATGAACAAGATGCTCCAACCTTGAGGAACTGAACCATTGACTACATATATGTGGTAGACCTGTGAGGTATAAACGTATTTACTAACAATTAACGACACAAACACATAAAATATGATATTATTAACTAATAAATACTGGTCCTCTGCTTACAGTAGTGCTTAAGTACCATCAGATCATGTGAATGACAGATAGCATTTGTTTAGAGTATAAGTAATAGGCCTGGATCCTGGAACAGCAAGAATCTTAACACCTCTGAACATTATTAAATCAATAGAGTATTAATGTTTATTTTAGATGCTTTTACCTTGAACCATAGACAAATTCTCTGTAGCTTCGTTACCCAGTGAGTCACTGTTGATATCATGCTTAATGCAGTCTGAAGGTGGTTCCTGTGGTTTTGTAGGAGAGGATGTGTCACTTCTGACTCTTATTTTTCTCGTAAAGCCCGTAACGAGGAAGCCATAAAGATCCTTGGAAGGCTGCGTTTCAGAGAAGCAGCGCAGTTCGAGCTGTCGTAAAAGAAAAAAACGAGAGTGAGGCTTGATGAATAATTAAGTGCCAATGAGTTGTGGGCCTTCTGTTTAGCCAATTAAACCACATTAAAAATGAATGATAAATCAATTATTGCTGCTGGGCGGCTTCAGGTGCTATCAACGTGGCATTACAACGCAGCCCCGAGACTTGCTCACTCATCTTCTAAGATCAGTCAAACACAGCTGGCTTCTGTTTATGAAGCAACAGTGGTTTCTGCCTGGAATCAGCCCAACCCTGCAACGGTAGGTGCTTACAGTTGCACGCACTGTTAATTGCAGAGGTTCGGTCCTTTAATGAAAACTGCTGTTGTCTGTATGAGTCACGTCAGAAGAAAAGCTTGTATCTGTGAAATGGGAATTTTATTGGAGGGGAAAAACATTCTTAACTTCACACCTGTTTACTGAGCAGATTATATTGTGTGTCTATTTGGACTGTTTCTATTGGTCCACATAAGTGGCAGATGGTACACTATATGGGCAAAAGTACTGGGACACCTGCCCATTTATCGTTTCTTCTGAAATTAAGGCTATTAAAAAGGGCTGAACCTGATTTTGTTGGAGTAACTGTCTCTACTTTTCAGGGAGGAAGGGTTTCGACTAGATTTTGGAGAGCTTTGCTGTGAGGTTTGATTGCTTACTTTAATAAAATAGGACTATCTGGAACAGATTACCATGAAGTTGGCTGCGGTAGAGGCGGCTCAGCAGTTAGTTCACTGGGCTTTTGATGACAGGGTTGTGGGTTCGATACCTGGGCTCGACAAGCTGCCTCTGTTGGGCCCTTAAGCAAGGTCCCCGGATGCCGCAGCGATGGGCACATGTGCTCACTGTCACTGTGTGTGTGTTTACTGCATAGATGTGTTAAAGGTCCATCTGTGTCCAACACTATTGCTGAATATGGTTGTCTTGTCTCGTCTTGAGGGGTATAAAGCCCCCAGCACTGAGCTGTGGAACAGTGGAACTGTGTTCTTTGAAATGATGGTTGGTGCTTCATCCAATACTTTTAGAATGAGTTAAGGATGAGATGGGGTGGGGTGGTGATCATCTAACCTCCTGACATCACTAACGGTCTTGTTGCTGAATGCAGTAAATTCCCTGAACAGTTACAGTTACTCCAACAAAAGCAGGGTAATACCCTAGATTTTACAAGACACTATCAATGAGCAGATGTCCCAATACTTTTGTCTTTAAACTGAACTTGTACTGTTATGTATACTAAAATATATACATGTCAAGCTAAAGCATGCATACCACATCGCTCTCAAAGTCATGGAACACACTACAGACCTAGAACCCATGTCTGTGAAGAGTACACAAATGCTGTGTGTTAGCTGACATTATGCCCCTATAATATCTTGGCAGTCACAGAAGGAATCCATCCCTCTGCTTTTCATTCTGGAGTATTAAAGACAGGACTGTGATCTGTAAGACTGGTGAAAAAGACAGATGCCATGTCTGGTTTTATTCAATACAGAGGTCAGTTCTAACCCTTCTCCCACACTTTTGTCTCTGTGTGTTTTCGATGGGAGAGAGGTCAAGCCGCTATTTGATGACATGCGGATGAATGTGATCTCCTGTTTCCTGGTATTGTATGACCTGCCGTCAGCATTCATCCAGTCTTTTTGTTTAGAGTTCACAGGCTTCTCGGTTGCGGTTTCAGAGTGATGCTGTGGACGTGTATTTAAGGCATTGTTTCTTGATCTGGGTCCTGAAGAATCCATTGACTTGCTCAGATTTCTCACTTCCTTAAAATCACACGTAAAATTAAAGGCTTGTCAAAGGTTTTTGGACTGGACAATCAGTTCTAGGGGGAAATCTTTAGCTGGGATAGAGCTTTTACGTCATGTGGAGGTTCTTTAAACTCTACAAAGTTTCTTCAGGCTCATGACCTATCCATTGAAAGGTTCTTCAGTGACATCCAATTCATCAAATTCAGTTCGGGAAAAATCTGACCATTTCGTAGTTAACCGCACCAAGATGTCCCAAGTACTGGATACACAAGATATGTGCACCAAAATATACCATCACCTATCTAGAACCCATCCAAACTACTGTTGGGAGTTTTTTTCCTCATAGACTAATGAAAATAAAACTAAGAAACAATAAAAATAATTAAATAAATCAATTACATATGTTAATAAATTGTTGTAAGTATGACTATACTGAACCTAGTCTCTAGATAAACAAGGCTAATTGGGAATTACAGCAATTTTGCCACCATGCTGACGCTTATGACAAAGATCAGTGGTGAACCCTGACTAGATGCAGGTATTCAGTTCAGGTTAGCAAAAACCCACCTACAAGATAATACTAACTTGCTAACTTGCTAATGCTCATTTTAGCCCTGAGCTAACGGTTTAAGATAAAAAAAAAAAACACTCAAAGCTTGTGAGAATTAGATTTGAAGCTTGTAAAAGACACAACATGTAGTTTAGCCTGCCCTGACACACAGCAGGTGTGTCATGTGTGTAAAAATAGTCAGCCTTTCCTGAAGGTCTAGAAGGTCTTTGGGGTTCCCCACTGATTATTATACACAATTATTGTTAATAGACATTAATATAACTTGTATTTTGATAAAAAAATAAAAAAATAAATAACTGCATGCTACAGTGTATCAGCTGTAGGGATGTAATAACACAATCCAGCAGACTTGTATTATGGGTGTGCCATTCAGTATTCCCACAATGAAAATTAGGGAAAAATCAGTTAATTCAAACAAATAAATAAACATATAAATGAGGCCACTAATGAGGCTCGTAGACCTGAGATATTACAATGCTTCAATGCCTAGTTAAGCCACAGACCTTTGTTTTGATGCACTGTAAACAATTCCTGCTTTTTTTACAGTAAATATTTACAATAACACAAAATTCTGTTATTATAATTATATATTATTATATATTTAACAATTATATATATAATTGTATTTACTGTCCTTTAACTTTTATTTAAGAAAGATATGAATGTAGTTAAACATGCACTCTTATATTATAGATATACAGAATTATTTTTATATTTTTATTTAAATTTATTTAATTTATTTTTTTGTTTTTTTTTATTTATTTTAAAATTACAGAAAAAAACATTTTCAATGGCATTTTATTCATTTAAAATATCTTACTGGTAAATTTAGCATTTATTGTTTTGTTGTTTTTAATTATTAACTTCATTAACTTGTACTTTTTAGTGCATATATATTTATTTTAATTTTACAGGGTATCTCTCTCTCTCTCTCTCTCTCTATCTATCTATCTATCTATCTATCTTACTATCTATCTATATATATATATATATATATATATATATATATATATATATATATATATATATATAGTATTTTCTTCGTTGGATTCTCCATTGTACAAAACATTGTTCTTCCAGTGATTTACTGCAGCAGATACTAACCAAACTACTGCTGTCACAAGTGCTGCTGATAGTTATAATGATCAGCTGTTTGACCTTCTAACCCCAGTTCAGCTCTTTTCTCATCTTCAGCCTGTGGGTTAACTTGTTGTGATGGCAAAGGCTGAAAAACCAGGTTCTTTTGTGCGAGATTACGCAGCCCTCCATCAGTAGCACTGGCTTAAATACTGAACCTGGAGCAGACTGGGCTAATGCATGAAAACAAATTCAGCTCTCTCTAATAATCACAGCTTCAATTGCGCATTACTCTGCACTAACCCGATTAGCACTGACAACGCTAGTATCACTGCTGCAGTGCAGAATGTGCTATCTGGGCAACAAATGCACTCTTCTGTAATTACAGCTGTCTCGGCCCGTGATTAGTCTTGATCTCTGTCAGGTATGTGAGCCGCTCCTCTTTAATGCTGTTATCTCCTTGGCAATGTGTGGGGAGTGTTATAGAGAATGTGTGCTATCGATCTGAAGGCTTTAGTAGCAATTAGCTCTCATCATTGTAGACTGCTTCCTGTGTGGATGTAAAAAAAATACATTGACACTCAGGAAGCAGGACATTAGGCATTTTGTCAGGACTGAATCAGCTGCTATGCTCAGGTATATCTTACATTTTGGCCTACAGTTTGGTTTTTGCCTTGGTTGGCAGGTGTTCTCTGACATGTGAACCGGGGAATTGCCCCAGTATAAGCCCTGCCCATTCCCACCCACTTTACTCTGATTGGCTGTAGTCACTATGACCCTCTGTCTCTTCACCCACTTCACTGTCTTTCATGGAAACTACTGTTAGATGATTAAAACAGGAAAACAGGAGGTTTGGCTGCAGCCTATCACAGTAAAGTGGGTGTAAATGGGCTGGGCCTATACTGTTGACATGCAGACACTCAATTGATTGCCTTCTGTTGCTTTTTCACAGTTTTTTTCAGTCCAACAGTGCCCGATCCCCTCAGTGTGGATGTGTGTCTTTATTCCGAGTCTTAAATGTGTGTGTACATGGTTTCCAGCTAAAAGAAAGAATCAGCCGCTGCGAGAAAATTCGGCGCTGATGGAAACAGATTGGGGTAAAGCGAAAGGCCACAGCCAACGCAGGCCCCAGAAGGCACCCTCCGCTTCTAAATGGCTCAATATACCTCCACTGAGCGCCAGGAGCAAGAGCAGTGCCCCACGCCGGCAGTTACAGCGAAAATCAATAAGTATTTTCAGAACAAGGGACCTTATTAAAACTGGCCTTTTTCCCCCCTCCCTGGATGTTTTAGAAGAAACACTCACCCCGAGAAATCATTAAAGGGTACAACAAACAGCCCTCATGTTAAAATTGTTTCCATTCGTTTCGCACCCTTTTCTGATGTGGCTTTTAGGGGTTGAAAAAAAAGGCAGGTATGGGTAGATTGTTTCTGCAGGGCTGCGTTTTGGGTTATTCTGTTATTGGTCTGTTTCTGTAGATGCAGGTGTATTAAAGAAGGATTTCATTGATTTTTCAAAACACCTCAATAGTTAAATGGATAAGATGTGAACAAAGTCAGTCAGAGTGGTTTGGTGTGAAATGCTCCGATCTTGAGAAACGTATCAAGTCAGAATTGTTCACAGTGCTGATGATGGGGACCAGACGTCTGAAAGGTTTAATTGCCTCTAAAAGCTCCCTCACAGCAGGTTATTACATGAAATGTCTGAGACACTGATTTGCAATAGTTTGGAAAAGTTTTTGGCCTACTTTTTTTTTTACCCACTTGCCCTGGCCAGGGGACAAATTTGGCGTTGCTAATCCAAGAGGGCAATTTTAGCCAGTTTACCTACCAGTATATTTTTGGGAAAGTTTGAGGAGATCCTGAAGGAAACCCATGCAGACAAAGGGAGAACACACCAAACTCCTCATGACCAGATAACCAAATCAAGGGTAGAACCCCCAACTCCGGATCCCTGGAGCTGGGCAGCATACACTGTGCTGCCTCCCAGCCTAAAACATATATTTAAAAGGTTTGTTGTCAAGCAAAGTAGTCCCCAAAGAAAACTCTCAGATTTACCACTATCGTACCATCATCAACATCACAAATAAAACTGGATGTACTGGATAGTTTGTGTTGTAGATATTGCAACCCATTCACCACCACTGTCACCACCCAACCCCACTCTGGAGAACCACTTTGCTCCACCTCTTAGAAATTGAGGTGAAAAACATGGAATATGTAAGGTACATTGTCTGTCCAAATGTTTGTGAACCCCTTTTGTGATGAACGCATTCAGCTACTTTTAAGTTGCACCCATTGCTGACACAGATGTGAAAATGCACACACATACAGCTTGTCTAGTCCCCATAGACAAGTACTGCCAATAGAATAGGACTCTATAGAGCAAGTAAACATTAACCTATTGGCACCATGCCTAAGCTAGATGTGGGCTGGAGGGATATAAAGCCCCCTAGCATTAAGGCTGTGGAGCAGTGGAACTGTGTTCTCTGGAATGATGGATGGTGCTCCATCCAATGCATTTGGGATGAGTTGGGGAGTTGGGAATGAGGTGGGGTGGTGATCATCCAACATTCTGACCTCACTAATGCTCTTATCCTTGCTTATCCTCACAACAATGCTCCAAAATCTTGTAGAAAGCCTTCTGGCCTGAATAGTAGAGGCAGTTACTCCAACAAAAGCAGGATAAACACTTTTTTAATGCCCTTGATATCAAAAGAAACAATACATGAGCAGGTGTCCCAATACTTTTGTCCATAAAGCAGTGATTTTTTTCTCCTTTGTTTCAGCTGTGTGATGATATGGATTAGGTTCAGTCTATATTCTTGTGTAATAGCACTGTTGATTAAGAAGTGTAGTTCACTGTGGATCTGATAGCATTCTGCAATTTCAAAGCCATTCTCCCAAACAATGGCTGCTGAAAACTGGCTTATTATACAATCAACAGGCGGAAGCTTTCTTTTTTTTTTGATCGAATCTAAACACACTCGTCGGAATTTATCGTCTCGTAATGGCGCATCGGCATTCAGCCACCGTGTACTCAGGCAGCCATAATACTCAAACACATCCCCACCATTACGAGCTGGCTTTTATTTGCCTTCGGCAGGCTGTGGAAGTATAAAGGCACAGGCTTTAGAGGGAAAATGACCTTTGCGGTTTTTATATCTGCCATGTTAACGGTGCACTGTAAAGTCTCAAGGCCGGCAGAGCTGTGGAGCTGTGGAGCTGCGCAGGTGCAGTAAAAAGAAATGGATAGTGGCGTTGACCCAGGGCACTCCGCTAGCCGCGTAGCCTCGTGCCCACGCTTTCCCCCACTGAATGGAGGCCTGCTCTGCCAGCCGCAATAACGTGCGAAATGGAAAAGCACGATTCCGCAGTGAATTCCGCAGAAGGTCACTGGTATAATAGAATATAAATTGTTTAATAGGTCGACTGTGCGGCTCCTTTATGCTTCTCAGATGGTTGTGCAACAACATTATACAAGCACGAATTTGCCAATAAGTCTTCACTTGCTCCTGCATGCCACCCAGCCTGTACTGGCGTGTTCCATTTGCCGACACCTTCATGTTTTTGCGAACTATCAGAATGATCAATTAGCGATGTTTCAGAGACTACCGAACAAAGACCTTGATCTCTCACTTCTGGTAAACAACTTCTCCGCATAGGCCGTCTCAGGCTTGTCTCATCACCGAAGCTTTTGCATTCAAATGTATCTCCCGACGCTCCGTTGAATCCCAAAGGTGGCTGGATAACGAGAGTTTGTCACTGTCTGTTTTGCTCCTGTGAAGAGCATTATTGAAATAAATGCAGGAAAAGAATGTCTGAAGCTGATCTGTAGAGAATACCGAGTTCACACCCACACACGAGACCCAGTGCAGCAGAAGCAGCCGATATTTTCACTGCCTCCTGTTATGTTTGCTGTCACCTCACACACCAAGAAAAACACACTGTGAGAAGACAAGTTCCATAATGGAGCTGAGCAGGTTCTTTATTTACACTGCAGCCCTTGTCTCCTTTTGGAGGAGTAGCTGGCAATGTTACAAAGTGCTTTAGTGGGGTGTGAGGGTCAGAAGATAAGAGCGAATGTTTATTGAATTTCTCATGATAAAAAAGGCTGATCTGGGAGCAGCATAATGCAAAGGTGTTCGATAATATGTACAAAGGTCCTGTGTGGATGCAGGTTTTTGTTCTAAGAAAGCAGAAGGAGTCAACTGTTGGAGGACCAACTGTCCCTTTATAAAAATTATTATGCACCCCTGGTGGACTTTGAAGAAACTGGGATTAGTCCAACTCATCCTGGAGTGCTTGTATAGTGACTTTTCCATGTCATTAAAAGTGCCTGAGGCTTGGAAATTGCTCTGCGGTTATCTGGCTTGTTTTCAGTGATGGTGATCTTTCTAGAGACCTTCTGTCACTATAATACTGTATATTTACCGGCCACTTCATAAGATACACCTTCAGCACGCTTACGTATCTCCTTTTTAAACATGGTTCTTCAAGCCAGAAACCAAAATTGGTTCTTCTATGCCTTTGCTCAAACCCTTCCTAGCATATTCTCACATTATTATATAATACCACCAAGCTCTCACGGTGCAGGCTAGGCACCTTAAAAGTGGTAAAGGTAAAGGTGTGTATTTGTCACTGTACACTGTACAGCGAAATGTGTCCTCTGCAATGTGTCCTCTGCATCTGTGGTAGTGAACACACACACACACACACGTGAACTAGGGGCAGTGAGTACACACACACACCCAGAGCGATGGGCAGCCAACTCCAGCGCTCGGGGAGCAGAGAGGGTAAAGGGCCTTGCTCAAGGGCCCAACAGTAGCAGAGTCCAAGCCCAGGAATCGAACCCACAACACTGTTATTGATAGCCCGGCGCTCTAACCGCTGAGCCACCACTGCCCCCAGTGCAAGTATCTGTCACTGTACACTGTACAGCAAAATGTGTCCTCCGCATTTGACCCATCTGTGGTAGTGAACACACACACACACACTAAAGAACTAGGGACAGTGCACACACACACACCCAGAGCGGTGGGCAGTCAACTCCAGCACCCAGGGAGCAGAGAGGGTAAAGGGCCTTGCTCAGGTAGCTCGCCCGAGCCCAGGTATCGAACCCATAACCCTGTCATCAACAGCCCTCTCAATTCAACTCAATGCCCTTAGAGGGCTGACTAGCATCACTCTGGCATCTTCTTTTAGGTAATAATGCACATCTTTTTCCATGCTGAATTTTTGTTACAGTGATCAGATTCTGACCACAGAACCACTGCTGAGTGGACATTTTCGACCGGTGAAATCATGGATCATGAGAATGTTTGAACCACCATCCATTCGTCTGGTCAACGGTGCTCCCACAGTGGTCTTTTGCTATTAATGGACGGAATGAGGTGGGGTATGAGTGTGTCTGATAAATTGTGCACCAACAGATGAGCTACAGTCAATAATTATCAGCCTACAAAACTGCACCCTCATCTTCAGTCTTCCGAAGTTTAGCCATTGCACTCCCTTGCCGCACATCCTTCATTGGCTTCCTTTAGCAGGCTGCATCAGACATAAAATCCTAATGCTGGCGTGCCTAGAGGGAAGCGCTGCATACCCGGCTTCGACGCACCAGCCTGTAGACGCCAGTGACGGCCAGCACCGCAAGCGAAGCAGAGAATACTATCTACCTGCCCAGGAGAGAGCAAGGCCAATTGTGCTCTCTCAGGGCCTCATGATTAAGCACTTTTGTAAGTCGCTCTGGAAGAGTGTCTGCTAAATGCCATAAATGTAAATGCACCCATACGCTTGGTATTTCTGATAAAATAGGCAACAATTGTAAATGCTATTTACCTGCTAACAGTAGAATAACTGTAGGAAAAACACCATCATACCCAGTGATCTCAGAGTTCACACCTTTTGGTATTGTACAGATGACAATCAGAACAGAGTCTTAATAACGAATGGCTTCTATTTGATTACCCAAAACCAAAGTCCCAATTTATTGTATTTTACCACTTCAAAGCCTTCAAAGCCTACTTTCATACACACACTCACACACACACATATATACCCAGCACTGATAAAGAGCTCTGGAAGCAGTCCGTCAGGGCCATGCTGTGTCCACTAACTCTGGAATGGAATTCTAATCAGGGAACGAGGGAAGAGAAGCGTTGAGGAGGAGAAGCTGGAGGAGGGAGGGGTGTCGCTGAATCCTTCAAGCAGCTGCTAATCACAAAAGCTGCTGAGAGTTCCAAATCATCCAATATGTCTCGATGTGGCATATTATGGTAGCAGAGAAGATTCATCGCCTGCCAAGAGAACTGCTTGAACTTGGCTGAGCAAAGAAATGAGAGAAAGAGAGAGAGAGAGTGTGTGTGTGTGAGCGAGCGAGAGAAGAGCCTTGAGTGTATGCTTGTACTGCCTGCTGATTACCCACAGCATGAGCACAGCACTAATCATATGGAGAAGTTTTTGCTACGCGCTGTTCAGGGTTTAACGGAAGTACTTGACCGAACCTACCTCCTGGAGTGATACTGGACTGTAGCCTACTGTTTTAACCTGGCTGAAGTATCTATTAGCTCCGTCAGGGGGGGGGGTAGGAGCCAAGAAGTCCGCTTATGGCCTGACATGTCAGTGGACCATCAGGGCATTTTACCACAAGGCCATTGTGCTAAAGTTTGGCAGTACAAGCTTTCAACCATTATCAAGAACTTTGTGAAGGAGAAGAAGGACCAGAAAGTGGATAACATGGGCGTACACTACATGGACAAAAGTATTGGGACACCTGCTGATTCTTTGTTTTTTTTCCAAAATCAATGGAACAGACATGATCTTGCTTTTATTGGAGTAACTGTCCAGAGAAGGCCTTCTACTGGATTTTGGACCATTGCTGTGAGGATTTGATTGCATTTAGCAACAAGAGTCAGTTAGTAAGTTCAGGATGTTGGATGGCCACCACCTTACTCTAACCTAACTCATCCCAGAAGTATTGGATGGAACACCAACCATCATTTCCGAGAACACAGTTCCACTGCTCCACAGCTCAATGCTGATTGGCTTTATAGCCCTCTAGCCCACACTTGGCATTAGACGTGGTGGTTCAAGGTTATTTGCTCCAGACAGTCCTATTATTTTGGCAATATTTCTCTACAGGGACTAGACAAGCTGTGTGTGTGTGTGTATGTATGTATTGGCACATCTGTGACAGCAATGGGTGCAAACTAAAGTAGCCGAATGCATTCATTAGAAGGGGTGTCCACAAACATTTGGACATATAATGTTTTTCTCATTGGAAATGTCTAAAGTTGCCTCCTTCACTAACTGATCTGTTCTTTCTTAGCAACTGATGCAAGCAGAATTAATACAGTTTGCAAGGCCTAAGTCCTGGGCCTACTCTTGCTTTCTGCTGTATCACTGAATGTAAAGCCTTCATAACAGCCTTAACGATAACTTCTGATCCCAAGTGGCATCCTGGGTGCTTCGGATGGATTGTTGCTCCTAACTGATCCCTGTATGGGAAACCTGCCTAGAAAAGTATTTGGCTTCATGACTGGTTTCACAGATACCGATGTTGCACACTCAGTCCAGTGCTCACTCGCTTCTTGCATGCGACATCCTCTAGTGCTCCTTTTATACCTTTATCCCATATTGACTGCTCACCCATTTCTTCCCTTATCTAACTAGATTATGTGCATCGCGCTGCATTGTTTTAGGACTGCAAGCGGCAGCAGTGGGACCAATTAAGCTGCTGAGACTGCAAAGGCGAAGCTCAATTCAACCCACAGAAAATAGTAGGAGATCAATTCCAGAGAGGCAGAGGCTGTAGACAGGGGAAAGTTTGCTCAGTATCAGTTATTTGAAGTTTTCGGAGTTTATTTGCGAGTTATTTGGAATAAAATATTGACCGAGTGCTGGGAACTCGTGTAAAGTATCGGGCAAGAGAGGGCCTCGGGTTTTAGATCGGGAGGAATTTTAAATATTTGATTCTAAGTAGCCGCCTTTATGAAAGCAAAGCCGGGGATGTTATTGGGTGTAGTAGGAACTGCAGAAACATTCGGCATGCTCTTGTTAGCCGTGATTCGGTTAATATTTAATGCATGCTTAAATATTTCAGCTGTGGACTTTTAATGAAGCCATCTAGAGCTCATGTTTTGAGCTTTCCCCTGTTCTGGCTTGTACTGCGGGGATTCTGCTTGCGTCCCCGCAGTGCTTTTTTTCCCCCCTCAACATCAGCTTCAAAATTCATCGTACAAAATGCTGCTCGCTCTGTAAACATCTGTTAATGTATCATAACTCTTTACTTCAGCCCATTTCCACATCACTCCATTTACAATACATCAGGCAAATTACATTCCCTCCACTCTATTTACCAACACCATTAACGTTGATTTGTGTGGACGTTGGTGAAGTTTGGGGAGGAAGTGCTGCTGCTTTTGTTTGAGGCTGTGAAACAGACATCGTAACTGGCATAAAGTCTTGTAAATGCTGTCATTTAATGCTATTTTTATGTAGTGGAATCGAAACCCCATATTGGCTGTTTTTTTCTGCAATGCTGCAGACATAAGCATTCGCACACACTCACTTTTACACTCGTACACACCGTAATGGCTCCTCGGAGGGCTAGAGGAAAGTGCTTCTTCAGCATTCATTAATGGAGCAGATTGGACGGGTTGTCGGCGGCGGCTCTATAATGAGTGACTCCCCCTTTACACCACCTCTGCCTATTGTTCCTCTGCTCTCAGGTCAGGGCGGATGGGCTGTAATTGTATCACTCTGACCTTCTTTTGGTTATTATTTTGGTCACAGCCAGCTACTCTTTATTGGTCAGGCTTTAAACGCACTCCCCGCCCCCTGCTGACCTCGGCCCACCCAGCGTACGCGGGTTTGAGATCAATATGGCACTATCGTTAACTAGATTTGTCGGCGTGTACTGTTGCAAAGAAAGGGGGAGACTCTGGGGTTTCAGGCAGAATGGAGGTTTAGGGGGCCCGGGTGTTCACCCCTGGGCGGGAAGGGGCGGGGGGGTTGAGAGCAGTGGTTGGGCACTCCAGCCAGAGCTGGACGAGACAGAGGGGATCCATACTGTCTGCTGACACAGGCTGGGTGAAGGTGATTTGCAGCCTGAAGGCAGCGGGTCACAGGTGGGCAGTAAGAACTGTTACTGGACCTCATCCAGGGCCATGCCCATACTGCTTTTATGAGGGTGGGGTCATCATAGAGTTGTTCCACATCAGTGCGCTCTAAAATGGGGGCCCATGGGTTAACTCTAACTCTATGGGAGAAGTCTAAGTCTGTACCAGAATGTGGATTACCAATAGGTGAGGTTAAATGTACACTATATGTCCAAATGTTTGTGGACACCCCTTCTAATGAATGCATTCAGCTACTTACATTGCACCCATTGCTGATACAGATGTTCAAATGTACACACACACACAGCTTGTCTAGTCCCTGTGCAGAAGTATTGCCAATATAATAGGACTAGGTTGGAGGAGTTGGAGATGAGATGGACTAGTGGTCATGCTTGTAAGGCTCTTAGATAGGTTAGCACGTAGGCTAGCGACTTACCTATTAGCCTCACAAACACCTGACGCGTTCACCCACCAGAGCTTCATAACCCAGCCATTTCGCTGGGTAAGGATGTACTGGTGCTTTCCCCTTCACAAATTGATAAGAGCAGACGTGTGGATGTTTGGGTGGGCGTTTTAAATGTAGTGCCTCCAACCACAGATGCAGGTCTTATTTTTTGTATATAGCACCCCATAGCACTCTGAGTAGCTCTAAATAGTGTCAGATAGCCTGTTGGCATGTGGGGTTAGCACAGTGAGCTACTTTATGATCAGTGTCCTTCAGACTGCATCCACTTCGAATTCGATACCAGTAACATATTTAATGCGGTGTGTGTGTGTGTGTATGCTGGTCTGCATTGTTTTGTGTCTATATTGCTGTCTGTTCCTGGGGGTGATTCCAATCGGTCAGACATGGGGAGCCCTAATTTGTCCTTAGGGGCTGCCCATGACCTCCCATTTGTTCCCAAGTTGTGTGTGTATTGCGCCTCAGTCACGCGTGCCTTTATGTGCTCGCATTTGAGCGCAGGCTACGTGTGCATTTGTAACTCAGTGAAGGACAAATACCAGACACTTTAATGTGCTCAAGTTGGAGTATCATTTTCCCCAGTGGTGATTAGAGCCAATCCTGGGCCGGGTGGAGAGGGGGATTAGAGAGAGGGGATCAGGAGTGGGGCCGTAATCGTTTTGGCTCCGGGCCCTCGTCCAACCTAGAGTGCACGCATGAGAGGCTAATGGAGAACGAGAAGGCCCGCAGAGCATAAAGGAAAACAACACTATCTCGCCTTCCTCTCGTGTGCTCATCTCACTCTGATCCACCACTCATTATACGTTCTATCCTTTTCTCTGTTCACGTGCCGCTGCTCACTGCTTATCAAAGCTTATCAAATAAACTAAGCTGCAAAGAACGCTCTGCCCGTTCACACACTCTCTGCTATCTTAGAAGTCAAGTGCACTAAAAGTTTTCCAGTAGATGATTACCCTAAACAGAGCGTATGGATATAGCTGGAGTATACCTCAGGCTGTTTGTCAGCTGTGATAGTGGTGTACTGCAGGCCGTCTTGTTCATTCACTTAGATAGTGAAGTGGCTTCCAGTCTTGAAAGTGTTTCTTCTGTGTGGCTTTGGTTACTTTGGTCCAAGCCTTCTTAAGCTTTAGCAGCTTCAGAATCATGTTGATGCTCTACTGACTGAAGAGGGAGAATGGCATCTCTATCGTTGCCACACTGGGCCAAAATGCTGCTACTGCAACATGGAACATGACCACTCTCCAGAACTGTGTAATGCTGCATAACCCAAGTAAACCCAAATTTGTTTAAGGTCCTGAATGATTAATCTACCGCCTCAGACCACATGCTTTTTTCACTTTCCGTGACAGTTCTGTATCTCTCAGCTGGTCAACAAATCATTAACCACCCATTCGTAGCTCCCCCTAGTGCTAGCAATGCTCCCAACACTAGGAGGGTAAGGACTTAACACGTGTCTCCTCCGATGCATGCAATTCCAGCCACTACCTCTTTACGAACAGCTGCTGATGTGGTATTGCCAGGCAGCCAACACGCTCAGAGGAAAGTGCCCAGTCCCCACCTCCACCACATCAGCTAACAGATCCCTGTGCCGGCCAACATCACTTGAGAGTGATGAGGGGAGAGAGAGCAATCTACACACCTGGAGAGAAAAAAACATTATAACTTTTAATGGAAGTCAGTATAACAAGATTTTATTCCAAGTCATTTTGGAGCGTTTCTATTGGTCCATTTATCATACATTTTTAACCCAGAGAACAACTGCCAGAGTCAGAAATGTTTAGAAAGTGCAAAAACAGCAAAACTAGAGATACATAGCTTTGGCGTGACAGCAAAATAAATGTTAATAGCTGTCCATAAGGGGGCGCTTATAGCGTTCTGTATATTAGTGGTATATTCCACAACTGTAGAGGGAGGTCTTGATGTGTCTGCCTGTGTTAGCTTACGTTACTGAACATTTATGTTGACAACCAGCAACAGCATTAAAGTAAGGTTTAGCTCGTAACTCTCAATATCTAGCTCTGTCAGCCATTCAAATGTAGTCAATTGAGCTAGCTAGTCAAGTTAAAACTAATGTGAAAACTAATTAAAAGCTTGTATTAGAGGGCTAGCAGTGGCTCTGAGGTTAGATTGCTTGGTTCTTTACCACAGGGTTGTGGGCTTAGTACCCTGGGTCTGCTGAGCTGCCACTTTTGGGCAAGGCACACCTGCCTAAAAGTCACACCTGCCCACCAGGGGTGCTGCAACTTGTATAATGACAATGAAGGTATGAAATATTTTGTGTATCTGCACACAAAGAAGGCATTATGTATTATTTTATATTTATATTTACAACAGGTAAGTAGTGTGTATTGCAAGGGTGCTTATTTGTTTATTTATGTATTTACATTTATTTAATGTTGCTTTATCCTCAGCCATTCAGCCTTTTGGGCACTTTTTTAAGCATGTTGAGTAAACATCAGCGGTGGGCTTTCATTGTGGGTATCATTGCAGGTTCTTTAGATGAAATGGCCCTCTTTATTGAAGTACCGCCCAGCTCACTTTTCTGTTTCAGGCAAGGCAAACTGGATTCTCATCATCATCTGGAGTAACCAGCTTCATCTCCTATCCAAATACACAGCTCCACTCTTCATTCAAGCAGATCACTGTGGCAACTCTGCTATTGAGAGCACACAAGTGCTTTGAGCTCAGCGGTCAAGAGTTTTGTTAAATATGCAGGTCCAGGATTCTGGGGGTGGGGTAGATAGGAGAGCTATTAGTATGTGGGAGTGCAAATATCCGGATATAGATCTGATTTTTTTCTTTTTTTTTTCTTTTTTTTTTACTATAGTTTAAAATAATTTTTAACTAAAGCTCTTCACTTAAGATGAGCATCTAAAAGTGGCAGACGTGCTCAGACTACTCACACACTCCACTACAACACCACATTATACAGTGGAAAAGTAAAAGTGTGCTGTTTCAGGCTGGTTTTATTACAGGATTCGATTATATTCATTCTTATTTAACTCTAATATCCATTCCAGCATTTTCTGCTAATATTGGTCTGATATTGGGTATTGGATCAGTGTCATTCCTGATTAAGGGTTGCTGTTTGTGAGACTGAATAGCTCTGCAGGCATTATAAGCCGGTAATGTAGTCATTTAGAGCTTGTGATGTGTTCTGTATATTTGTATGTGGGGGTTGTATAGCTGTATTAGTTGTTTCATTGCTATGTACAGAAAATCCACATTTATGAACATTATTTATTTTATTTTTTTGTCTTTTTTGTTATAAGAGTTTGAACAATCAGTGAATAAATCCTTGTTTTCAGTTCACTGTTTTTGTGATTTCACAAAAAGCAAAGCATTTACATGGATCCACCTTTTCATCCTACAGCAGTTTAGCCCCACTCATTCAGACTGAAGGAGTATCAACTCCAGAAACGGTCCACAGAATCAGGTCCATACATTATCCAGAGTTGCCCTTTCACACATGCATGAGTACAGATGGAAATTTTCTGTCTGACACATTCTCAGTACAGGAACTGTTCTAAATTCTGCAGAAAATCACCTGCTCTATTCACACATGGGTTCACCTGGACATCAGCCAGACTTTATACAAGGGGCTGGTAGGATAAAGTTTGGGTAATGACCAGTACAGCTGATTCAGACATTTGTGTTCATATATACAGCTCCTCCAGGAAAGTTCTGGGTTATTGTGCATGTGTGAAAGGGGCTCTGGACTTCCTACTGATCAAGGCAGAACACAGAGTGGCCAGTTAGTTATGTAAAAGAGGCCTTTTACATATTTCCACAGAAAGACTGTGTTGTCTGAGATGTCCACTTAGATGTTTTTAACCGAAGTCCTTATAGACAGGTCACCTTTGCAACACTGCTGGACAGGTATTTCCAGTCATATGAGACCAGGTTTCTAGCTCTGTGAATAGAGAGAAGTCAAAATACTGGAAACAAAAGACAATAGTTTAAATAGTTTAAATCGCTGACTAAAACTATCAGGCTCAAACTATCAGCTCAAAAATCAATCGTTTTTCAGCCTGTTCTGGCTACTGAGTTGTCCAAATCTCCGGGATGTTCCTCCGCTCGCAGCATAACCAGCAAGCTGACTGGCTCCTTTTGTTAAAGGCAGAACTTTATCCATAATCAGGCGCCTTGTTGAGAGTTAGAAGAACTCATTCATAATTCAACCAGTGGCCGGTCTTCTCATTTCTAACGTCTCTGGTGGCATTGTGGGAAACGTAGTTCACTAGGTACAGCTACCAAAGATAACAGTAGCAGATTGAGTCACCTACAAATCAGTCCATTTGCATCTCTGCTTGTTTGATAAGGTGACTGACGAAACACGCATGACCACTCGACATGTTCACTGTAAGTGACGAGTGTACATACGCGTACTTGGGGCACTGAGCAGCGACCTACTAGCTAGCATATTAGCTAGCTAAAGCTAGCTTTCCAACAAACTGAAGGATAATATAAGAAAGGATTTAGGAAATCTCCCGTCAGAACATTGAACACTTGCTTTATCTTTTCACCTAAAAGCCCTTCAGTTGGTTTGCGGCCTCACCCACATGCGCATCCATCTAATGCTGCTGTTCGTCAGTAAAAACCAGAGGGTACAAGTGAACGTGCTCGAGCATGGTCAGGTTTCAGACCATGCAGTAGTGTTGTATCATACTGTTTCATAAAGCTTCCACATTATTTATATTTAATGCTTCATGATTTTAGCCTCCATCTCTGAAGTGAATAACTATTTATCTAAGTATGTATTTGCCTGTCTGAAGGCTCCAGGTGCTGGGAGCAGTGGGAGTGTGTGTGTGTGTGGAAGACAAGTGAACTGGGAGTGGAGCTGGTGTGTGTGTGTGTGTGTGTGTATGTGAGGGGGGTGGGGAGGGCTGTTAGGAAAAGCAGTCAGGTTAAAGAGTGATGGATCTCATCTGTTCCATCTTTATTCCTCTTCTTCTCTCTGGAACAGAGGAGCAACCAGCGCTTTGAGGGCAGATAATCAAGGAAGTTTATCTTTTTTTTTTTTCCGGGCTTGGCAAGCTGCCACTGTTGGGCCCTTGAGCAAGGCCCTTTACCCTCTCTGCTCCCTGGGCGCTGGAGTTGGCTGCCCACTGCTCTGGGTGTGTGTGTACTCACAGCCCCTAGTTTACTAGTGTGTGTGTGTATGTGTTCAGTACCACCGATGGGTTAAATGCAGAGGACACTTTTCGCTGTACAGTGTACACAGTACAGTGACAAATACATGCACCTTTACTGCCTCAAGACTCTTCACGTTAACTCGGACAGCCCTACTCTCTAAAACATGTGCTTAATGTGGTTCATTAGTTATAGTTACATAGAGATGCCTAAGCACTGAATAACATGTAAAAATTAATACCTGAATGTTTATTACCAGCTAATGATTCTGAAGCTGCTGTTTTGAGGTCATATTGCTACCTTCAACAGAGCTTTATGCTATATCTCATTTCTTGATGCAACATCCATCCATCCACTGTAAAAAAGGAATATCTTACAAGGCTGTTTGATTTAAGGAATGCCTGAACGTATTTCATAACAAAATGACCACAGTTTGAACACTCCCAGAGGCACCAGTTGACCTTCCACATATTGTAAATGGTTTAAATTTGGATTAAGAAATAGTACCCACTGAGTTAAGTCTAGTGATGTATGTAAAAAATGAAGAAGAGCAGTCTACACAGCTTAACACACTGAAGCTTAACTGAGATCATTTTAATATTGTAGTAGATGAGGGGCACGCACAAAGGGGGCTGACAGGCAGAATGATAGAAACAGAGGAAAGAGAGCTTTTTTGACAGAGAAAAAGACCAAGAGAAATATGTTAGAGGGAGATTTCAGTGGGAGCTGGAGACGGACTGGAATTATGAAGGAGCAAGAGTAGTAGAGAGGAGAAAAAGAGGATGCGGCCTAATCGTATTCACCACAGTCTAAGTTGATGAATGGGTCAGAGACTGTAAGATTGGAGCCAGAGTCTCATCAGCATTCCCCACTGTCTTCAGCCTCCGAGTTGTCAACAATTAAGCCCCTAATTACCCAGGAATTCTATAGAGAAGCAGCTTCCCTTTGATTGCATGGGTGCGCGGCCTGTACTGTCAGCCATATGCTCGCTCTTTCACTCTGTTTTCCCCTTCTCTCGCTCTTTCTTGCTCCGTCTCCCCTCTCCCCTCCACTCCATGCTCCAGTTTTCGTGCTCTTTCCTCATTTATCTGGGTTTTTTTTCTCTCTCTCTCTCGCTGCTCTGCCTTTTCTCTCTCCGCTCGGTCCTATCTGAAGCAGCACAGACAGTCTCTGAGTGTTTGTTTGGGTTCTATTGGCGTCTCTCCTTGGCCTCCAGTTGGGTGGATAGGAAACTGGCGTGTAATTACTTGAGAGGGGCTTTTTTAAGGAGAGCTTACATGCTCAAAAGGCTTTTAATGATGGCTTTAGCTCTGCCCGAGGCACTGCAGAACCGCGGTCAGTCGCCTGGCCTGATAAGCTGGAGGGAGGGGAAAAAACGGGTTAGTATGGGACAGGCTCATCTTTGCTTCAGATCTTAGACTTCCACATTCTTGTAATGTATATTTTGCTCCCAATGTCTCTGCGTACAGCACTGTTCATACGGGATTAGGTTTACAGGGAGAGGAAGGGATAATGTTGTTATTACTGGAGTTTGGTAGTGATTTTAGGCATGTCTGAATAAGCCATGTCTGTTATTCTTACAGACTCACTCATTAGAAAAGACTCTGGCACCTTTTACCTGCTATAAAAAAACAACAAAAAAAACAGGGTCTATTAATCATGCGTGTGTGTATTCTGTCAAATTCCGTGGAAAAGACACTTTCACATTTTCCTGATACTTGAAGAAGCATTACTTTTACTAATATATAGCTCAGCTCAAGCTAGCATGTGTGGTTTCACATTAGATGCAGGACTACAAACTTTAAGGCATGTAAAATGTGGTTGTAAGTGCCTGGCAATGCTAATGACAGATTGCATTCACTTAAAAATATCTGATTCAGATGGTTCCTTGTGGGATGCCATAGAAGAACCCCTTAGAAGAATCACTAGAATAGAGATGTGTGAGTGTGAAGAATCTTTAAATTGGTGAAGAACCCTTTTAAGACCTTTAAAATATAAGTGTAGATAAAACGACTGAAGTGAAGTGTGTGACTGGTGTAGTGTAGTGGATAACAACACTGCTCTCCATCCAGAGTAGACTGGGGTTTGAGCCTGCAGGTGTGCAGTTTGCCCAATGCTAACTAGTGCACATAAGCTTCCTTCGCTTGTTAGCTGCATTAGCCTTGTAGCTCCAGTGCACAGCTACAGAAGCCAACTTCAGACACCAAACATGTCTTGGCTCGTTGACTACAAATTGGAAAAGAGTGTAAATTAGATGTTTTTGCCAAACTGTCTCTATAATTCCTCTGTTTTTCTCCATCTTCTGTCTTCTTGCTGTATCCTCACTCATTAGTGATGGTGCTCATCACTCTTTCCTTGGCTGTATGTGTGTGTGTCTGCTGAGCTGGAGCCGGGCAGCAGGAGCGGCAGGTGCAGGGCTGTTCGCGCACTCGGCCGATTAAGACGCTAGCTCTGTGAAGAGCCGCCCTGCTAATGAGCTGCAGCTCTGCTCCTCCGCCGCTCTGAGGAGAGCACTCTTTCATCAAAGAGACGGAGGGAAACTCCGGCAAGAGGCAGGAATCTCGTTAGAAAAAGGAGAGCGGAGTGACGGAGTGAGGAGGAGGGAGTGGAAGATGCATGAACAGAGAGCTAGTGAAGAGGTCACATATTTTTACAGGTGTTGTAAAGTCTGGAGTGAGGATCAGAGAGGACCCAGATTTAGCTTGCAGACTCTTTTACTGTTTACTCTCACTTTGATGTGTGTGGGAGCTGTCGCGTCTCTGTTTGTCCTGTTTCAGTGCAGGATCATTTTGCTTTGGACCGTATTGACATTGTTGTGAATGCAGTGTACCGCTTTTGTAAGGAAACACTGGTATTTCCAGGCCACAACCCCTCTGTTGAGTTGAGGAAAGGATTCCTCCTGGCCTGAAGCTGGTTATGGGAAATATTCCCAAATCACTAAAGGACATTTTATGAAAATCTCTATGTCAACCTCAAGATAACTAACATTGTTTTCTCTTAATCACAACTTACACGTTATACTTGTCCGAATACTTGTGGACACCCCTTCTAATAAATGCATTCAAATGCTTGAGTTGAGATGCACACTTTGCTGACACAGAAGTGCACACAGACACACTCAGCTTGTCTAGTACCTGCAGAAAGGTATTGTCAATAGAATAGGACTAGTATACATATAGTAAATAGAATTGGCGCCATGCTTAGCAAATGCACAGTCCTGCTGCGGAGCTGGGGGGGTGGGATAAAAGAGGACAAAACAAAACTGGTATGCCATGATGGTCGACTGGAAAAAACAACTTGGCTGGAGCTGTAGTGTTTTTTTCCTACAACACTCAGAATGCTTGCAATTGCGAACACAACTACATGCGGCATCCAGTCTGCATAGCTCAAAGCATCTGCGTTCGCGTCCTTGTATGATGTATGTTTTGGGCCTTATGCCAGGTGTGGGCTAGAGAGGTATAAAGCACCCCCCAGCATTTAGCTGTGGAGCAGTGGAAGAATTGTGTTCTCTGGAATGATGGTTGGTGCTCCATCCAATAATTTTAAGATGAATTGGGGGGTTGTTGCTGAATGCAATCAGATTCTCACAGCAATTCCAAAACCCAAAATCTAAAAACAGCTACTCCAACAAAAGCAGGATGAACTATTTTTTTTATATACCCTATATGATATTAGAAAAAAAAACATGAATGAGCAGGTGTCCCAATACTTTTGTCCATTTAGTGTGTCTCTTTTACAATTATAGTTCTTTATGGAACCAAATAACACTGGATAGCACCTTTATTTTTGTTAGTGTACCAGCCTTCGTGTCTCCAGGTTTTACTCTACTGAGTGATGTACTGAAGGCTTGAGCTTGTGGAAATATGTATTCTCCATTGCAGGCTGATAGTGGAGTGAGCCTAGCTTCTGTTGGGGACTTGTTGTGTCTATGTTTAGCAGCTTAGTTTCATTCAGGGAGGGAGACTGACCACTTCTGATGTCTGGAGCTTCCTGTATTTAAAATAAAATCTTTTACGACTAGCATTCCGTGGTTCTGTGTGCTTGGTCTAGTGAGTTGGAAGTGGGAAGGTCGGGGAGTTTTTTTTTAATGTTGTGGTCTACCTAGATGGGCTGTGACAGCCACCTTTTCACAGAAAAACAAATAGCTTTAGGTCACTGAAAATTGAGTTTCTGGAAACACTCTCCAGTGCTGAGTTGTTGTTTTTATTCAACTGAAATGTCAAATGTTGAGTCCACACGTTCATGTGGACAGGTGGACATTTTCAGGAATTTCAGGGTCAGCGGTCGGTGCAACTTCAAGTAGCTGCATGCATTCATTAGAAGGGGTGTCCACAAATAAGTGTACATGCCTAAAGAACCTTTGTAAATGTTTAAGGAAAGAAATGGTTCTTAATATATCCAAAAGGGGTTCTGCTGTTGCTATTGCATCTATATTCTTGATATTTAAGCATTGCTATACTGCTCTAGCAGGTGGAAGCGGTCGAAACGGGACAAATTGCCTCTGAAGAAACCAACCTATTAGCCATCCCCTCTGACCAGCTCCACAAGTCAGCATGCCCCACCTGATCCACACCTGTACGCTATAAGTGAGAGCTGAGAGACAGAGGACAGGACAACCCTAAATAATGCACAACACAGAATGCATCACTAGACACAACAGTGGCCGTGGCAGAGAAAAAGATTGTATTTGAAATATATACAATATGTCCAAATATTTGTGGACACCCGTTCTAACGAATGCATTCAGCTACTTTAAGCTGCTGGCACAGACACATAGAACTGGAGCAGGTACATAGAAACCTATTTGAATCATGCCTAATGCCAGACGTGAGCTAGATGGATATTGAGCTGTGGAGCAGTGCAACTATGTTCTTTTGAATGATGGTCGGTGCTCCATCAGATACTTTTTTTGGGATGAGGTGGGGTGGTGATCATCCAACATCCTTACACTTACACTCTTTTCGCCAAATGCAGTGAAATCCTCACAGCAATGCTTCTCCAAAATCTAGTAAAAGCCTTCCCTGGACAGTACATGCAATTAGTCCAAAAGAAAAATTAGAACAAATCGAGCATAAACAATGAATGAGCAGGTGTCCCATTACTTTTGTCTATATACTGTATCTGTACATGTAGTTTTTTAATACCTAATGTCTGGGTTTTCCAGCACAGTTCAGAATCCCAATGTGGCTTGGCATACCTGTCTCTAGCAGTCATGTGGGCCTGCCTCAGCCAGACGCTACAGCTCACCTGTGGGAATTCCCCCCGCACTCAGCTGTGAATTATGGGACAATTACCCAGCAGGCTCAGCCCCTCTCCCCTCTGTCATTACAGCAAGCAGTGGTAATAAAGCCGCCCATTCTGCCCAGCCACTCCCCCCTCCCGACCCAAATCACAGGTGGGAAACAGCTTGCCTCCGTGGTGGCTTCCGCTCCTATTGCTTCCATGGGAGGGTTTAATGGCGTGGGGAACACTGTTATTTTTGGATGGGATGAGGCTGAAAATGGGAGAGCATCCAGACAGTGAGCTCCCACAGACCTCGCTAAGTCGAGATAGATGTATTTGCTTAGATGACTTGGCCAGAGAACATTTCTTTTTTTCCTATCTGAAAGACACCACATGACATGGAAGCTCCGACAGAGGAGTCTTTAGCTCCGTTCTCTGCTCAGCCTCTGTTAATTATGTGTACTGTTCCACTGATATGAGTGGAATTCTCAGCTGTTCTTCATCCTTAAGTGTGCTGAACTTCCAGTGAAGGAGGGCAAACATCTTCCTCATAAATCACCACCATCCTCCAGACAATCACTCCACTCCCCTGTTGACATTTAGCGATCGGGGGGAAGGGCGGCGCATCCTGACTAGAGGGAAGAAGAGAGCGAGAGGCGGAGAGAGACAGAGAGACCAGCGGAAGAAATCTCCAAAATGAAGAATAGCAAGGTGCTGGAGGACTTGGGGGTGATGGTGGTGACGGATGAGAGGAGAAGAAGCGAGGGAGAAGACAGATGAAAGTCAGGAGCCACTCTGGTCTATTCAATTCCGGTCACAGTCAGGGTTTGAAGGCCAAAAGTGGCTAATCTGATGCATCCCTTCAGGTTCTCGTCAGCTACTTCATCTCTTTCACTGTTAGAGAAGATTGAGTGGAGATGAACTACAGTAAAAACCTTATACTCTTTTTGACCACAAATATCCTGACACCTCTTCTAATTAGTGAATTCTTAATACTTTAAGGTGTGCCTGTTCCTGAAACCAGTGTTCAGTTGCATACTGCTTGTATTATCCCCATTGAAAAGCACTTCCAATAGAATAGGTCACCATTCCCAATGCCAAACAAGAGCTAGAAGGTCATAACCTTATCTCAAACTGGGCTGTGGAGCAGAGAAACTATGGTGTGATGGAGCTCCATCCAATACCTTTGGGATGAGTTAGAGTGGGCTTTGCAATCCAGACCTAATGATCCAGCATCAGTACCTGACCTAACTGATGTTTCTGAGGCTGAATGCTATCAAATTCTCAAAATAGTGATCCAACATCTAATGTAAAGTCTTCCCAGAAGAGCAGAGCCTGTTACTGCGGTAAAGGCCGGACAAATATCCTATTAATACCCCTATATTCCGAAGGAGTGTTGAGTAAGCAGGTAGCTACCATGCAAACATCATTTCTCTTAAAAATAAAAGGCTCTCATCTGTTGCACCAACACAGACATAAAGGAGCACGCCATGAAGCACTGTTTCTAACCAATGGTCTCTTGAACCAGTAGAGGTTGTTCCTGCCACGAGTAATGTGTGTGGTGAGCCTGTGGAGAGCTATGGGCCATATGTAGAGATGCTAATGCATTTCCAAGAAGAAGACATCGTTGATGTTTTATATAGATGCCGTTTTCCCTCTCTCTAAGCTCCCTGGGGCGGTTCCTGTCTGAGGATACTGCGCTCAGGCATGGCTGCTATGCGCGCAAGCTTCTCATTAGCTCCGCAACTGGGCTCGGGTTGGGATTTCCCTCCTGTAAACAGTAATTGGGGAAATCCATTGGAACCCATGTGGTTTCCTATTGCCTCCTCACCTCGCAACCTGCCCTCTGTGTCTGGGCTTTCGCTCCATGGTTGTTATTAGGTTGCCATGGAGATTGCATGGTAACCCAACGGCCCTGAAGCATTTTGGGTGGCAGCACCACCATCTATTCCAATGGGAATAGGATTTTCCCCCTCGTATTGCATCGTATTGTTCACAAGCGAAGCTCATAAACTGGGTGAAGAATGAGGACATGGTTTTACCCAAATGGAACTAATAATTTGATGGTTCCTTTATTGCATCCAACACCAACGTAATATTCCTAAACCTACCTATTCAAAATTATTAACCACGATCTGACATATAAATCCACATTTACATTCTGGAGTAGGTTTAGAGGGATGGCTGGTTTGGGTTTCCAAGCAAAATCCCATTCGTTTCTGGCTTCGGTTTCTATTCCTTGACCTGTTCAGAGCCATGTTTACAAAATTAGCATAATCACATTACTGCAGTTTGTATTTGGGTGGGACTTCAAGTGGAAACAGGCAGTCCCTAAGCAGCAAAAGTTCCTTTGGGGTTATCTTTGTTTTATACCTCCCTGATGTTATTCCGAAACATACTCTGATAGCAATCAGTGCTACAAATCATGTCAAAGCACCAAGATGCTGCACTTATGACCACTTGACTAAGACAAATCTGTAGAGCACTTCCTCCAGGCCTCTTTGTGTTTTGCCCAACAAGGTATTGGGACACACCTACTGGGCTTTTGATTGGCTGAGGTCCTGCATTGGTTAATAAGGAGATATAAAGCCGGATTGGTTGGAAAAGTTCCAGACTGAGGTAGTTACATATCTTAGTCTTGATCTTCCTCGCAAATTGACGTCAAATACCTTTCTAAAGCCAGCTTCTTGCTATTTCCACTTTTCAGGATGACAACAGTCAGGTACACAGGTCCAGATCTGTACATGACTGGTTCAAGAGACATGATGGAAAACTGGAAGACTGAGAATTGGGACTGAGTTCTGATGACTTTGCTGGAACAACCTGGTGAAGTACTAAACAGTTCCCTTAGGAATTCCAGCTTGCACCCAGTTTGTGGTAGAATGGGATAAATTAACAGAAAATATTTCAAGTGACTGGTGTATTCCTTACCTTATATGATTAACAGTGTCAGTAAGGTGTAACTGAGTCTATATAACTACCAGTAAGCATATTTATGGGAATAATGAATAGGAATGGGAGCCATACATACAGGCCTTTGCAGAGGTTATTAACACCCTCTTAGTCTAAACCTGTTCTGTGATCCCATAAATATGAGTGTGTATGACTAGCTATGTGCATAATTTTGCCTATGTGTGCATGTGCTTATTTATGTATTGCTAAACACAGCTTAATGCCCTGTCGTTGACAGCATAGGGTCATTAATAAAGGGCTGATGCAGGCTGGGCTGACAGGGCTGCTGATAGAGGACCACTGGAGGGGGCCTGGTGGTGGGGATCCGATCTGCAGGTAGCTCAGCTCTGCCATCCCTAGGTGTCATTACCCATGCTAGAAGAGTAGAAGGGGTGTTGCCCCTACCTTTGACACCCACATTAATCACACCCCCCCCAACCCTGTTTCCACACCCCCCGGCCGCCTAATCACCCTAACGCTGCTGCCCCGGAGCAGAAGAGGGGAAGCGCATGTGTGAAGGATGTCCACCAAAGTGCTCCCTGTTTGCCTCGGCTTCGTGACCATGACTGATGAAGCGCTCAGAACCTCTCTGACCCCCCACGCAATTACATATCTGAGCACTCACTCACCGCAACAAATTAAGGCCCAATTTGGCACATATTCGCATTGTTTTTATTTCCATCTCGCCGCGGCCCCTCTTGTTTTGTCAATATCGGTAGTTTTGATGAATGTCTATGTTTTGTTAGGGTAAAGGGAATTAAGTGAAATAGGGGCTCGCTTATTGACCTGGGCTGGACGACGGGGGAGTTATAATCTAGTGAGCGTGGTCCGCTGTTCAAGCATTCAGCTTATTCATTTTCGACTCCTGTCCACTCTGTCCCACGCTTGTTTTTTGGTCAGTGCCTTTTCAGGAAATAGAGAGCATTTAGTCAGTGCATCCAGATTCACTCAAAAGCATACCAAAAGTTTGGACTTATTAACTGAATTTTAGGACCTGCCAGTTTGTCTGAATTAACGCCCACAAATGTATTCTTTAGCTGCAACTGTTCCTAGATTGGACAATCTGTACACAATGGTGGCTAAATCCTAGTCAACCTAATGGGAATTTCCTTCCCCAATTTTAGATTGGAAGGGTAAGAACTGACACATGTGCAACCAACCACCGCCTCTTTTCGAACTGCCGCCACTGTAACGCTACTGGGCCGAACAACTTGCTCAGAGGAAAGAGCTGGATACCCAGTTCTGATGCGCCAGCTCGCGGACGCCCACGCCGGTCAGCATCACACTGAAGTGATGTGGGGAGGCCGAGAGCCATCTACCCACCCAGCGAAAGCAAGGCCAATTGTGCTCTCTCTGGCTCCTGCTGCTAATGGCAAGCAGCATGACACTGGATTGGAACCAGCGATCCTCAGATCATAGTGGACCACTCTGAGCTGCCAAAATGCGGCAATTTAAAGTATATAATTAATTTAAGTTGCATACATTGTCTATAATTAATGAAATATTTGCATTTTCTTATTCCTATTGTCTTTATGGTTTCCAATCTGCCTAGCTTTAGTTAGGTACAATACAATTCTCTAAAGCAGAGGTTCCTAAATTTGTGGGGGGCTAAATGCGATGTTTTGTGGTGGGTTGAAAGTCACACAGCAAGTTCTATAGTATACACTCATGTGAAAGAAATGAGGACACTCCATCTTTTTGAACATATGTAAGCATATGGACATGTGATCCTCATTTAAACTGTGTTGAGAGATGGAGGTTCTTGTGAGTAAAAGTTAAGATGCCCCCACATTTATTATTACTTAAAATGGTTAAAATTAGAACCAGGAGCAGAACATCAGCTGCAGTTGATTAGAATGTGGTTAGAGGGGATTCTGGAGGAGCCTGTCTTACTTAAACCAGATATTTAGTTTGGCTTGATGGTTGAAGTGAGTGGATTCGCCATGGCCAGATTCAAAGAACTCTTTGAGGCCTTCAAAAAGAAGGTTGTAGATGCAGATGAGTCTTGGAAGGGATTTTAAAAGATCTCAGAAAGGTTAGAAATCAGCCGTTTCATTGCTCGCTAAATCATTTACAAGGACATACTGCGACCTTGAACCTTCTTTTTGAAAGCCTCAAATAGTAAGAATAGGCCAGATGACAGTCACTCCACCTCACACTTTCACTATGCGATATGGTCACACATCCATAATCTTCCATAGCAGCCGGAACCTGGTGGCTCCATTGATTGGCAGCCACCTCCCTGCTAATTACAAACGACTGCATCAGTGATGGAGAGGCTGATTAGCATGAGTAAACATTAGAGTCGGCTCCATCATTATCAGCTATAATAACAGCACTCACTAATCCAAGGCTAGAGCCTCACCTGGCAGACGTGGAGAAGACTGACGGTTCATCTAATGTGCTCCTTGCTCCTTCCCTTCTCCTCACTAGTCATGCGTGATAGTGAATACATGGGAGAGTTGCCTCTGGCATCATAACACACTGAATGTGGAAGATTTGCAGATCGCACTGTAATGACTGGCAGTCGAGCGTGTTTACAATAAGGATGGAAATGACTGTAAGATTGCTGGGACTGACTATGGTACACTTCTCATGAGGATGGTAATTACTGTGTTGCCAGCAAGGTGTCATTTTTGTCTTTGAAAGGAAGGGAGTGGCATCATATTTTGCTTGTAAACAACCACCAGTTCCTGAGCTACGATGGTGTGAAATTCCTTTCTGGGCTAATATAGCCAGTGGCCTTTGGTGTTCCTGAAGGAAAAATGTATTTTTATTTCTTTGTCTGAGGAGAACAGAATCTCAATACTGGGCCTAAATCCCCAACCATTCTTCTTAAAACTTATTTACTTAAAACCTCTGACATTCACCTATGTTTTCTTTTTGGGTTTTGCTCAATTTACAAGGACAATGGGATCCATCATTATAAGAGCAGAGAGGTGAACAAAACACATTATGGGGGGCTCTGAGTGGTCCAGCGGATTAAGGTGCTGTCACTATGACCCTATGTTCGCTGGTTCGAATCCCAGGTCATGCTGCCTGCCATCGGCAGCTGGTGTTCAAGAGAGCACAATTGGATTGATGTTTCCATGTGGGTAGATGGCTTCTGCTCTGGTTTGCTTCACAACACTTGGCACGGGCTGGCATGGGTGCTGTCCTCAGAGCGCATTGGCAGTTCAAAAACAGGCATGTGCTTGTGTCAGTCCTCACCTTACCAGTGTCAGGAGTATTCCATGTGATAGGGGGAAAGTACTGCTGAGTGTGTTGGTTCATTGGCTTTCTAAAACTGGGGAGAAAACAAAAACATCATTAATCTAACATAGACGTCCCCTTAGAAGAAAATTCTACTCTTTGGGAATTCTTTGGGATTTTGGTGAATGTTGCCCATTGTAAACCCCCCTTAAGAGAGAAGAAAAGAGCCACATGAGCATTTAACTGTGGGCAGTTCTGGAGGTCTCTTTTTCTACTCGTCTACACTGATGGACAGCTAAACGTTTTCAGAGATGTAGAAGAGAGCAAAATAAGACATGATGAAATCTTACAATTTTCATATATGAGTATGATTCAGCTGAGGCTGAGGTGAGATCAGCCTGACCAATAAGAGTTAACCCACCAGTGAGACCATGTTGTTATTTTGTAAGTGTAAAAGGATGTTTCCCAGGAGTCAAATTTCAGAAACAGGAGAGGATTTTTTGAATATGTACACTATTTGGACAAAAGTATTGGGACACCTGTTGATTTATTGTTTCTTCTAAAATCAAGGGTATTAAAAAAGAGTTTATCCAGCTTTTGTTGGAGTAACTACTGTCTCTACTGATCAGGTAAGGCTTTCTACTAGATTTTGGATGTTGGAGGAATGCATTAATTAGAACAGATCCACAAATATTTGGCCATATAGTGTATCCCGTGTCTTTGGCCTTACTCTTCTAATGTGTTGTTTGTTGTTTGAAGGGAGTAATAGTTCGATTATTGCTCAATGTAGTGGTTTTCTGTATAAGTCTAAAACAGTTTGAAAAGCACATATCCTTCCATTTAGATGATATACAGGAACAACAATACACAAATGAGGCATATTAATGCAAGACTGAATCTAGTGCAGGCAGTTCATTCACATTAAAAAGGAGCTGTGAAATTGTGAAATACACTATGATATAGAATTAGCCTTTAGACAAAAAAAAGTGCTTGAATGGATGGCATATTTTTGTGTGTAACTTGATCTTCAGCCCTTAGTCTTTTAAGCAGGTAGTCCATAGAAACTGCCACACAGAAAACAGGTGTTTGAATGCAAAGCTGAATGAAATGCCTCTGATTCGGATGCCGTTCACATAAAGAGAAGTGATCCTCATTCCTTCCCCGAGGTGCCTGTTTGTCAATGTCAGACAAACGACCGAAAGTCAAGTCCATCAAGGCTGGAGCAATTGAACCTTGGAGAGATGAGGTTTCCTCAGCCCAACCTCGGCCTCCCTGACCAGATGGTCCACAGACAAACCCTCAGCCCGGGGTCTGATAGATGATTTGGTTTGATGCGGTTATGCTCCCATAATTGCTGAAATGAGCTGACAGTGATTGGGGTGTGATTTGTTTAGGTGGAACTAAAGAATGGGGGCGCAGCTTGTGGCAGGCTGCTGGCGGCCATTCTGCTGGATGGGAGGGGGTGGAGAGGTGGATGAAGAGGTAAGAAAGGGGGATATAATTGAACGTTGGGGGTGTGTTTGCCTTAGCAAGGCTCACTTGAAGTGTTTGCCCTTGTTGTGGCTAAGGTTTGATTCTGCCGCATGAATACTAATCTCGGAGAGACGGTGGAGGTTTGACGTCTGGGAGAGCAGTGCAGTTGAATCATTTTGAGGCACTTTTTTATTGTTTAGAGTCTTAAGAATGGTAATTTTCTTCAGAAAAGAGACAATTTACTGCAAAACTGTGAATTCCTCGGTCACTAAAGAAAATAGTATGTATATAAGTTAAGGTCTTTGGCGAAGGCCCCATCATCGGCCCAGGTCTTGTAACATCTGGACCCTCGCAGATCTTGCCGTAAGTGGTTGGCAGGGGCGGAGCTCACCCCCTGGGCAACCAGACGGAACCAAACTTGAGGCCGTGGGGAGCAAGGAGGAGATGAGTATATCTGCAGAGCCGCAGTACTGCACTTTTTAGCTCCTCACCATCAGCGCAGATATGATGTCACTAAGCATTGGCTTAGTATGCTATTTTTCCTGTTAATTTTAAAGTATAAAATTAGCTTGGACCAGACCAATTCCAGGTTTTCCTTAAAAAAAATTATATTAAGAAAAAAAAAAAATAATAATTTGTATATAAATATATATACAAAGTATATAAAAGTATATAATAAATTTGTAATTTGCACAGCAGGCATTGTAACGTGAACACTTCCTAGTGTTTACTAGTTTATGGTCATTCACTGAAGCAGGAGCCAACTTCAGTCAGCGAATAAGAGGCTGTGAATAAGAAGCCAAACTAGTTGGAAACTGTAAATGAGAAACTTACTCTAGCACTACCATTTCCTTTACTAAAGAACCCTTTAAGAACCTTCTTTATCCATCCTTTTTAAGAGCGAAGGAGTTCAGCAAAGTAAAATAAGCCAAAACTGGAGCCAAATAAGCCAATAGGAGCAAGCTAATAAACTACAACAGCTCTGATACATCAGCCAACAGAAGCCTGTGCCAGCCACTATTAGAATTAGAGTGATGAGGGGAGAGAGCGCCACCTTCCCAACACGAGAGAGCATGACCAATTATAGTCTCTAGGGCTTCGGCTGCTGATGGCAAGGCAGCATGATTCAAACTTGCAATCTTATGGCCAATCTGGGGGGGAGGGTTTGCTATTTTTGCTGCTCATTTCCATCAATTGACTTTTACAAATGTTTTATGTCATTTCCTGTGAAAATCTGTAGCATACGTGCATAAGCATGTGGTCAGCTCAAGAGTATGCAGCTGACCACATGGTCAAAATCTTCTGGAGGAAAGTCATATTGGTAAAGGTGAGGCATTCAACCCCAAGAACACTGTACCAACTGTTAAGCTTGGTGAAGGTAGCATCATGATCTGGGGCTGTTTTGCTGCCAGTGGAACTGGTACATTGCACAAGGTGGATGGAAAAGTGAAGGAGGACTACCTCAGAGCCTTTAAGCACCCTTAAACCATCAGCTAGATGGTTGAAATGTGGTCACTGCTGTCCTCTAGCAAGACAGTGACCCTGAACACATAGAAGGTCGTTGTGGAATGGATAAATCAGGCTAACATGAAGCTTTTGGAATGGCTTTTCCAAAGTTCTGACAACTGATCTATCGAAAATGTGTAGACTGTGCTTAAATGTCAGGTTCAGGGCAGGAAAACAACACATTTAATTGAATTCCACCAGTTTTGCCAATACAAGTGGTCAGATATCCAACCGGAAATCTGCCAGAAGCTTATTGTTGATGGTTATCAAAAGCATCTGGTCAAGGTGCAACTTGCTAAGGGACATTTACCCAAGTATGTAGGTGCTGTATATACATTGTAACCCAGAACAATACCAGCTCTAAATAATACTGTCTTGGCATTCATGTCCACGATGAGTTTGTATAATCTTCTGACCACAACTATACATAACCACTGTTATGTTCAAACAACACTTCACTGCAAATCTGGTCTTGATTCAGCATCCAGCACTCATGTCATATGTTTTTAGGGTCTCAGTAATGCCATCATCAGTGTGTGTTGTTGGACACATAAAGACACTGGCTCAGGTTTATAGCCATCATCTCTCCTGAGACTGGTCCTTATGCCCCGGCTGTCATGAACCTGTGGTATTTTGTATTTTTATCAATGCTAAGTTAATGAGAAAACGGACGATGTCCTCCCAGTGTGGATGGGGCTGATAGGGGCGGGCCTCATAAGTTACAGCTCTTAATCCCACCCCCCAACATACACACACACTCCCTCAGCCTTGAGTAAACACCCGCTCTTATTTTTTTAATTAAAGTAAATCCGCTTTCAGCCGATATTTCGCACCCGACAGGGCCTCCAGCTCCTGAGGAAGATACAGAGATACAGTGATACAGTGGATAGATTTAGAGTGGAGGAATAAAGGACAAGGGGAGGGAGGCAGTGATAGCGCTGGTGGGGACAGTCTGCAGCCTTTTCCCTGTCTGTGTGTTGTTTATGAATGTGTAGGGTTGCATTCTCTCCAGGACACCACCTGGATCTTTTTACACTTTTTCATTTGTTTACAGCACATAAACACTAGCGAATGCTTTCCAGACTGGAATGCGACTTCTAGGCCCATGCACAAGGACATAAATATTGTTTAACGTGCTTTTCCTCTGCAGATAAACCCAGAGAGGCATTCTGTTTTCAGCTCTCCATGTGTTTATGTGCGGTACTTCTCAGCGGTGTGCCTTTTTTCTCTTAGTTCTTTATGCCTTATATTAGTTTATGGCAGAAACTTCAAGAAAGGCATTAGCTTATGGTGCTATGCACTGCATTTGTTAGTGATGAATGCTACCAAGAGGCTCTGAGTTTTTCAGCTGTGCACTTTTTCTCTATTTCATGCTTAATGGGAGAACTTTAGGTTTTGTCAAGGATGTACTATTTACAGCTTAACTCTGTAACTCTTAATGGCTGTGTCTGAAACGTAATAAATGCTGCCTTCTCAGGCAGAATTCGAAGGCAGGAAGATACAGAGTCATGCCCAAATCGAATGTTTGTATCAAATGCTGCCTGCTAAGGTACCTTCATCTTGCCGATTTGTGAAGGCAGGGTAGATTTACCCTTTTGCCTTGTTTGTTTTAGTACAATTTTATGTCTTAAAAGAAATGTCTTGGTCCCTTAACTCTTGTTTTCCTCCATGACTCTGCTTTGTTTACCACTTTAGACTCAGCACTGACTCCAGCTTCAGCTCCAACTACTGAGGCAGGCAGCAAAAGAAGAAATCATTTAACATATGTTCCTTTGACAGTGCATTTGATTATTATTATTATTATTATTATTATTATTATTATTATTATACAAGGACAAATACAATGCTTTTAAAAATATTTAAGCTACAATCACCAGGTACACTATATGTCCAATGTTTGTGGACATCCCTTCTAATGAATGTATTCAGCTACTTTAAGTTGCACCCTTTGCTGCTACAGATGTGATATAGCTTACAGCTTGTCCCTGTAGAGAAGTATTATCAACAGAAAAAAAGGATGCTCCAGAGCCTAATACCAGGCATGGGCAAGAGGGGGTATGAAGCCCCCCAGCATTGAGCTGTGGATCAGGAGAACTGTGTTCTCTGTTTGGGATGAGATGGGAAGTTGGAGATGAGATGGGGTGGTGATCATCATCCAACATCCTGACCTCACTGATACTTGAGTCATTGAATGCAATCAAATCCTCACAGCAATGCGCCTTCAAAGTCTAGTAGAAAGTAGTAGTTCTTCCCTGGTCAGTAGAGACAGCTACTCCAGCAAAAGTAGGATCAGCTCTTTTTAATACTCTTGATTTCAGAAGAAACAGTGAGTGAGCAGGTGCCCCATATAGTGTATGTCTGAAGAAGTAAAGGTTGAGGCATTCAACTCTAAGAAACTGTGCCAGCTGTTAAGCCGGGTGGCGGTAGTGTCAAGCACTGGAGCTGTTGTATTGCCTGAACTCTCCGTCTCAATATTTACCTCAGTGCATTTGTTATGTGTGTTTTAATGGAATTTCATGGTAAGTCTTGGTCCCTTAACTCATTTTTTTCATCCATGATTCTGCTTTGTTTACCACTTTAGACTCAGCCCTGACTCCAGCCTCAGTTTACAGCTTCGACCCCCACTGTTAGCTACTGAGGCAGGCAGCAAAAGAATAAATCATTTAATATGCATTCCTCAGACAGTGCATTTGAATATCAAGACAAATCACTTTATTTTTGCCCCTTGCCGACTGCATGCACTGCTGGTGTTGCAGTGAGAAAGATATGCGAGCTTTAGCAAACAAACAAAGAAGAGGGTTGAAAAAGCAAATTACGACCAGGCCCACTCCTGACATTTGACTGAATTTATGTAATGATCATAACTCAAAACTCATAACTCATCATTTTACATGACCATCTCCCATCCTTTTTTATCCATATGAATAAAACAGGCTGTTTCTGCTATTGTGTCTTTAATATTCGGACAGGATTGGTTTTATGTGCAGTCGTCTGTAATGTTTATGACTTCTTTCCACAGGATAATCCTGGTATTAAAGACAGGGATGGGACCATCTACTTAATTGTCGCATTGCCGTTACATCAGACTTGCATATGCAGTACTACACAGCTGATTATCAGAGTTGGGCGGGATCTACTTTTTTCATACCGTCATACCGCCTCAAAATAATACCGCGTTTCGATGTATTGCCCACTCACTAAGGTAGCTTTGCTTAGCTAGCTTGGCTACAGCTCCACCGAGTATCGGACAGACCAATGCTGCTGCTGCCGACACAAGTGTTGACCATAAAAACATTTTAAGCAATTAATCAATAGTTTATTTTTGTCTGCTCCAGACAGTTCTATTCTATTGGCAATACTTCTCTTGACAGACTAGACAAGCTGTGTATGTGTGTGAGTGTGTGTGTGTGTGTGTGTGCATTTGCACATCTGTGTCGGCAATGGGTGCAACCTAAAGCAGCTAAATGAATTTATTAGAAGGGGTGTCCACAAACATTTGACAAAAACAATGTATTAAAAGAGTCTGTCTTTACAGTATAGTAACCTGTGTGGACTGGGGAAGTCAATCACGTATCTCTACTGCAAAAATGATTCTTCATGATATCAAAAGTGGTTCTATGACATCCCTCAGAATTATTTGAAGAAGTTTGTGTATGTGTGTGGCGTAGAAGTGGGACATGTCTTTTTCTTTGAGTGTCTGTTTTGAATGATTTTTAAGAGCTGTTTTCAGATGCCTTTGATGTCAGACATCACTTGAAGGAGGGGTATTCCAGAGAAGAAGACCCTGATACTGTAGTGAGAAATGCCTGTACAGGTTCAGCGAGGACATCTGAGGAATCAGGGTTTATTTGATGATGCCCCCCCCCCCTTCACCACCACCACCTCTTCTTTAATCAGCTTCCCTGCCTTTAGGTTTACCAGCATTGACTCATTTTTCACTGTAAGTTCAAAGCCGTCATTTGTAGCAGTTCGCTCTAATTTATGCCTTTCTTATTTTGCTTTCACATGAAATAACCTGATGTCATATAAGAAATGTGAAAACACATTTATGGCAAGAGAAAGCCATGCAAATGAACATTATCTGACACATCAGACACATTTTGGCTCAGGTTTGGCTCACTTTCAGAATTCATAGATTTACAATCATGTAAATCTATGAGGACATCCCATTAAAACCTTTGTCTTTATTAACATATTTAAACACATGGATGTTTGATCTTCATTTTAACAATTTTGAGAGATAATTGTTGCTATTTCCCCCTTTGGCTCAAAAGACCTCAGTAGTAATCGTCAACTCCTCGTTTCCTACTCCTCCATGCAGAAATCTTTCAGCTCTGTCATATTTCAGCTTCAGTTTTTGTTCAGGTGGTCTCACATTTCTCTCAGGCAGCCTCTGATACAAAGAGATGGGTTATGTAATAACTTATTTTTGGGAGAAGTACCACGCCCTGAGCTCCACCCCTTCATTTCCTAGGCCCTGTATATCCTCCCCTGCCCCCTTCACGTCTGTGATGAACAACTTTGCACCCACCACCACCCCGTCTCCTGCCATCTTCTTCCATGCATTCAGTTTTATGTAATGGTTGAGGGGGGGGGGGGGGTTGTTTCAGCTTTGCACACCAGCTCCAAAGCTGTGCTCTGAACTCCAGCCCAAATGTTCTCTGAGTTCGCTTCCCTTCTCAGCCATTCCAGGGCGTGGTCCACATTTTCAAAAGAATTCATAGTGGATTCTATGATGGAGGGGTGCTGGCAGGGATTTTGGGCTCCCTGAAAGATATTACACTGGGCCCCATAATGCTAACAATTCATTCAAATAAATGTCCTTACATTTCCCCTCTATATGGTGCCCCCGCCCAGAACATGACACTTCAATCTCCATGCTTCATAGTTACTCTGGGGTTCTTGTGTTCAATTGCTGTGTTGTGCCCAAATAATTCAACAATGGGTTAATCTGTCCAAGGCACAGTAATGCAGACGTCCTGGTCAACCTGATTTCAAATGTCCAGATGTTTTAATACATTTAAAAGACAAAGGAGTGACTTAATTATGTCACATGACTGAATGTGCCTGTGTGTTTAAATTAGATCCCTGACCCTGTATTATTATTTAGATTTATGCAGATTCAGTCTTGGGTAAATGTGAATATTGGGGAACTGTTAACACTACAGTAGCAAATACACAGATTACCTACACTGTACATATTTACACCTTTACACAGAGCCGAGACATCAGTGCAAACACAGCAAAGTGCAGAAGATAGCATCAGCTCAAACATACAGTGGTGGTATGTGGGGGATGTGAGGTATTGTGGTTAGTGTGAACCCAGTAATCTATGCAGAAACAATGGTGTGTGGTATATGTGCTATCGTTTATAGGGCAAATTCTGTCTTATTGTCCATTTCGAGAGAGTGGGAGCCCACTTTGAGGAAGGTGAATATATGCACATTATTATTTCACTGAAATGTAGGTTTGTGGGTATTTACATTACTAGATTACTGTGCTGTTTTGCCTTACATGTCTGTAATGGTCTTCATAACAACACTGGCCCAGGTTCTATTGGCTGTGGTCTAAACCTGCAGTACCAATGTTGACCATTAAGGGGAGCTGATGTTTCATCCACGAGGGGGTGAGAGTGGCTAGAAACCTGATGCAAGTGCTCTGAGGGAAGCAGACAAGTGCTCACGTTCAGCAAAGCTCCTGTCCTTCCTGCTTGACCCATCAGGCACCTCCTATCACCCTCTTATCATAAATCTAAAGGCCTGAATGTAAAGTACATGACTCAGAGGAGTTAACAGAGAGCGAATCTCAAAGTGGCTCAGTTTTGTTCATTAGGAGAGAGTCAGATCATCTTCAGTCACCTTTGTTTGACGCTTTAGTGTTTGACATTTTATGTGAGAGTCAGTTATTCTGTGCTAAACAACAATGAAAAAACAGTGGAATTAAAGTGAACTGCTACAAATGATGGAAATACGGGTCAGTGCTTATGAACCAAAGACCCTCAGAGAGGCTGTTTAAAAAAGAGCCCAGAACATAAAGCCTGATTTACATCCAAGTCTCAGTATCCAGAGTAACTTCTCATTCCAGGCAGTAAATAATGACACATCGAGCAACGGCATGCAGTTCCTATAGTGTATAAATATTTTATAGTCAGTATGAACTGAACGCATTCCCTCCAGAATTACTGTTGTGTGCTAATATTAGCATGTAAATTGGTTCCTCAAGTCAGTAAATGAGATTTTGTGTGTGTGTGTGTGTGTATGTGTGTGTGAGACAAAAGAAACAGTCATTTCTGCTCTTTCATTTACTCCCATAGACCCTCAAAGTCGTTGGGATGTGTCATTATCGGCCAAATCCCCAAATATGGGATTCCTGGTTGTAGCAGTTTTTCTCTAAGGGACCAGTGCAAGCCATTTTCATAAATTGCTGCTGTCGCACCATTGGGTAAACAAGACCCTTCCTATGTATACACCCCCCCTTTAAATGTCACATGATCTGATGTTATTATGGAGTTGTTGTCACTACATCCATGCTATAAGCAAGAAAACAGTCCAGGACATGAAAGTAACCCTAGTATTAACCTTCAGCAATATTATGAAACACCAGCTACTCACACTGCTGCCTATTACTATAGCTGTATAACTATATAGTCAAAAGGGCCAGCTGTGGCCTAAAGTTTTGGGACTGGAAGATCAGACTTGAGGTCGGGCCATCGGTTCCATCCCCTGGAGTGGCAAGAAGTAGGGTGCTCCTTCGCAGCTCATAGCTGGGGTGCACTTGACCAAGGCACCTAACACACAGTTGCTCCCTGGTCACTGAGAGGTGGTTGCACATGGCTCCAGGTGCCCCTGTAGTCATTAATGTGTGCCCACTGCCAAGGATGACTCCATGACCCCGTAATTGAGATAACTCTGTGCTGTTCATGGGGGAAATGTACACAGAGCATACTCGCCAGAGAGACTACACTACACTGCAATTACAGTCGTAATAAGTGTAATAAGTCCTGGATGTGAATTGGAATTAATTAAATAAAGTTTATGATAGATAAAAAGCATTTCACTGGTATTTCCTTGGGCTACAGACGTCTAAATTATTAAAATAATAATAATAATAATATTAATAAAATGTAAACGTCACCAATTCTGAAGCAAGTACAGCTAAACTGGTTTAAATAACATTTCACATCCAACCTACAGAAGTTGAAATAAAGTTGGAGGGCTAAAACAGTGTGCGTAAAGAGTAAACAGGACCACTGTAATCTGCTCACTCTTTAATGTGGCTCCTGAGCGAGCCACCAGCACTCCCTCCCTCCTTCTCCTCCTCCGTCCCTCCTCCTCCTCCTCCTCCACCACCACGGCTGGGCTGGGAGAGGAGGCTGCTGCTTCAGAGTTAGATCTCTGTGCGCCCAGCCCTGCCTGCTCTCCGTCGGTGCGTTAGCCGAGCAGCACGGGGCTTGGGGCGGACTGAGTGGAGCGGAGCGGAGCGTGTCTCTGTCTGTGTGAGTGTCAGTACGCGCCCCGTGGAGGCACAGTTTGGGTCCGTGTGGTCCTGGAGGAGATCGGTGAGGTACTAAAGGAGTGTGTGAAGGGAAAGGAGGAAAGAAGGAGAGTTTACACCCCGGACACGCGGAGCTCGCGGCGGAGGAGTGGAAGGAGCTGCGCGCGTTTGGATCTTGGATTGGGTTGTTTTTGGACACCAGTTCAGACGCTGTGTGCTGGTCGTTCTGGCGCACTGGGACTCTGACTGTTTTGGGTTTTTTTGACATACTGGGCGGTGTGTGTTAGACGTAATAACACGCTGGAGCAGTGTGTTAGGCTTCATAATACAATTTGACGTTGTGTGTTTGGCTCTAATTGGCGTTGTAACACTTTGGCTGGCGTTAAGACACACGGGACGGTGTGTTTGCCAGTCTAACACAGTGTATGTTTTGGGCTGTATCTGTGCTGGACTTTCTAATACCCTGGTCTGTACACTGCCTGACTTGTCCTGTCACACCGGACTGTGCGTGTGGAGTTCCTTGGCGCTCCTGCCTCCGCTATGACCCCACTGAAGGCGCTCGCACCCCGGTGGGCTTCAGCGAGACCCTGAGCCACAGAGAAAGCGCAAGAGAGGAATAGAGAGAGGGAGAGAAGAGAGAAAGAGGAGAGTTCCCTCAGCTGAGGAGCTGAGGGTCGACGCTGAACGCAGGAGAGCCGTGGATGTGCGCTGGGGCAGGATGGGTCCACTAGCGTGGCTCTTCTTCTGTGGATTACTGCACTTTCAGGCTGATGGTAAGTTTTAAGGGACTTTGAGCTTATTCAGGCTTATTTTGGAACTTTGAGGGCGTTTTTGGTCCTTGTACTGCCTTTTTTGGGGAATTGAGGAAATTTAAGGCTTATACTGGTGGGTTTGAACGTGGCTTTCACACCCAGAACTTGCCTCTGAGATGTTAGGGTGTTTGGATATTGCTGCAGAACCAGCAAACTGAATGGCTTCATTCATTTGATGGAGATGAAACTTTACAAATCTCAACAAAATGATGCTTTTTGCCCATTTTGGTTTCTTTATTTGTCTTTTTAGACTTTTTAAGCCTAACATAATCTAAAACTGCAGTGTGGCTTCCAGTAGTAATAAGTCCACAGATGGAGATGGCTGGTTATATGGAAGATTTCCATTGGAAAAGGATGTCACTGGTAAAGCTGAGTGAACTGTGGTGGCAGCCAGTTGCGCGGGCAGATGTTCATCCTCAGCCGGACCTTCACCACACACACACACACACACACACACCTGTCTATATTTAGCCGGTCAGAAATATGACCAGGATGACCAGAGTTGCTATATGATTATTTTTGGAAAATGCTTAAATATGATGGTTCTTCACTGGTTCTTGGCTTTTAAGACATTTAATAGGTGTAGAAACTTCTCAATATCTGGTTCTGTAAACTTCCACATCTCATACAGAAAAGGTTCTGTCCATTAAAACCTGCTTAAAGGGAATCAGCCATTCAGATGCTTCAAAGAACCCTTGATGGAAGCTTTATTTATTTTTATGAATGAATATCCCATAGACTTTTATAGCAAAAACGTGCAGCAAAGGTGCCGATATTTGAGGCGGAATATCCTGAAATACTGAACCACTGACTGCAGTGTGTTGAGGGTGCTGAGCTGCTGTTTGGGTGGTGTGGTCTCCACCCCACTTCTGCACTGCTACTACATTCAGATCATATTCTACAGTCACAAAAGCTCCAGTCAGAAGGTTGGATATGGATAAATCATGGACCATGGACATGGTCTTTGAGCGGTGCCATAGAAGAACCACATGTAGTACCATTAAGAACCGTGTTTTTAATAGAACAGAATAAATTCATTGTGGAAACAAACATCACATCAATTAAGGGTTCTCCAAACCTTCAAAGGGTTCCTTTTACTCACCTTCTGTTGCACACATGGTCCTTCATGGAACAAAAAGTGGTTCTTCTATAGCATCGCTCAAAGAACCTCTTGATGCACCTTCATATTTAAGATTGTATGGTATGTTTATTAATGCTAAGGTCTGGGATTGTACTGTATGTTAATAGTGGTGAATTACTTCTGGTGTAAATTATGACATATTCTCACATTCTTGTGCAGGAATGATGTTTTTCCTTTATATGTAGATATGCAGTAACCGGACACAATGGTGCAACCTGTGTAGCTTCACACCTGAGCCTTTTAGTACAGTATTTATGCAGCGAAGTTGTAGTTTTGCCTCTAAATGAAATACATAGTCATGTTTTAAGAGGGCTAATAGGAAGCTTTCAATGAAGAGGGCTTCATTTCCATCTCTTTATTCATTGGCTGTGAATGAGATTTGCTTTATTTGCCCAGGAAAATGCAGCTAATTCAGTTCATGTTAGGCACTGTTTGCCAGTGTTTGTGTGTTGAGCAGAGGGGAAAAAGCCTTAAGCATGTTATAGTGGCTTGTGGAGGATAGAGGCAGGCTTGAGCCATGCATCTACAGAAGGGTTGCAATGGTTTGAGGTTTTAATGATATGATACGGTATGATGTCTGAAAATACCACGGTTTTACAGCATCACCAAACACCGTGTGCAGTATTTCACAATTCTCCTGCTTCTTCTTCTTATTATCAGATATAATGACCCTCAAAGGAACAACATATATGTTTGTTTGTTTTTTTGATTGGACAAATGCTTCACAATAGGTCTTTTTTAACCTGTTTTATAAGGAAGTGTTAATCTCCCTTTTGATTATAAAACAAACAAATAAATAAGAAATTGGACATGGAGGTTGGATGTGAGGTGGAGCTTTTTTTGGACGATTTCATGTCTACATAAAGATTAGATTTATTATAGATTCGCCTGATGATTGTTTTCTCCATTATTTCTGGAAAAGCTCTGGCAGTAGTAAGGCAGTGGTTGGATTCTCGATCAGGCAGTTTTTTTTTAATTCAGGTATTAAGCAAATGTACACAGTAGAGTAGTATTACCATCAATTTCCACACCATGGTAAACCTTAAAACTGGTATACCTTCTGCACCCCTGATCTCCATTCACATTTTAGTTTTAGTTATTTTTTCGACCGGTCTTACCAGTCGCCCTCTTTCTCTCTCTCTCTCTTGCTCTGTTGCTCTCTCTCACTCTGTCTCATTCCTGTTCTCTCTCTCTCTCTCTCTCTCTCTCTCTCTCTCTCTCTAATTCCCTCACTGTATCCCCCTCCCTCCCTGCTTTTCTCTTACTCCGTCTCTCTCTCGTCCATCTCTCTCGTTCTCTTGCTTATATATTCTCTGTCACCCTGTCTTTCTCTCTCTCACTTTCTCTCTCTCATCTGGTCTCATTCTCTTCTCATCTCTCCCTTTCTCCCTTTCTCTCCTTCTCTCCTATCTCTCTCTCTCTCTCTCTCTCTCTCTCTCTCTCTCTCTCTCTCTCTCTCTCTCTCTCTTTCACCTTCCCCTTTCTGTCCTATGTCTCTCCTTCACTTGCTTATACAGTCTCTCTCGCTCTCTCTGTCTGTCTCTCTCTCTGTCTCTCCCTCTGTTGCGCTCTCTCCACCGGTTGCTAGGCGCTCTCCGAAGGTATGGCCCACAGGGTTGTAGTGAATCACCCCGGCGAATCGTTGGCCTGTTTAGGGCACTCTCTCTCTCTCTGTCTCCCCCTCCATCACCCCTGTGCTGGGGCTTTTTGGGGGCTAATCCGTGGACGCCGTGAGAAGGAGGAGCCGGGGGGCTTCCGAGAGTTTCCTCTCCAGACACACAAAAACGCTGTGGAGACGCATTGAGAGGAGAGCAGTGTTGGGAACAAAGCTGCTTCGGGACTGAATGCCCCAACCTATCAGTCTGTTCAGGGCTGGCGTGATTAATGCCGCTGTGTGGAGAAGGGAGAAGAAGCAGTGGGGGGAAGTTGGGGATTTAGGGTGGGATACGGATCTGGTTGAATATGGAAAAACACAAAAAAATGCTGGATTTTCACTGATACTTTCAGGGTCTGTTTTTGCCTCCTTATTCCTACCCTGTTCATTGAAGCCTTCCTCTAGTGTAGCACCCCAGTGCATGCATGTCCACATTGATCAGGCTGCAATGGAATGAGAGGCCTCCTAGTGCTACTGCTGCTACTGTACCTGTATAAAGAAGCACAGTGCTGCCCTTAGTGTTGGATGCACTGCAGTAGTACTGTCAAAATGAACGCAGCTCACACACCAGTATAGCTGATGATACTCTGTAGGGACAAAGGTATTGGGACACCTTTTTTCTTCTGATATCAAAGGCTATTAAAAGAGAGTTTATTTCTTTATCTGTAACTGTCCCTACTGTTCAGGGAAGGCTTTTGATTTTGGAGCATTCCTGTGACGATTTGATTGCACTCACAACAATCCAGCGTTAGTGAGGTCAGGATATTGGAAGATCACCACCCCACCTCATCCCAAAAGCATTCCAGAGAGCACAGTTTCACTGCTCCACAGCTCAATCCTGGGGGGATTTATACCCTTCTAGACCACGGCTGGCGTTATGTGCTCCTATTACATTGGCAGTCTTTCTCTACAGGGACTAGACAAGCTGTGTGTGTGTGTGCGTGCATTTGCACATCTGTGTCAGCAATGGGTGCAATGTAACTACCAAGTCATTTTGGAGCATTTCTATTGGTCCATTCATTATGTAATGATGTGTAAAGTGTAAAGAACCGGGTAAAGAACAATGGCAAAAAACAGAGATCCACAGTATGTTCATTCATAATATATATGGGCCATATCTATGACCCTGTGTCCTGACAGTGTATTAAAACATGTATGTGTGTGTGTTATTGTGTGCATGTGTGTGTGTTAAAGCATCAAAGCGTCTCCGTCTCTGAACTGCTGCAGTGTTTTTGTGTTTTCTCTGTTGTGAGAGAGGAGCAGTGGGGATGAGCTGAATTCCTCTCTCTGAATGGCGGTGGGAATAAAACATGCTGGATGTTTGATAGGAGCGATTAAGGGAACAAGCTCGGCGTAATTGAAAGCAAGTCACAATTAAAAGCAGGCGTTTGCGGGGCCGCGCCGAGGTCAGCGACACACAAAAAGCCTCGCTGTTCCAGGATTGTTCTGCACTAGTTGGCAGCGCTCCGGAGCGTCGCTGTTGTAATTGTAGCTCATTTTCGAGGATAGGCTTGTGGTAATGACTAGCACTCCTCTGAATCCTCAAGGAAGCCACACTGGAGCCTAACTGTGTGTGTATGCATGTGGGAGTGTGTGTATGTATGTGTGTGAAACAGTTTAGCGCTCTGATTAGAAGCGAAAAGCCTGAGCTCTTCGAGAATGAGGGTGAGGGAATGCGAGAGGCAGTTGAAGTGAGAGCAACACAAAGAGACAGAGAGAGAGAGAGAAATAGGGAGAGAGAGAGAGAGAGAGAGAGAGAGAGAGAGAGAGAGAGAGAGAGGCAGCTGTATAATGAGGGTTAAAAAGTAAGGTCAATGTGTGCTCCTCTCTGACTTGCCACTCTCCACTGTTATTGTTCCGCAAGTGTGTGTGTGCATGTGTGTGTGAGTGAGGTCTCTCAGTCTATCTCATTAGAGCAGCCCCTGACATACACAGGCCAAGCAGCACCAGCACCCGGACCACCTCCTGCCTTCTCCGTCTAGGGTTCAAGCTAAATCACTTGATCACTGTCATTAAAAAATAGGCTTGATTTCTACTGGTTCATTCAGAGTGAAATGCAGCTGATATTCACAAAAGCAGACAACATGGATATTGTCAGTGACAGCGTGATCTACAGTGATTTACAGGAAGTTTAAATGCATGTTTTTAATTTATTTTTTGTAATATTTAAGTTAAGCCAACAAACAAAAGTATTGATGCTTAATAATGTGCTAAAAGTGTGTCTGTCAATGATGTGAACTATAAAAGCATGGATGCATGGGTATCCAAACTTTTGCACTTTTGCATATATAGTCGTATACAGTTAAGAAGAAAAAACCCTTTCAATGAAACTCAAAGTAAAGGGAATCATTCTAAGTCTAAGATTTTCAAATGAATCATTCGGACAATTAAAGAGTCATTCTGAGCCTACATATGTGAAAAGAATCATTCGAGCAGTCTAATAGTTTGAAACGAATCATTCTGACAAATAAATAGTCATTATCAGTCTGACCATTCGAGGCACAGACTTCACAAGACCTCTGAAGGTGTTCTGTGGTATCTGGCACCAAGGTGTAAGCAGCAGATCCTAAGTTCTGTAAGTGGTAAGGTAAGGCCTCCAGGAATCACATCAGTGACCCATAGGGGCCCGTTACTCTGTCGCACGTCTGGTGGGTGCATACTGATATTCAATCTCAGCATTAAATACTATAAATCCAAGTCAGCAAGGTGTCAGCGAATGTGGAGCATCTTCAGTTCTTCAAAAGCACCCAGGTGGCTCCTCACAAAGCTGCTTGAGAGACCGCCAAGAGTGTGTAAAGCTATTTCAAGTAAAAGTGGAGTCTGCTTTGAAAATCCTGAGTGCTGTAGAATGTCATATGTGCTTCATCACAGATTTCATGAGTTGCACAAGTTGACTGTTCTGAAATTTGAGGAACACTACAGCTATAGTGAAGAAATCCAGTCCTGACTGGTGGAGTTTGAGAGCGTTCGGATTGATGGGTGCGGTGTGAGCCGGATCTTTGTTTTATCGCCGTCATTTCAGGAGTCGGATGGTGTGGCTCTGTCGGATCCCACTCAGCGATGGTTAACACAGCTGCGGATTGAGTGACATTTAAAGGTAGCTACCGCGGGGTAAATTTATGGTGGAGCTCAGCAGAGCCCCAGGAGCCATGCCTGCCGCAGTGGATGGAAATGTCAAGCGATGAGCTTATTTTGAGTGGGAGGCAAGAAGAGGACGAGGAAGAAGGCCGAGGCGTTTGCAACCACTTTAGCCGTGCTTGGCTGGCTCTTAGTCAAGCAAACCGGCGGCATTTCCTACACGGAGAAGCTAATGGCTCGTCACAGAGGCCCAGAGTGAACTAGAGCTCGCTGTGAGTGAGAGCTGCATTTGTAGCTACTGGTGTGTTTCGTTAGCCAAAGAATCCAGTAATTCAGAACTACAGGTTTATTGCTGAAGTGTTTTCCCACTTAGTTTCTGTACTGTATTGTTAATTACCACGGGGAAGCTGTTTACCTTTCATTTACAGGTTAAGATACCTCTGAATGATTACTGACTGCATCTGACCATAGGCTTCTGCTAGGAGTATTTGAATTTTCTGTTCTTTTCTAAGAACAGGAGAACGTATAGTTGCTGTGTGGTAATCGTATGAGATGCACAAATAGAGCATAGGTTAAAAATGCTGGAATGTTCTATAAAATATATTTATTTACATTTAATTTATTAAAGATTAAAATGTCCCATACTGAAGTTTGACATATGGCAATATGTAGATATCAAATACATGAGAATATATTCAATTCTCCTATACTCAACATACATGTGTCAGCCATATATCATTTCAGCCATATACAAACATATGTATCTACAGTATGTAACATATTTAATACACAAAAAAAATGATTGCACATATATTACATATGTGCAATAATTGCTATAATTTGCTATCATTTATCATGTATTTACCTACCAATCAAACATATATACTCATTTATTATGTAGCTTGGGTCTAATATCTAATACTATTGAATTTGAAATGCCCAGTCCATCATGATATATGGAAAATGTCCAAATGTTTGTGGACACCCCTTCTAATTAATGCATTTAACTCATTTAAGTTGCACCCATTGGCATCATGCCTATTGCCATGGGTAGGCTAGAGGGGTATAGAGCAGTGGAACTGTGTTCTCTGGAAGGGTGGGATGGTGTCATCCAACATCCTGACCTTACTAACTCTTGTCTTGTCGCTAAATGTAATCACATCTTCACAGCAATGACCCACAATTCAGTAGAAGGCCTTCTGTGGACAACAGAGACAGGTACTCCAACAAAAGTAGGATTTTCGGTAGGATTTCGAGGGTGAGCAGAGTCCAAATACTTTTGTCCATATAGTGCACGTGCATATGACCACATGGCCACACACCAGATTTTTGGATGGGGAGAATGGGGACATTTTTCAATGCAGCTTTGCATTGGTGACACCAGTCTAAATCTGGAACCACCTTAAATCAGATCCTTAAACCACCTTAAATCTGCAGCTCTTTTTGCTGGCTTGTTGCATTTGGACACATCTGTGAGGTGTGTGTGTGTGTGTGTGTGTGTGTGTGTGTGTGCAGTATGTGTCTTGTTTGAATTCTTGTGCAGAAAGGAATTTAAGGCCACCAAAGACCTGAGCACCTGAGCACCTGAGCCTCGGTATGAGTAGGACAGAGTGCCCTGCCCCCACTGACAAGATTAATACTGACCCTCTCAGACGGCACACACCTGTACAAACACCTGTGTGGTGTTGAAAAGTGAGCTGTGGGACACACACACATGCTCAAAGGCCTCAAAGCACACACACACACATTAATTCAGTTGTATTCTTGCCTTGGCAGATGATTTTGTTTAGCAGTTTGTAATTTAGCCTCACACGTTCTCCTAACCTAATCCAGAGGCTGGTTCAGGGACTCATCTGGTGTAACCCCAAACCTGCAGCATCCTCAGGTGAACTCCCCCAGACCTGCTGCCAGACATAGTGATAGAAAAGAAACTAGGTTGAGATAAATGTAAAGGCCAATTTCTGTGGGTTTAGATAGTGTTGGGGCGATATCGCTGCAGCCTTATCTCGCTCTTCATGCGGCAGGCTACAGGCCGGGCTTGAGCGAAGCGGCGAATCACGCGCGCTCCACTGTCTGCCTCACTGTGCCCCCTGGTTGGCTGTATCTCGGCAACCCGCAGATAGGACGGATCTGTGTCAAGGCTGAGTGACTCACCATAACACTAACGGACAACACACACACACAATTGATCGTAGAGTTCATTCAGTTTTGTATGAACAAAGCTTCTGGTGTCATTTTGTCTTCATGTTCATATAAATTTGCAATTCCAGTGAATCAAGTGAGTCTGCAGTGAATCAAACTACAGACTGATTCAAACTGATTCAAACATGCAGTTAATCAAAGCCTGTTGAAAATCAATTTACAGTGCAGTTAATTAAAGCCTCCAGCGAATCAGTGTGAAGTATAGTGAATTAAAGTCTGCCATGAATCAGAGTGCAATGCAGTGAATCAACAGAGTGAATCAAACAACCATGCAGTTAATCAAAGCCTGTTGAAAATCAATTTACAGTGCAGTTAATCAAAGCCTGCCATGAATCAGAGTGCAATGCAGTGTATCAAAGCTTACAGTGAATCAAAGCCTGGAGTAAATCAAACTACAGAGTGAATCAAACGGCCATGCTGTTAATTACAGCCTGTTGGGAATTTATTTACAGTGCAGTTAATCAACGTCTGCAGTGAATCAATGTAAAGTACAGTGAATCAAAGCCTGCCATGAATCAGAGTGCAATGCAGTGAATCAAAGCATACAGTGAATGAGAGTACAGTGTAGTGAGTCAAAGCCTGTAGAGAATCAGTGTACAGTAAAGTGAACCAAAGCCTGCAGTGAATCAAAGCCTGTAGTTGGAGTATAATGTAGTGAATCAAAGTGAATCAAAGCTTACAGTGAATGAAAGTCCAGGGTAGTGAGTCCAAGCCTGTAGAGAATTGATGTACAGTGCAGTGAATCAAAATGCTGTATAGTGAATTAAAGTTTGCACTGAATCAAAGTGCAGCACATTGAAAGTACAATCATAATGCTTGGCTAAACAAAATAAGTGGCTAAACAGTAAAGCAGATAAGACCTTCTTTTTGTCTTCCATTAAGATGCTGGGTAGATGATTACCTACATCAGGAGCATATGTTTGAGTATTGATTCCTTATGTTAATTGTTTATGCATATAAGCTTTTATCAGGAATACTTGAGTCAGCCTAGTTTTGTCAGTAATGGGAAAGTTAAGCTACTGTCATGACAACTGGAGCTCATTGTAACTTCAAAGTACATGTCAAAGCTACAGAGGGTGAAAATGACTCACCGCTGTAGCTCAGTACACATTTTCCTTCAGCAAATAGCGTTTGAAATCAGTGTTTATTTTCTGAAGCCAAAGTCCATGTTAGGTTCAGCAGTGGGTCTGTTTGGCTGCAGGGGTTTGGTATTGACCGCTGATCCAAAGCTCATAAAGCTCCAAGCCTGGCCTTCCCTCTGAGGCCAACATCAAAGAGGCATCATAAATCGAAGTTGGCTGACAAATATTCACTAAGCAATAACTGACTGTCACACTGAAGCTGAAGCCACTGAAATACACTGCTGTTCACTAGTTTACGCATTTGCTGATTAGTCTTAATAACTGTAATTGTAACCGCATTTGCACATTAACTATCATATACTGTACATTTGAGCATGAACTATCATATACTGTGTACCTAATATGCTGTAATGCACATTCAGTATGTTAAAGTTGAACACCTAGATTTCCATAACTTGGTAATTTGTAGAAGACTTCAGATCAGTGTGAGTGGGTGGAGTTAAATAGTTGTAGGCCCAATTGGAGGATATATGTGAACTTCTTATAACATCAGTGTGAGTGGGTGAGACTATATAGTTGTAGGCCCAATAGGAGGATATTTGTAAATAATTCAATTCAATAAGCAGTCCAGGATGAAACAGCTTTAGTGTGAGTAGGTGGAGCTCAACAGCTACAGGCCCAATATGAGGATTTATGTAAATAATTCAATTTAATAAGCAGTCCAGGATGAAACACTCCTTATAACTTCAATGGGAGTGGGTGGAGCTAAACAGCTGTAGGCTCAATAGGAGGATATATGTGAACTCCTTATAACTTCAGTGTGAGTAGATGGAGCTCAACAGCTACAGGCCCAATAGGAGGATATATGTAAATAATTCAATTTAATAAGCAGTCCAGGATGAAACACTCCTTATAACTTCAATGGGAATGGGTGGAGCTTAACATCTGTAGAGCCAATTGTTAGATACACCTGTAAAAAATGAATTTAAGAAGCAGTCCAGGATAAAAACACTCCTTTTAACAATGTGAGTGGGTGGAGTTTAACAGTTGTAGGCCCATTAGGAGGACATATGTAAATACATTGGTTTTTGTGACGTCACAAAATCAGTACATTCAAAACAGACTGAAGGAGCATAAGGCCTCTCATGTTCCTCCTGTTGACTGGAGGGTGAATGAAACCTTTTAAAACTGTAACAAAAAACTGTAGTTGTTCATTAAATTAGCTCTTTAAAAACTGTAATTAAGGAAAACCTCACCATTGTTTGGTTTCTGTTGGCAGCAACTGCACTTACTGTGTTCTGTGACAGAAACGAGCCCAGCACATACAGCCGAGAGCTCATTTCCCTCTTGAAAGTACCTGAGCCCCCTCCATGCACAAACGCTGACTGGATTAAGTGTCCTATAAAATAGGAATTTAATAAATCTCATTGGTGCTTCATGCATGTTTTGGTTTTCAGAAGCAGGGTATGACTGAGGTTTTGATTAAACTCTGCTGTAAGTGCAGTTTATCTCTGAGCATACCTGCAGAGTGCGGACCTGCGCTTGTGTCCAGGCCTGTGGGCATCGAAGCGCGTTGTTTAGCCAACTCACTGACATGACTGGATGGTTAGCAAAAGCTAAGCCCCCTCACAACCCCTCCAATTATCGATTCATCTTTCAGCGGAGGCTAACGTGGCCACCTAAATGACTCCTTTTCCTTTCTTCGTTTTTTTCCCCCTCCTTCTCCTCTCCCCTGCCCTCCTCTCATTTCCAGAGCAATAAAGGCCGTATTTATTTTTCTCCCTATTCAATTTGCCTTTTGCCTGACTCCGGGGCCATGTGGGTGAGGACTAAAGAGATTACAATACGGGAGGCCGAATCAATCGCTGCTTTTCATTCTGCTCAGCCAAGCCCAGCCCGATGGGACTGTTTAGAGCAGGCCTGTCACCTGAAGGTAAAGAATGGGTTAAGCGCGCCTGAACACACCTGCTTTTGTAGATTCATCAGAGCTTTGGACGTACCCGCGAGGACACACAAGTTACCAAACACTGTGTTTGACTACATGCTGTGAAAGCCCCCATCCTCGCACAATATCCCTCCTGCACCTTTCTCATTCAAGGCACATTAAGCTGTTATCAAAGAAGCCAAAACTCTTTACTCTGCACTTTCAAACTCCCTGAGCAAATAATGTGCTTCTCATTAAATATGCTGACAGACACAGTTCAGTGAAGAATCAGATCCCCGGACCCCAAATCTATTAGATCATCCAAGACAGATTTGGTGTCCAAAGTTTTACTACAGTTTTAAACTGGAGCTGGGAGACCAAGAAGTAATGAAAACTAGCACATCACCAATTAGCGTAGTATAAACGGTTGGTGTGCGAAGTGCCCTGGACGGTCTCTGATTTCCTGGACGGGCAGGCTTACCACACTACAGCAATAAGAGTCCTTTCCTAATGGCATTGGTTCTATATACACCCACCAAGCTCATACTTATCCATGCGATTATCCAATCAGCTAATCATGTGTCAGCAGTGCAGTCCATAAAATCATGCATATATGGTCCAACAGCTTCAGATAGTGTTCACATCAACCATCAACCAAAAGATTGGGTAAACGTCTCTAAAGCTTACTCATAATGGGTTAATAAAGAAAACACATCGATGAGAGGTCAGTGAAAAATGGCCAAGCTGAAAGAAAGGCTACAGTAACTCAGATACCCACTCTATAGACATCGAACCTTGAGGCGGATGGGCTACAACAGCAGAAAATCGCGACAGGTTGCACTTCTGTCAGCCAAGACCAGAAAGCTGAGGCTGCAGTGGGCACAGGCTCACCAATAATGGACTCTTGACAACTGGGAAAACTGGTTGCCTAGTCTGATGATTCTCAGTTTCTGCAGAGGTACGCAGATGGTAGGGTCAGGACGTTGGCGCCAACAGCAGCAATCCATGAACCCCACCTGCCTTGTCTCATCAGTCCAGGCTGGTGGAGGGGAATGTTTTCTGGGCAAACTCTGGGCTACATTAGCCTCATAACCTCCTGTGCGAAACTAAAGACACTTCAGATACCAGACAGGTATAGGCTTTTCGACTATGTTTGGGGTAAGGGGTGGGGGTGGGTGGTGGGATTGTGTAAATTTGACCGCTCACTATCGCTTTAAGGCCAGCTTGTTTGTGGTCAGGGCTGGGTGGTGGGCAGCGGATGCAGCTCGTGGCGGGGTGGATGGAGGAGGCAGTGGTGTGTGCTCTGGAGTGCAGCGGCCCATTGGAAATCATTTGATCTGCATCACACAGCTCAGTGTTCCTGCCAACAACACTGACAGCAGCCCAGCAGGAGAGAGAAAGAGAGAGAGCAGGGGGAGTGGGGGTCAAGAGAGAAAGGGGGGAGGGATGGAAAGGAGAGAGCGAGTGAGAGACAGAGAGAGAGACAGGAAAAAGAGATGAACTGACTACTGCCCTCATCAACACGCTGCCTTAAACTTCTCCTTTTTTCGAGGTTGAACTTTTCCTCCTATCTGCAAGGCTTTGACAGGCCTTTTCCTTTCAGAAGAAGGAGATAGCAATCACAAACACACACACACCATCGATGGGGACTGATATAAAGAGACAGAGAGGAATGGAGAAGAAGAGGATAATAATGTGCAGGGAATTTAGAGAGTTAAAATTGTTGAGACAAGAGAGAAGAAGCTCATCCACCTTCTGACGCTGGACAGAAGATGCATATTTGAAGTCTAATAGTCTTTTAAGAATCGGACGACTTCATCGATTGAGAAGAACATCATCCACCTTAATATACACCTGAACTTAAACTGAATGTAATGTCCATTCAAATGAAAGAGGTACTATCTTTAAGTAGAGAGCATAGTTCCTGCAGGAACTGAAAGCGTGGTGCTTCTCCATGCACTGACAGTACTGGACAGCAATGCGTTGTCTCAGCTGGTGCATGGGAGAGCTGCCCAATGAGATATCACAAGCGTGACCTCTCTGAACCCTCCACCAGTAAGGTGAATCAGTTTAAAAATCATAAAGCATCCAACTACACTATTGGTTGTACAATTGTGTCAAATCTGGTGTTTGTGGCTTGATTAATGTGACCTTTAGAGACTTTGGAATTTTTTGTTAAAAGTTTGTGGACACATTTTACTGCATTCCTATGGGAGTGTTTTGGCCACAAAATCTGTTTTCGGATGCTTACTGCACGAATACTGTTGTTTATCCAACAACTGCATGCAAACACACAATTCCAGATCAGGATGGTTAGAGAAAATTTAAGTAGGAGTAGCGGCTCCAAACAACAGGTGGAATAATACAAATAGAGATAAAAATAAAACTTAAGAGCAATAGTGTGTTACATTCTGCAGCATGAATTGTTTAAAAAAATAATCACTAGGGGCATATTTTTGGATCGATTGCTGAGTTGAGGGTATTTACACTACATTTCCAAAATTGTATAGACACCTGGTTGCTCAACATTTCTTGTGAAATCAAGGGTATTAATAGGGAACGTCTTCCATATTTTGCCAAACCAACAGCCTCTACTTTCCTGAGAAGGCCTTCCACTAGATGTTGGACAAATTGCTGTGAGAATTTGATCGTCTTCAGCCTCGACAGCATTAGTGAGATCAGGTACAGATGTCGGATCATTAGTTCTGGATAAGAAACCCCACTTCAGCTCATCCCAAAAGTACTGGACAGAGCTCCATCACTCCAGAGAATGCTGTCCACTATTCCACAGCTCAATGCTTGGCATGTGCAGCCTCTCCAGAGCATCTTACAAGCTGCATATACGTTACTGTAGGCCGTTGTCAGCGATGGGGTCTGAACACTGATGTTGGATAAATAGTTCTAGATCAGAAATGCCACTCCAGCTCATTCCAGAGGTATGACTCCAGAAACCAATGCTGGGGGGGGGGGCTTTAAACCACTATTGCCCATGTATGTCTTATCAGTTGAATGAGTCCCATTCAACTGACAATGCTTTCCTAAGCTTCCCATCTGTGTCACAGTAAATTAACTGAATTCGCTGGGTGTCCTGATACTTTTGGACACATGAATTTATGTGCAGTGACGACCATCTCTGCATGTAAACACAGGCAGGGAGAGGCGGTTTGAACTCTGAGGCATGCGTACTCTGCCGTTACTGCAGAAGAGTGTATCCTAGTTCACACAGTTTTCTATTTATAACCCCACACAGCATGGAGAGCCAAATGAGCATGCACTGAAACAAAGTCAATAACACACAGCGCATGTGTGTGTATGGGGGTATGCAGTATGTGTGTTTGTGTGGAGTTGGTATCCAGATATCTGATAATTGCTCCAAGCAGCAGAAAGCGTCCTTAGCTGCCTGAATTACAACCAGTCTTATGTTTACTTTCCTCGTGCTGGGCTGTTCAGGGGAGGGGAGTGTGTTTACAGTAGCTGTTTGTGTGTATGTGTTTTGTTCTGTTGTTATGAGGCGCTTATAGAGGATAGCGACTGTTCCGTGAGTATTTGGGGTATTGAATGTAGGTTACGGACTCTCTGCAGCAAGCTACCGTACTGTATGTCTAATGATATCTAACAGTTACAGCTGTTCTGCACTCACTGACATACGACTGCATAGTAAATGAAATCAAGCTGTGTGTGCACTCGTGGATGTGTCTAGATGGCAAGGCAACAAGTCACGATCATGGAATTTAATTGTCAAATAAATAATAAATTATTCATAATAAGTGTAAATAATAAATGAGTTGTTCATTTTAAGCCACTGTGAAAGAACAGACCTGAAGCAATCAGATTGCAATGTAAGCTACTTTGCTTGCTGGCTGTTTTTACTCCAGTTAGTACTGTGGTTGCCGCATAGTCATGACCAACTATATAGATCATACCAAAAAAGGCCTGTTTAATGAAGGCAGTAGGTCCAGTGTAGGTTAGTATCAACCTTCAGGTTGCTGATAGATGTTCTATATAGCACCATAAAAAGCTCCACTATCATTATGAGTCAAAGAACCCCCTATTTTTCACTACAATATAGGGCTATTTAACACTGCACCGACAGATCTTGATATTGCATTGCTGTGATGATCTGGTTGCATTCAGCAACAAGGCGTTAGCAAGGTCAGGATGCTAGATGATCACCACCCACCTCATCCCTAAACATATTAGATGGAGCACCATCCATCTTTCCAGAAAACACAGTTACACTGCTCTACAGCTCAATGCTGGGGGCCTTTATACCCGTCTACTAGCCCACACCTGGCATTAGGCACGGTGCCATTAGGTTCATGTTAATCTGCTCCAGAGAGTCCTATTCTATTGGCAGTATGTCAGACATTGGGTGCAACTTGAAGTAGCTGAATGCATTCATTAGAACGGGTGTCCACACATATTTGGACATATGAGCTGTCATAGCACTTGAATCTCATATAAATGCTTCTGCAGGCTTATGGCAGTGGTCATGAAAGGCTTATGTAGGGGTAATGTAGGCTTGTTAATGCTGCTCTTCAGTAGAGTGTTACTGCTGTGACAGGCCTACTGGAATAAGACTGAATACTAATCCAGTCTGTTTGTGTGTGGGTGGATGTATGACAGTGTCTGGATGACAAGGCAGCTAGACAGACCTTCAAGTTTGTGTGTGTGTGTGTGTGTGTGTGCATGTGTGTGTGAGAGTGACAAGCTGGGCAGCATGATAAATCTCCAAGGGTGTGTCTTTCCTTATGAGGACATGGTGCGTGTGTGTGTGTGTGTGTGTGCGTGTGTGTCTCAAAGCACATCCAGAAACATCATCCCTTTTCCCTGCCCTGTTTTTCTACATTTCCCTCTGATGACATGATGACATGACGAATGGGCCTGTGCCACTCTGACCTGAGTGAAGACATCTATCAGCGGGAGGGAGAGACAGAGAGAGAGAGAGAGAGAGACGGAGGAATGAAGGAATAAAGATACACAGGCTGGTGCTGAAACTGTATAGCATAACCTCTAGCTGTTGAAAGGCCTAAAACAGGACACCAATCTCTGGAGAGCTTCATCCTGAAGCAGCCATCCACTCTGTCTCATGCAGCCACTGCTGCCCTGTTTACACCTGGCATTAACATCCGATCTCTGTGATTGGATCCTCGTCATTCCGGTTAAGACACAGCGTAGCGTGTTTACACATGCCCTTGATTGGATCTTGTTTCCTTGTGCATTGCTGGCAGTTTTAAACCTGGCGTGTAGTGAAGCTACAGAGGAGGAGGCTAAAATTTGAGGCTAGGTGTACATCAGTGCTGCTCAATCCTGGTCCTGGAGATCCCCCACCCTGAAGGCTTCAGATCCAACACAGCTGACTCTAATGTTCAGTTGCTCCTGAAGGCCTTCATTATCTGATCAGGTGTGTTACATTCGGGTGGCGCTAAACTCTGCAGGGTGGTAGATCTCCAGGACCAGGATTGAGTAGCCCTGGTGTAGATTTTCTCTGTAGGTCTGACCCATTACTGCACCCAGTCTATCTTGACAGTGCACATATAATGAATAAACATTACTTGAAAAAGCTAAATATGCCATAGAATGCATTTATTTAATATTTTATAAGGCTTGTGACTTTTTTGGGGGTAGTAATACCCATTTATGGGTTTACATGACTGTTTACAACCCCCTTATTCTGCCCTATAATGAAACAAGCCGGTTTTCCTTTTATAGTGGGCTCATGAATAATTTGATGAGCTCTGCACTGTTTGGCTGGTTCACAGTGAGGAACTGTGGCAGCCCACATAGATGCTTCTTTGCATAGCATAGCACAGCATAGCCTAGCATAGCAAGGGAATTGTGATTATTATTTAAAATCCTTGCAGTTATCCAAATTTGATGTGAGGGTGGGATCTAGTGAATCATTGTCTACTGAACAAGTGATTAAAACACTGTGGTATAATCTTGCTGTAAACAGATATGCTTAGGTGGCATCTGAACGTAAGTGTGGCCCAAACTGTGTTGTGTTAAAATGAACACAACTGAGCACAGTGCGGGCCTGACTATCTCAACTTTAGGGTAGCTAAGATATACACACGCTTTATGGACAAAAGTATTGGGACTCCTACACTTTGCCCCTACATCCAATTCGAAATCCATAGGCATGAAATCCATAGGTATTACTACAGAGTCGGTCCCCCTTTGCAGCTCTAACAGCAGGTTTGGAGAGTTGAAGCTCTGCAGTTATTGAGTTGGTAGAGCGATTCCACTCACTAATGTGCGTAAAGGCAGACTACATGGCTGGGTGCTTGAGTTTATACACACATGACAATGGGACTGCAAACCTGAATTCAATAATTAGGAGGTGTGTGCCAATATTTTTATCCATAGAACAAGGCCTGTGTATCTCAAGCTTGGCTAGTTTTTACATTTATTCCAATTTGGACATTTAACATATTGCTGGTCCCTTGTAAACAGACAGGTAGTCTGCAGTGGCTGCCCTATAATTGAGCAGCTTATGGAAAGCCAGGTTATTACCAGCCCTTGGCAAATTTTTGAAATGCAAAAATGCAGTAATGATGCTTTTCCCCTCCTGCATTTTGGTTTCACGTTGTACCTTGCCACTGTGATTGGAATCCCTTTGGACCCTGTTTGGAAGGTTGCCAATGGTTACCTCTGATTGGCCTCACACACACACATACACACATGCTCATGCCTGCTTGGCAGAATAAGTGATTTGTCTTTGGGGAGCTTTTTTTTGTTGTTGCCTGGTTGGGGTGGGGAGCTGTGCCTGGTATTGATTTGGTTGGTGGGCCAGGGGTTGGTGGGGGGATTTCTCCAGGGAGCTAATAAAAATAATTACAAAAAGATCATCAAAGCTCAGCAGCCTTCTACCCTCCACATGAATAAATATGTGATAAAAGATAATCAGAGGGGTGCTGAGTCTGCTTGTGTGGTCAACAGAGGAGGAGAAATTTACTTTCACCTGCTGGATAAGAGAAGGCGTGTGTGCATTCTTTTTTATGTGTTTTATGGGGTGGGCTTTATGTGCAGCAGTGGAAATGCCCCTTAATTTGCTTGGTGTGTCCTACGGAGTCCATCAGACAATTCATGTTTGCTGGCTGAAGTTTGCTTCATTTGCAACTTCAAGGCTAATGAAGCTCACAAGTAAGAGAAGCTTAAGTTTTCTCCCCATGTGTTCTGCTCTGTCCTCCCCATTCATCATCTACATCTGAATGACTATGGTGGAACATGTGGAACATGTAGTGCAGGGGGACAAAATTAGCCTTCTCCCCATGCTATAGAGCTGGGGGAGGCACAGGAAAGCAGCCATTGTTCTTGACCAGCCTGTAAACAATGCTGAACATTACAGCGTAGCCCCTCGAGGCCTGTTTGCACATCCATAGAAACCATGTCCTCCTCCTTCAGATTCTCCCAGGATCTAGCTCTTATAAGCCACAATATGTGAACAAAAGTATTGGGACGCCTGCTCCTTCATCGTTTCTTCTAAAATCAAGGGAAAATATATCCTGCTTTTTTTTGGAGTGGCTGTGTCTACTGTCGAGGAAATGCTTTCTATTACATTTTGGAGGAGCATTGCATTTAAAAGTAGTGGATGGAGCACCATCAATCATTCCAGAGAACACAGAACCAATGCTGGATGGGCTCAGTACCCCTCTAGCCCACCCCTGGCATTAGACATGGTACCAATAGGTTCATGTTTATCTGCTGCAAAGTCCTGTGTGTGTATATGCATTTAGACATCTGGTGTATCATCAGTGGATTCAACTTTAAGAAGCTGAAGGCATTCATTAGAAGGGGTGTCCACAAACATTTGGACATGTAGTGTATGTTCACTCTTTGCCATGCTATCAATTTAAAGGTACAGTAGGAACTCTTAAAAATCTGATAGTGGCCTATTGTGTTTGGGCTGTTATTCATCCACTAATGGCGCATTCATACTGCATCTACTCGAAAAGCTCGCCATATCCATTTAACCTCCATTTCATTGGATTGGACATTTCCGTCTAGCTTTTTTGCTGTGTTGGTGTGTGTGTGTGTGTGTGGCGTGCCATGGGCAGTGTGTAAAATAATGGTGTCTCTACAGCGGAGCAGAATGGGGGGTCGGAGGTCTAAAGGGGAGAAATGACTCTTTGATTGGAACGGGCCGGGCCGGGGTGAAGTGCACTCGTCCAGGCTGCAGAAAGCTCTTGATTGCACAACAACCAATGATCGCATTAGGAGAGGGCAACAGCCGGAGCGTTTTACCGGACAGAGAGAGAGAAAGGCTGGGGGGGGGGGGGGGGGGGGCTTCAGTGGAATGAAGCAAATTGACTTTGCCGGTGGCCAGTCTCGCAGCCTGCTGATGGGAAGATCCATTAGCCTTTCAGGGGGATATGCCACGTCCACATATGTCAAAAGAGTGAGAGTGTGGGAGACTGAATAGAAGGCAATAGTTCATTTATTTATGTTGGTGTTTGTGTACATTGTTTGTGAAATTGTCTGACTCGACAGTATACACACAAATCATCCATAACATTAACACCTCCTCCTTGTTTCTTAACTCGTTGTCCATTTTATCAGCTCCACTGGCCATATAGGAGCACTGTGTGGTTCTAAAATTCCAGCCTGTAGTCCATCTCTTTCTATACATACTTTGTTAGCATCCTTTCACCCTGTTCTTCAATGGTCAGGACCACCACAGAGCAGGTAGTATTATGGTGGTACAAGTGGATCAGACACAGCAGTGCTGCTGGAGTGTTTAAACACCTCACATCTGTCACATCTGGACTGGAACAGTCCATCAACCACAAATATCAAGACTACAGCATCCTGTGGGCAGCATCATGAGAGCACTGATGAAGGACTAGAGGATGACCAACACAAAACTGTGCAGCAACAGATGAGCTTCTGTCTCTGACTTTACATCTACAAGGTGGACCAACTAGGTAGGAGTGTCTCAATTGACACCATCATGTCAGAGTCACTGCAGTGCTGAGAATGACCCACCACCCAAATACTACCTGCTCTGTGGTGGACCTGTGGGTTATAGCCCTATAAAGTGTTCCTATATGGGAAGTGGAGCTGTGTAGACACAGGTAGGTGGTGGTATTAATGTTATGGCTGAGTGCAGAAGTAGTAAACCAGTAAGCTTCACTTAATGAGGACATCTGAGGTCAGTGAGGTCAGTCACAGTTCATTCAATGAAGGTTCCTCTGCATTGTCCAAGCGCTTGTTTCTAGCCTGTCTTTGGAACTTGAAAACTGCTAATTGTGGCTCTTAACTAATTGCAAAATTAGCAGACTAGTGGCTTCACTGATTGTGCACGCAAGTATCAGGCTTTGGATTTGTAAATGCTTATGAGATTTGTTTACAGGTGCCACTACTGTGTGCAAAACCTAAAGAGACAATAAAAGTGTTTATTTATTTATTTATATCTATATTTGATATATTTTTATTTATTAAAATGCAGAAAAATGATCCTGCGCAGTCACATTCATCCTCCACTGCATTAGCCATCCCCCTTTCCTTAGCAATCACACAGGCATCTGCTGAGTACATTTTTCTCCTGCTTTAGAGGAACGGCAGGCAGATGGTGCCTCAAGGTTTAAGTGATTAGAGGATGTAGATTGGAATGCAAATTGGATTAAAAGAAATTAAACTGATAGAAATCGAATTGCGTGGCGAACGCTCATGTCTTTGCCTCGGCCGTGTTAAAACCTCTGCCAGTAACACGGCACAGCATTGTAGAGGGGAAGCAGATGCTCCAATGAGATAACTGTGTGTGTGCAGGGAGAAAAGGGTCTATAACACTGTCACCTTATCTTGGCCCCATGGTTTATCAATGCCATGATATTAATTAGCACTTCATTCATTAAATGAGGGTTTTGCACAAAATCTGTAATGTAATAAGTGATTTTCTATACTGTGAAGGCAATGCTGAGGACTGAACTATCAGTATTCCCTCCGGCGCGCTGGACCGAATTGGCGAGCAGCGAATTAGGGGTCTTGTGATGTGCTGACCTAGGAGATTTGAGTCTTACTCAGCAGTTGGGGGACAAGAGACCAACTAAAGACAGTTACAGCAACGAGAAAAACACTGATACAGTTGCTTGGTAAATTATATTTAAATAACTATCACCTTCTACACCTTTCTACAGCAGATTAGATCATGTTCCATTAGTAGGTTGCGACCCCCTAGCTGGCCTGTTTCTTGTCCCTTGCTCCACTTAGACAGCAGACAGCAGCTCTGATCGTTGATCAATGCGAGGAAAATGGCAGGAATTAGCCCAAATTAGGTGAAGTACGAAGAAGTCCCCTCCTCCAGTCCAGGGTCAATACAGCACAGTGGGAGACAATTGACCTTTTGGAGTCTTCACAGAGGGAGAAGACACATGCACTAGGGCTCCACAATGTATCATCTGCTAAGCGTTGTCTTGACATTGGCCTGATCCCGACGACGCTGATATCGCAGATGAGTCTCTAACATATCACTGAATGTTAAAGTTTGTATTGTGAGAGATCTGACCAGTCCGATGCGGCTGTCATGCTGAAATGCTAAAATCAATGTTTACCGTTTTTCACTTTTTGACATAATGTGAATCTGGTTGTTGTTTTTTTTCAGTGTATCCAATTGTTATGGTGTATGGACCAATAGAAGTGCTCCAAAATGGCTTGAAATGAAATCCTTTTACATTGACTTTCATTGAAAGTTAAGAAGGTTTTTACCTTCTCCTGTAAAATTGTGGAGGCTTGGAGGTTTCTGCATGATCGTGGCACTTTTTCAATATAATGGGATTATAGTATTTTGTCCATATTGTGCAGCACTTTTACTCACACTGAAAACACACTTTTTCATGCTGACTGAGTGTCTTCAATATCCTGCCCTTGTCCTTGTTTCAGAGTGCTGAATCGGTTCCTATATCCACTCCACACGGCTAGCTGTGCCACATGCACAGTCACCATCAGCATTCAAGCTCCTCAGGACCCACCAAACCCCTTTCTGCCTTCATATCTCTCCGTCCACCACCCCCACGACTGGTTTACACAGCACTGACACAAAGGACTTTGTGCTACAGCGCACCTTTTGTACGTCAGCGGAACACCTGGCCTCCTGGGGGAGGTTCATGCCCCTGTTTCCTTTGCTGTGCTTGCTCTACTGAAGAGACGTTCTGCACCATACATCACAAAAGCTTGTATTTCTAACACATCCAGCTAGTTATTCCAAATGATCCTGATGCCTTTTCACTTTCCATTTGACATGAATACGTTCTGATCACACAAACAACTCCTGCCCAAACCCGCATACGCAGAGTAGCCCCTGCACTCAAATGCCAACGTAACCCTCCCCCTTATTCTTTTCTAAAGTCTCTAAGAGTTAAGCAATTCAAATCCTTGAAAAGAGTGGAAAATGAGCATTTACAATCAAGAGAGGGCCTCTGCACGCACCAGCCATGTCCTATTGAAGCGTGTAATGCTAACACAGCAGCATTAGCTGGCCAGGCTAAGCCTCTCTTTTTGGCCGGGTTTTTCTGGGATCAGGGCCCGCTTTTGTCTCCAGCTCGTCCAGGCTTCAGTAATGTAAATGCTGGGTGGCCCCTGGCTCCTTATCTCTGGGGTTAAGACTCGCACCGCACGCTCTCCCCAGCACTATTATCATAAGGGCCAGACTTCTAGCGCAGCTTGCTAGCATCACCCATACATGAAGCAGAGCCATGCAGGGGAAGGCTCAGGGGATTAGCATTTTAACACAGCGTGGGTCTAACCCCTCGAAAGCCCTCTGTCACGCGGGGCAGATCCCTGATGGCTTGCTAGTGCACTAAGTGACGCCTCGAATTAGCTCATTGGGTTGGGAGGTTTGAATTGTGACTGACGTGGAGAGAATTATACTCAGGGTTAGCTGATCTGGGACCTGGCAAACGAAAGCAAGGGCAGGTTCTGGTTTGGTTGAGGTGCTGTGAAAGGGAAGGATCACTCTCTGAAAGTGATAATGACTCCCTGAAAAGTATGTTTAGAGATTTCTAAAGTGCGGCCATCTTTAGGGCTTGTTTGTCATCGTTGAAAATACAGCACATATAAGCACTATGTTAATTAATAGTATTTTTCAGATCATTTTTTCAGTTCATTTTTTGGATCACATTTAATATAGAGTACATAACAAACCCTGGCTCGTGCAGCTGGTAGTGGTAACTGGTGGAAACTAACCATTGTATTGTAAAACAACAGGATATTTCATCAGTCATCATTCAGTGTACAGTACATATTAGCTAACCCCGGCTAAAGCGTGTATTAGCTGGCTTACAATCTGACTTGCTAGCTAACTTAGCTAGCTAATTAATTTCAATTAATTGCCTGGGATGGTATTTTCATCAAGCATGGTTCAATATAGCTACAGTACATAACAAACATTATGAGTGTTAGGTGGCTTAATAACTGACTAGCTAGTTGGGTAGTTAGCTAACTTTTACTTTTTTCCATTATGCCTTTAAGATTTCCATTAGTATTTGATAGTATTTTACTGATACCAGTTCAAGGTACTGTATGCATGAGAACGCCGGCCTAACCATAGCTTAAGCAGCCGTTAGCTGTCTCACTATCTGGCCAGGTACATTTTTTTTTAGGTCGATTTCCAGGTTTTTTTTTGGCTGTTTTACCTTTTTATTTTGCCAATTGCTAGATTTTTAATCAGTTATCATTCAGTATTCAATGTATAACATAAACAGCTGAACAAACTCCGGCTTAAGCAGCTAGTGTTAGTGTTAGCTGACTTACTAATTGATTAGCTAATTTGCTTGGTTGATTTTGAGTCTTTCGCAGCTGTTTTGTTTTTCTTCATTATGCCACCTAAAATTCAATAATTAATAATTATTGGTTAAAGTATCTTTCCGTGTCTTAATGTGGTACAAAGCTGTCATTCTGACTGTAAAACCAGATTGATGAAACAGTCAAAGTTGAGACAGTTGTGGCTACTGTGGTCATGAAATTCACTTTCAGCCAAGCAAATTAGCAAATCCCATACAGCCAGTGTTCGGTAGAAGACCTGTGAAAGTCTGCTTGCTTCTCCAGGACCTTGACTTGCTGATATCAAACACCTGAGTGATTCCCACGCCTTAATTGCTCTCTTGTCTGTATCTGCTTTTCAGGATCCCGTCTGCGGCAGGAAGACTCTCCGCCCCGCATCGTGGAGCACCCCTCCGACCTCATCGTGTCCAAGGGCGAGCCGGCCACCCTCAACTGCAAGGCCGAGGGGCGGCCCACGCCCACCGTGGAGTGGTACAAGGACGGAGAGAGGGTGGAGACGGACAAGGACGACTCTCGTTCCCACCGCATGCTGCTGCCCAGCGGCTCGCTGTTCTTCCTGAGAATAGTCCACGGCCGCCGCAGCAAACCGGACGAAGGGGCGTACGTCTGCGTGGCCCGAAACTATCTTGGAGAAGCCGTCAGTCGCAACGCCTCGCTGGAAGTAGCATGTAAGTCCAAGGATTTTATCTGGGCAATGTTTTCAAGGATTTTTTTTTCTTTTTATGTTCACTTCTTTTGAATATTTTACAAGGCGACCTCAAGGTTGCTTTGTGGCCTTTTCTGTCCCAAAAAAACGGAATGGTTGGATGAGTGCCTGGAATCAGAAAGGAGGTTCAGACCTTGGAACGTTATTTTTGTTGTTGTTTAATGTAGGTTGCTGTTGGCCAATGGGTTGTGTGATTACACGGACATACAATTTTGGTCTGAGCCTAATACAGGAAATGACATACAATTAGAAGCTTAAAATAGATAGTAATCAGAGAAAGTCGTAAAATGGATGAAGGGAGTGCTTGCTTGAGGTTTACATTTTGGTTAATGTCTGTTCCGCTAATGCGCTTTTCCCTGCACAGGGTTTTGAAGAAATTAGCTTTCTTTTCTTAGATCAGAGTCAAGATAAAAGAAAGCTGTTCGCCGTGTTGTTCCCGAATATGCAGAGTTTGCTGGACTTATGTTTCAGCATATCAGCGTTTTCCGGAAGAACAAGCTGGTACGTGGTACGTTTGCCCTTTCAGCTTGCTTCGCCCAGCTTCTTGGCTTCACCTCCTGGAAAGGAAATGATAGAACAGGCCAAAAAAAAGACAGGAGGGCTCAGATGAAAGAGAGATGGGGGGTGTCACTTGACACTGGCAGTAAGTCTGCGGGGGGCGGAGGTATTGACAGATTTGAGGGTGACCTGTGGATGGGCTTAGCTTTGAAGTGCCCCCCCCCCTCCACCTTGCAATACAGCGCCCCCACCAGGCTAATGAGCACTCCCTGAGGGAACATGCCCTGCAAGACCCTGCTTATCATTGCAGCTAAGAGCACAATCATATGACTGACAGCTCTACTGCTTGGCCTGATTCGCTCTTCGCTCTTCATAGACGCCAGCACTAATAAAATTGATTATGAGGATGATGGCCATTTAGTTTCTGTGAACAAATATTGACAATAAAACCCAACAGTAAAAGAGTTTTTATCTGCTTATTGTAAAGCCTGTACTGCCAGATTTGACCATTGATTTTCTGCTGTTTAAATATGTCCCAGAGTTTGGATACACTGATCCATCTGTCTCTTCTCCTCATAGTGATTGTGATGTGCATGAACATACATTTACAGTAGAGATAAAGGTGCAATAGCTATATGCTACGGTCATACACTAACATACTATTCAGTCTTTTTTAGCCATTTTTGGTGTGGGGATGTCCGATCAACTGTTTTCTCTTACGATACTGATATTATGGTCTCTGAAATCAGGGTATCAGAAGATATTTTAAGGTATTTCCTTTTTAGCATTATACACAAATGTAAATCACTGTAGTGGAGGCAGCCATACACCTACCATGCTTGGATTGTTCCCCCTTTTCTCCCACTGGTACTGCCAGTTAACCTGCTCCCCACACTAAGAGGGTAAAGACTCAACACTCCTCCAGTAGAAGCAAAGCCAGCCACTGCCTCTTTTTCAGAACTGCCGCCAATGCAGTATCACCGTACAGGCGACGCGCTCGGAGGAAAGCTAATAGACACCTGTGTCAGCCAGCATCGCTTTAAGAGTGACGAGAGGAGAGAGCGCCATGTACCCACCTGAAGGGAAAGCACGGCTAGTTGCGCTCCCTCAGACTCCGGCTGCTGATGGCAAAACGGCATGGCTCTGTATTTGAACTTGTGACCCCCAGGCCATAGTGGAGCCACTCCACATTAGCCACTCTGAGCCCTGCATCCTGATATTTGAAGGCATATGCACTTCTTTAGGATACACTTTACACCCCAGTCTCCAACAATGGTTGCCAAGCTAGAATTAATTAAAGGTTAAAGCATACTTGACTGAAGTCTGTGCTGGGAATGGTCTGGACTTGCCACCTAAGCAAAACCAAATTTTGAAGTGCGTTCCAGCCAAGCTGATCGATACCACACACTCTGCTTTGCTTTGTTATGAAAATGGGAGCAGTCCATTACGGAACAAGAAAATGATGTTAAATATTGAATGAATGAATAAGTAAATCAGCTGTGCTGTGAGCTCTGACTCTCAGTGTGTGTGTGTGTGTTTGTGTGTGTTGGATATTGTTCTGTACCTGAAGCTAAAGGAGGTGTTCAGAGCAACATTGAGAAAAGCTGCTCCATCTGTCATTTATCAGCCTGTAGCTGAAGGTGCTCAGCAGTGATGCAGGTTAAAGACAAGGAACTAGGAAAGGGGAAATTGGCTGTGTGTGTATGTGTGTGTGTGTGTGTGTGTGTGTGTGTGTATATAAGAAGCTGGTAGGGGGTGTGTGTTGCCGTGGCAAGCTGTCTCTGATCTTCTCCCAGCTCTTCCGTGGCCATGGCAGCAGCCCCCAGGTGCTAACTGTGTGACAGCCGCTTGATCTATCGATCGCTTTAAGAGGGGTCTCCTCGCCTAAATGAAAATTCATGAAAAATTGATGAAGTCCCCCCGATTATTCTTTTATTTTTTTCAGCCCCACTCATACTCACTAGTCCCCTCCCTATGTCTCTCCATCTCTCTTCCTCTCCCTATTTCTGTCTCTCACTCTCTCCTCCTGTATGCCTGTCTCTGTTCATATGTCTCTCTGTATTTCTGTCTCTCTCTCCTCCTGTATTTCAGATTTAAAGAAGCTTTATTGGCATGACTGTAATAATAACAATATTGCCAAAACATTACAAAAATAACAATAATAACAACAAACAACAGTGCAATAAAAATAACCATATAAATAATATAGTAATAATAAAATAATACAAATAACCATATGTCTCTCCATATTTCTGTCTTTTACTCTCTCTCTCTCTGTCTCTCTCTCTGTCTCCTTGTCTTCCTGACACTCTTTTTCAGACTTGTCTCTCTCTCTCTCTCGCTCTCTCTCTCTCTCTCTCTCTCTCTCTCTCTCTCTCTCTCTCTCTCTCTATCTCTCTCTATCTATCTATCTATCTCTCTCTCTCTCTCTCTCTATCTCTCTCTCTCTCTCTCTCTCTTACTCTCTCTCGCTCTCTTTCTCTCTGTCTTTCTGTATCTCTCTCTCTTCTTATTTCTCTCTCCCCATCTCTCTCTCGTTCTCTTTCTCTCTCTCTACACATCTTTATGCTTGTTTCTGTCTCTCTGTCTTTCTCTTGCTCTCTCACTCTCTCTAGTCTCTCTTTTTCAACATCGGTCTCTCATTATATATCTCTTCCTCTTTTTTGTATCTCTCTCTCTCTCTCTCTCTCTCTCTCTCTCTCTCTCTCGCTCTCCACTATATATATATATTTCTCTCTCTCTCTCTCTCTCTCTCTCTCGCTTCATATTTCTGGCTCTTCCTCTCTCTATCTCCTGTATCTTCTCTCTCTCACTCTCACTCTGGTGGAAACGGAGAGGAGAGCTAAATGGAGTGCTGAACACTTTACTGTGTGGAGGTTAAAGGTTATGGGTCAGAAAGGTCAGTAGGATCAGAACAGTAGAAGGGTGACAGCAGGAGAAGCCAAAATGTGAGCAGGCGCTCTAATGGACGCTAATGTCGGCTGTGTACCATCTTATAAAGCCTCAGTGTTTACCTAAAAAACACACACACACACACACACACACGTTAAATCAGGGGGGTTATTATCACATTTGTTTTTTTTATTGCTGTGTTTAAATTGTTGCTGGGTTTTAAAGGTGTTGGCAGCCTCCTAAACTACAGCCCACACTTCAAAGACTTCCCTGCCTTATTATCTATCCAGTGTGTGTTCTCCAGCACCCCCCCCCCCCTCCCCACCACATTCATAACGTGGGGACCCGGCTCTATGTTTTGCTGTGCATGGCCGTGTAGGACCCCCGTGAGCTGAGTGAATAGCTGTGTGGAAACAGATTGAAGGCAGGCGTTCTACTTGCACCAGTGGAGCTGGACAGGGGACACAGAGAGAGAGAGAGAGAGAGAGAGAGAGAGAGAGAGAGAGAGAGAGAGAGAGAGAGAGAGAGAGAGAGTGAGAGTGAGTGAGTGAGAGAGAGGTCTCTGAATGGAGCTTACTGCATTATTAATAAAACAGCAGATTGGAGGGAGGTGTCCACTTTCCAAATGCACCTCTTTAAATATCAACCATTAGAGATGCAGTGAGGGGTGCTAGTGCTGCAGGTCATCATTCATTTGTTGGACAAGAGGATCACATCCATCCGTATGAGAGGGACAGTAAGGGACCACTGGAATCCGTGAACAGCAAATAATACACACACACACACAAAAGTATTGGGACACCTAAACATTACACCTACATGAGTGTATATGACATCCCATCCTAAATCCATAGGCATTAATATGGAGTTGGTTACCCTTTGCAGCTCTAACAGCAGCAGGTCTGGAGCTCTGAAGTTATTGAGTCAGCAGAGCGTTGGAGACTTTTCTGCTCTCAAAGACCCCGCTCTGTGACTTGGTGGCTGCATTGCTGTGGTTCCTAAATGCTTCCACTTTTCAATAATACCAGTCGCAGTTAATGGCGGGCAGAAATTTCACCAGCTGACTTGTTGTTGGTGCAGCGGTGGCTCCTATTGCAGAACCACACTGGACTTCAGTGAGCTCTTTAGAACCACCCATTCTTTCACTGATGTGTGTAAAGGCAGACTGCATGGCTAGGTGCTTGATTTCATACACCTGTGGCAATGGGCCTGAATGAAACACCTGAATTCAATGATTACAGGGTGTATCCCAATGTAGCCCCATGTAGCTGTTTAGCATTTTAGCAATTACCATAGCAATATTACATTTCTAAATGTGCTCCTTAATGAGTCTGTAGAGTTGAATACGCTGACAGCTTTACACACCTGCACACTGCTTTTCCCTGCACTTTCCCTCGCTTACATTTACAGCCAGTAAAAAAGAGGCCCTGCAATAAAAGGAGGCCCAGTAGGCATATAGAGAGCCCTTTACTCTTCCTAATCTCTCTTTCTCTCTCTCGTTCTGTCTGTGTTCACATCCTGACTCTGTGCCCCAGCCTTGCTGCAATGGCCGTATCTGCTGCAGAAATGCTGTCATGAGCTCTCTCCTTCCCTTTTCAACATAAACTGGGTCAATGAGCAGGTTCATAAATCATTGTGAAGTGTTGAAGTGTGTGTCTGACACAAACGAGCTCCTCTTTGAATAATTTTGCCAGTGTGGCGGATTCCCCGGTTCTTCATGTATGCGGTGTGTGTGTATGTGTGTGTGTGTTGCACCTGGGGCGAGCTGTACTCCAAGAAAATGGTAATTAGCCTGCACTATCTCTCCGCAGGTGGAGGGGCGTACTTACATACATGCAGGTATATATGTATGTGTGTGTGTGTGAGAGAGAGAGAGACATAGAGGCTGTGAGCTTGTTGAATCCTGATGCAGGTTCTGTAATTGAGCCTGTGTGTGTGTGGGCTTGTTTCTGTGCATTTTCAGGACTTAGGCTTAAAAAAGTCAGATGTATAATACATATGGGATATGATGATGTCCTGGGAGTGGATAAAAACATGCACACTAAGTATGTGCGAGCAGTTTTGGCTGTTTAACAGCTGTGAGCTACACGCAGTGTGACTTTTTAAAGGAAAGAAAGAGCTTCTTCGCCAGTTTTGTTCATTTAATAACCTCTGAAAGTGGGCAGATGATAAAGTTGGGGAACAGATGTCGCTGGCTGGTTTGGAAAAGGCCACTCGGCTTGGGATTGGCCTGAGTTTTTGAAGAGGAACGTCGGTGCGCTCCAACATGACACTCCAGCAATTAAGCCAGCCGTTAGCAAGCATTTGGAGCTGCTAGGACAAGTTAATTAGTGGGAAAATGGAGCTTAGCTGGGTAAAGTCCACTGCTGCACCTCAAGCTGTCGCCCAGTGTGTCCAGCACGACAAAAGCCTTGTTGTGATTGGGCTAAAAAATGCACGAACATAGTCATATTAACACACGTTTACTTTATATATATACATATCTTTTAGATCTATATATATCTATTAGATCTTTACTTTATATAAATAAACAGTATATATGTATGTAAAAAAATATGGACAAAAGTATTGGGACACCTACTATTGTTGTCAACAGAATTACACATGAGTTTATCCTGCTTTTGTTGGAGTAACTGTCTCTACTGTCCAGCTAGGGCTTTCTGCAGCATTTTGGAGCATTGCTATGAGGATTTGATTGAACTCAGTGGCACACAATCACCACCCCACCACATCCCCAACTCTCCAACTCCAACTGGATGGAGCACCAACCCTCATTCCAAAGAACCTCAGGTCAATTGCTCCACAGCTCAATGCTGGGGGGCTTTATACTCCTCTAGCCCACTCCTGGCAATATATATATGTGTGTGTGTGTTTGTGTTACAATATCAGAATGCTGCATGCTAATACTGTTCTTTTCTGGTTTTATCACAGTCAGGATAGTCATGGCATTCTTGTCCTGGAAATGTACAGACACATATTCACACAAACACACACACACACAAACACACACACACACATACACACACACACACTCACACTCATCACAACGGCCAGGTTATGGTTACAGAGAGAGTGGTAAAGAGTGTGAAATCACACTTCTGATTGAATGTGTCAGCATTCTGGATCTGCACTGCAATAGTAAGCACCTATAAGGAGCAATCTCCTTATCTCCTACAGGATACACACACACACACACACACACACACACACACTCTGAATCATGCAGATTGCCTGGCTATCTTAAGGACACATCTTGGTGAGCCTGACCTAATCGGCAGTCTGTCTCTATGGCCAGATTCAAATTGTCTATCATTTATACCTGTATCTGTGTGTGTGTGTGTGTGTGTATGTGTGCACGTGTCTGTGTGTGTGTGTGGGAAAGAGAAGAAGCAGACAGAATGTGTCTATGTGAGAACTTGCAGCGTGGAGGTGGTGCTTCTGAAAGCAGATAAATCATCAGTCCCATGAAACCTCAGCACTGCAGTACATACACACACACACACACACACATTCACTCTCACACACTGACCTTTTCCTCTTATTTTTACCCTCATATTCACATATAGTACACACAGTACAGCTGACTGTCACTACTGTAAAGTCCCCCGTGCTTCCACAATTACTGGATGTCCTGGATTTGAGAGCAAGCGAGGGAGAGAGGGAGAGAGGGAGAGACCATAAGTAATAGAAAGAGAGAGAGAGCAGGAGAGAGAGAATAAGTGGGAGGGAGAGCATTAGTGAAATAATGAGAGAGAGATAGAGAGAGCAGAGTTAAAAGAATTAGAGAGAACAGAGGTAAGAGAATGAGAGAGAGAGAGAGAAAGCAGAAGCAAGAGAAAGAGCAGAAGTAAGGGGATTAAGCTGAAGAGCATACATAAGAAAAAGAGAAGGAGAGAGAGAGAGCATACGTGATAGAATGAGAGAGAGAGCAGAAGTAAGAATGAGAGAGAGCAGAAGTGAGAGAATAAGCGGGAGAGCATACATAGGACAATGAGAGAGAGAGAGAGAGAGAGAGAGAGAGAGAGAAAGAGAGCATAAGTGAAAGAAAAGGAGAACGAGAGAGAGAGAGCATAAGCGAGAGAGAGAAAGCATGAGTAAGAGAATAAGAGAGAAACATGTAAGAATGAAAGAGACAGTGAGAGCGAGAGAGAAAGGCATATAGGAAGAGAGAGAGAGAGAGAGAATGTGAGTATCATTCGTTGGTGTCTCTCATCCTTTTTTTTTTGGTGCATATATATATAAATATAGACCTGTAAAAGTATTAGTGCGTGTGTGTTGGTCAGTTCCGGTCAGTCCCGGGTTGAGAGAGGGAGTGGAGCTGTAAATAATTGAAACCTCTTTGGGCTGATTATTGATCTTTCTCTCTTTCTGCCTTTGAAAGCCTTTTGCTTTCCTGCAGGGGTCAGTTTACCTAAGTTGGTGTCATTTGCATTTCTTTTTGCTCTCTGATGTGCGAGTCTGTTTGTACGGCTTTTGTTTTTCTGGGTGAGTGTGTTTATGTATATGTGTGTGTGTGTGTGTATGTGTGTTTGCACGATTGATTCATTGTAGTCTCTATGACCTTAAGCTACTTAAAACTCCATTACATGATTGCTTAGCCTCAAAAAGAGCCCTAAAGCATGGGGATCTTTCAAATGGATCATTTAAATCCAATCACAGGCCAGACTATTGACTTCAATCCGCTTGTTTGCATTTCCAGGCATAGCCAAACGCTGCCCCACGCTTTTCCCATTGCTGTGATTGAAACCTCGGCCTTGTCGCTGGCTCTGCGGCCTCTGCTCTGCGCCGGACTGATAATAGAAATAGAAAACTCTGATCCTGCATGGATTCCCGCGAGGCCGGCGCGTTTCTGACGCTGCTCTGGCTGGAATTGGATCCGCTGACCCCTGAAGACCCCCCCGTCCCCCCTGTATCCCGGGCCGATCAGCGGCCATCCTAATTCCTTAACTCCGTGCCGTATGGGTGTCTGTCTCCCTATCTGACAGAACCCCTGGAGCACAGTCCTGCGGGACCACACCAAGACTGTAATCCATCATGTCTGCTTGTGTGTGTGCGTGCGTGCGTGTGCACGTATATAATTGCTTAGGACGAGTCCTGCTTTTACCCGAAGATGGAGACACGCATTCCTCTGTGTAATACGTGTTATTAATACACATGCAACCCCATTCAGAAGGGTGTAATCAATGTTTTCAGTAATATGAAAGCAATTAGGCTGCAGATAAGTGTGTAAAATGACTCTGATATGATGGTGATAATCTTTATAGGCTTAAAATAACTTTAAACTGTAAACGCTGTTAGATTAGACTTCAAAATGATGAACAGAACTGTAGATGATTCAATATTGACTTTATTATTATAACTTGTATGTATTTTGCTAGGTTCTAATACAGTTTTTACTGTTCTAAAAATGTATATGTTTATGAGGATGTTTAATACCATTTTCTAAACTAAGTGACAGAATCTCATAATATAATTCAGGAAGATTTGAAGATTTGGGTAAAAATACAGTTTTACCTTGTTGAATCTATATAGTGTTCTAAACCAATGGCTGTAGAAAACCCAAATAACAGGCCCATGAATGGATAGCCCAACTGGGGACCGGATCCATGGGTTCCACGTTGGCCCCATGTGAGCATGCCCACCAGGCTCAATGATGGGACAAGGAAGTGTTAAACATGGGACCCATTTGGTTTGTTTACTGGCACATGGTGCCTAGATAGAACCCATATGAGATTAAGTTGGGTTGTAACAATGGGTCCCATTAAGGTAGAATCCATATAGTCTTAAACCAATGACTGTAGAAAACCCAAATAACAGGCCCATATAGGGCCTGTATCTGTAGCCCAACTGGGAACCAGAACGCTTTGTCATTGAGTTCACCGTTGGCCCCACATGGGCATGCCCATAAGAAAAGGGCCAGTGATGGGATCAAAAGGTGTTAAACGTGGGACCCTTCTGGGTTGTCTACTGGCACATGGAGCCTAGATGGGACCCATGTGAGATTACGGTGGACTGTAACAATGGGGCCCATTTAGGTCCCAGTAACAGCACATATACCAACCCACTCAGAGTCCATGCCCACCTTGAAACCATTTGGAACCCACCTAGCCCAAAGAGCCCACAACATGAGCATGTTGGCTTTTTACAATATAGCACAATATCGGGCGGAGAGGGGGGAGGGGGTGTTGTAATTAGACACTGGAGATGGTGTAAAATGGGCTAAATGAGACATATGAAACATATATGGTGGCTTTACTTTTGAGACACGCTGTCCAAGCTTCTGGGACCTTTGCTTAGTTAGCTAACAAGCTGAATTTTCTCGTAATCACCTGCCCACTAAGCTGTGGATGACTAGCTTCTTAATTACCTACTAAATCTGGCAGTTGAACTAGCTAACTAAGTCTAAGTCAGTTCTGGTTCCAGACTACAGCCTCTTTTTGACATGTTCAGTTCTATACACTTTCGCGCTCAGGTACATCTCTCTCGGTGTGTGTGTGAGCAGTCAAGCGTCATCATCTGCGTTTTTTTGATACTCTCTGATCAAAGGTGCCGCTGTCGCCTGTCCCCTGTGATGGATGGTGTTTTTGAACCCTGCACACCTCTCAGTTAATAGAGTAACACACACACACACAAACACACACACAGCAGAGTGACCCTGTGGAAGATTTCTGAATAACTATACCATCAGCTGTCACAAAAATGCAGTTACAAGCACTTAGAATGGGAGCAGATTTCTTTCTCTCTCGCGCGCTCTCCCTTCTCTCTCACACACTTTGTCTTCCTCTCTCTCTTTCTCTCTCTCTATGTATCTTCAGTTTTCTATCTCTCTCTCTTTCCATCTCTTTCCCCCTCTCTCTCTCTCTCTCTCTCTCTCTCTCTCTCTCTCTTTCACAATCTTGCTCTTCGCTCTTTCCCTCTTTCTCTCTCTCTCTCTCTCTCTCTCTTTCACAATCTTGCTCTTCGCTCTCTCTCTCTCTCTCTCTCTCTCTATATATATATATATATATATATATCCTCTCTTCATCTCTCTCTCTTTTACTCTTTTTCAGCCTTCCTCTTCTCTCAGCCTTCCTCTTCCTCTTTCTGTCTCTCTTTCTCTATCCTCTTTTTCTCTCTCTCTCTCTTCTTCTCTCACTCTCTCCCTTTATCTCAATCTCTCTCTCTCTCTCTCTCTCTCTCTCTCACTATCTCCCTTTATCTTAATCTCTCTCTCTCTCTCTCTCTCTCTCTCTCTCTCTCTCTCTCTCTCTCTCTCTCCCTTTATCTCAATCTCTCTCTTTCTCTCTCTCTTTTCCTCTCTCTCTCTCTCTCATTTACATTTATGGCATTTAGCAAACGCTCTTATCCAGAGCGACTTACAAAGTGCTTTGCTATTTACCCAAGAAAAACTTTAGCTAGTTAGAATAGACCAATAATTCAAATGATACCTCTAAGCTTTAGACACTCTCTCTCTGTCTGTCTGTCTGTCTGTCTCTCTCTCTCTCTCTCTCTCTCTCTCTCTCTCTCTCTCTCTTCAGCTGTATTCTGAGTGATCATGTCTTCTGTTTATCAGCATTACACACAACATCATCAGATCATCCATCATCCAGCTTTAATCTGGATATATAGGCTCCTGGCTGCTGTTATGACTGTGGTGCAGTCTGCACGGCGTGGACTGCTCTTGTGTTTGGCTCGGGTTACTGTAGGGCCAAAGAGGCCAATGCCCAGTTCGTAGCTCCAGACAGCTGCGGGGGAGAGGGGCAGAGTGTAACCTGAGTGTACTGTCCCTCTCTGGAGCTCCTAAATCTTCTCACCCCTCCTGATCCCTCTCATTTACAGTGTCAGACTGGCGGCGGTGTCTCCTTTCAGCCTTGTGCTGGGCGTCAGTGAGAAAATCAGCCAGAGCTCATTGTGAGGAGAGCGTCAGTATTTCTTTAGATGCTTCACCAGGGATTAGATGTGCATACGCTGCCTGTCAGAAGTTTGGGGACGCCTATAGCTTTGATGTAATGTAATACAGGGTATCACATTGTAATGAGTTGCACTGTTGTTGCTTAACTAGCATCAGTAAGATTGTGTCTAGTGTGTTGTCTGAAGTAGATTGTGGCACTGTAAGGCATAGCTTTCTGAACTTCACACTACACTGATAAACATTACTGCCCATTTAATGCATACACTATACATCCATCAGCCACCTGCCTTAAATATTGAGTAGGTCCTCCTTGTGCCGTGACAACAGATCAAGGCATGGACTCCACAAGACCTCTGAAGGCGTCCGGTGGTATCTGGCACAGAGATGTTAGCAGCTGTAAGTTGTAAGGTGGGACCTCCATGGATCACATCAATGAGCGTTAGGGGCCCATGACCCTTTTCCTTGTTCACCAGTTGTACTGACCACTGGAATACTCCACACCACTGGAATACCCCACACCTGGAATACCCCACAAAGCCTGCCTGGTGTTTTGGTGATGTTCTGACCCAGTCGTCTAGCCTTTTCCCTGCTTTTAACACATCACCTTCAAGAACTGATTGTTCACTTACTGCCTAATATATACTCCACCCCCACATTTTCCACATTACCTGTCACTTATGTTTTAATGTTTAACATATATATATATATATATACAGTGGGGAAAAAAAGTAAAACAAAATTTGAGACCTGCACCAGGCTGGGAAGACTGAATCTGCAATAGGCAAGCAGCTTGGTGTGAAGAAATCTACTGTGGGAGCAATAATCAGAAAATGGTAGACCTACAAGACCACTGCTAATCTCCCTCGATCAGGGGCTCCACGCAAAATGATCACAAGAACGGTGAACAAAAATCCCAGAACCACACAGGGGGACCTAGTGAATCACCAGCAGAAAGCTGGGACCAACGTTACAAAGGCTACCGTCAGTAACACACTACGCAGCCAGGGACTCAGATCTTGCAGTGCCAGACGTGTTCCCCTACATATCTGAGCATGTCTGAAGTTTGCTAGAGAGCATTTGGATGTTCTGGAAGAGTATTGGGAGAATGTCCTATGGTCAGATGAAACCAAAGTAGAACTGTTTGGTACAAACCCAACTTGTTGTGTTTGGAGGAGAGTGAATGCTGAGTTGCATCCAAAGAACACCATACCAACTGTGAAGCATGGCCATGGTCCGTGTACATGAAAGAATGAATGGGGGCATGTATTGTGAGATTTTGAGTGCAAACCTCCTTCCATCAGCAAGGGCATTGAAGATAAAACGTGGCTGGGTCTTTCAGCATGACAATGACCCCAAGCCAGGGCAACAATGGAGTGGCTTCGTAAGAAGCATTTCAAGGTCCTGGAGTGGCCTAGCCAGTCTCCAGATCTCAACCCCATAGAAAACGTTTGGAGGGAGTTGAAAGTCCGTGTTGCCCGCCGACAGCCCCAAAACATCACTGCTCTAGAGGAGATCTGCATGGAGGAATGGGCCAACATACCAGCAACGGTGTGTGCCAACCTTGTGAAGACTTACAGAAAACATTTGACCTCTGTCATTGCCAACAAAGGATATATAACAAAGTATTGAGATGAACTTTTGTTATTGACCAAATACTTATTTTCCACCATTATTTGCATATAAATTCTTTAAAAATCAGATGTGTGATTTTCAGAATTTTTTTTCTCATTTTGTCTCTTATAGTTGAGGTCTACCTATGATGTCAATTACAGGCCTCTCTCATCTTTTTAAATGGGAGAATTTGCACAATTGGCGACTGACTAAATACTTTTTTCCCCACTGTATGTGTGTGTGTGTGTGTGGTGTATAGCACCAGCACCTGCACATTCCACTCATTAAGTAGGAGAAAGTGCGGGATGCGGTGGCAAACTGTGCACAGTTCTTCTGAGCCAAAGAGGCGTGTTCAAATCTGTGCTAATCTGACCCAAAAAGACGTACAGATGGACAGAGGCACTCAGAAAGACAGATGGATGAGGCAACGCACTAATGCTTGTAAACTTGCATACGACTGATAGTTGAACACATGGTTTGGAAGGGGTACATGTCACACACACACACACACACACACACACACACACACACACACACACACACACACACACAGGCAAGCGGTAGTCTATCGAAAGGCCAGGCACATAGAAATCAGAACTGTTCTATTCAAATGCAAAGCAGCCTTATCTCCACACTGCTCTTTGCTGCTCTCTCATGCTTTACACCAACGAGGGCAAAGCTATTATTTAGAATGTGCTCTGCCTGTGTGTGCATGCATGCTTATTTGGGTGCGTGAGAGAGAGAAAGAGAGAAAGAGAGAGAGAGAGAGAGAGAGAGAGAGAGAGAGAGAGAGCATCACAATCATTGTTATTATTATTTATGTGATAATAATAATAATATTAATAATAATAAATATATATATATATATATATATATATATATATATATATATATATATATATATATATATATATATATAAGAGAGAGAGACAGAGAGCTCAAGAGAGAGATCTCAAGAGAATGAAGTATAGAATCAGAGTGTGTGTTTGCATATGAAGAAGCAGTAGGAATGAAAATGAGGTTATATTAAAATATGATAACCAAATTAAAATCAGTGACCAAATTATCACATCATCACATAATATTCTTCGGACAGATAAAACATGATTAACTTGTGCCAAAATGATGGGAAGAGTATGAATAATGAAAGCAGTCGTCTGTCAAACATGGTGGAGGTAGTGTTGTTGCATGGCATGTAGGTAGGCCATAATAGATGTATTGGTCATTGTGCGACTGGCTCAAACATGGGTGGTGTTCATTCTTATGTAAACTGCCCGTATTGAGGTCAGCAATTATTCATGATTTTTGATGCTGTTACTCTAATACTTTGGCAGTACGTTCATATACAGGAAGATGTAACACCTGCTGGCTATTGCTGTCAGTTGCACCTTCTCCGACATAATGCCAACATAGTTTTTCGGCTGGAGGGTCATCAGCCAGGAACCATAACTAAACTGTGAAACAAGTCGCCCACCTAATCAGGGCTGAAATTCCAGTGCCATCCTGATGACATCCACCATACATCTAGAAGCGTAAACACACCAGACTGTGGTAGAGCAGTGCAGAGCCATTTTTCAGACCATCCACAGGGCCAGTCGCTGGACACGCACGCCGACAAACAAAAGGGTCATGTGACTTACGACTTGATATGTCATAGTTTATTTGAAAACCCCTTTTCCATCACTGTAACTTTTCCATCATGCATCTTCCATCCTAGCGTAAAAACCATTTAGCGATGTTTGTGAGTTTTTAAGTGCCTGGGAGAGGAAAACTGAGCTAACTATCTGAGATACAGAAAGAGAGCAAGGAGAAAGTGAGTGAGAGAGATAGAGTCGCTCTAGAGAAGCTCAGCTATCTGGAGCTTTTGGAGTTCTATGGGAGCTGTAACTCATCTCTCTGAACTTATAACTAAGCTGTTAGTACCCATATAGGAGCCGTGTCCGACTAAGTGTGCACTACTTCTTGCACGCTGTCCCTGTTTGTCCAGAGCTCAGACACGGCTTTCTGCGCCGAGGCCTGTGATCACAGAGATTGGGGTAATCTTTCCCCTTTATTTAGCCGTTCTGTTATTTGTCAGGGTTAAATGTGTTTGTTTGCGCTGTGTGCTGGTGTGGGCTGCTGGGAGCAGGCCGTGGATCCGCTCTGCTGGGACCGTATTGGTGTGTGTGTGTTTGTGTGTGTGTGTTGGGGGAGAATGTGTGTGCCTCGGGAAGAAGGCCTCAGATCAAATTTCTGATCTGCACAGGAAATGAAAGAAGGTGACAGTGAGTAATCACCCCTGGGGTGTGTGTGTAGGTGTGTGTGTGAGTGTGTGCGAGAGGGAGAGATTGACAAGATGATGCATTTGACTCCTCGGGTCTTTAAAATCCATTAAAAATGATCTGCTCTTCTATAGTGCAATCAAACTGGGTGTGAGATGTGTGTATGTGTGTGTGTGTGTGTGTGTGTGTGTGTGTGAATATGAAGATGCAGTGGGTATGGGATTGCATGAGGATCGATGTGACAGTGATATCAGTGACCATAATATCATATCTTTGGTATTATTGTTATTAAATGTGCTGTAAATGTTCACACACATTAATATAACTTCATTAAGGATGCATTTAATTAATGTTGCTTCATTTATAATTTCCCTGTAATGCTGATCCAGATGGATTTGATCTATGTTGACTAAACGAATCAGCATATACACATATATAGAATCACAGACAGAAATATCTGGACATGATCTGAAACATGCCACATCATCACATCTGTCAAACATGGTGTAGGCACCGTTCTGGGACAGGCATGGTATGGCTGTCAATGGAGATGGGTCACTGGTGTTTACTGATGATGTGACTGCTGATAGGGCACTAAATTCCAAATAAAAGTGTATAGAGCTTTACTTTCTGCTCAGGTTCAATCAAAAACTGCTGCAGTAGTGCTGCAGTGCTTTACAGTAGTGATAGATAATGACCCAAACTCTCACAAAAGCGACGCAGCTTTATACTTACTAAAGACAAAACAAAGGCGGAAAGACCCACAAACAAGCAGGCTGACAAGGCCTGACAGCATTTGATGAAGTCTATGGGTTCCAGACTTGAGGCCTTGGATTTGCATCCAAATATTAAAAATGATTCCCTGATATTTATAGGCTTCATAATAGGGTTCACCATCAGGGCGGCTCCGGCTGCACTTGGAGAAGATCAGGAGACTGAATTTTGGATTATAGAACTGGATATATACTACTGTTAAACCCCTTGAATTAAAGCTGAAGGTCTACGCTTCAGTCGTGACTTCATTGCTTCCTTTCCAAACCATCGAGGTGATTCACTGAAGCTAAAGTACAAATTACAATTACTGCCACTGTACAAATACTTATAGACCCAACAGTGTGCCATAGCCTAATATATGAGCTTTATGTCATGATAAAATGAACCTAAAAATGAAAGAATCACCATATCTGATTTAACTAATTTAACCTAAACTGTATATGTAAGCACTGGCAATACTTTTGCTGTACACATGTATTTTCCGTGCAGTAATCCACTCATCCACTCATAGCGCTGTAAATCCAGCTCTCTCCTGGGTGTGTAATTGGTAGCATGCAGCTCAAATGAGAGTCAGCCACACTGAGAGAGAAACAAAACCCTAGCAGATACACCACAGTAACGTAGCTGCAAGAGAACAGCCTAATTGGCCCACGTACGGCAGGCCCAAGCTTTAAACGGCAAAATTTAAGCACTCATCTCTCTCTCCTTCTCCGCTTCTTTATTTTTAGACCTCCCCATGGAGTCTTTCTAGCAACAATCAAATAAATTACGGCGCTGACACTCAGCGAATATCGATTTGGCAGCGTGTGACTGTAAAGTTGCTTTAGTGTTTTATGAAACCGAGGCGATTATTAGTGAGAAAGCCTCGCTAATTGCAGGCTGTTTTTCTGGGCTGGGAGGCTGTTGCATGAAAGGCTTGTTTGCTATCAGTGCAGCTGTAAAGATGGATGAGCAGGGACTATTTTTTAGTGGCAGTAACAGGCATGAATACACACACACACATACACACACATTATTATTACTGTTGTTATTATTATTACTTGCCTTTTTGGCTCATCACAGTATTCACGATATGCTAAAATTCATTTCATGGAACATAACTCCAGTGTACCTTAATGGGTTTGTGAATGGTGTGTGTGTGTGTGTGTGTGTGTGTGTGTGTCCACTGAAAAACTGTCCCTACATCTGTTAGCATTATCATTATTATAATCACGTCATTAGTGTCTGGAAATGTAACACTATCATCTGCATATCTTCTCATATCACTTACCACCACTGACTGATAGATAATGGGAAAGTATTGGGACACCTGCTCATCCATTGTTTCTTCCGAAAGCAAGGATATTTAAAAAAATATAATACATCCTGCTCTTGTTGGAGTAACTGTCTCTATTCTTCAGGGAAGACTTTCTACTAGATTTGGGAGCATTGATGTGAGGATTTAATTGAATTCAGCGAGAAGAGCTCACCTTATGGCCAACTCCCCAACATATCCTCAAAGTAGAAAATGGAGCACCACCCATCATTCCAGAGAACACAGTTTCTGTTGGCAATACCTCTGCAAACAGGGACTAAACAAGCTGTATGTGTGTGCAGTTACACATCTGTGTCAGCAGTGGGTGCAACACAAAGAAACTGAATGCATTAATTAGAAGGGGCGTCCACATACATTTGGACATATAGTGCATACTCACAGTTCCCCAAAGCATCAAGCAGCCTAGAGGCCGGATTCAAAGGTGACTGTCAGTCGCTTGTCCTTTAATCCAGTAGAGCTGTGCTTTGTCTCTATTGTGAAACTCAGGTGGATTATGGAATTATTACATTCCCTATTATATACCCTATCGTTTTTGACCTGGTATACATATTAGACCATTGTGGACTGTTATAAGGGCCAGTGTTGAGAACTGATAACCCCAGGCAGTGACATGAAGGTCTAGATAGGATGACCCTTGCTCATCCCCTGGGACATGGCCTCTGGATGACCATTGGTTGACCCTGTACTGAACCTTCGCTAATACACTGGAAGAATGCACCAGACATGCGCTTCCCTATCAGCTGTCATGGAGAAGTAATAAACATAGGTATCTACAACAAACCAAGCCCACTGGACACACCCTTATGGACCTTATGGACCATTATGGTGGCCGTTATGAATGTGTGTGTGTGTGTGTGTGTGTGTGTGTGTGTGTGTATTTTAGGTAGTATCACATGTAACATACCAAATAGACAGGATTCCACATTATTTAAGCACAACATCACAAATGGTGGGCAGCAAGTGAACAGTCAGTTCAACCAGTAGAACTGGACAAGCTTAAAGATCAAGGGCCCAACAATGATTACTAGACGACTGGGTCAGAACATCTCCAAAACATCAGGCATCAGGTCTAATAAGGTGTTCCTGGTATGCAGTGGTCAGTACCTCCCAAAGTGGTCCAAGGAAAGACAACTGGTAATCCAGAGACTAGAGATAATTCCCACAATACTAGGCAGGTGGTTTTAATTTTATGGCTGATTGGTATATGTGCACAGTCTGAGAACTCATTTAATATGAGAGGGATATGAGCTTTGGCACAGTGGTTGTTATGCTCCTGTTCCATCAGAGCAATGAATGTTTATCCTTTAGGCTCAATCATTTAACTCAATCTGAGGTTCGTCTGCCCATCTCCACTCTTGTAATTACCCAGTCCGCCTCTTCCTCTCGTTTATCTGCTCTTTTTTCTTCTTTTATCATCCCTCGCCCCTCCTCCTGCCCTTTTTTATTTTTTTTGATTGCAGAGGCCCTAACTGTCTGCAGTTGATAACCGTTCTCCCTCTAACGCCCAAACACTCGGCTCCTCCCCCTCCGGCCATGTGCAAATCAGATAGCGGTGGTCTCGATGGGCGGCTAATGAAATTAGGCCCTCGTTCTTCATGCGCTTTAATAAGTCACTTGACTCGATTAACGGCGTTTGGGGCGGCGGGGGGGTTGCAAGGAGATACAATTCATCTAAAAGTCACCCAGCGGTGGCAACCGGGGTGTTGATTGTCATAAATATTCCTCGTCTATCTGCACATGTGCTCACACATACACATACATACCCCCTAACCGGCCCCCCTTCCCCATAAAACCCCACAACCATGCACACTCACACACCCCGTTTCAGCACCTCAGGGCAAAATCCACAAGCTAGCATCGACAAGCAGCCCCATCCTCCTGTGAACCCCACACCCCCCCACCCCTTTTTCCTCACAACCAGACCAGACGCTCCCGGCCCACGGAGCGCCAGGCAGACAGTTTGGAGGGGGTAAGTGTGGGTGGGTGGGGGGGGGGGGGGGGGCAGAGAAGGGCATGCCAGCAATGTGGTATCATTAGCCGTGTTTGAGTGGCAGCCGTCAGCCTGGCTGAGCTCCACCCCCATGCTGGGTAGCACTCAGCACCCCTTCACCATCACCCTTTCCTCTCACCCCCCCCCCCCCCCACCCCCACCCTTACCACCTCCTCCTTAAGCACCTCCAAAAATGGCACCCAGCCTTTGGGTCTCAGCTGCGGGAAGAAACGCCGGTCTCGATACCCGCTGTTCGAGCGGCTCCTCTTGGATCAGAGCGAGGATGTAGCCAGACACGGCCAGCGTGGGCCAAATCCAGTAACAATCCTTGCTCCACTCCCACAGGCCCTTCACAGAGGCTGGAAGTCCAGGCTAAGGGGAAGTAATCTGCTCAGCTCACAAATAAGCTCAGACTGCCTTACATTAAGGTTGCTACCATTCACTAATGTGGAATGACTTTTAATAACCTAGATTAGCATTTCTCAACTTCGGGACTACATCAAAAAGAAATAAAAATGACAGTATGAATATAAATATGTGCATATATACCAACCCATCGACCACTCCCTGAATACACAGATCAGCCATAACATTAAAACCACCTGCCTAATAGTAAATAGGCCCCCCTTGTGCTGCCGCAACAGATCTGACCATTTGAGACATGGACTCTACAAGATCTCTGAAAGTGTCCTGTGGCATCTGGCACCAAGACGTTAGCAGCAAGTTGTAAGGTGGACCTCCTTGGATACTTTGGGCTTCCCTTAACCCTGTTTCCAGGTCACTAGTTGTCCTTACGTGGGCTGCTTTTGGTAGGTACTGACCAGTACATACCGGGAACACTCCGCGAGACTGTCACTCATTCTTAGATAGACTCTCAGCACTAGCACTCAGAGAGATGGCACTCTCTCCCCTCTTTCCTCGATGACAAATCGATGGTAGCCGGCACAGGGGTCAGAAGCATTAATCCGTTAGCCTTGTAGTTTTTGAAACATTGCTAGAGCTAGGGAGTGCCACAAAGTATGGGCAGGTAGCAGTGCCAAATTGGGAGAAAAATGGTAAAATTTTATAAACAAATAAAAAAATTGTTGGAAAGTAGACGTGATCCCTGAGCACTGATCAAAAGTTCAGCCTGAGTTTGCAGGTCTGAAACTCTGGTGTGTGTAAGCACTGAGCAGCGCTGCTGAAGTAATGCTAAGTGACAGGTGAGTGGGCAAATGAAGGCTGAGCGGAGGGGTGGGCCTTTGAGCAGAAGCAGGAAGTGAGCTGAGAGCAGGCTGTCAAGCTGAGTGAGAGAGCACTGAGGAGAAGAAATCTCACTGAAGGTGACAGCGCTGCTGCTACTTTCCAGCCTGCTGCTCCACAGTCCTCGTGCTGGAGACCACAGAGACTGCTACTGTGGGATGGGAAGGTCCGTTCCAATTTGCATTTCCTCCTCTGCTTTTGGCTGGGTCTGCTCACGTATGTGTTTTTGTACATTTGCAGAACTACAGTCCCCTAATTTCGGAGGGAAACCAGGGAAGAAGACTTGAATGGTTAAACCGTTGCTGTTCAGCCTAGCCTCAGACTTAATCTGGGTCTGGGAAACTGACCTGAAGGTACAGCAAAGAACCATTTGAAGATCAACTCCAATGCAATAAAAAGGACCCGAGTATGAGGGTATGATTGTGTGTCTCGTCTGTATGAAGACGATGAGGAGAAGCAGGCATACAGTATTGTCTAAACTCTCAATGAGACCGCTGTGTCCCTCACTGTTGCCCCTGTGGCTTAACGTTCAGCCTCTTTAATCACAGGGCTCAAACCCCATGCCCTGACAGCTGGCAGCCTGGTCCCTGTCACCACCCCTTCACACCGTCTTCTCTCCTCTCTCTTCTTTTCTTTCCTCTGCACTCCCTACATACCATTATCCAGCCAAGCCGAGAGCTTAGAACCACCCGAAGCCCCCTCAACAAACTTTCTCCCCATCCCTTAACCAGCTTAAGACTTACAGTTGTGCACACACACACTCACTCACGTTTAACGCAGCCCAAATATTTTGATCCGTGTTGGGGGTCGAGAGGGTCAGTGGCTTTGCCAGGTTGCCGTGGCAACTCTTGACAGGCTGAAATGTCAGTGTTGGCCAGGCATGACATGGCTGTCAGAGTCAGATCCCCCATGAATGGCTTCTGCTTCTTGCCGGAAGAGCTGGGGCGCGAGGGATGGACGGGAACGGAGGGGTGCAGGGAGGGGTCCTGGGGCTGTTAGCGTCCAGCGTGGTCCAGTTGTGTCAGGAGCACACAGGCAGCCTGTCACTTCGCCTCTAATTGGCGAGAGTCAAACCTCACTGCCGCCCCATGCCCCCCCTCAATGTCCCACGGGGTCACTCGGCCCGACGACTGGCCTTTCCCTCCCCCACCTATGCAGTGAAGTAGTACTGTAATAATAGGCCTAATAAATATATACCTTCTTAACTTTCAGTGGAAGTCAGTGTACAAAGGTTCCAGGTCATTTTGGAGCATTTCTATTGGTTCATTTATAATGAAATGTTGACGCAGTATAATAAACAACTTTAAGATTTATGTTCGAACCACGTGTGTCCATTAGAACTGAGGTTTTGGCCTCTTATAAAAATGCTGACATCACAACACATGCATGTTTCTGGCTGTATCTCAGATACCTCCCTATATACTCTCTATATAGTGAACTACATAAGTCTTAAAACTACAAGCAGTACACTCTGATAGCACTAGAGTTTATATGTCTACCTATGAATAAATGTAAACACTGTTCTATTAGCGATATCTAACACTGTAACATATCTATATTTAGATTTAGACTCTGTAATTTTGTGAATTGTATAGTACACCACATAGGGCGCAGTGTGTAATTTGGGATTAAACCTCCCATATTGTTTTGTCCCCACACAGGACTAGCATGCTCATGTAAGCATTTTCGTGTCTGTGTGAACCGAAATATTTTCAAAAACAAAGGGAGAGTTTAAAATATGTGTGGAAGGGACTTTATATTATGACAAAAACAACAAAAATGAAGATACAACGTTTTTTTGTGTGACAGTGACGATATATTGCAGTTATATTTTGTATATTTTGTATATAGATTTAATTTTGTTCCCTTAGATGGACATTCTATGCAGGATAGATTGCTTAGATAGATCGTAGTGTAACAATACTGCATGTCTATTTGTATTGATCAATAAGAGCCTTTAACAGACTGGATTAAATTATTATTGAAACTATGTTCTATTTTTTTAATCTTATTCTTCTATACTTTAATACTACATTTAAAAGTGAGAAAAGAACAAAACCTATATAAGCCCACAAAAGACAAACCACCCCTTCCATATATATATACCTACCATAACTACCATATTGAATTAAAATAATAAATAAAGGAAATATAAAAAAAGGAAATGCATTCATCAATAAATGTGGAGGAAAAACATTTATTATTAATTTACATTCATTATTGAATATAATAAGCTGAAATTAGAAGCATTAACATGTTAACATTTGACGGAATTCCAAACCTGGCTTGTGAACACACCTCAAAATACACTTAATCAACACTGTGGGCATTAATTACGTCAGTCCTTAATGAGATTTCTACCAGTGATCAGTCATCGGTTAGTGTTTATATGTTTATGTTGAAGTCATTGACATTTGTGAAGATTGATCTTGCATACATATTACTAAATAATCTGATTGCCTGTGCACATGATTAATGCTGGTTGGAACTTTTATGCACGCTAAGCACATATTCTGCAAGCATGCCAGTTCTTTTTCTTGGGTGAATGACTTTTTGATGACTTGGCCCTGGCTCTGACTCTACTGCAGCAGCATGCGTCACTGTGAAAGTCTCACAGTCCCTTAAATAGAAGAAAACTGTAATGGCTTATGTGGGAACGGTGAACAGCATGCTGTGGCCAGTAGCCTGAATCACTGTTTGCTGTATCAAACAGGACCGTGAGAGGTTAAATAAAAAAGATGACCAGTGGTGTTATAATTGAGTTAGCGTTCAGTTATTGTCAGCAGTGTTAGCACTCTTGCTTTACTAAAGCATGTTCAGGATGTAAGTAAAAGAAATAGCCGGTCAGGAAGGGTGGAGAAAGAGATATGCAGACAGTTAAGGGTAAAATGGATAGTGGATGTGTGGAGAGGACACTAATCTGATGTTAATTGGATAGAGGCAGTGTGGGGGGGCTTTTAAATGAAGGGTCTTGTTGGGGTCACCTCTCCAAGGAAAGCAGTGATGTAGGTGAGTTTCATTTCAGCTCCACTCTCATCACTCTCTTCTAATTACACCATCTGTGTTCATATAATCTGGGTACTGTACTCTTTCGTTTTCTGATTTTCTAGTGCAGTGCATTATCCATTTTCTTTTGGTCATTTTTTGTAATTTTTGATTTTTGGACATAATCAGAATCAATTTCTTGATTAATGGACCAATAGAAATGCTCTGAAATGACAGTGACTGCTATTGAAAGTTAGGGCGGTTATTTCCTTCTCCTGTAAAGTTGGCGTTTTGGAGACACCCTTTCTAATGAATGCATTCAGCTATTTTAAGCTGCACCCGTCACTGACACAGATGTGCAAATGCACACATACATATTGTCTAGTCCCTGTAGAGAAGTACTGCCAATAGATTAACACTCTCTAGAGCAGATTAACATGTCTAATGCCGGGCATGGGCTAGAGAGCTATAAAGTCCCACAGCATTGAGCTGGAATGATGGTTCTCCATTAAATACTGAATGCAGTCAGATCCTCACAGCAATGTTTCAGAATCTTGCAGAAAGCCTTTTCTGAATAGTAGAGACAGTAAGATGGAAAATTTATTTTTATTTAATACCCTTGACTTCAGAAGAAACAATGACTGGGCAGGTGTCCCAATACTTTTGTCCATAGAGGGTACTTGTGTTGCTGTAATAGATGAGTAGATGATCACTATTAGTTTCAGTGTTGTTCATTTAGCACTGCAGTGGACAGACTCCCTTCTGGAACGTTGTAGCAGCAGCTCAGGCAGCGTGAAAGAGGTCAGGCTTGGCGGTGTGGGAATCAATAGGTGAAAAAAGGTGTAAGACTTTTGTTCCAAATATAGACGGGCTGTTTTTTCTCAGACCCTTAGTGTCACTCGGGTTGAGCAGGCAGTGTGGGAATAGGGGAATAGAGAGAGAGTGTGTGTATGAGTCAGAAGCGATAACTGCAGGTTAGAGAAGTGTAGGATGTGTAGGCTGGACTGCGGGTTTGTCTATGCTGCAGTACAGGTCAGCTTTGGAGGTCAGTATTTATATATATATATATATATATATATATATATATATATATATATATATATATATATTCAGTAATTATGTGATTGGTTGCCAAGTGGGTTACACAATGAAATCCATTTGATCAGCATTCCTTTGACTGGTTCAGACTTTCAGCATTCCAGTATTCCAGCATTTCAGTATGTATGGCATTTGGTTGACACTCTTATCCAGTGCGACGTACATCAGGATCAGGATACATAGGTAGGCCAATAGAAGTAGTGTTAGAAGTCTTGCCAAAGGGCTCTTAATTTGGTGTAGAGTGGTGTCTTTGTCTAGCTGAAGAATTGAACCCTATTTTTGCACAGCATAGGTGATGTTGTTAGCCACTACTCTAACTCAGTGCATTGGGGTATTGGTTTCTATATAAAGGCAAGGCAAGTCTGTTCACTTGACAGCCATCTTTGAAACCAGGCTTCTATCTCTGAATGATGAGAGATCAAAATACTTCAACTGAAAGTCAGATTACAGGAAACTGAAAAGATTGGACATAAACCTTATAAGTAGTTTGTGGATTTGGGCTCAAAAAGGCACAAAATGCCTTATTATTGTCCTGACAAAACATGATTGATTTGTCCTGGCACAGTTTACACACAATTTCAGTGTCCTATAAGGTGAGAAATTGCAACCTGCTTTTATTTTCTGGCAGTAGGTGTGAATCCTAATCATCTAAGATCTCCACAGCAAGGAGTGAGGCTTAACCTGCAAGCTAATTGGTGGAACGTTACCCATAAACTGGCGCCATATTGAGCATTATGAGAACTACCATTCATATTTCAACCAGTGACCGATCTCCTTATTAATAACGTCTCTAAAGACTAGCTCTTCATAAATTTCATTTCTTAATAAACTTGGACCTTTTCTACTTACAAGCACACTTTGCATGCAATTGCAGTGGGTTATAGGTGAGAAACTGCAACTTGCTTTTATTTTCTGGCAGTAGATGTGAGTTCTAATCATCTAATACTGCAATATTATTCAGAATATCTTCATTTTAAATTTGAACAAGGCCACCCAAGGCTAATGCAAGTGAATAATGGCCTTTCAGCCTCCAGCCCAGGCTGTGTGTGTGTGTATGTATGTGTGTATGTACAATTTGTGTGCTAGTTTTCTCACATGCTGTAATGCATCTGTAATTTATATTCCTTTTTCTACTGTTCTCTTCTTTCCCTGTCCTATCATTTCATCTGCTTTCATCCAAACTCATCCAAAAACACCCCCCCCACACACACACACCTCTAGTTGTCCATTTCTGTGTGTTTCATTTTCTTTCTATGACCGTGCTGTGCACCTCAACATGCTTAGCATGTGTTTCCACATTAGCTTCCCCCATTAGGATGCATTTATATGCATGTCCATGGTTGTGGAGTGTGTGCGCATGTGTGTGTATTTGTCTGTGTAGTGTCGTAAGAGCAGTGGAGGTGATTTTGCTGGCTGGTTCAAAGCAGCTTATTTTGACTACCCATGGGCCTGGAACTAATACCTACATATTTATTTGGCCTCTGCAAGCTAAGCTAAGTGTGTACCAATCCCTTCCTCCGCAACACACTCACACACAATTACACACATGGAGTTTTTGGTTTTATACATTGTCAGCAAATGTGGTTGTACATAATGTACAGTATATGGACAAAAGTATTAGGACACCTGCTTGCTTTTTCATTCATTCATACATTCATTCATTTGTGTTTTCCGAGTATTAAATAAAGTATATTACATATACAGGATGTATACGGGCCAGTGTCCAAATGTTTGTGGACACCCCTCCTAATGAATGCATCCAGCTACTTTAAGCTGCATCCATTGCTGACACAAATGTGCAAATGCACACACACAGCTTGTCTAGTCATTGTAGAAAAGGCGTGCCAATAGAATAGGACTCTCGGGAGCCCTATGGATAAACATGAACCTAATGGCACCATGCTGTCCAATGCCAGACGTGGGCTAGAGAGGTATACAACTGTGGAGCAGTGAAAGAGCTGTGGAATTTTTCTGACCTTACTAACGCTGTTGTGGCTGAATGCAATCAAACCCTCACAGCAATGCTACCAGTACACGTATCACAGTTAATCCAACAAAAGCAGGATAAACTTTTATTTTTTTTAATACTCTTGATTTCAGAGACAGAATGTCAGACAGAGCAGGTGTCCCAATACTTTTGCCCATACAGCGTTATTACCCACCTCACTGCTGCAGTATTTCTAACGACCATGTTTCTGAAGAAGCTCGTCCAATTACGCTCCAAGGCCGCTCTTTTTAATCATCACTCTGTGAATGCAGGGTGTTTTATGAGGCCCCAGAGAGAGATGTGTTAGTGTGTGTGTGTGTGTGTTTGTGTATGACAAAGAGCAGAGAGAGTGCATATGTGAGAATCTGCGGATTTGCATTTGCATGAGTAAAGTACTATTCGTCTTTGTGACCCAAAAACAAAGTCTACATTATTCAACTGACTTTTGTTGGTATGTGTGTGTGCGTGTGTGTGTACATACACACCAATACATGCACTCTCACACATGCAAAATGCTAAATGAGGCTGTTTTGATGACCCTCCTGGGAGTTGTGCGTGTGTGTTTGAGTGAAGGCTGCGAATAGCCCCGCCTAGAACAGGTGTCTTTAATGACCACATCTCTGTATGGCTCTGCTGGACTCTATATGGACACACATTTGTGAATTAGTGCTGTCCAACCACGTTTGCGTCCATCTGGACAGTGCAGCGTGTGTCTAGCCTTTTGTTTAATGAAGTGCCTCCAGGGTGATTAGAAAACGCAAACATGGTGGTGTTGTGGGGACGTTTGACGACTGCCCACCAGGGCAACAGTATTTTACAGCAGACTGTTGCTGATACAGGTCTGGCCTGTGGTCTGACACCCTTTCAAATGAGCGCATTCTGCTACTTCAAGTTGCACCCATTGCTGACACAGATGTGCAAATGCACACGCACATCTTGTCTAGTCCCTGTAGAAAAGTACTTCCAACAGAACAGACATGGGCTAGAGGGGTATAAACCCCCCTAGCATTGAGCTGTGGAGCAGTGGAACTGTGTTTTCTGGAATGATGGATGGTGCTCCATCCAATACTTTTGAGATACATTGAGGATGAGGTGGTGATCATACAGTATTATTGTTTTTAAAAACCTTTGATTTCAGAAGAAACAATGAAAGATCAGGTGTCCCAATACTTTTGTCTATTTAGTGTATCTTGATCTATCTATCTATCTATCTATCTATCTATTATGTAATTAGCTCATTTCTAATTCCACGTCATTAAAAGTTTACTGGTTTTCAGTAATACCAGCTTAAATGGACGACTGGTTGTTACTCAGGACAGCGTTCCTCTGGACTCTCCAGTGTAGTTGCAGTGTGTGCTCTCTCTCTCTCTCTCGTCTCTCCTATATGAACCGCTATACCCCAGCGCCCGCAGCCTCCATTAAAGTACTGTGTTTGCAGTGTCCTCTCTGACAACACACTGGTGTGTGTGTGTGCGTCTGTGTGTATGTTAGAGAGAGAGACCGACCGAGTGTTATTAATGTCGCTGGAGGCTTGAGGGATTGAGAGACACCTTTGTGCTTGTGCAGCACTCAGTGTAGTTCTTTAAAAACACAGAGCCGTTTCCTCTAACACACACACACACACACACACACACACACACACACACACACACACACACTGGCTTTTAAAAGTCTCTGTGAGACTGATGGTGAAATGAATGCTATTGTCAGCAGCCTCTGAACCCTTGAAAGCAGTTTTTCCTCTCGCTCTATCTGTGTCTTTTTACCTCTGGCTCCCTCTCTTTCAATTTAGCGTGCATTTCCCAGTCTCTCTTCTCTTGAACAGACTGAACATCTCGACTTCTGAGAGGAGTTTTAGAGGGCCTGTATCACCTGGTGGGTGCAGTCTGAGACCACAAACCTCAGCTCAACCTTAGTGAGGAGTGAATATGGTAGCTTGTAGTTTTTTCCCTGATGGTGAGTTACAGGTAAAAGCTGGACATCAAGCTTGCTTCAGAGGGATTGTTTAATATCTGTCCATCTTAAAACACATAAACACTGAAGAACTGTGGCCGTCCTGTCGCATACCACCCTGTCACATACCACCCTGTCGCATTTTATTAGGAATGTGGCTCCCCTTTCTGAATAAAAAGGATTTTCTGCCTTTGTTCTTGGAGGCTAAACATATCTTTCATGGTGTGGATTAAAAAAAAGGTTTGGTCTTGATGAAAATTTGCAAAATTGGCACATGGTAATTAGGAGAGGGCAATATGACAATATTTTAGCATATCATGATAAATGTTGTTATCTATTATGACAATATCGTGGAAATAATGAAGACCCACCTCTTCCGAGAATTCTGAGAATGTGTTTAGTAGTGTCTTAACGTAGAGGTATCTTTGAAATTTTTAGCTTATTCAAACTAGCTGAGGTTATTTTTGAGTAAATAGCAAAGCACTTTTGTAAGCCGCTCTGGATAAGAGCGTCTGCTAAATGCTGTAAATGTACATGTAAATATTATCAGTAATTAACAAATATTGTCCAACTGCGCCCTTCATTACAGAGAGTGCTATTAGTCCTGGTCGTTTAATCGGTTCAAGTAGAAAAAATAAATGAATAAATAAAATATAGGAGTATTTGGATAGCACTTCTGCAGCCACTGATACATTTTGTCTTTGTGAAGATAAATATTGTGTATCATGAAAAAAGTCATGTACATTTTTACCATATCACCCAGCACTAATGGTAATGGCACTCGGTTTACAGAATGACTCCTATCAGTCTTTAAGGCATAGTAAAAATAAAATGCTGCTTAAATGCTTAGGGATACAGAGGTTGGAAAATGGTTGTGTACATAAAAGTACATGTACATTTTATGAGTGAATTTAAATGTAGTAATAATGTAGAATTTCCCTCTACAGCAGATTTCAAACACACTGATGATGCTCTCAGTGGGCCTCTAAACCCTGCTGTGTGTGCATCAGGTATGAACAGTTCGGGCTCTTTTCATCTGCAGTCCCCCAACACACTAACCGCCAGTGTTTACCCTGCTCAAGTGATTGGATTTAAATCGTAGAACTACAGAGGGATTAACAAAAAAAAAAAAAAACAACAACCCAAGAATAGCAAACATTAGAGGAGTGTAGGGGAGCGAATCACAGTGAGGTTACCGCAGGGGGAGTCCCTCCGGACTACAAATCCCTTTTCTCTCAAATCCCATTGTTAGAAAAGCATGAAACCGGATTCCCCTAACAAGCCTTGTGATCTGAGGAGGCACGGCCCAAAGGACTCAATTAGAGCCCGCCGGCCCCTGTGCTTTCTACCTTTTCTTTCCCCTCCCTCCGTCCTTTCCCTCCTCTCCTCGCTCGCCCCGCTGTGCTTTTCTTCCGCAGCTGAGGCCGTTCACGTCGAGCGTGGCCGCGCACACACGCTGACCAATAAATGACCAGACTGGCCAATTAACCTCAGCTACAGATAGAGGGCAAGAGAGGACCGTCCACGTGCATGTGCATGCGCGTTTGTGTGTGTGTGCGCGTGTGTGTACATGTATATGTGTGCAAGGGGGGACGGCAAAAATGAAAACACACACACACACACACACTCTCTGCTCAAAAATATAATCATGGCCATTTAACTCAATCAGTTATTCACATGCTCATTTGAGCTAGCAGCCCCCCACCCCCCATTCACACACACACACTCTTTCAATAATGATGAAATTGTGGCTGTTCTCTCAATATAGCTCCCCACTCCACCACCCCATGCCTGGCAGCCTGATGAAGCTCATTTGCACACATTGGCAGGGCCGTCCACCGCCTGTAGATTTGTGATGTCAGCTTCTGGATTTATGATATCAGATGCGCTCGCTCCCATTTCTCATGCAAATATTCCAGCTAACAGCACTCCAGCACTCATCATTTGGAGAGATTTGCGAGCCGTTCTCGAGGTCCAGGGGGTTTAATGAGAGTGGACAGAGAGCTGCTTTACAGTTTGCAGTAGTTCTGCTCCAGCAGAGTCTCCAGCATCTATCTTCAGCTTCCAGTTTCCCAGATCAGTTCAGAACACAATTTCCAGTCGTGAATTGAATCACCATTCGTGCTGTAATGGTCTACTGCATGCTCCGCCCACAAGTGTGCTCTGTCATAGAAGAAGGTGGTGCCTTTGTTGCCTGTTATTATAATTGTACAGTACAACCCAGTTTTTCTCTTTGCATATCCTGGCTTGGAAAGCCAGGGTCAGAGTGCAGGGTCAGCCATGGAGGGCCTTGCTCAAGGGCCCCACCAAGGCAGCTTAGCAGGCATGGGTATCGAACCCACAACCCTATGATCAATGTCTTGTGATTAACAATTTAGTTAAATGGAAACCATTCTTAAGGATGTATGTTCTGCTCGCATTTCCCAGGAATTCCAAGGAACTAGGTAGCACTAGGTGCCACGTTAACTTTGACCAGGATTTCTACCAGTTCTACCAGTTTATAGTTGAACTTTTCCAGTTCAATTATTGTTACACTTTACTACAGTGAAGGAATGCTGAGTTGCATCCATTGGTCTCATTAGTTTAAGTGGGAGTTAAGTGCCGATGTTCTAGTAGGATTGCAAATGGATTGTGTGGGAGGAGCAAGGATAAATGGATTCAGTCCAAAACTAAGCTTAGTCCATGTTCAGCATGTTTGAGAACGTCCAGCAGTGTTTGCCATCTGCACAAGCCTGTGTGTGTATGTGTTGAAAATGCAGAATTCTCTTATCAAGCCCAGATCTTTGCCAGTAAAAGACAATTAGACCTTCATTAAAGAATGAAATTGGTTGTTCCACATTCCAACAGGAGAGGTGTGTGTAGCGTTAGCGGCAGGGAGAGCCCTCCTCCGCCCCACTGGGAAATGAGACGGATTCTCTAGCAGGCTGGCCGTTAATGGCTTCTGTTTAGTCTTGATAATGTCTGATAATTAGTTAATCAAAGACAATGAACCCCTCCCATATGTGTTAGCTCTCTCTGTGTCAGCAGCTTTGTAAAGAATCAGGTCAATGTGAGAAAAAAAAATGTATGAGAGACTACAAACCTCACTATCACCATTCCCAGGATTCTCAGGGGATGGTCATATTGGGGTGTTTTTCATCTCTCACACGCTCACTTTTCACCACAGATGGCACAGAACTGCTTTCTGGTACGGAGACCTTGAGACTTGTCTGAAACTGATACTGCTTCAACTACAGAGCTTTAAAATCAGCTCTTTTCAATTGAAGTACTGAAGGACAGTTCACATCCGATGTGTTGCTGGTCCATGGGAATGTGACCTCTTCAGCCCTGACACTTCTTTTAATGCGCTGAGTCTATTTTGTCCACTTACATTGCATAGACTCATACAGATCCAGTCAAGTGACACACACACTTCCAGCTTCTTGATGGGTAAGCACTTGCAGAGCAGCTCCTGAGGCAACCAACACGCTCAAAGGACAGCGCTTGGTACTGCATCATGCTCGGAGTAAAGTGCTGGGTACAGCTAGCCAACGCCCATGCTGGCCAGCATCACACTGAAGTGATGTGGGGAGAGAGAGAGAGAGAGAGAGAGAGAGAGATGCACCCACCTGGAGAGAGCAAGGCAAGTTGGGCTCTTGGGCTCTGGCTGCTGATGGCAGGCAGCATGACCCTGGATTGGAACCAGTGATCCTCAGGTCACAGTGGTAGTGCCTTAGTCCACTGGACCACTCGGAGCCCCAACACCATTTGTTGGCAAATAGGCTACGCTAAAGGAGTGATTGTCCTTAGCTGTATGTGATACCCTGTGATGGACTGGCACCCTGTTCAGAGGGTATCCCTGCCCTGTGCCCAGTGGTTCCTGACTGCTCCAGACCTTTTCGACCCTGACCAAGAAGAAGCAGATGCATGGATGAATAGGTGGACACTCATTCAGGCTAGAATTTGGTCATGGTGCTTTCTTCCCACTGTGTGATCCATCACGTTCTGCCACCCCGGTATGGATACTGGGTCTTGGATCAGTGCCATCTCTGTTTTTTACATTTTCATTTTTCCCAGCTTATTAATGAGTTAATGCAAAGTGACTTTTTCGAAGGCATGCTGGATGTGTTTTGGAGCAGTGAGATCGTAAAAGATGCATGTGACCGGAAGACATTGACAAACTGTCCTGCCAGCCCTTGAAGCTGCCATCGGTTGTTTGAGTTATATGCTGTTTTCTCGGCAATCAATTAGTAAGCGTTCATTAGTGGGGCCATTTATTACACTGCTGTGGCAGGAAGAGGACAGGGCATACGTGTTGTATCTGTGACATGCTCTAACACACACTGATGTAAATAACGCCACCGCAGACTTGCACTCTGCTGCCTGAGGGGGTCTAAACATGCTGGCTTTCCCGTACAGCGCAGAATACAGTTTAATAAAAGTAATTAATTGTTGTGAAACAATAACTCCTTAGCTTTAATGGCTCTAATGGTCCATGTTATAATTAGTATTAGATAGTTAGTGTTATTAGCACCTCAACACCCACCCTGGCTTTTCGAAGGGGCCTTTTCTCTTTGTACCAAGTGATAGAGCTCTCCTCAGTAATGACTGAGGCTGGTGCACTAAGCAGCCTTAACAGCATCCCCAACTGTAGTACAAGGCCAGGGTCGGCATCAGTGGGCCGCGTTTATGATTAGAGGCCGCAGAAGATTAAAGCAGCCAGATATCGAATGGCTGCATGATGGATGAGGGGCTGTTTGGGGATCAATTAAACAATACCAAATGAATTCTGCTAGTGACATGCTCATTAGGGACGTGCTGATGGAGGGAGGGAGGGAGGGAGGGAGGTGTGGAAACAGGAGAGGGAGTGATTTTTTTACCCCTTCATCATCCTTTCTATCCTTTTCCCCTCCCTAGCTTCATATCACCACAAGACTAAAATCAATGAGGACCTGGGCCTAGCATATATGTGACTTACACATACACTATATGGACAAAAGTATTGGGACACCGCTCATTCATTGTTTCTTCTGAAATCAAGGGTATTAACAAAGAGTTTATCCTACTTTTGTAGGAGGAACTGTCCTTACTGTCCAAGGAAGAAGACTTCCATCTATATTTTGAAGCATTGCTGTGAAGATTTGATTGCATTCAGCAATTAAGAGACTTCAGATTGTTGCATGATCACCACCTCAACTTGTCCCAAAAGTATTGGATCGAGCACCATCCATCATTCCAGAGAACACAGTTCCACTGCTCAATTCTGGGAGCTGTATACCCCTCTAGCCCATTGAATATTTAAAGGGTTTAAAAGTTAAAGGTGTGTTTTCCTCTTGTCAGCTGGAGCGTTTATGCTGACGATGTCAGTATCTGTACTTCAGTGTGTTTTTGACGTTGCATCACAGTGTGTGTATGTGTGAAATGGAGAAAGAGATGAAATAAAACCAGGACAGATTGATTATGAAGACAGAAAGGAAAACAGTAGCGGTAGCAGATGGATATGTGACAGTGAGGCCGAGGTGACTGGTGACAGGGAGTGCTCACAATCGAGCTTGACGGCGTCATACTGAATCTGTCCTCTTCCGCATTCCCCTCGCGCCACCACGTCAGAACTGCCTTGTTTTTGTCCGTTAACGTGACACATCCCTCTCTCTCAAGCATTCTCTCCAACACGTGGTACTGAAATCTCACGTCAGGGTTGGTGCCGTCTTGTTCACAGCCTGCATTCTGTGCTGGTTTACAGTATAAAAGCTGATTTCCTGCTGATTTAGAGCACGACTGTTTTCTGACTGTCTGTTTTCTTAATCGTCTAGAATACCTAGAGTACAACAGCTGTTTTCTTATGGGTCTGAGATATAAAGGCCTGTTTTCTAATTGACTTGGAGCAGAGCTGCTCAGCTAGTTCTGGACATCTACCAAAATGCAGAGTCTAGCTCCAGTCCTAATCTAACACACACCTGATCCAGGTAATGAGGGCCCTTGGGGGTGTCTGAATGTTAGAGCCAGCTGTGTTTTGGATCTGAACTCTGCAGGATCAGGATTGGGCAAACCTTTTTCTTACTGGCTTAGAGAACAACGACCTGTGGTCTTTTTGGCCGTGTTCACATTACCAGGCTGAAGTGACTCAAATCTGAGTCTTTGCCTTTTGCTATTTTTCATGAACCGTGTGGACATGTCAAATCCGATCTTTTTACTTGTGGTACATCGAAATACCTATTTGGATTCATGGGCATACAAAATTAATGTGAACGGTCAGATTTCACCTGTCTTTTTGTCTTTATGCGAAAGGGACAGATTCGTTCACATTGCAGACAAATACAGGCCACTTACCTTCAGGAGTGTGAACCGTCAAGATTGCCAAATCTGATCTGAGCAAAAAAACGGATTTGATTAGTGAGGCTTGTAATGTGAACATAGCCTTTGATTTGGAGTTTGAAGGCTTGCCTTTGTCTTGGTTTAGAGCAGTGATCCCCAACCTCTTCTGGTCCTGGGATACCTTATACCTTATACCTATACACATTTAGTATTTAGTAGGTACCTTATACCTATACACATTTAGTATTTAGTAGGTACCTTATACCTATACACATTTAGTATTTAGTAGGTACCTTATACCTATACACATTTAGTATTTAGTAGGTACCTTATACCTATACACATTTAGTATTTACCCTGCTTACAAGACGTCTGATCCCACCAATTAGCAAGCCATTTCTGGCATCACTAACAGTGCACCAGTCCAGAGTCTGCTAAATCTTTCTGAATGTCTATTGCAACTAAAGGTGGGTTTCAATTAGCCTGTCTATCAAATCTACAGGCTATTCTTTTGGAAAGTTGTCTTGGTCTTCCAGACTTCAAATTGTCTTCTACTTACTTTGCCTGCCACAAAAAAAGCTAGTAGAATAATAGCAGTATAAAAACCTTTGTAAGCTTATATAAAGTCAGGGAACTCTGGTGCTTTTTTCAGGGGCCCGAAGTGAGTCTGATGGTGAAAGGCTGCCAGATGTGGACACATCTGTCTCAGCGAATCTTTCCCAGTGGCTGTTGGTGTTGGTGGGCTTTGGTGTGTGTTGTCTCTGTTCATTTTCTGTATTTAATGAATCCTAATATAGAGACATGCTCCGCTTCCAACTCTCAATTAGCACATAGCTCCACCTATTAACTCCACCATATTAATAATTTAGCATGCGCATATTAATGAAGTCTTGCAGAGTTCGCAGGAATAGACTTGTGGGAAATGCCCGTCTGACTGTCTGGCGCTGTGGGCACTGCTGAGCTGGCACCCTAGTTTGTGTCTCTGTGTATGCATATGTGTGTGTGTGTGTGTCTGTTTCTGTACATTTTGAGGCCAGACATGCAAGCCTGAGTGTGAGTGTGTGTGTTGGGGTGGGCAAGTGTACAGATGGGCGGAGCAGACGGACAGGCTGCATGGTGGGCCAAGGCAGAGTAACACCCTCACTGAATGCAGATGCTGCGGCGACTGGAGATGCAGAAACAGACAGTGGTGTTCAGCAGAGTGAGAGGACATTAGGGGACGTTAGGGGGACGTTTGTTGAGCAGATGTTGGGGTCTGTGTGTTTGGCATCTGTTATTTTATGTGGTCAGTGAAGGACAGTGATATTACGGTGGAGAGGACGTGTGATTAGGACCCAGCTGTTTGTGTTCCAGAGGGAGTGTATGTATGTATGTGTGTGTGTGTGTGTGTGTGTGTGTGTGTGTGTGTGTGTTCTGTGATGAGGACACAGTAGTGGGGTTCTTCTCTTGCACTACACACTTGTTGTAACGGCGGTTCCGTACTCATGACACTCATTACACACACACACCTCAGTGTAAGAACACTTCAGGCACTCAGTGTGGTGTTGCTAAGTGCAGATTCCTTTTTGTTTATTTTTTTATTTTTTTTATTTGTTCAATTTTTCTTTTTTTTAACGGATTAATTTCTTTCCTTTCTGTATCCATTTATTTGTTCTTTCCTTCGTTTCTTTCTTCCTTATTTAATTTCTTCCTTTATCCTTTACTTCCTTCTATCCCTCTTTCCTTCCATTTATTTCTCATGTCATTTGTTTCTTTCTCTTTCCTTCCTTCCTTTCATCATTTTCTCTTTCCTTCCTTCCTTCCTTCACTTCCTCCTTCCTTCATTTTCTCTTTCCTTCCTTCCTTCCTTCCTTCCTTCCTTCCTTCCTTCATTTTCTCTTTCCTTCCTTCCTTCCTTCCTTCCTTCCTTTATTTTCTCTTTCCTTCATTTTCTCTTTCCTTCCTTCCTTCCTTCATTTTCTCTTTCCTTCCTTACTTCCTTCCTTCCTTCCTTCCTTCCTTCCTTCCTTCATTTTCTCTTTCCTTCCTTCCTTCCTTCATTTTCTCTTTCCTTCCTTACTTCCTTCCTTCCTTCCTTCATTTTCTCTTTCCTTCCTTCCTTCCTTCCTTCCTTCCTTCATTTTCTCTTTCCTTCCTTCCTTCCTTCCTTCCTTCCTTCCTTCATTTTCTCTTTCCTTCCTTCCTTCCTTCCTTCCTTCCTTAATTTTCTCCTTCCTTCCTTCCTTCCTTCATTTTCTCTTTCCTTCCTTCCTTCCTTCCTTAATTTTCTCCTTCCTTCCTTTTCTATTTGTTTTTCTTTCCTTCCTTAATTCTTTCTTCCTTCGGTTTCTCTTCTCTGCCTTCCTTCCATCAAACTTTATTTCTTTATCTTTTTTTCCTCCTTCCTTCTTTTCTTTTATCCCATTTATTTCTCATTTCATTTGTTGCTTCCTTTATTTCTTTCCATATTTCCTTCCCTTTTTCTTCCCTCTTTCATTTTTTTTACTTTAGATTTCTTATTTTTGTTATCTTTTTTCTTCATTCCGTCCTTCCATTCTTGTCTGCTGATCGTTCTTTTCTTCATGCTTTACCTGTTCTTCCTATATCTCCTGAATGAGCGATTGTGGTCGTCCCTCTGTATCCGTCTTTTGGCTGGGTAGAGTGACCAGCTTGTCCAGACTCCAGAGTATTTGGACAGTGTGTGCTCTCTCCTCTCCTCCACTTCAGCAAGTTGTATGAAGCACAGAGGGAACGCTTTGCAGTCTCCATTAAAGTGTAACACTGTGAGACTGACAGCTCTTCTGCCGGGCGCTTGCTGAGAGAACGCTGCAACAAAACACACTGAGACTCCTGCCCTGCAATTACTGTCTGCTGTCTCCGCTTTATACTGCGTCCCTCAGCTGTCCCTCAGCGCTGTCCACGGTCGTGTCTCTTTGTCTGTGAGCAGGCTCTTATTCTCTTCTTTTATATTTTGACATTTTTCAGCACATTGATTGATGAGTCATAGAAAACAACAGCTTCACCTCCTCTGCATGTCTTCAGCAGAGTTTTATGCAGCGGCACTTCTGAGGTGTGTGAACCCCCCAGGCACATGAACTCCAGCATGCACACATCCTCAGTTAGTGGCTTTTGGATCAGTGTGCTTTGCTTTCAGCTCTTCAGGTGTATCTTCATCTTTTTTCATTATTAATCATAATAATCTCTCTCCTGCTCCTTCTTTTCCTCCTTCTTTCCTTTTTTTTCCTACTTCCTTCCCTTGTTTCCTCTTTTCCTTCCCTCTATTCTTTCTTCTTTCCTTATTTCTGTCCTTACTTCCTTTTGTCCTTCTTTCTTTCCTCCTTCCTTCCTTATTTCCATATTTCCTTTCTTCTTTTTCTTCTTCCTTTTCTCTTCTTTTATTTCCTCCTATTCTTGCTTCTTTCCTTCATTTCCTCTTTCATTGCTTCTTTTAGACATGTCTTGCAATACAAAGTCTCTCTCTCTCTCTCTCTCTCTCTCTCTCTCTCTCTCTCTCTCTCTCTCTCTCTCTCTCGCTCGCTCACTCTCTTTCTCTCCCTTCCTTCTTCTTCTTTCTCTGCTTCCTTCTTTCATTCCTTGATTTTTTCCCTCTGTTTGTCCATTTTTCCTAATGTTCTGTGCGCACTATTAGCCCCTTGCCAAGCTAATCTCTCCCTCTCTCTCTCTCTCTCTCTCTCTCTCTCTCTCTCTCTCTCTCTTTCATTCATTTCTCTTGTGTCTCTTCAGTATCAGCTTTTTTTTGGGCTGTAATTCCCAACTGTCTCAGTTTGTCCACTAAACAAACAAACCACGCAGAGTGGTCACTTAAGCCCCTTGTTGCCCCGTCCCAGTCCCCTATCGCCCACACTCTTCCATTTGTAGGTCGTCAGTGCAAAGCGCTGCACACACACGTCAAAATCGCACGTGTCCTAAATCAATTCTCTCTCCAGCTCCATTTCCCTAACCCTCCCCCCACTTTCTGCATCTCTTCTGTCTCTCCCGTATACCCCCCCCATACACACACACTCACACTCACACGCATACACACCCCTCCATCTCTCTCTCTATCGCGCCTCTTTTCTTCTCCAATTTGTTTTTTATGAAGTGAGCAAGGCCGTGGCAGCGGGCGAGGCTTCCCTCCATTATTACAGTGCAGGAACAAGACAGGGGAGATGATCGCAGCGCGGAGAGGAGAAGAAAAACATTTTCCTCCTGGTCACAGTCCAGTGGATTCCTATTAAATTGTAAATATGTAGGGGTGATTAAAGAACGTGTAGCAGGCGACGCCTTAGCGAGTCTGCAAATAAGGGTTAGCTCAGGTTAACCACCCCTACAGTACAGTTTTCCCCCCGGAGAACAGCAGAAGACGGTTCTCCCTTATACAGGCTTTTTGTTTAAGTAGATAGAGCTCTGCTGAACAGCAGGAGAGAAAGCATTGGTTGTAAGAAATGGGAGCATGACGCAGAATGTGAGTCTTTATATTACGACAAATCCTAGCATCACAGTCGGTAGGCATAGCAGGGGTCAAAACACAAGCATGCAGTGTTATCACGAGGCAGTCTGTATCATAAACCAGGCTTAAGCTAGTTAAGGTCACAGTAGGCCTCTAATCCTGCTCCTGGAGATCTACCGCCTTGCACAGCAGATCCCCAACCAACCCTGTTCCTGGAGATCTATTGCCTTATACAGAAAAGCTGCAACACAGCTCATTGTAATCTACTGCCTTTCACAGTAGATCTCCATCCCTGCTCCTGGAGATCTGTTGCCTTACACTGTAGAGCTGCAACACAGCTCCTTGTAATCTACTGCCTTCCACAGTAGATCTCCAACCCTGCTCCAAGACATCTGTTGCCTTGCACAGTAGATCTGTAACACTGCATCTTGTAATCTACCACCTTGCACAGTAGATCTCCATCCTTGCTCCTGGAGCTTTACTGCCTTGCACAGCAGATCTCCTACCAACCCTGCTCCTGGAGATTTGTTGCCGTGCACAGTGGATCTGCAACACAGCTCCTTGTAATCTACTGCCTTTAACAGTAGATCTTCAACCCTGCTCAGAATGTTTCATGATAGAATACCCAGTCTGTCATCATCCTCTACATGTGTATTCTTTAAAACCTGGCCAGAAAAGAAGACAAGAACAGGGTGTTGGTATTCACTGCAAGGATGACAAGGCCATGAATATGACCAGCCCTGCAGAGGCTGTGTTAGAACTTCAGCACCCTGGGACGAGATGCGCTTTACTTCGCCCATCCCAACCACCCCCCCAAAAGACCCCTCCCAGCTTCTGACCAGAGGGCCACGCGCTTCCTCATTAAAAAACCAACAGGCATTAATGTTGGATGAGAGCTATGGAGAAAAGAGAGAGCATGAAAACAGGGAAGGAGGAGGAGTGTGGTGTGTGGGAGTGATTTGCGGGAGCAGTTGATGTAGCCCATCGCTGACTGTGTGCCTCCATGTCTAATTCACTACACGACCAGTGTGGAGGTAAAGTCTGCAACAGAAGCACCATCTACTCCCTTTCTCCCTCATTAATCCTTATGGGTCCGGAGATATGACTGTCATTTTACTGTGTAGTTTATAATTAACATATTAATTACATCAGTTATTAAATGATGAGTTATATTTGCGTTGCTTTCGCATTCTGTATCAGCAGGGTTGTGTCTGTTTGATTTGCTGTCAAACAATGTACAGTAAATGTACAGATGGCTTTTTATATAATTAAAATGTTAACATAGAACATCTTAAATCTTAACATAAAATCTGTGTACAAACACTTGAAATCAATTCTTTCATCTGCAATATTTAAGGGTTGACCCGATCTTCAGCTCTGCCCTTGAAGATCTACAGTGCAAGGCACTGCTCCTGGAGTTTCACTGCCTTGCAGAGCAGATCTCCAATCTGGCACCTGAAGAAATACTGCCATGCACAGTAAATCTCTAACCCTGCTCTTAAAGATCTACTGCATTGCACTTTAGAACTTCAACCATGCTTCTGATGATGTACTGCATTGCAGAGCAGATCTCCAACCATGGTCCTGATGATCTACTGCATTGCAAGGCAGATTTCCAACTCTGCTTCTGAAGATCTGCTGCCCTGCACAGTAGATCTCCAACCCTACTCCTTAAGTTTTACTGCCTTGCATAGGAGATCTCTAACCCCACTTCTGAAGATCTGCTGCCCTGCGCAGTAAATCTTCAGCCCTGCTCCTTAAGTTTTATTGCCTTTTACAGTAGCACTCAAACCCTGCTCCTGAAGATGTCTTGCACTCTCTTGCACAGTAGATCTTCGACCCTGCTTCTCTAGATCCACTGCCTTGCACAGTAAATCTCCAACCAGACTGAGATTTTTAGGGGTTGACCTGTGGAGGCCGAAGTGAAATCCTGTTTATTTTAGAATAATCCAGTCTAATTGCTGTCGGTCATTTCCCTGCGGCCCTCCGCTGGCTCTTGAGGCACAATCAACTCAATTCCAATTCCAGCACCCCAAATTCCATCGACAGGTCAGTACAGGGAATCAATGGCATCAATAGGGAATTGACCCCAGGTTTGCAGAGTGCAGTCTATAAAGATCAAACCATGCTGACTCCACGGGACCTCATTTATTTCATTTATTTAATGCCAGATTTTACATTCTGCTTGTTTGTTTTTGCAATTTGTGTTCCTAGTTTTCCATTCATGTTCCTTCTTGGGCTGCCTTATGCATTTATGAGCTTTTTACTTTAGGCCCAAGGATGTGTTTTTGTGTCTGGAACCTGAATTCATAATTGATTACTGAATAAGTGCGTGGGGTATGTGCGTGGGCGTGCTCATGAGGGTTTTGTGTGCATGTGTGTTAGGTTTGTGTCTATGTAGTGTAGCGAAGCATCCAGATTCGGGGAAGGGAAGTGAAGGGGCAGGTTCTGTAGCCCTGTAGCAGTGGGGTCTGTTTATGTGTGTGTACTGGGAGAGCAGGCCGTGGGGCCCGTCTGTGTGCACAGCTCAGAGAGAGGCCATTGGATGCATAATAAATGCTGCGTTCCTCGGGCTCCCTTTACAGCATAATTACACTCATCAAAGGCCCAACACACACACACACACACACATCCCCCCGACTCATACACTGGTTCTTAGCTAAAACAAAGCCAAGGGGACTGTTGCGGCCCCTGTAAAAGGCATGTATGATCTTAGTGCTGAAATTTCAACAGTGTTGAGAAGAAAGGGGTGTTGTTGGTTGTCCGTGAGATTTGAAAAGTTCTTTAAGAAGTAGAGCGGGACTGAAAGAGCTGCTGAGGTGTAGCAGAAGTGAATAGTAAATGGAATCGCCCTTGACTGCTGTTCAGCGCTGTGTTAAAGCACCGGATATCGACCTCTTGAGCGTTTTGAGAACTTCTGGAACTTTGTGTTGAATGGTGACAGATTTGCCCTTGACTTCCACTCTACACTTGGTTCAGTTGTTGAATATTGACCTGGGGTGTAAAACGCATGTTTGAAATATCTAGTAAAACATATTTATGTAACTTTACTTGCCGTATAACTTGTCTGTTGTACCAGGAGTGAATGATGAATGCCATGCCCTTGACTGCAACCTGATGAAGGCCTTTCACTGTGGCTTTCACAATTGGAAGGGAGTATAGACGTGGCAAAGGCAAATGAAGACAAACAGAAGGGAAAAATGAAGGGAAAAGGCCTTTGCCGGCCGTGCCTTTGTGCCTCAGCTGGCTTCTTTGTCTGCTGGAAGTGTGCTGAAATGCAGGCCCACGTCCCGTGCTCCTCCTGCCCTCTCTCACTAACACTGGTGTCTTAAATGAAAAGGTCAAGGTTGCTCCCGAGCACCTTGGTGATTAGCTTTACACGTTAGCGAGACATAGATATGTGGTGCTGTATCTCTGGAGAGAAGTGGAGGATTAGGTGGGGTGCAGCTTGCAAAGCAACATAGTACATAGCACACAAAGCAACACAGAACAACCACTTTTAACCCCTTATTCTCTGTGACTTTTACTGCACCATAAGGATTAGGGTTACGGTAACTACATGCAATGCAGTGCAAACAGGCTGAGCTGAGTTTTAACAGTAGGGAAAAAAGCCAGGAACCACTGGTGGGGTTTAAGATTTGAAGAACCTTCACTTGATATATTATATTAATTACTAGAATAAATGAAACAGACAAATTATACAGATTGTTTAGTGCGTCCACCTTTACCTTCATTAAGCTTCCATGCTTGTCAGGAGACCCACTTTTGGTTCCTCTGCAGAAATCTGCAGTAAGATTCTTCCACACCTCCAAAGTTCAAAGTCTTAGGCTCCGTTCCATTACTGGCACTTGCACCCTCGTACCCCTCCTTTGCACATGCTCACTAGGTTTGCAAGGCTGTATGGTGTCCCATTTCTTTCAATTTCTCCAACAAGGGTGCTCACGAGCGCCAACTGTGCTCACTTGATGCTCCCCTCTCACCTCAAACGCTCACACCCTCTTAACACGGCCTTCAACAACTTCATAGACGTGCACTTTCAGGAGGGGTTTAGGGCTTAGGATAAGAAACTGGGACAAGGACTGGGACTGGAACGTTTAAGTATTTTCTGATTCTCACATTCAAGGTCATTCTGAACATTTCCATGATGTTGAGGTCTGGACTCTGGGGTGATGGGTCCATTTTTCACAGTTTTATCTAATCAGATGTTCTGCTGTTTGTCTTGTGTTGATCAGCTTCACATCCTTTCAGACCTCAGCATTGAGTCTTCTTCAGAGTGGAAAGATGGACACAAACACCAGGGGGATGTTAATTTTTAGATCTGACAGGAAATGAAAGCTTTAGCTTAAGCGTTTGGGGGAATCTGATAGGGGCAGTTTTGGTGGCCTATCAGGTCTTGCACTGTTGTTAGTGGTCCCATTTCCTCTGGATCTTTTACTGACACTGTGTTTGAGTGTGTGTGTTCCTTCATATTGTTCGACAGTTGACTGCTCATTGCAGCAATGTGATGTGTGTGTGTGTGTGTGTGGACAGGCTGACCCATTAGTGCTCTGTAGGATAATGCCCCCCCCCCCTTATCCCGCAGCAGTATGGATCTCCTGTGCCCTCTCTGGACAGCCTGGGGCTTTTTACTCTCTACAGCCTGACACTGGAGCCTCCCCTGAGACTACAGCAGGACACACACTCAGCTGCCACAACCCTTAGCATAACTCTCTCACACACATATTCACATCCACATCCACACATGTGCACACACACACACACACACACACACACACACCATATCCACACATACTGTAGTTTGGCTATAATGATATAATAACTTTTAAAGATTTAGTGATTTATAGATGACGTCAGTTCAGACTGGTCTCTAACCAGTGTTTGATGGGTTTGCGAGTTAAATCCCAGTCAGGAATCGCGGCATCCTTGTGTGAGCAGGTGGGTGGGGGTTCAGTACATAAGAACACACACATACACATGTGAGGGATTACTCCCTCATTCATTGCTGTGTTGTATGGGTTAAAAACCTGTTTTTCATTGTGTGTGTGTGTGTGTGTGTAGTGGTTGTGAGTGAAGCGGGTATTGACAGCAGCAGAGAGCTGATAAGAGAGGCTTAGTCTCTAATTACTGCACTGCACTGTCTGCTCCAGTCGATGAAGACATCCCTCTGTCTCCGTCTGCCTGGTTTTGGGGAATTGTAGCCAACTCTCTCTCTCTCTTTCTCTCTCTCTCTCTCTTTCTCTGCACCTCTCTTACTCACTCTCCCTCCAGCCCTGACTTGTTTTATGCTAATGCGCTCATTTATTTGTTTGTATGGCAGGCTTTGACTTTGCTCATCTGGGTTTCGTTATCTTCGCCACAGTGTCTTTCCCCCTGCTCCTAATTTCCAAACATTAGATTACCCTCGGCTAATTGAATGGACTCTAGTGCCAAGCAGGTGACAAAGAGACTGAGAGCGAGGATGTGACAGAGCTGTGGCTTCACCTACAAGGGATCTTGCCAATGACTGGGCTAAACTCATTTAGAACTAACCCAGGACGCCATGCCTTTATACGCTATATGGACAAAAGTATTGGGACACCTGCTTGCTCTCTGTTTCTTAGGTCATCAAGGGTATTCAAAAGAGTTAAAAGTATTTCGTTGTTGTTGGAGTAACTGGAGGTCAGGAAGTTGGATGATCAATACTTGATGTGGGGGGGCTTTATACCCCTCTAGCCCACGCCTGGCGTTAGGCAGCATGGTGGCAATAGATTAATGTTTATCTGCTCCAGAGAGTGCTATTCTTTTGACAATACTCCTCCACAGGGACTACACAACTTGACATGCTGTGTGTGTGTGTGTGTGTGTGTGTGTGTGTGTGTGTGTGTGAGCACAGATTTGCACATCTGTATCAGCAATTTGTGTAACTTAAAGTAGCTGAATGCATTCATCAGAAGGGATGTCCACAAACATTTGGACATAATAGTGTAGTTAAACTGTTCCACAGCTCTCTAGCCAATACTTGGCATTAACAGAACATCCGACTCTTTAAAATGGGTGTTTCTGATCCGTTCGGACCTATAGTGTAAGACTCCTCAAATATCTGCAGGGTTTCAGCTTTGCTGTTTACTTTGAAGGTACTTTTGGAAAGCTGTGAAGCTGAAAGTGCAGTCAGCTCTGCAGGCGCCTCCACTAGCACTCATATTCTGCAGCCCATGATTGGAAATGTAATGATTCTGAGGGTTCTGCCAATACTGAGCATACACTTTCACTAAGCCAGAGGCTATAAGAGAGGGAGCAAGAGTCGGAGAAATAGAGCCACGCTCAGTTTGAGCAGGACAGAATCCGCTGAGTTCAGCAGCTCTGGACCTGACCAGTAGGGAAAAGATAGAAAGCAAAAATTGCTTCTAGATTTATTTTGGCCCAGAAATGGACTCGATTATGGTGTTTTTTCTTTGTAAACTTCCCCTTCCCCCTTTTCTCCTGCCTGCAGGTCCTGCATTTTTAGTGTAGCAATTAAATCAGTGGGAGTTACTGCTGCTGTGTGCTCTCCTAGGAGTCGGAGGTGTTGAAGTGAGGGCAAGTAGTAAGAAAAGCACACACATGCACACGCACACACTTAGGTTGGACAGAGACAGGGATAAATGTCACACTTGACAATGTACGTGTCATGCCAGAGGGATGCCCTTTTCCTCTGTGTCCCCCAACGACCCTGCGTCAAGTGTCTGGACCTGTGCATCCATATGCATGTGCACACACATGCGCACACGAGCACACTCCGTACAGGTGCAGAAGAGCGCCCATAGCCCCGGGGTAGAAATGAGAGAATTGCTGACAGGGTGCATGTGGATTCAGGACTGCTCTCTCTCTCTCATCCAAGATGCCAACAGGATGCCAGCCATCAGTTTCTGCCTCCAGTGGAGTTTAACCGCTCTGCTTTTGTTGGGTTTGTTTATGTTATTGCCTCCGTATCGTCTTCCCGTTTAGTTCAGTGTATTGGCTTGGTCCGAGCCCTAAATGTACTTGTATAAGAGCTGTCAGAATGGGAGAAATATAATGTCATGATATTTGCAAGCATTTTCCTGATACATTTTTAAATGCAATAAAAAAATCAAGTAACAATGATTTTCCATTTTTTTTAATTTAGTTTGAACTTACAGTAGCACCAGAAGCAGGTATGGCGATTAGGAACTGGTTTCAAACCATTTAAAATGTAAAAAAAAAAAAAAAAATCCCCAATTTTATTTTGCCAATTCTCTAACTAATTATTAGTTATTAGGCAGCTGAGCCACTTGGGAACCACTTTTGAACCATTTTTATTTATTTATTTATTATTTTTTTTTTTTTTTGGCTTTTTCGAATTTTCTTCCCTATTTTTTGTCATTAGGCAGCTAAGCCACTTGGGAACCACTTTTAAGCCATTTTTTTAAATGTATTTATTTTGCTGCATTTTCCACTTTTCTCCTCATTTTTCATCATTGGGAACGTCTTTTAAAATATTTAAAAAAATTTTTTTTTTTTTGTTGATTGATTTTTTTTGCTATTTCCAGTTCACACCCATTATGTAGGACTCTTGGCCATGTGATGCTACCAGTGCTGGGAAGGTGAAGCTAGCACATGCTTCCTCCTGCCAGTTTTGCACTGCACCATGTCATTGGACAGCTAAACATGCTTGCAAGGGAACACTGCAAGTTCTGTTATGTCAGATAACTGCCCATTTTGACTAGCTTCATGTGATGTGATGGTGGAATCTATCTTAATGAAACATTCAGTTGTTCAAGATTCCTGGTGTTACTCACTGAAGAGAAGCTCAGAAAAGCTCTACATGTTGTAATTTATCACAGTAAATCTATCCAATGATCATATTGCCCTCCTTTAGTTGTGTTGTATCTTATGCTACCCTGGTGACGACTAGTTATAGCCCTATATAGTTTTACACACATATATATACATACATTGTATATATGGTGCACTGGAGAACCCCACTACACTATGTGGGGGACTATGCTGCGGTACACCACTAAGAGTTCTTGGGCAAGACTCCTTACTACATTGGCCACATTGGCCCACCTCTGTAATACAAATAACTTTGGAAGTCGCTCTGGATAAGCGCCATAAAGGTGAATGATGTACTTAAATGGACTTTTCTTCCCCTCCAACCCATTTCCATGCACTTGCTTCTGTAGTCCTATCTCCAGTCACTTTCCCAATATACTGATAGCAGTGTGTGCTTAAGTGTGCTTTTTCCAAACCTCTGGGAAGCTTTCCTTTTGATTACATCTGCTGTGATCATTTTCCTGTTTTCTTGTTTCGCTCGCCTCCAGCGTGGCTTTAATGCCTTCATTCATCTTGTAGCATTCCTCGGGTTTTGTAAATAAATGGCCGCTAAATAATGACGCCATATACCGCATTAATGTGGCCCTTTAGCCATAATAAAAGGCGCAATCCGTATTGCAAAGTGCCACCACCAACACTTAATTAATCTTAATTGCTTTTCAGGCAGGCCAGCCTGCGGAGCCCCTGTCGTTATTCTAAACGACTTCTCCACACAAAATTGCAAGCGCAAGATTTTTCTCCTCCCTCGGCGTGATGAAATGCACATTCCCTCGCTATCTGTCTCCTCCTTATCCCTGCCATTCCGCCACACGGAGGGCAAGGAGAGGCTTTTGCAAGCTGCCAAATATTCACTGCGGTTGGCAGGGAGGCTATTTGCTGTTTGGGGGAGATGGGGAGTGTATGGGTGAGGGTGTGTGTGTTGAGGGGGTGAGTAATGGCTGCTCTGCCGTGCTTATCACTGGTCCACACACCTGCACTTCTCCGAGAGCCATGGTCCTAATTGCCCCCTCACTCCCCCCACCCCTCTCCTTTCACCACTGCTGAGCTCCATATCTGCTTACTCTACACATTCCTAGGCTAAATCCTCCCTTGTCCACCAGTGCCACTGAGGACTCTGAGGATGGGATGAGTCCTATTTAAATCTTAGTAAATAAAGATAGGCACTTACACATATTCTTTTTAGGGGAATCCCCACTACCATCCCCACTACCTGCTCTTGAAAGTGTGTAATTGAGTTTCTACCAGTGATTGCATTATATCAACCTATCCTGAGATGTATTAAGGACAGTGGAAGTAGAACAGAGAGGAATCGGCAGTGGACTGATGTGCTACACAACTGCGGCTATAGTCATCTCCGTTAGGAGGTAGGAGGTCTGGTTGAGATATGGAGAGGGTTATCTCTCTGCACTTTCACCTTCTGAGCCACTGTACTTTTCCGATTCTGCTATAGGAGCCAAAAACAAACCTCAGTGTTAATGCTAGGGACGCTGGAGTTTCAGAAACAGCAGATGAACAGTCACGTTTCATCTGATCTGCAGGGCCACCAAGGCTTGTCGAAACAAATCAAATCTACATAAACAGAAGGTAAATGAGGCTTTCTGGAGCATTTTCATTGCCAGTGAGTCCAGTAGCCAGGCAGGCAGGCTGGCAGGCAGGCAAGCCCATTGCTGGGGTCAGAGAGAGGTGAGGTAAGTGAAAGCCATGTGCTCTCATGCATGTTATAGATGGAAATGCACTCAGAGGATTCCCTTTGCTGCCCAGCATGATCTGATTGTGGCCTCGGTCTAGCCCAGCCTTTACTGTTTGCTCTGTGCAGGGGTTAATTCGTGGTTAGGCCAAGCAAATGCTCCTTGGGTTACAGGGCTGTTTTTGGTAGATGGGTCCGAATTGGTCAATTTCTTTCTCAAGCTGTAATCTCCAAAACACTAGATCAGCTCAACACCTCAACAAATCTTTACGATGAGAATTCCTCTCAAACTGAACGAAAGCTTTGGATAGATATGGGGTGTCTCATATTCTGAGGCATCCGAGTGTGTCCTGTCTTGTCCTAGAAGGTAATTGAGACAGCAGTTGCACTTGCGGAACGGTTGTGTATTCCTCCATCCACACTGTATCCACCCTGACAGCCTTGTAATAGTCCTGTCCCTGTGTGGGGAGCAGCAGGAGGCCTGAGACGTTTGTGAGACTGAGTCATGGGCTGGGCTTAAAAGCGTTCCCTCTCTGTGGGCCATGATTGCAGAGAGGGCTTTTGTTTCGCCTCCATTTAAACAGAGCTGGGGGAATGGGCATGCTGGCCCGGTCATATGCATTTAGGAAAGACTGTCTGGGCACTGAAACGGCAGCCTCCATCTTTACCCATTATCTCATCTCATCCCATCTCTCTCTCTCTCTCTCTCTCTCTCTTTGCATCTCGTCCACTCACCCCCTTCCACTGTTCTTGCAAAGGCCCCGCCACTCACCTCATTACAGATGAACAGAAGTTGCTTTTCAAAGCTCCGGAGCACTCATCTTTTCTCTAAGGGTTATTTCGCTATGAAAAGAAACACAACAGAACAAGAGAGAGCATTAGTGGATGGTTTTTGGCAGCTGTACAGGACTCTGTCCGAGCCCTTGACCAGCCAGGGCAGCAAAGGCAGCAAAGCGGTACAGACTCGCAAACTGCTGCCGTTTGAAGCCAGTTACTGTAACAGTATCCTTGCTATTCTGGGAGCTGGACCGAGTTCCTGTACCACTCCCAGCAGTTCAACTACACAGCGCACCACCACAACCAGCAGCAGAAAGCAGCAGCAGTAGCAGCCACCCTGCGGTCTAGCCTCCCAGGTCAGGAGGTGTCCAGGCACAGGCCAATTGGCAGCCCCCAAGACGGTGATGAATGCCTACGAGCTCACTGGGAGACGCCAAATTTTTCATCATTAATCCGGGCCATTATGAGGCTGTTTCCTCTGCCATTGATCCCTGCTCTTGTCTCCATGCCCACCCCAGGACAGCTGACGCAGCCCCTCAGGGGAGGGGGGTGGGTTACCGTCCAGGTCATTGGTTATCGAGGGACAGGGACAAGGATCAAGGCCTGGCAACGGGTTAGGAGGAGCCGGAGGTTCAGGCATGCACAGATGTTGGTGGAGTGCTTGGTGTCTTTTGCTTACATACAAATGCAAGCTTGTGTGGGCTAGTAGTGAAGATGTGGGGGTGAACATTCCCTGGAAAGGGACAGTAGGGATAGTCACTGTAATGCAAGTATATGGACAGGTTTGTCTACTTATTTACATAATTTAAATGAATTGAGTAGATGTTGCCCCTCAAGACACTACATTTTCAGTAGAGTTAAAATCTGGGTATTGTATTGTCCGTGACATCGCCATGACAACTTCTTCACTTCCCATCCTGCTCCATGAGTCCTTGATGAGTGGTGTGGCATCTTGCACATCTATATAGAATAAGGCATAGATCCCTTTGAACTCACCAAAAACACACTGAATCTAAGAGGTTTGTGCTGCCTGGGAGAGTGAAAAACAGGTCTTGGGGCCTGTCCTGGTCAGTTTAAGTGCTTGGGTAGTTCCTAAAGAGAGTGTGAGGGTGAAGGCACTCTGAGGACTGAGTTATCTACTGAGTCAACACTCACTGATGTCTTGTTGTCTTGTTTTCATTCCCTGCACTCTCAGCCAGACTCTTCGCTCCCCATGCTGAGCTATTTTCGATTGCACTGCTTGTTCAGTGCCAACAGGAGTAATACGTGTTACACCTCTGCTGGGAGTGCTGAAGATCTCGGCACATTTTCTTTCTTGCTCTCTCTCCATCAGACGCTCTCTCTCTCTCTCACTCACGGACACACAAATGATATCGAATAAAGCAGAGGAAAGTCTGTCGACTGTGAAATTGCTGATCATGAGGGCCTTTATTTCTCCGCTCGCCGAAGGAGCCGAGGGATTCCGAGGAGAGCGAAGGAAGAGAGGCCGAAAAGAGAGGGATTTCATTCCTCCGTGTGTAAGTCTGCCACCCGCCAATCTTCCTCTCTCCTCTGCTGCGGCGTGGATTAGTGTGGGTGGAGGATTCTCCATGCACTGCGGGGGATAGAGTGGCTCCAGCCATGCTGACTCAGGGTCGTGTTTGAACGGGTAAAGCCTTATTCTTAAGCCAAAGATATACCTGAAAATGCTCAGAGCTCACATTTAATGAGGTTGGCTGCCTTCCGTTAGCTTCTCTAATGTTTAGAGAAGCTCTATTCCAGGTTTCAGGTGATCCACCACCTGCATTACTCATCACCGGTTCATCTTTATATATAGATGGCTCATAGAGCATAGATTTACACATCACTCACACAATAACGGACAAAGTAGAGGAACGAATGGACGAAGTCATGGATTGCAAGCGATCCAGGCTATAGCTTTAAGGGTTAACAGACACACTCAGAAACTCTCCTGCCTCAGTGCAGTACTGGACCTGTAGTGCAGGTGTTTTTTTGGAGGCATGGATGCGCGTGTCCATGTTTGTGTGACCGCGCATGCTTGTGCTTCATCGCGTGCAGGTCAGCTGGATGGTGTAATTACCCGGATCAGTAAGCATGAAGGTGGGACCGTGCTCTGCTGTCAGAGGTGGGTCATGGCCAGCAGCTGGCGATCTAATCCCCCCCATCAACAGCTGTGTAATCACAAACCTGTAGTCCGGCCAGATTGGTCCCACTCACCTGCCAACACTGAGATAATACAGGTCCACAGACTCTAACTCCCAGGATCCTCTGCTGCATCTGCAGGTGCTTCTTGAATAGACAGAGCTCTGTGCTATAATTAGAGCCGGTCTTCTCCATGTATGAAGGGACAGCTGTTGTTGTGTGTCCAGGTGAGCAGACTTGCTCGAATCCGCACTCTCCCTTTGTCGCTGTGAGACAGTCGTCACGGTCAGCCCGGTAGGCTTCTTGGGTTGAGGGTAAATGAAGACATTAATGGTGCTGGCGGAACTGTCTTGGAGTTATAACTCCACTGTTTCCCTAATGGAAAAAAAATTAAATTATCAGCTAATTTGTGCAGATGTCTCCGGTGGCAAGAATTTACACGTTGTGTCAGTTTCTATTAGATGGAGCGCTCCTGTGGTTTTACGGTCCTAATAATGCCAGCACTCTAACCAGAGGAGGACAATGTGCATGGCTGCTGGTCTGCATTAAGCAAGCATATGCTACAACTACAGTAGTAGTAGTAGCATACCGTCACTGTCGCGCAAACACCTTGTATCTCCAAAACGTCAACTTTACAGGTGAAGGAAAAAAACCTTCTTAACTTTCAACTTAACTTTGAAAGTCAGCAGAAAAAATAATCTTTCTATTGGTCCGTTCATCAGGAAATTTTCACACAATGTCAAGAACAACTGCCAGATTCACATTAACAGCAAAGCAGCATGGACATACAAGGTGTTCATGTGACTGTAATGATTTACTGTGTTGTGAAAATGTCTTTAAGTGATATTACATGGCATACACAATATGGACAAAAGTATTGGGACACCTGCTCATTCGCTGTTTCTTCTGAAATCAAAGATATATATAAAAAAATAATTTATCCTAGTTGAAGTAACTGGCACTACTGTCTCGTCTCTACCAGGAAAGACTTTCTACTAGATTTTGGAACATTGCTGTGAGGATTTGATTGCATTTCATGACAAAAGCTCCCCAACTCATCCCAAAAATATTGGATGGAGCACCAACCATCTTTCCAGACAACCCAGTTCCACTGCTTCACAGCTCAATGCTGGGGTGTGTTATACTCATCTAGCCCACACCTGGCATTAGGCATGGTGCCAGTAGGTTAATGTTTATCTGCTCCAGAGAGTCCTATTCTATTGGTGGTACTTTTCTACAGGCTGTGTGTGGGTATGCATTTGCCACAAACACCCCTACTCACCCATAATTTGAAGCCCCATGTATCAGTTTAGTCAGTTATGTGATTTCTGTTTATTCAGACATAAATCTCTAAATTTTACAATCCAGATTCAGAAAGTGAAAAACAGCAAAAATGAAGATACACAGTTTTTGCAGGGCAGTGACTATGGCTGTTAACAGGGCACAGATAGATGATAATAAGAAATAACAGAGGACAGTCTGATGTTGTATATCTTAACTGTAATAACCTAGTCTATTCACGGTACTTGCACTGGCTACGGAAGCCTTAGGCACCTATGCAAACTGTTTAAAAGTAGAGTTTATGCTCATAAAACACTTTATAACATTCGAATAAATTTGCATTTATTTGTTCTCCTTCCTCACGGGCTGCTCAGACATCTCTCTGATCTCAGTGCAGACTGTGGCTGCTTTTTTCACCCCCCAAATCAGCATTCAATTAACCGACTGTCTGTGTTTCACAGAGCTGAATGCTGTGAGTGACACTATTCAATATGATGAATATCACAAAGATAATTTCCCTCTGTTCAGTAAGATTAGCCTCGTCCTATTTCCTTTAACGAATGTCCCACATTAATTCCCCTCAATACAAATCCAATTCAGATTGTATTTAAGCGTGACTCTTCTCTATAGCTGGGGTGCACGCTGCGTGCTGTGGCCGGGATGTGAACCATAGGCATTCTTTACATAGATACGATAGGGGTGTCATCCAAATGTAACTGCGGAGGAAAGGCAAGGAAAAACAATGCCCTTTGATTGGCTGTCGGGGTGGGTGAAAGAAGATTGATTTCCATTTACCCCCCATTAAGAGTCAGACATCTGGCATGTTGCGTGCGTATCAGCCTTAACTACTGCTTTAATATTTAGCAGCTCTGCCGGCTCCAGCCTGTCAGAATAACTTCACTGCTTTTCATTTGTAGAGTGAGCCCTGTGCCTTCTTACTGACGGATGAATGGATGGAAATCAAGCTGCTTCATTTGCTCGACCCTTCGTGATTGTTTTTCCCCCGCGATAATTGGGGTCTCCTCTGCGTGGGTGTGTGTTTATTACATTTTTTTTTCTTTTTTCCGTGGGTGCATATATATGTGTGCTTTCGCTGGGTCGTGGGGCCGCCCAGTGTCATGTTTTTGTCTGTCTGTCAGGAGCTGCAGGCCAAGCTCAGAGACGTGGAGGAGGAAGCGCATGAAAAATACATGATAATCATGCCGCCACAGTGCACACACAAAGGCCTAATTGGGGAAAGGGCTCTTCCCCCAGTGTTTGTGTGCTGGAGCAGTGTGTAAGCTCCAGGGCCTGGGTTTCTGGAGCGTTGGCACAATGTGACTCCATTACAAGCCCCTTTTGTTTTATCTTATTTACTCAGTCCCGGCTTTTTTTGCGCCATGCTGTGCCAGAGCCACTAACAGCACTCGTGTTCAGTGAAACAAAAGCAGCAACCGTTTGCATTTGGACGGAGGGATTGTCCCCCAGATTTGTTGTGATTGCATGAGTGTATCCGCCGCTGCCGAATTGCGGCCGAAACGGAGAATAATGGCGTTAGGATTCTGAGCCTGGGCTCGTATTGTGTTTGGCCGCAGGAGGTGTGATGGAGTGAGCCTGAATTGGTGGAAAGGACGAAAGACGTCGCTCCCATCTCCTCCTCCATCCCATCACTCCTACATCCATTAAACCTGGCCAGGCCCAGACGGCCGTCTCTGCACCGAATGATTATAAAACAATGCCTTATCAGAGACACATTCGCTCACCATAAATCAATTAGAGGCAGTGGGTCTGCCGCACTGAATGCAAAACTGTTAAGACCCCCCTCTTTACTTCGGCTCCTTCAGAGAACAGCCAAATTAATAGCAGTAAGTGGATAAAGCCCTGGGTCATAGCAGCATCCAAATGCAATTTCTGTGTTAGGCTTAAAGTGCAGCTGGAAGGGGGCTACTACCCCCCCCCCCCACCCTCCCAAAAAAAAAACAACACAGGCTAATTGGCACTGGGAAAAAATAGAGAACGAGCACCAAAAACACTTTGCCACAGTCTCAGTCCCGACTGTCTGTTCATGGAAGGGTGGTGTGGGTGCGGCTGTGCCGAAGACAAAGAAGAATACAAAAGAATGTAGTCTGGTGATGAATTGTCTCTGAGGAAAACGTGTTGTTAAAAGGCCTGGATATTGCTGATAACTCTCATATTTCAAACTGCTGCCCAGCTTTGCTTTCTCTCTGGAGAAAACTGGGAGGCTGCAGTGTGGTGAAGCTTTATTTTATTCTGGGATTACAGTCTGTACTCTTAGATAAATAGAGGTTCCTAAAAGGTTCTTCAAAAGTTCAAACCTTTTTCCACAACTTTTTTTGTCCCTAAGGTCCACTTATTTTTATTTATTTATTTATTATTATTATTTATCATATATAATTTTTGTTTGTTTTTTTAACCAAAATTTCAAAACATTTTTATTGAACAGAATTGAACAGGCTGGTTTTGCTACTATGTCTTTACATAGATTATAAGTAAATGAGCTTTGTTTATAAAAGCCAATTAGGCTGAAACACACCTTCAGCATGAATGGGCGGGGCTAAAGTGTAATAGGCTGAATAATGGGTATAATAAATGTCAGTATATCATTTTTATGACATCAGAAAAACAATAACTTTAAATTCTCCTAATTTACCAATTAACCAACTCCTTTGTGGCTCTCCCTAGTGCTAGCAATGCTCCCAACACTGTGAGGGTAAGGACTTTACCTGTCTCCTCTGATACTTGGAGAGAGCATGGCCAATTTCGCTCTCTCTGACTCTGACACTGATGGCAAAACAGCATGGCTTGGGATTTGAACTCACGACCACCACACCATAATGGAAGCACATTAAACCACTGAGCTGTTTAGAGCCCTAAACTTGTAAACTATGTTTACATACTCCTCTATTTCAGAAATCCACTCCATTGGCCCTGAATCAGGTGTGCTTGAGCAGGAAAAGCACAAAACCATGCAGTAATCCAGTCCTTTAGGACCAGAATTGCTCATAGGTCTTAAGGGGAACCTTTTTTTGGACTGTAAGAATGTCCAATCTTCATAAGTAGGTGCGATCTCTCGTAAGTAGAGTCGCGTCCTCTATTTGCCCTGTAGGTCTGGAGGTTGATGAAGTGTCGTTGTGTTTCAGGGTGGGGGGTCCTTGGGCCGCCTGGTGCTGGCGTCCTCCAAAGACTTGATGTCATGGTTTATAACCTGTCATAAATTGCACTGAAGGATGGCCCTGATTCTCAAATGAGCTTTTTTGTCCCTTCATATCATTGTGTGTGTGTGTTTTTTTCCCAACCTTTTGAGATTAAAGCTTGGCCATCCCAAGGTCAACGGCAGGCTGAGGCTGCTGCCCCTTCAGTGTTGTTCCGTTCGTCCTCTCGCCGTGCTCTCCTCTTCATCTCCGCGCTTTATTTTCCTGCCTCTTTAGAGCTCGTGCACTCTGCTGGAAGTGCTTGTCTTTGCACTGCCCCCATACTTGTGTCATCAGCTCCTTGGGGAGTTGCGGTGCCTGTAGCATTGGCTTGGAAAAGAAGCCACGGCTTCGCTTCTCTCGGGCAATGTCAAGAGAAGAGAGGGAATAAGAGAGAGAGAGCCAAACAGAGGGAGGGAGAAAAGAGAGAAAGCTCCAGAAGCAAGCATGCTCCTTCCTCCCCTGGGCTCACCATCACCAACCCCCTTTGCCTAATGACTTTTGCATGCTGTCAAGCATGTGCTGTCTGGTCAGACGCAGAGGACGAATGATGGAGGGGAAAGGTTAAAGCAGCCCAACCTCTCGCTCCTTTATGTCGCTCGGTGTGATATAGAATTTGGTAGGTGTGTGGTGGGGCTGTAAGGGAACGGAGACGCGATCCGCTGCAGAAGATGGGGTCAGCTAATCCGGAGGCCCGCTACACGAACACTCGGGCACGCTCGGCTGCCTTTCAATAAATAAAAAATGGAGAGGCTGCTTGGCAAATGTAATATTAACCCGTACCTGTCCCTAGAGATGGAGGAGGAGCCAGGTCTAATTCTGAAGTAGAATTTAAAGGAGGAGCAGAGGCGCTTTAGCTAATCCAGTGCTTCCCACCATCCAGGTGTGTTCAGATGGTCCTCATTAAGCTGTAAACTTAAGAACATAGTCATGTAACCAAATCCTAACTAACAGTTGTTTTCATTTGACTAGTCATTTATTCCTATAGGGCTAACATAGAGGAAAATGCTGTGGTTTGAGGTGGGAGGTATGCGCTGCAGAAGAGCTTCAGCTATATTTGAGGAAGCCTCAGCCCCAAGCACTCACAGAAGTACACTAACTGCCTTTAGGAACACCACACTTCTCAGGATCTTGTCTCTTGGTGACTCTCTTAGGAGTCCCTAGGTTCTCAAAACTTGTCTAATGAGTCAGTATTTCAGCTCAGTCACACACTTTAACTGATTTTAGAATTGGACATCATCCTGTCCATTGTTTTTTTTTTTCCTTACATTTCTCCTCCACTCGTTTGTAGCTTCCTCTAGCATTAGCAATGCTTGTGACACTAGGAGGCTGAGCACATGCCTCCCCCGATACATGTGTCAGCCGCCGATTCAGCAACAAAAAAGTGCCAGCTCCGCCACACCGGCTAACAGATGCCTGGACTGGCCAGCATCGCTTTAAGTGATGAGGGAAGAGAGCACCATCTACACACCCAGCCAGTTGTGCTCTCTCTGACTCTGGGTGCTGATGGCAAGGCAGCATGGCTCAGGATTTAAACTTTTATGGTCTATCCATTTGCTCACAGTTAATCCACTCTTCCGCAAACCAGATGTACATTTCAGCTAGACTTGATTTTAGGATTGAGGTCTGGTGATCTGGCTGAAGCAATGTATAAATTGCTTGAGTTTACCATTTCTATCCACAACTGTGATCTGATTGAGTACTACGTCCTTTTCCTAAACTATTTGAACTTTGAAGACCTGCCAAACACACCTGACGCGACTAATCAGCTAGTTACCAAGCCCTTCCTGAGTTAAATTGCATGTGGTACAGCAGGGCAACCCCCTGAGACCACTAAGCCGTTGAATGCACACATATAGGGTGTTTGAGCATCAACGCAAGGCATAACCTTTGTGGGAACCCCACCCCAGGGGACCCAGGAGGTCGGACAGTGGAGGCATCCCATTTGAACCTGCCGGCACGCATTGCATTTCATTCCTCAAGCAATTACAACTCACATCCAGGGCACGTCTGGAATTGAAATAGCTGTGTTCATGGGGCGAGAGTAGGAGGGGGTTGAGGTGCGACCGTCCCTTAAGACTGACAGACGATGACGCCTCACGCTGTTGCTCAGCCAGCCACTACCCTTAACCTCTCGCCAAACCTCTTAAGGAGACAACGTTTAGTCATGGCCACTGCAAGAGGCCACCCAAATACTTCAATTGGGAACTGGTTTATAGCCAAATGTTGTGCTGGGCAAGTTTTTCTCTGCAGGGCTGCAGATCTACTACTACTCCACGAGTTTGCCAGCTGGAATTTACATTCATTTTCTAATTACGAGATTACAAATTCTGCTCTGAGGAATTTGGAAAACATTGTTAATGGCGGCCTCCAAACATTCAGAGGCTTAAAAATGAGACAAAGGGAAAAGAGGACTGTTCACGTCTTTATCTTCAACATTCATTACTGCTTCGTTAATGGAAGAGTGTTGTGAAGAGAATGGTAATTATCACTATACTCGCTTGTGCTGCAGAGACTTTAACCAGACAATGAGAATGAGAGTGTTTGGCTGTGTTATTTATTTATTTATTTATTTTTTAAATTAATTCCAACAGTATCAAGATTTGGGATCTCATTAAAGCAAAGTCTTCTCTCACATCAGCGTCCTGTTTTGATCTTCAGGTAGCAGCTCTACTTTTCAATTTCCTCCCAGTATAACAAGATGCCATGACCTTTAATGAAACCAATATGGGGTACAAAAGACCACCACTGCCTAATAAATGAGTGCATCCACTCTTTGACAAAATTATTGGGACACCTACACCTACAGGAGCTCCCTAGACTCTTCCACTTTACAATAATAACACTCACAGGAGGGAAGAAATTCAGATTATTGAGATTAAGAGGTGTGTCCCAATACTTTTGTCCAAAAAGTGCAAGTATATGGAGGAAGGTGTCCACAGCATCCAGTGTCTTCTCATGACGTACACCGACTTCTTCACTTATTGCAGTCTCGTCCATGACCCTCAGCTACAGCAGAGACAGAGGAATGTAAATGTAACAGATGGGTTTAGAAGGTCAGAAGGTGTAGGGAGGGTGAATGGCCTGCTCCATCACACTACACTCATGTCCGATAGCCATGGGCTGCTATTTCTGACAGAGGCCTGTCTAAGGCTGGTAGTGTTGTCCTGTGTTTAACGCTGCCCTAGATTTGCTTTAGACTGGACAGACCCTTCTCCTCCATGCAGTATTTATATGGCTATACCTCCGGGTCAGAATTATGAGCAAACCGTGAAGTCGCTAAATATTTCAGTCGAGTTTGAGCGGGCAATGTTTTATTGTTAAACACAGAAGGGACTCTTGCATGTGTCCCAGGACACCTCCATGTGTACTAAAAAATAGATTTAGACCAATTACAGAGAGCATGTAAACAACAACAAGCAGCGGCTGTCTCAGGTGACGTCTGTTTTTGACCGCACCGCCGTTTCCATGACCATTCTCTGTGCCATATGATTGATGCACTATTCCTCTATAAGCTAACCAGCATCGTTTAATTACTTCAGTGTTTGGCATTAACACACAGCAAAACCACCAGTTAACATCAGCCATAACATTAAAACCACCTGCCTTTTGTTGTATAGGTTCCCCTGCCAAAGAGACATAGCCAGCATTGACCTTTTTAGCAGTTTGTGCTACAGAGGCACTTTCAGATGAGCTAGCCTTTGCAGTGCCACCATTTCAACATCAGCCATAACATTACAACCACCTGTCTTATGTTGTGCAGATTCCCTTTGTGCTTCTAAAGAGACACTTGTGCTTCAGAAGTTCTGCACCAGTGACTCTACACTGTCCATGACCCTTTAGACAGTTCGCCACTTGTCCTTTCATGGACCTGCACTTCACAGGTGTCGCCAGTTGCCACTGCAGCAAGATAGTGTTATTTACTTCACCTAGTTTTAGCTACAGAAAAGAGCATTAGTGAGGTCAGGATGTTGGATAATCACCATCCCACCTCCTCCCCAACTCATCACAAATGTACCATCATTTCAGAGAACATCTAAACCCGTCTAGCCCACTCCAGGAATTAGACATGGTGCCAATAGGGTCATGCTTATCTGCTCCATAGAGTCCTATTCTGTTGGTTGTGCTTCTTTAGAGGGATGAGACAAGCTGTGTGTGGTTCTATGCATTTGCACATCTGTTTCAGAAATGGGTGATGGTGTTTGGGGGGGGGGTGCAACTTAAAGAAGCTGAATGCATTCATTAGAAGGGGTGTCCACAAACATTTGGACACGTAGTGTATGATGTTATAATTTTGCCACATTACCCACCCATAATTAGAAGACCCATGTCTCAGTTCAGGCAAATATGTGCTTTCTGTTTATTCAGACATAAATCTCTAGAATTACAGCTGTATACAGGAGCGGCCTGTAGCGGTATAGCCTGTAAAAATAGCAGAGCTGTTTATGTTGGAAAGACAGACAGACAGCGAGACATAGAAGCAGACTTAGAGAGAGAGAGAGAGAGAGAGATGGAGTCAGAGTGAAGTGTGTTGTGGAGACATGCATGCGGTCCCAGAGGAGAAGAACACTACACACACTCAGGTGCAAGGAGCAGGTGGGGGCAGAGCTGTAGTGCAGTGTGTGTGTCTCTCTATATCCACACTACAGCCCTTTACTTTCTCTCTTCAGTAGTTATGGATGAATGCAGCTTTGCTGTTCATTTATTTATGTCACTTTTCTGCAGACACTTCAGGTGTGTGTGTCTATGTGTGTGTCTGTGTGTAAGATGACAGGGAGAAAGAAATAACAAGCCACCATAATTGACTTCCTGCAAATTGCACACAGCCCTGAAATAGATCTGACATGTTTTCCAATTGTGCGCATCTGAAGTGCAAACTCTGCAAAAAGCAGTGGCAGCATTTAGCCTGCAGATCAAACACACGCTGTAATGATAACTAACTAGACTAGTGAGTGTATACCATCATCCCACCTTTTCTACTGCATGCATGAGGTCCACTGAGGTTGAAAGTGAGCTTTAATGCACCTGATGTGTAGTTAATTTGTAATTGGCAGGGATGTCCTGATCCAATCCAGGCATATTTGAATGGATCGGGTATCTGCTATTTTAATCTCCACCCAGTTCAGAGTCTTTGAACTGGGTGTGTGTTTAGAGCATCATCTGGTGTCTTCAAGGTGCCGTTAACGGACATTATTCCAAGCTGGCGGCAGGGCAAATGTTTTTTTTAGAAGGAACATCACACAACATCACGCAATTGTGCTCACTCTGGCTCTGGCTGCTGATGGCAGGCAGCATGACCTGGCATTTGAACCAGCTATATTCAGGCCATATGGCTGCGCCTAGGTCCACTGGACCTTACTGAGCCTTAATGATGTTTACACACCACATTACATTCAGAATTTTCAGATTTTACAAGATACTGATGTTTTAAAGATTTTGAGTAGAGAATGGCTGGGACCAATTGAGGGCACGGCTGGATGCCACATTAATGCCACACAGGCATTACTTGGTGTAGAGCATCATCATGTAGGGCTTGTGGAAGGTCTTGTGCATTGTGCATTAAGATGAAATTTGCTGTGCTCAATGGAATCAGTTTGTTTGGTGTGGCCCAATGGATAACACCACATGGAAAACTGGGGTTTGGTTCCCAGTCTGGGTGACTGTGCTGTGCTACACCAATACACTGAGTTCTTGGGCAAGGCTCCTAACACTACATCAGCCAACCTCTGAAATACATGCAGCCTTGTAGATTGCTGGGTAAGAGCGTGAGCTAAATGCAATAATTGTGAATAGAAAATGGGCCGATACACAACTGATCGATCCTCCCGTCTCTATTTTGAGTGTATGTCCAGTATGTATTGTTCGTGGAATTACTTAACACTATGGACACAGCGAGTTCTGTCTTATTGATGAAACATTTCCCTTCATTTTACAGATCTGTGCTGATGAAATTCAGTGCAATGCTGAAACTGAGCCAACTCAGACGGCTCAGAAGCTAAAGTAGTTACATCCTCGCTGCTCAGTTTCATGTAGCTAAAATCCCTCTAGTGTCCACGTTTACGGCCCAGTCAGCATTTTCAGCCGCGTTCACCGCTGACCCAGATCTAATAGCACACCCACAGCGAAAGGGCCTAACTTGTATTAACAAATAACTGCATATGTGAACTCTGCGTATGTGTGTGTGTGTGTGTTTGAGATTAAGCATGCCTCAGTGACTCGCGTTTTCTAAAGAGCAGAGTTGTGACATTTAAAAGTCATTTATTTAACCATTTGAGTTCAGAGTAAAAACGTTAAGGTCCCCTGACTGCAGGAGTTCAGTTCTCAACTGCAGTCCAGAACCTCTAACCCCCCTCCCACCCGCCACCCCACCCCAGCTTCCGTTTCTTCCGCTCCCCCTCTTCCATCTCAGACAGATATATTCTGCCTGACTGGACTTCTGACAGCAAAGAGCCCAACAGAGGGTTAGCCAAGGTCACGAGAGACAGAGAGAGAGAGAGTAAGGGAGATAGAGACAGTAATAGGAGAAGAGGAGAGGGGTATAGAAGGATAGAGATGGATAGAACATAGAGAGAGTGTGTGAGAGAGGTATGGAAAGAGAGAGACAGAATAGAGTATAGAGCAAGTGAGGAGAGAGGAGCGAGGACACAGAACAGCCCTATAGATATATAATGGGAGAGAGCGGAGGAGGAAGAGGAGGTAGAGGAGGAGGAGGAAGAGGAGGGAGTGATATAGTAAGAAAGAGAGGGAGAGAGAGGGCAAGAAGGAAAAAGAGATCACGATATGAGGTGAGAGAGAAAAGAAAAAGACAGGGGAGAAAGAGAGAGAGAGGAGGAAGAGGAGGAGAAGGAGAGAGTGATATAGTAAGAAAGAGAGGGAGAGAGAGAGCAAGAGAGAAAAGGAGATATAGATAGAAGGTGAGGGCGAGAGAGGTAGAAATAAAAGGAGAGAGAGAGAGCACAGAACAACCGAAATATATAATAGGGGGAGGGAGAAAAGAAAGAGAGAGAGAGAGAGAGAGAGAGAGAGAGAGAGAGACAGAAAGAGAGGGAGATTGAAGAGAGAAAGAATAGGCGAGAGAGAGTCCTAGACCAATAAAGAAAAGAGAGAGAGAGAGAGAGAGAGAGAGAGAGAGAGAGAGAGAGATGAGAGCAGAGAGACACTGAGATGTAGTGCGCGTGGGAAGCGAAGCAGGGCTCGGTATCACTGATGTCTTAACTTAATTGACACAGTGGCTTACATTAAGACAGCAGCACTCATCGTTTAATCTCTGAGCCAACAGCTCACACACACACACACACACACACACACACACACACACTTCTCCATCTGCTGTGGTCTACCTGCTCTGCTGCTGCTAATCTGCTGGGATTTAATGGCACGCTCCAGCCGCGGCTGCCTGTCCTGAAGCAGCGAGCGGCTCTTAAATCTCTGATTAAGACGAGGGCTTTCAGAGGCTTAGCCAGATTACACTGTGTGTAATAGTGGAAGAGGCAGCCCCCACACACACATACACACTTATTACACACCGCCCATATGTTTGTCCAAACCAGCAGCATCTACTCTTATCTGATTACCATCTCTCCACCTTACAGCTCAGCCGCGGTCGAGAGCGCGAGAGGGTCAGTGATAGCAAGGCTATTGCGCTGTGGCTGAGGCCGGACGCTGGCCCCTGTCTCCTTACGCATTCATTCATCACGGGCCTCCTCACTCGTCCTGTCATCTTCTATCCCGACACCCCTCTCAATCGGGTCACTGCAGAGATGGGGAGAGGTCAATGCACAACCCCATCCCCCCATTGCGCACAGACACACACACACACACACACACACACACACAAACACACACACACAGACAGATCAGACTAATTTCACTTGCTCTGACTGGACTGCCAATATTAAGAGAGAGAGAGGGAAAGGGAAAAGGGAAAAATCAAAAAGGAGGAAGAGAGCGGTAGGAGAGCGGAAGGGCGGGAGAGCGAGGCAGAGAAAAAGAGATTTACGAATAAAAAAGAAAACTATGGAGAGAGAGAGAGAGAGAGAGAGAGCTGGGAGAGAGAGAGAGAGAGAGAGAGAGAGAGAGAGAGAGAGAGAGAGAGAGAGAGAGAGAGCTGGGGAGAGAGAGAGAGAGAGAGAGAGAGAGAGAGAGAGAGAGAGAGAGAGCTGGGGAGAGAGAGAGAGAGAGAGAGAGCTGGGGAGAGAGAGAGAGAGAGGTAGAGAGAGAGATGGGGAGAGAGAGAGGGCGGAAAGAGGGGGAGAGAGGCAGAGAGAAAGAGAGAGGTAGAGAGAGATGGGGAGAGAGGAGGGGAGTGGCAGAGAATGAGAGAAAGGTAGAGAGAGAGGGGGAGAGAGGTAGAGAGAGAAAGGTAGAGAGAGGGGGAGAGAGGTAGAGAGAGAAAGGTAGAGATAGAGGGGGGAGAGGTGGAGAGAGAGAGAGTGGTAGAGAGAAAGCTGGGGAGAGAGAGAGGGGGAGAGAGAAAGAGAGAGGTAGAGAGATAGGGAGTGAGGGGGGAGAGAGGTAGAGAGAGAGAAAGGTAGAGAGAGAGAGAAAGAGAGAGGTAGAGAGAGATGGGGAGAGAGGGGGGAGAGGCAGATAATGAGAGAAAGGTAGAGAGAGAGGGGGAGAGAGGTAGAGAGAGAGGGAGAGAGAGAGAGAAAGGTAGAGAGAGAGGGGGAGAGGTAGAGAGAGAGTGTGGTAGAGAGAAAGCTGGGGAGAGAGGTAGAGAGAGAGGGGGAGAGAGGTAGAGAGAGAGAAAGGTAGAGAGAGAACCGGGGAGAGAGAGAGAGGTAGAGAGAAAGAGAGAGAGAGAGGGGGAGAGAGACTGTACGTTATTGAAGGTTAATATGTAGATAATGTCATTAGTGCAGTGCTGTTCTCTGAGCTCATTGAGTAAGTGCCTGAAGCTGTTAGCCACTGAGAGTCCGGCGCTGACAGATTCTGTCCTGAGCTCTTGTAGAGGCCACTGCCTGAGCAGCGGCAGCCTTTCAGCACATCGGCATCACGTGTGTGTGTGTGTGTGTGCGTGTGTATGTGAAAGTTCTGCTGAAAAGCCAGTAGACATACCAGCCATTAAATTAGTACCGCCTGCCCAATATTGAGTAGGTCCCCCTTGTGCTGCCACAACAGATCTGAGCATTCGAGGCATGGACTCCACAAGACCTCTGAATGCGCCCTGTGGTATCTGACACCAAGACATTAGCAGAAGATCCTTTAAATCCTGTAAGTTGTGAGGTGGGGCCTCCATACATCTTATGAATTAGCCTTAGATGTCTATGTCCTTCCTTTGGGCCTCCACTTCATACTGGGAACACCCCACAAGATGGTCAGGCTGCTGCCAGGTCACGGTGTAAAAGCAGCTCCATGCTGCCTTTATTGTTGGATGGAATGGTCTCTGTATAAATCTCAAAGGGTTAATGTACACTCTATTTAATCAAAAAAACAAAAAAAAAAGATTTTGCAGATGTATCTGGACACGTATGGATAAAGTCTAAGAATACGAGCTTCGTCACTGCTGAGATTAGCAGGGGGTGTGGCTGAACCTCGAGTCTGGCCAGTGGTTGGGCTTTCCAGGAACTTGGCGGAGCTCTTCTTTTGAAGAATATTTTAGAGACATTCGACTTTGCCTGCAAAGCCACTGTGGCTGGCACTGTAGGGTGCCAGTCAGTGAAGTAGAAGCGATGGAGAAAAGAACAGGTTTCAGATGTACTCAAACACACACACACACACACACACACACACACACACACACACACACACATATACAGATGCAGGCATGCGTTGCTCAATAGGCTTCCAGTAGGCGTGTCTGCTGGATGGGCCTGGAGGGTTGTGCATAAGAATCAAGCCCAAATACAGCACTCACCCCTAACAGAGCTAGAGCTGCTCCACCAGGACTGCACTGCCCATTCATTTCCATTAATGAGCTCTCTCTCTCTCTCTCTCTCTCTCTCTCTCTCTGTCGCTCTCTCTTTCTCCTCTCAGTGATATATGATAATGTAAATAAACAGTGATTAAGAATTCACCATCATTCTCTTTGAAAATGAAGGGTGTTATTGTGTCCTAATGTCTCTCTCTCTCTCTCTCTCTCTCTCTCTCTCTCTCTCTCTCTCTCTCTCTCTTTCATGCTCTCCTTCTCCTGATGGCTGATTGACTGATGCAGGTGAGTAGTGCTGGGGTTTACTGTTATTACTATTATTATCTGATCAAACACACACACACACACACACACACACACACACGCATATATATATATATATATATATATATATATACTACTGGGAAAAAAAGTATTGGGACACCTACTCATTCATTGTGTCTTCTGAAATCAAGGGTATTAAAAGACCTCATCCTGCTTGTGTTGGAGTAACTGTTTCTATTCTCCAGGGAAGGCTTTCTACTAGATTTTGCAGGAACATTATTGTGAGGATTTGATTGCATTCAGCTTCAAAAGCATTATTGAGGTCAGGGTGTACATCACCAACACCCCAACCTGTCCCAAATTGGCAGTACTTCTCCACAGAGGTGTCCACAAATATATACTGATATATATATATATATATATATATATATATATATATACGCACACCAGTCAGGCATTTTGTACAGCTTGTGCGATGACTATTAACTTTATCTGTGTTATACACATACATCTGTCATAGGGTTAATGAGCTTTCAGGCGTGTGTGTGTGTGTGTGTGCAACTGACAGGGTGGACATTTACATGCTTTAATGATGAGGGTTCAGGATAAGGTTGGAATAGGTGCTGTCAGTGCTCCTAAATGAGAGTTTGTGTGTGTGTGTGTGTGTGTGTGTGTGTGTGTGTGTGTACACGTTTAGCCTAGGGGCATCGGGAGGTTGTGCCCTAGCAGAACTTCTGCCTGGCATCTGTCTACACACACACACACACACACACACACACACACACACACACACACACACACACACACACACACCCTCATATATTCAGGAACCTCTGTCTACATTCCTCTACTGCCTTAATGATCTCTCCCACTGCTGTCAGCCGGCTGTCATGTAAGGGGGTGGGGGGTGATGGGAGGGGTGAGGGCGCTACACATATGTGTGTGTCTTGTGGAGTGTATATGAGCTCTCATCAATAGATGATAGCATGTTAGCATATGATTTCATATTCAGCATCTTTATCTGAAGTACAGATGAATGTTGGTGACTGCAGAGAGCAGAGGATCCACCATTCTTCTATGGAACTGCACAGATAGGAGTCTTTTCAGCTTTGGGGGTATTGATTATGATGGGTTTCTGCCCCTCGTTGTGTGTTTGCATGAGCTGAGTGAGTGTGTTTATCTGCAGGGTGATTACTGTGCACATGTGTGTGTGTGTGTGCTTGTCACCGTGGCTGCGAGGTTCTGATGTAACTTCACGCCTGCGTGTGTCTGCTGGAGGTGTGAAGAGGTGTTTGGTCAGATTTGGCTCGATAATGACCTCCCTGTTGGCCCACGAGCCACAGCAGCACTGACGCAACAACCACAAGAAAGAACGGGCTGCTGTAGGAAGGAGCAGATTCATTGGCTGAATGAATAAATGTTTGCTAGGTATTAGTTGGTGGTTACTAGGCAGTTACTAGGCTGTTGCTATGCTGTTATAAATAGTGGCTATACTACTGCTATGTGGCTGCTAGTGTTTTGGTAGGCAGTTGCTATACTGTTTCCAAGTTTCCAAGTGGTTGCAAATTTGTCACTAAGTGGTTGCAGTGGTATCCAAGGTGGTTGCAATATGGTGGTTGCTAGGTGGTTGCAGTGGTGTAACTAAGCAGCTGCTGTTGTATCCCAGCTGGTTACTAGGTTTTGGGATGAGGTTGCTATGCTGTTCCAGGTGGTTGCTAGTTAGTTGCTAAGTTGTTGCTATGAGGTTTATTGCTGGTTCCTATATTGTGTCTAAGTAGTGGCTAATGTATCCCAGGAAATTGGTTGCTATGCAGTTGCTAGGGGTTTCCTATGTTGTTCAAAGTGGTGCTAGTTTGTTGATAAGTGGTTGTTGTGATGTGACTAAGCAGTTGCAGTAGTATTCCAGGTAGTAACTGTTGGGTAGACGGTTGCTATGGTTTTCTAGGTGTTTGCTATGTAGTTGCATGGCAGTTGCTATGCTGTTGCCAAGCAGGTTCTATTGTATCCCAGATGGTTGCTATGTAGTTGCTATTTGCTTGTTAGGTGCAGCTAGCTATTTACGATTTCATATACACTATATGGACAAAAGTATTGGGACGCCGGCTCATTTGTTATTCCTTTCAAAATCAAGGGTATTATGCTGCTTTTATTGGAGTGACTGTCTCTACTGTCCAGGGAAGCCTTTCTGCTAGATTTTGGAACATTGCTATGAGGATTTGATTGCAGAGAACACAGTTTTACTGCTCCACTGCTCAACAGTGTGTGCATGCTAGGCTGAGATATTGACTGAGCTTGTCTCCTGCCGAGTCCAGTGCTGGCCTAAGCTTGCAGCAGTGAGGTTAAGCCTTCTCAATGTGGGTCAGTCATTAGCAGATATATCAGTGTCCTGTTGGGAACGCACACTGCTGCCTGTTGGGGCCCAGATCCCCCAGTGACCCCACTGTTGCTCTGGGACTGTGGCGCTGAGGTCAACGGTCAAGCCACCATCCTGGCTTAATACTCTCTCTATCCAGATCTGCATCAGAAGGGTATTACTCACAGCTCTGGGTGGCAGTGGAGAACATCTAATCTGTTACTGCTGGTGGAACGTTTGGCTTAATAGGTCTCAGAAGCTTTAGGAAAGTGTAGGAACCGTGGAGGAACCGTGGAGGAACCGTAGGAGCAGTGCTCTCACCTAACAGGTACTCTGTAAACAGCTGGGAGATGTTGAGCTCCCTTCTTGTGCGTCCACTGCCTGTGTGGTGTGTGTTCTTTGTCCTCCAGCTCTCCTTATAGAGAAAACACACACACACACACACACACATGCACACACACACACACACATTCCCGCTCGTACACATGCTTGCCCATAGCCGCAGTCAGCAGCGCTGCAGTCGTGGTAGGCCTGCTCCGGGCCTGTAGCTCCACCACATCAATACACTTCTGCTTCACCAAACTACTCCCTCCTCCTCCTCTCCTGCCTCTTCCTCTTCCTCCTCTCCTGCCTCTGCCTGGCCTTCTACTGCCCTAATTACACCAGCCTCCCCACCAGCCTGCCATTTATAACAACCCCAAAAACACTGTAATTAAGAGTTAGCTTTATAGCCGCTCGTAAATAATATCGGACCACGTAAAGAACGAGCTCGCCTTGGACTGGCTGCTTCATCCACCATTGAAATGAACGCAGTGGTGGATCATCTCTATTTGCGTCCAGAAGCAGAATAAAGGCTTCTCATGTTTGATGTAACGCTTGCCGCTGATGTAACACTAGCACTGGGCTCAGAGCCTGGGCGTCTTTTTCTCTGCCCTGTCATGAGGAAATGTTTCCAACTGCGGTGAACAGACCCTCTGACTGATCCTAATATACTTGTCTGTAGAGCAGTGATGTAATTAATGACTATAGCAGGCAGAGAGACGGCAAGCCACAATCGGCAGGCAAAACGGAACCATATGGGCGGAAGGCTCACGTGTTCACTGCCTCTTATGGGCTGTGCTCCCAGAATGCATCAGTGCATAAGACATAAGTGTATATATATTTATATATATATATACAGTGAGTCCAAGAAGTATTTGATCCCTTGCTGATTTTCTTCGTTGGCCCACTAATAAAGACATGATCATTCTATACTTTTAATGGTAGATGTATTCTTACATGGAGAGACAGAATATTAAAAAGAAAATCCAGAAAATAAATCTAAGGAATATATATTAATTGATTTGTATTTCATGGAGTGAAATAAGTATTTGATCCCTTAGTATTCATTAGCAGTTCTGGCTTTTACAGACCAGTTAGACACTCCCAATCAACTTGTTACCTGACCTGAAGCCACCTGTTCTCACTAATCACTTGTGTGAAAAACACCTGTCCACAGAATCAGACAGATCACACAGATTTCAAGTCTCCAACATGGGTAAAACCAAAGAGCTGTCACAGGACCTCAGAGTCAGAATTGTTGACCTTCACAAAGCTGGAATGGGCTACAAAAAGATTAGTAAGGTGTTGGATGTGAAAGTAACAACTATTGGTGCAATTATCAGAAAGTTTAAAGAGTATAACATGACAATCAACAGACCTCGGCCCGGTGCTCCAAAGAAGATTTCGCCTCGTGGGGTGGCAATGATGCTGAGAACAGTCAGAAATCGTCCTGCAACCACTCGGCAGGAGTTAGCAAATGACCTGAAGGCAGCTGGGACCACAGTTTGCAAGGAAACAATTGGCAACACTTTGCGCAACAATGGATTCACATCCTGCAGTGCCCGAAAGGTACCCCTGCTGAAGAGAGCACATGTGGAGGCGCGCCTCAAGTATGCCAATGATCATTTGAAAGATGAACCAAGTTATTGGGAGAAGGTTTTGTGGTCAGACGAGACCAAAATTGAACTTTTTGGCCTCAACTCCACCCGCCATGTGTGGAGGAAGAAAAATGCTGCCTATGACCCCAAGAACACTGTGCCCACCGTCAAGCATGGAGGTGGAAGCATAATGTTTTGGGGGTGTTTCTCTGCCAAGGGTACAGGGCTACTTCACCGCATCACTGGGAAGATGGATGGAGCCATGTACCGCACAATCCTGAGGGACAACCTCCTCCCCTCTGCCAGGGATCTGAAAATGGGCCGTGGTTGGGTCTTCCAACATGATAACGACCCTAAACATACAGCAAAGGCAACAAAGGATTGGCTCAAGAAAAATCACATTAAGGTCATGGAGTGGCCCAGCCAGTCGCCAGACCTCAATCCGATCGAAAATCTATGGAGGGAGCTGAAGGTCAGAGTTGCCAAGCGACAGCCCACCAACCTTCATGATTTAGAGAGGATCTGCAAAGAAGAGTGGGCCAAAATTCCCCCTGGTGTGTGTGCTAAACTTGTGGTTAACTACAACAAACGTCTCACCGCTGTGCTTGCAAACAAAGGCTTTGCCACTAAGTATTGAGTGTGTTTGGCAAGAGGGATCAAATACTTATTTTCCTCATTGAAATACAAATTAATTAAAATATATTCTTTAAAATTATATTCTGGATTTTTGTCTTGATATTCTGTCTCTCCATGTTAGAATATATCTACCATTAAAAGTGCAGAAGGATAGTGTCTTTATTAGTGGGCAAACAAAGAAAATCAGCAAGGGATCAAATACTTCTTGGACTCACTGTATATATATATATATATATATATATATATATATATATACTTTTGTCCATACATATCTATCTATCTATATATACACAGATAGATAGATAGATAGATATATGGACAAAAGTATTGGGACACTGCTCATTCAGTCTTAAATGAATGAAAAGATTCTATACTCCAAAATAGAAAGTTGCTTTATTGGACTACTACTGTCTCTACTGTCCAAAAGATTTGATTGCATTCAGTGACAGGAGCATTAGTGCGGTCAGGATGTTGAATGATCACCACCCCGCCTAATCCCCAACTCCCCAACTCATTCCAAAAGTACTGGATGGAGCACCATCGTTTCAGAGAACACAGTTCCACTGCTGCACAGCTCAATGCTGGGGTTTTGGTTTACTTCCATGTTAAAGGTATGTTTACTACCATGTAGTAGTTTTACTACCACAGCTTTTGAGTGATTCAGTGTTGTTCAGTGTACTGATTATTATTTTTTTCTCATTAATAACTGTAAAGTGGCTCTAGCTATTAGGCCTTCAACTAACAATTATTTCTATTATTTGATGAATGTATTGTTTAGACTAAGTTCTAGCTGTGCGAGAAGAGGTCATATCACCCCTGTGCTTTCGGTACTGTTTCACAGTCTGTCAGAATGGCTCAGTGTGTTTTAAGGAACAATATAGAGCATTATGGAGTGTTTTGTTGCTTGTTTGTAATTACACAGTATGCTGATTGTTTTCCATCCTCAGTTAATTGTTGATGACTAATTGAGTAATTGTTTTTGTAGCCCTTTCTGCCGACATGATTGGAGCTGTTCTCCGCTGGTGCACCACTTTTTTTCCAGGCTGTAGAGGAGAGGAGAGGAGTGGCTGTGGGGGCGGCAGGAAGAGAACAGCTGAGAGGAGGATAGTGTTTGAATTAGTGAGGCTGTTTACACCTGGAATTAGCATGCGTTTCATATCTGGATAGTACCTGGATCTACTTTGGCCAGATTCTGTTCACACTTTTCACTATAGTGCATCCCCAGTGTGATCAGATGAGCTCCAACGTCACCTCCCAGCGTAAAAAGCATGTCAACACATCCATGATTCACAGGTGGTGCTGTTTTACCAAATACACACATCCTGTCTGCTGTGCTTTATTCATGCTGCTTTTCTCTGTCATGGAGCTTCTTAAAAAAGAGTTAATGGATGGAAAGTCCTGCAGAAATTGGCACTTTCTTGCCTGTCACTTTCTACTTATATTTAGGGTTATGGTTATGTTTACTTCAGACATTTAGAGTTTTGTGATGAGGTCACAGATAAGGTTTCCTTATTCTGAGTCTTCCATGGAGATTGTGTTTGTGTAAGCAGTGCCCGCAGTGGAACAGTGCACCACCCTCTTTTTTCCCAATTTGGTACTCACATGTTAAGTCCTTACACTGGCTTTTTTTTTTTTAACCGCTGTCGATGCGGCATTGCCGAACAACTGACACGCTCTAAGGACAGCACTGGATCCCCAGCTTCACTGCACCGGCAAGCAGACGTCTGTGCCGACCAACATCGCTCAACATCTACCCACCCGGACCTAGTGGACATAGTGGTAGTGTATTAGAGCACTGAGCCACTCAGGTCCTCCAGTGCACCACTCTCTTCACTCAACTCAACCCTCCTGCAGGTTCTTGGGAGTTTGATTTGCCTTTCTTACCAGCATATGAACGGTCTTCTCATTAGAATCTCATCAGCAGTTTCCCAGATCTCACCTTGACGTCCACAGTTCCTCTGAACTTCCATTTCTCAATAGCAGTTCACACTAGTTCAGACCACAAGCTGAAAACGCTTGGCTATCATCTTGCAGCCTTGCTCTGCCTTGGGGGCATTGATAACTTTCGTTTTCAGCTCATTACACAGTTGCTTAGAGGAGCTCAAACAATTACTCATGTCAGCTTTTTTTGACAGACAGTATTTCCGCTTGCCTAACTATATCCGGACACGGAAAACACCTTATGCTCATGAAATGTGATGGAGATGTATCCCTGACCCCCTTTCGGAATGTGGTTTGAGCCAATTCTAATCTGATCACAGGGAATCTTGCATGCGTTCCTGGCTTTTCATGTGCTCAGGAGAAATCCGAGCTTGATCCGATCATCTACAACGGAAGTCCCAGGAAGATGGAGCTAGAGGAATGCCTCCACACTGCCTCCCTCGTACTGTCTGCTGCTTGTTTGCTGTTTTCTCACAGCCCTCTTTTGACTCCTTTTGTGATTTATGCTGTTCTCCTCGCTCCCTCTTTCTCTCAGTGCTAAGTGTTCTGGCCTCTGTGTTGCGACTCGGCACACAAACACTGTCGTGGTGAGAAAGCAAAGGAAATAAATGTTCCTCTTGCTATTCTCTGCCTTTGAAAAGGTGAGGAAGGCAGGGAGACGCTGCCATACTGAAAGCCAAAGAAAAGTCCAGCACAGAAAGACAAAAAGAGAGGGATGGAGAGGAGGAGAGACTTACAAAGGGGAGCACAAAGGAAGCCTTGTTTGGGCGACCCTTATACACAATGGTCCATCTGCTGGAGACACAAAAATGCACAACATACACACACACAAACACACACACACATACACATACATACACAGACACAGAGTCAATCCTGAACACACTCTCTCCCAACTCGTTCAAACTGCCTTTAGTCTTTTCTTGGTCTGAGACCACCCAGGCTCTTCTTCAGCCCCATTTCCTCCAAATAGCCCTAAAACTCTCCCTACCACACCACCTATGCATATGACAGAGAGAGAGAGAGAGAGAGAGAGAGAGAGAGAGAGGGAGAGAGAGAGAGTGATAGAGAGAGAGCAAGAGAGAAGCAATGAGTAAGTCAGAGCGAGACAGAAACCAATAGAGAGTGAGAGATAAAATACAGATTGAGTGAGAGACAGTGAGCAATAAAGACAGAGAGAGAGAGACAAGCAGTAAGAAGAAAAGAGAGAGAGCGAGAGAGGTGATTAAATCTCACCTCGCCTTGCTGCCATGGTTTTGGTTTTCGCAGTGATGTGATAGTGCCAAGGCCAACAGCTCACCATCCCAACCTTTTACTGTGTGTGTGTGTGTGTCTGTCTGTGTGTGTGTGTATATACACATATGTGTGGGTATTATAGCCAGTTCTCTCTCTAGTCAGTTCTGCTGCTCCACAGTCAGAGTGGACCCCTGCTGTTTTCCAGCAGCGGGGGACCAACAGAAATACACTTTTACAGCAAGCATCCATCTAGTGTGTGTGCATATGTGTGTGTGTGTGTGTGTGTGTGTGTGTGTGTGTGTGTGTGTGTGCAAGAAAAAACTTTACATGCAAATAATATGTCCGTACAAAGATCTGCTAATGCGATGCATCGGATGTTTTTGTTTGTTTGTGTATTTGTGTAAATTTTCAGGAATATCAGGTCCAGTAAAATGACCCATAATCTCTGGTTTATTTAGCTGCTTGTGGCTCATCATGACTGTCTAGATGTTCTGCAGCATACCTCAAACATCAGGTTTTCTTTTTAAGACTTCTCCATGAAGATGTGTACATTTGTGTAAGCAATGCTGCACAGTAGAACAGTGCACCACCACTCTTGCCTCAGCTAGACGTCCATGCAGGATTCTGTCAGTCAAAGGAAGATTCTGACCAGCTTACCAGCATATGATCAGTTCTCTCTGAGAGCTTTCTTGGTCTTCCAGGTCTTATCTTGACCTCCACATTTCCCCTGAACTACCTTTTTTTAGTTACTGTAGAAACCGTGTAAAGTCTTATAGCCCTGCCTTGTGGGCATCGATTACTTTCGCTTTCAGACCTTTCAGACTGTTGTTTAGAGGAGGCCATGGCTGAAAATGATCGTTAGTGACATGATTCAATCCTTATTTGCTAACAAATAACTGGGCTGCTGAATGGATATATATATTTATATAGGACATTTAATGACCCCACGTCCTGACATTGTATAAAAACAAACCTTTGTGTGTGTGTGTGGGAGTAAGCCGTTGTTCTGTGGTAGATAAATGGCACTCCAGAGGGCTGCAGTAGGGCCACTTGAGATTCAGCACAGGGGCATTAGAGCTCCCCTCACCATGCTGCTTTCTTTAATGACAATATGCTTACCAGGGTGCTGCCACAGACCTCAGGGAGGTGGGTGGTCTGTAGGGGGTCTGCGTGTGCCTGTGTTTCAGGTTGTTGCTCAGTCCGTGGTTTATAGGCTCAGATGTCCCTCCCCAGGGGTGCAGTCGGGGGCCGATTACTGGCCTGAAGTTTAAAGACGTTTACTGGCTTTACTGCAGCTTTAAGCTGCGCCCAGCTCAGATTAGAGCTCCCGTTTAGGCTGTGCTGAGTCATTAAGACAACAAGGATTTGCATTAAGTCTTATTAATTATGAAAACTCATCTTAATTGATTCATTTTATTCAAATCTATTGGTTAATGCTTAGCGATTATTTATAATCGTGTTAGATAAACAACAGATGGATGAACGGACGGGCTGATGACTGGATGGATGCATGATGGATTAACTGGACAGTCACATGGATTCATGGATGTCTTGATATTGTAACAGAGGTGGGCAGTTAGACCACCCTTCCTTTACCTCATTCCTTTACCCTTGTCCAAAGACCCACAGCACTGAGTAGTCTAAGTCTAAGTCTCCTTAGAGTGGAGGGATGTAGGGGCGCCTGTAGATGTTTCCAGATCTGAAACCAGCAGAGACAGCGAAAGCTTTAAGAGCAGTTTATCTAATGGGGGTGGCTCTGGTGGTCTAACAGTCTTGTGTTGGGAGTCCCAGTTCTTCTGTAAAGCCCAGTTTTGGGTGCTCCTTATATCTCATCTCCATTTGTTTTGACTGGAGGTTAATTTAACAAAGGGTGGTCTTTGACATTTCCACTGTACTGTGCATGTTGACAGACAGACAGACAGACAGATGAGCAAATTGTTGCTAGACAGACACATGTCCAGGCTTCTTTCTCTGCGTGTGTTAATTGGGGTGCCTGCCATGTGTTTTTCACTTCTTTACTGACTTTTGAAAGTAGCTTTCCATCCATACACACTTGGCAAGCTGCCACACGTTCTTGCAAGCGAATCTGTGTGCATGCACTTGTTAGTTGTGTGTGTGTGTGTGTGTACATGACACTGTTTCACTCTGAGAGAAACTTGAAGTAGTTGCTAATCCCTTTAAGTAAGCCACTCGTACTTGACGTCTAATCTGAGCTTGTGCAGTTAGAGTGTCCTGCTGCCACACTTTTCTGCCTGAGAAACTCAATCTGCTGTGACGTGACATAACACACACACACACACACACACACACACATACACACAGGTCCTGGGCATTGCAAGGAACCAGGAGCCACTCCCAATTCGGCCCTGATCAGCCCCAGCAGTACTAGCAGGGAGTGTAAACTAAAATAGGGTGACAGTGGAGAATACAGGGGCGTCCACTGTGTTTGGGATGTTGTGGCCAGGGGAATCTTCAAGCAGTTGTAGGATGGTAGCGATGTGTGCATGTGTGAGTGTTGGAGGGGTTAAATCCCTCTAAAAACATGCAGCTACACAATATGGACAAAAGTATTGGGACACTTTCATTTGCATTTGGGCAGTTGTAGGCAGTTTGACCATTGGCTAGTACATATAGACCAGTTGTGCAGGATTTAGATCCCCAAAAGAGGACATTAATACATTACTATTAGTTATGAAATATTTCGGGACGTTTTAGCATATTTTGTGGAGTCCCATAAGGTTCTATTTTAGGATCTATGAAATGTCTATTAATTATGAGAGTATTGCAGTTAAGACCTGATGTGTGAGCCTATGTACAGGACTTAGGGGGGTCAAATAAAGAGGTTCTGGATCATTTCTATTGATCATAAATTGTTCACATAATGTACAAAAAGGTAACTGGCTATTTTAAATTATGTAAAAAATGAAATAATAATAAAAAAAGGTCATACATCTCTCTGCCGGTGTGTAAAGCATAGTGTGTACATTTCCCTTGCAATTAGTTGCAGCTAGTATGTTAATGCACTCAAAATATCTGTTGATGCATTTTCGTAATTGCACTAATAACACTGGGCAGAGTCTTCCCTCCGCCCTCTCTCATCTCTGACGGTTAGAGTTCACTTTCAGCCCGTCTGTATCTGCTCTCTGCGCGCTTACCTTCAATTTATCCGATTTGTGTGAAAGCGCTTTGGTAATAGCAGGTGTCATTAGTTTTAGCGCGGATGCTGCTGTGTAGCAACACACAGAGATACAGAAAGAGCAGCTGGGTTTGTTTTGTGGGCTTATGGAGTTGTCATGTTTGCTCTGCTCCCCTTAGTCACTGTAGGTGCCTAGAGGGCCAATTAGGGCAGTTTCGATAACTCTGAAACTACTGTAAAAGCCACGAGAGAGAGAGAGAGAGAGAGAGAGAGAGAGAGACTGAGGAATCTTGTGTTCATCAAGCTCCTGATAGAAGTAAGATCTACTGTACTATTTACTATACTGACAAAAGTATTGGGACACCTACTCATTCATTGTTTCTTCTGAAATCAAGAACCACCATCATTCCAGAGACCGAGAGAAGTTCCACTGCTCCTCAGCTCAATGGTGGGGGAGTTTATACACCTGGCATTAGGCCTGGTGCTAATAGGTTCATGCTTTTCTGCTCCAAAGAGCCCTATTCTATTGGCAGTGCTTCTCTCTAAGGACAGGATGAGCTATGTGCATGCATTTGCACATCAGCAACGAGTGCAACTTAAAGTAGCTGCATGCCTTCATTCGAAGGGGTGTTCTCAAACATTTGGTCATGTAGTGTATCAACATGGGTAGGCCACTTTTTAGACAACCAGTTACATTGTGCATTCAGAAGCATGCAACAACAGTTAGTTCCTACTGTGCAATGCGATTGGTTGCAAAGCAAGTGCAATAATACGCCCGCGCCTTGTCTCACTCCGGTAGCAGTGTCCTGTGGCTGTTCCTGTCCGTATGGCCAGTGCCATGCTCAGGTAATTAGTGCTCATTTCGATTCAGAGTGTGCGGCACTAATTAAGCAGGCCTGTTGTGCAGGCCTCTCCTGCCCCTCAGCCAGCCTCCAGTCTCTCACCCCTGAGCCTCAGGGGACCAGCTAACCATTCAGCCCCCTTTTGATGCTCACCACACACTCAGCCTGAGAGAGGCGGCGCGTGTGTGCTCAGCTTTGACACATTGGTTCTTCTGAGGTGTCGGAGCCGCCTATTCAGACAGGCAGTGATTGTTTTTCAAGGCTGCTTATTGGCAGATCAGCAGAGAGATGTCTACATCTCAGTTTTGTCGTTTTTTGCTTTTGGAGATAATGTGAATCTAGAAGTTGTTTCTTAAATTGTGTCCCAATTTCATGATGAATGGACCATTACAAATGCTCCAAAATGACTTTGAATAAAATGGTTTTCCATTGAGTTTCATTGAAAGTTAAGAAGGTTTTTCCTTTTCCTGTAAAGTTGCTGTTTTGGAGAGTCAAGGTTTTGTCCAGTCTTTGTTTTGTCTAGTTTTTGAAGGTGCAATGGTAAGATCTCGAGATCTTTCTTCTTCAGATGTTCAGATGTTGTAGACCAACAAAGGATAGATGCTTGTGATGTGCTGTTTCTGTAGGAAGCACCAGTTCTTTCACTACAACCAAGCTCTTCCCCCATCCTCCCTTGTCTATGATGGATAGAGTTCCTCCAGCCTGTCTGGGTCTACCATCTCCGCCCTAACCCACCAGCCGTCACTGGTCCAAGGCTGGCAGCTGGAGTCTGCCGGATTAGCCCGAAGACTTAACACTCTCCCCTCTGTTTACTTAGCACAAAGGCTCTTTCCTCTGTCTCTCTCAGTCTCGGCTCTCTGCTCTGTAAAGCTCGTGCATATTTAAGCCCTCCGCAGCAGAAGGCGTTCCGGCATCCTCCTGTAGCCGACGGCAGGCCTTTAGAAGTGGGTTCCCATTAGCAACCGGTGTCAGAGCAGGGCGGGGTCAGCGACTAGGGACTGGGGGGTTGGGGGTGTGGGGTCAGGACTGGATCCAGGAGGTCTCCAGAGGATTGAGGGGTGGCTGTGGTGGGCTTTATGGGCTTTTCCTGGCAGGGAGCAAGGTTAGTAGGAGGGAGAAGATTCATATGGAGGATTGTCAAACAAAAAGCAATGAGATTACAGGCAGAAAAAAGGCCTTTAATATCAGCCCTCCGATATTGCCAGCTCTCCAGGACCGCCACTGTGTCTAACTTAAAAATGTCAAACATGATTTAAAAGGTTATTACACTGCCTGTTGGGGGAAGAGTAGATTTGCTCCCCCCTTATTCTCCTCATTCCTTATCTTTCTTATCTTCTCTCTCTCTCTTTCTCTCAGTCTCTATTCCCCGTCCATCTTTATCGGCCGTCAGTATTTCATTATGAATCCCTCTATATGGAATCAGATTCATTCTCTCCATCTGTTCTGCCTTCACGGACTCGGTTAGTGAAACAACCTTGCTTTGAAATAAATGACACATAATACCTTGCCCAGTAGCGTTCCAAGAAAAATCAATAGCTCAACAGTTCTGCAAACCACGCTCCTTGCAATGGTATTGATGAGCTTATAAATTTGGGGCAAACCGAATCAGTCTGGGTATTGATCTCCATGTGGGGTCTTTTGAAGTGCAGGCTCAAGCCGTCCTCGCTCCACTAACAGTGGCCGGCACGTTTGGCTAGCTTGATCAGACCATTGGAAGTGCTCCTGGTGACGACTGGGCTGTGCGACTGCCAGCGATGTTCCTACACACAAGGGCCTAGCCAGGACCCTCGCTTTGATGCCCGCGGCCACTCTGTTAGATGCCGTGTTCACACGTGTTAGTTCTGCTGTTCACTGGGGAGAACACACTGTTCAGGCTGGTCGCTGTGTGCTAATTAGCACGGGAGCTCTGATGATCGTCTCTGCTGAAATGCCGTTGCCAGTGGCTGTTTACGGAGCTGGAGCTTGCTGGTTCTCTTATGTTCCCTTTCTGAACACATAGCCATCAGCGGTTCGGTAGCGGGAGTGACGGTCTTTTTATCTACCCGTTCGCAGGAAGCACTGGCAGGCATCGGTCAGCGTTATTTTTTCGAGTCTGAAGAAGTTTTTTAGTGGTTTGGAGGCCTTATCTGAACAATATGTGGCGGACTTTCGAGGAAAACAGCCCCAGCAAAAACCCGGAATCAGATCCAGCAGCACGGATTAAAATCTCTCTGCAATTACAGGGGAAAACAATAAATCTGCTCCAGGCATTCCTTCCATCGCTCTCTCATCTCTTCTTTATCTCAGGCTCTCTGCAGCCCTCCTGGCATCGAGCTGGTGCATCTATCATCGTTTTACCCCTGGACTCACTGTTGCTAGCATGCATAATCCAATGAGTACTGGATTCCATTGCACCTGCTACCCCTTCTCCCATCCTTCAGCCTCTCCATCACTCCTCCCCTCTTTCCACTTCTCCCCATCATTCTGCTCCTCCAGGGAGGCTGAGAGAGGGTAGACCCCCTGCCCTCCTCAGCCCCTCTTTTTTTCCCCCAAGTGTAGAGGGGGGTGTAGCGGTGCCCGGGGCTCTATGTGCCAGACCACAGGCAGAAGATTAATGGTGAAAGCAGGATAATTCTATAATCAGAGGCACATAAGCGAAGTGTGGCTGTGAGCTTGATTAGCCTGTCAGCTGCAGGGCCGCTAGCCAGCTGATGGGCGACCCATTCAGATGGACCACCGTTACAGACGGTTAGATTCTTGCCCTCGGCTATGATACTTGATGCTGGACCACTGTACATGCTCATTGTCCTGGCATATGTCATTTTTCTCATCAGCGAAACGTCAGAAATGTAGGTAGGACAGTGTGGAGTCTGGGTCTCACGCTTTGTCGTAGTTGATTAGTTTCAGAGGAAAGCCAGAAAGAATCCTTCGGCCAGCTATAAACCAGCGCACAGGAGAAGGCCGTTACCTTCTTTGGAAGTTGAATGGAAAGTATAATCTTCCAGATCCATCTTCAAGTGTCTTTACGTTCCTTGTTCTTTGTTTGTTCTTTTTTTCTCTTTGTCTCGAATCTTCTTTTTCGTTCACACCCTCCACCCCACCCCTGCTGTGCCAACCCAGTCCCCCCTTGCCTCCCTCTTCTCAGGCCTGGACAGATAAGCAGCAGGCTGCTCCCCCATGGCACAAGACCATCGATGCCCAGTGGGTGCCAGCGGTGGTGCCAGGCTGTTAGGAGCGTGGCTTTGTCTGGGCCTCGCACCCATGCTGGGCTCCACGGTGTGGGCTAATTACCTGTCATCTGGCCCACTGTGAGGCCCTAAGAGGAGCCTCTTTGTCCTCGTATTGGAGCCCCCCAAGAACATATCGGGATGGTCTACAGATTTTCTTTCACTCACTGCTCGAATTGTAGTTGAGCTTGCCTCATTTTCTCATTTCTAAATTATTGTAAGAAGCACATACGCTATGTGGACAAAAGTATTGGGACACCTGCAAGTTTATTGTTTCTTGGGTATTAAAAAAAGTCGATCCTGCTTTTGATGGAGTAACTGTTTCTACTGTCCAGGGTGGGCTTTCTACTAGATTTTGGAGCAGCATGGCTGTGAGGACTTGTGACAAGAGCGTTAGTGAGGTCAGGATGTTGGATGATCACCACCCCACCTAATCCCCAACACAAGACAGTTCCACTGCTCCACACCTCAAGGCTGGGGAACTTTATATGCATTTGCATTGGTACCAATATGTTTGTGTGTATCTGCTCCAGAGAGTCCTATTCTATTGGCAGTACTTCTCTACAGGCGCTAGACAAGCTGTGTGGAAGTGCATTTGCATCTTGGTTCAACTTAAAGTGGCTGAATACATGTATCAGAAGGGGTGTCCACAAATATTTGGACATAGTAGTACATCATTGGTATTAAGCTTGAGAAAGCTGTATATATTGTTGTTTTTTCTTCTGGGTAAAAGGTTTCATAATAAATAAATAAATAGACATACAGGAGCAGGATGAGGAGGAGGCTGGTGTGGGTTTGAGTGGCAGAGGGCAGGAAAGGGCAGACTGCCGCGATGGACACAGTCAAGCGAAGAGAGGGCAAGAGGGAAAAAAAATGAAGGAAACAAAAGAGTAACAGAAAGAGAGTGATGGAGGGTGGGCAGAATGATAAAACACTCTTGCTTTTTCTCTGGCAGGCTGCCCACACGGAGTGTTAAGGCAAGGGTTGAGCGAGAAAGAAGAATAACAGAGCTTGGATGCCAGCCAGTTGGTTTTCTGTATTTTCTCTCTCTCTCTTTTTTTTTTTTTTTTTTTTTGGGGGGGGGGGGGGGGGTGTTTTACTCTTTCTCCGCTACTTTCTTCCTTGTGCAAATTTATTGCCAGTGTCAAGATCCTTCGCCTGAGAAGCAATAGAACATCCCCAATGGCAAGGGCTCTGGACCTACAATGTAGCGACAAAAGTATTGGGACACCTGCTCATGCATTGTTTCTTCTGAAATCAAGGGTATTAAAAAGAGTTGATCCTTTTGTTGGAGTAACTGTCTGTACTGTCCAGGGAAGGAGGCTTTCTACTAGATTTTGAAGGAACATTACTGTGAGGATTTGATTGCAATCAGCGATACAAATGCTGTCAGTGAGGTCAGGATGATGGATGATGATCACCACCTCACCCCTCATCCCCAAATGTATTGGATGTAGTACCAACCATCATTCCAGAGCACACAGTTCCTCCACTGCTCCACAGCTCTGTGCTGGTGGGGTTTATCCCCCACTATAGCCCACGCCTGGCATTAGGCAGCATGGTGCCAATAGGTTCATATTTCATGTCTTTTCCATAGCAATTCTTCTCAACAGGGACTAGAAAAGCTGTATGTGTCAGCAGTGGGTGCAACTTAAAGTAAATGAGTGCATTCATTAGAAGGGGTGTCCACAAACATTTGGACACATAATGTATCTTCATGATACACTGGCTGCGAGCAGTGCTTACTGCTAAGGTTTGCTGTTTTATTGTGTAAGCGCTATTTTTACCCAGTTTCACATTTTTTATAACAAATTCCTTGATGTTATCAGACTCATGGAGATGTCAGGTGAGCCACTCTCCCTCGAGAACATTCACCGAAGGGGTTGTGCTATGTCTTGGCGCAGTATCATCTTCAGTGATAGTGATGTTGGTTCAGTGAGAGGACAGGCCGGCTAAGGCCAGCGTTATGATAGTGGGAGATGTCTGCCTTCTCTCTTTTCCCCTGCCTCGGGCTAATGGAACGTCCAGAAGGCCGAGGTGAAGCCGGGGTCTAGATTTGACAAGCGGCCCCAAAGTGACACTTGCTCAGGAGTTAACAAGCTGCCTCTAGACCCTGTCTGCCCTGTGGCCTCAAGGCCTGTCAGTTCGTCTATGGGAAAGAGCTGACACACTGAAAGCAGCAGAAGCCCAGCGCAGCCTTTCTGTAAATCTGCAACATGACTCCAAATGTTTGTGGCATATTGCACAAAGTTTTTCAGCTGTAATGGCATTCTGCATAGTCTTCTCAAACACTATATGGACAAAAGTATTGGGACACTTGCACATTCATTGGTTTTTCGAAAACAAGGGTTTTAAAATATAGTTCATCCTGATTTTGTCTGAGTAACTGTTCGAGTAACTGTCCAGGCTTTCAAGATTTGGGAGGATTGCTGTGAGGATTTGATTGCATACAGCAACAAAACTTCCACCCAATGCCTAGCCTAGTCCAAGTCTGGCATTAAGCATGGTACCACTAGGTTCATGTTTAACTGTTTTGGGGACTTCTACTATTGATGGTACTTCTCTACAGGGACTAGACAAGCTGTGTATGTGGGTGTGGGTGTGCATTTGCAGATTTGAGTCAGCAAAAGATAGCTGCTACCTAAAGTAGCTGAATGAGTTAATTAGATAAAGTGTCCACAAACATTTGACCATATATAAAAATGAGGAAAAAAAGACTTTCAGAGCATAACTTGGTATTTTAGAGGCTAGACTGGGGCCACAGTGGACCGTTTACCTGTGATTAGAGCAGATTGGAGGGAATTAGCCAGAGTAGTACACTGCTTGAAGTGGCTCAGCCAGCCCTCCCTAGAGGCAAGAGAGGCTCATCGCATGTCACACTCGTACACCTTTCCACACAAATATGCTCAAGTGAGCATGCACCTGCTCAGTTATGTGGTTGCATATTGCTTATGCATGCCTGTAGACACCACTGCTTAACATCTGCTCGTCTACACGCTGACTCATACACACACCGTGACTTGTTTTACTGTTTTAATGAGATCTGCCATTGACCTTTGCATTTACACTAGTAAATGGTCCTGTACTTAAAATAGACTGTCATGCCGACATCTTAAATTTAAGCCCAGAAATCAAAGCAAAGTGAGTATATCAAAACTTTGGGGAATTAAGTGGAAATTAAAATAAATATATCAGAACTTTACATTTTTTAGACATTTGGTCCTCAGAAAGAGAATAAAACACAGAACACATCACACACACACACACACACACACACACACACAAATGTAATCTATTCCTTTCCCCAGTGGCTCATCAGGATTAGGCAAATGGTGTGGGAATAAAGGAAATATGCTCTTTGATGGCCTTTTATATTTACACTGGAAGAACATGAGGCAGCTGGAGACTGTTAATGGAGGAGAGTGAACTGTTTGCCAGCAAAGCAGATGAAAAACACCCTGTTTCATCATAAATTAGGCTGTGTTGAAATAGACATTGAAGGTTTTTTGACCTTTATTCTCTTTTTTCTGGACTGCATGAGACAGAATAGCCAGCACTGACCATTAAAAACAAGGGATAAGAGATTAAGGGTGTACAGTTAATGGCTAATATACAACAATTAGGTGTAGCACAGTATTTAACACACTGCCTTGCTATGGACACTGTCTGGGCATCTACCTACAGCTGTTTTGGTGTGTTATAGGTCTGAGTGCTTTCCCAGCTCACAGTAAAGTATTAAGGTACAGAAGGTGATACAGAGTTCTAATCAGTGTTATACCATCACAAACCCTGTAGATGTGCCCTATTCACTTTGTAGTGCACTACTTTGGGGTTCTGCTGTTTTGTAGTGGTGTTAGCAAGTGTGCTAGATTTTCAGTGCACTGTAACAATCCCACAATGCACTGTAATATATAGTGTACAAATGATGGACACTAAATGGACATGGAATACCCACAATCCATTGCATGTTTGGTTTGAAAACCAATCCTATAATAGTGCTCCCTATAGAGTAATCTGGATTTCTGCATGTAGGGGATAGTGAACAGGGAGAGGTTTTGGAACACATCCCCAAACTTTTGATGGGCCCTGTAATCGGACCATGTCTTAAATGTCTCTATCACAGCTCTGCTACACACACCCTCTGCGCGTGTCTGTTCTTTAATGTTCTCCCTCTGGTTTGCACCGGTCACCCATACGAAGGCCACATGTGGGGCACACCCGTGTCTGCAGCATGCGGGCAATGTCTGGCTGGATGCCAAGCAGCCAAGGCTTGGGGGGGCTGGGGGGTGCAGAGGGTCTAGGCGGGGCGAGTGTGCGTCGGCCGCTGCCCTGTAATTGCACCCTGCGGTCCATTTCGACTGCCCTTAACTGGCTACTGACCTAACGGTCTGTGAAGCTCATCAGTGGAGAACACAAGGAGAGAGAGGGAGGAGAAAATTATAGATAGATTTAGCCATCCCGTAATGCAGGGACTTGTAGCTTTGTGTGTAGCTATGGCAACCCTGAGCCTGGTAACCCCAGTATGTGTGTGTGTGTGTGTGTGTGTGTGTGTGTGTGTGTGTGTGTGTGTGTGTGTGTGTGAACTGGAAACTGTTGATTTGTCCTTCAAAAGTGTTGGAATAGTCAGGAGAGTCTGTCTCAATGGTGAAAGGAGCATATGTGGCCTGTAGATGGATGGTGCAAATGAGTCAGGTGTACTTCCAGCAGTCAGTGGTCACTCCTGGATCTCTCCCCACAAACCTCTCCTCAGCTCGCCCTGCCTGAGCTACTCCTTAAAGAAGACTGGAAGGTTGAAGGTTGCTTTCTTTAAAAATAATGGTGCTACAAAAGGTTCTTTGAGCTATGCTGAGTGTACAGAACTTTTCATTTATGGCATCGCCCAAATAACCCTTTAAAGCGCCTGCATGGATTACATGCAGATTAAATACTAGTAGTGTTTGATGTACACTATTTAGACAAAAGTATTGGGACACCTGCTCATTCATTGTTTTGTCTGAGATCAAGGGTATTAAAAATAATTTCTCCTGCTTTTGTTGGAGTAACTGTTTCTGCTGTCCAGGGAAGAAGGCTTTCTGCTAGATTTTGGAGGAGCATTGCTGTGAGGATTTAATCGCATTCAACAACAATGTGAGGTCAGGATGTTGGTTGATCACCACACCACCTCCTCACCAACTGATCCCAAAAGTATTGAATGGAACACCATTGCTCATAGCCCACACCTGGCCCATGCTTATCTGCTCCAGAGAGTCCTGTTCTATTGGCACTACTTCTCTACAGGGACTCGACAAGCTGTGTATGTGTATACATTTGCACACCTGCATCAGCAATTGGTGCAACATAAAGTAGGTGAATGTATTCGTTAGAAGGGGTGTCCACAAACATTTGGACATTTAGTAAATATTTGGATTTTCCACAGGAGGGTGCTGTAAGTACTGGAACAGCTCTTGGTGCTTCACATCACCGACACCCTGCGTTCTTGTTCGTTGCATGTGCAGTACTGTCGGGAATTCCTCAAGAGCAGAATTGCTCAGTCCAGTCTCTCCCACTCTCCTCCCCCTTTACAGACCTCTTTTGCATGTTTGCGCGCTCGTTCTTTAGAATCGACCACAATAACGTCTTTGTTTTAACCACTCTGCAGGAAGTGCTTTGATCAAGCTGAGTCCAACTCCTCTGCTTGCTTTGGCCCACATTCTCCTCTAATGATCGCACACATGTGATCGCACATGTGCGAGCCACTCCATATGCTGCCCACTCTACCGCAACTCACAGCACATTACATCTGCAGGTATAGCACTTACAAGTGCCACAGATGTGCAAATGCACACGCACAGCTTGCCTAGAGAAGTAGAGAAGAATTGCCAATAGAATAGGACTCTCTAGAGCAGATAAACAACCTATTGGCACCATGCCTAACCTTGAGTTAGACATGGGTATAAAGCCCTCCGGCATTTAGCTGTGGAGCAGTGGCATAATGGCTTCTCTGTGTGATGGGAATGATGGGTGGTGCTCCATCCAATACTTATGGGGATGAGGTGGGGTGGTGATTATCCAACATCCTGATCTCACTAATACTCCTGTTACTGAATGCAATCAAATCCTCATAGCAATGCTCCTCCAAAATTGAGTTGAAAGCCTTCTTCCCTGGACAGTAAAGACAGTTACTCCAACAGGATAAGCAGGATAAGCTCCTTTTCAATACCCTTGATTTTGGAAAATGTGTCCCAATACTTTTGTATTATATAGCATAAAGAGTATAGCATAAAGAGTATTGTATTAACAGCAAAATGATTTGATGACGACTTTAAATGTGACTCATCCACGTAGAACTAAAACTATACATTTATCTATACCAAAAATATCAACACAGCCTGAAATGGTGGTTCTGACTTCCAGGCGTTCATCAGCTCTGGCCAGGAACCGCAGCCAGGCTCGGCTACTTTTCCGCAGGCTTTGCACCGAGGGTCAGTCCAGAGCTTGTGGCACAAAAATAACAGCAGGCAGGAAAAAAATGAAGCAGTTATGAGTGAACTGAAACTGGCACGCACACACTGAATTATTACAAAACCTGTCCAAAGAAAATTCTTCAGTAAGCCCAAAACAGAGCGCGCAGCTCCATTGCCAGGAGGAAGAACATAATCAACAAAGACAAACAGAAGAAAGCGAAGGAGATTTCATCACAGAAACGAGAACATTAACACGCTTCAAACAGCCAGTCTGTTTTATTTAGGCTGGAACAGTTGAAAGCCTCTTTTGTGGAGTTTTTTCTTGGACTGTTCGAATGTCTCCAGCTCGAAATCTCTGCACAATTTATCCCACCCCCACAACAATTTGTAACAGCGACAAGTTGGCATTAAAGATTCATTTTTCTAGATTTCAAATAATGTTTTTGGAGTGTAAATGGAAGCATTTGTTGTAGGCTGGTCGGGCGGCGCAGAAAACACTGTTAGCTCTGTACGGCTGAAGCTCTGTGATTTTGCCTTTCCATACTCTACTGTCTGCTGTTTGCCCGAATCCAGGGCCGCTTCAGTAAGGTTCCCGGCATTTCACCTTTGTTTCTCCACCTTGAAATGTATCTTTGTCCAGGCCTGAGGGAATTCTGGAGCTTTCAGTCCTTATAATGAGTAACTTGAAAGCAAAAGGAGGCCCGACCCAGTATTAGTGTAGTGTTCCTAATGAAATAATTGGCGTATATACATGGTATAGCAGTAAGTTGTGAAGCAGGCTTGGGACCTGCAGGCCACAGGTTTGTTAACATGCTCTGAACATTCACATGCTCCCAGGGTGCTGAGGTTGGGCCCACCGCTCTGGCTAGAGGAGCAGGTGTCCTCTAGCCAGAGCAAGAGTACCCCAGGGCATTGTGGAGATGAGTAGTACTGTAAGTTTAACCTTACCGTGTTAATCTCCATAATAACAAACACCTGTACAGTCCTATTAGACCTTTCTCATACAGTATCATGTCCCTCAACTGAAGCCCTGACTGCCGACTAATACAAGGAAGCAGACTCAGACAGGTGATCTGCTCTCATAAGCACAATACGATCCACCGTCTGTGCTGCAGGGCTACACTGAAGGTTTGTCTGGAGTTTGAAGTTTGGTGTAAGTGCTTGTATCCTGTTTCAGGGTGTAGTTCGTTTGTCTAGGCAAGCATGTAGCTCTAATGAACCAATCAATCAAACACACGCACAGTATCGCAGCCGCTGAGTGAAGCTGCAGCATCTGATCATGTTGCTAAGCACATCAGGAAGAGAGAAAAAGAGAGGAAATGGGGAGACAAAGCCAAAGAGTGAGACACAGAGAGAAAAAGAGAGAAGGAGAGAGAGAGAGAAAGTGAGAAAGAGAAGAAAAGTGAGACGGAGATGGTAAAAGAATGAGACAGAGCAAAAAGAGGACAAAGAAAAGGCACGAAAAAGAAATTGAGAGAGTGAGACAAAGCAGGAAAGATGGAGGAAAAAGGAAAAAAAGTGAGACAGAAGGAGAAAGAGAGAGACAGAATGAAAAAGAAGAAGAAAGAGTGCGACAGAATGAGAAAGAAGGGAGAGTGAGACAGAAGGAGAAAGAGAGAGACAGAATGAGAAAGAAGGGAGAGTGAGACAGAAGGAGAAAGAGAGAGACAGAATGAGAAAGAAGGAAGACTGAGACAGAGGGAGAAAGAGTTATACAGAATGAGGAAGAGAGTGAGACAGCAGAAGAAAGAGTAAGACAGCAGAAGAAAGAGTGAGACAGAATGAAAAAGAAGGAGAAAGAAAGAGACAGAATGAGAAAGAAGGAAGAGTGAGACAGCAGAAGAAAGACTGAGACAGAAGGAGAAAGAGTGAGACAGAATGAAAAAGGAGGAGAAAGAGTGAGACAGAATGATAAAGGAGGAGAAAGAGTGAGACAGAAGGAGAAAGAGTGAGACAGAATGAGAAAGAAGAAGAAAGAGTGAGACAGAATGAGAAAGGAGGAGAAAGAGTGAGACAGAATGAGAAAGAAGAAGAAAGAGTGAGACAGAATGAGAGAATGAGACAGAAGGAAATAGATTGAGACAGAAAGAGAAAGACTGAGACAGAAGGAGAGTGTAATGAGCAGTAATAAACAGTTAATAATAATCATCTTAAGGAGATCAAAGGTGCTTAATGGGGGGCTTTACTGTGACCCCTACCCTCACACACACACTTGTGCTTGGCAACTGATGCTGTGAACTTTGACCGTAGGGTAAAATCACGTAGTCATCACACCCTGGCACCATGACAGATGGTACACACACACACACACACTGCTGCCAAAGCCCGCAGGTGAGTGTATTATCCTGCCTATGATGAGAGATTGAGTGGATCATCAAAAAGCCATCCACACAAACACGCATACAGCGGCTCTCACACTCCATTTATCTGTATGCATACTTTCTCTATCACACACACACACACACACACACACACACACTGACTAACGCTGCAGTACACACTCTGCACGGCGTCTGCGGGCAGTAACGTGTGCTGGAATGCAGCGGGGGGATTTGTTGCTATTTAACCAGAACAACAGGCCGGGACACTCTCATCCACACACTCCTGAAGACACGTACGGATGAGTGATGATTGACCTGTCTATTGTTCCTGTTCATCTGTTTTACTGATCAGCCTCTGCATTCCCCGTCTTCCTCTCACATTTCACTGCCGTGTATCACACATGCATGTAGCCCACCTGTCTAACCCTAATAGAAATAGGGAGGTGAGTAACGGAAGGCATGTAGAAGGTTTCAATCCACTTTCAAGCCACATTATTCAGCATTTTAAGCACAAAATAGCAGATTCACCGTCATGCTGAAGCTCCACTGACTCTAACGGGGAGAGTAGCGTCTCTGTTGTTGCCGCTCCAGGCCTAAACGCTGGTACTGCACTATGGAACTGCACATGACCCCTCACCAGAACTGCCTATCTCTGCATAACCTGAGTCATATTAGTATAAAATCCTGAATAATTACTCTACCGCCTCAGTCCCCATGCTTCTCTACTGTCAGATCCCTGTTCTGTATCTCAGCTTGTCCAGAAATGCATGTTTCTGTGCTTCAGAGGGAGCTCAAACATATTTCTTTGCTTTACTTTGATAATAATAAAAATAGGTTAACCATTAAGTTTGCAGAATTATTGGAATCACAGGATTTATAGTTTTGTCTGCATTATATGGACAAAAGTATTGGGACGCCGGCTCATTTATTGTTTCTTCTGAAATTAAGAGTATTAAAAAAGAGTGTATCCTGCTTTTGTTGGAGTAACTGTCTCTACTGTCCAGGAGAAAATGCTTTCTACTAGAGTTTGGGGCATTGCTGTGAGGATTTGACTGCATTCAGTAACAAGAGCTAGTTAGTGGAGTTAGGATGTTGGATGATCACCTCATCTCCAATTCCCCACCTCATCCCAAAAGTGTTGGATGGAGCACATCTGTGTTGGGGGGCTTTATGCACATCTTGCCCACACCTGGCATTAGACATGGTGTGGATAGGCTCCAGAGAGTCCTATTCTATTGGCAGTATTCTCTACAGGAACTAGGCAAGCTGCAGCTGAAAGTAGCAGACACACATTCATTAGAAGGAGTGTATGCTAACATTTGGATGTATAGTGAATGCGAAAACTACTGTTTGAGCCAGGATCTGCACTGAAGTGTATGTGTGTGTGTGTGTGTGTCTGTGTCTGTGTGTGCTTCATCCTTCATCCTTAATAAATAAATCTCCTTTGAAATCTAAAGTAGCAGAAAAAGGCAGAAATGAATAGAGAAGAGTGAAGCCTAATGTTTAGTTGCTCAGCAGGCCAAATGTGAACCTGCCACTTCAGAGCTGCGCTTTAATACGATAATCAATCCGTAGCAAAGAAAGAGAGAGAGAGAGAGAGAGAGAGAGAGAGAGAGAGATGGAGAGAGAGAGGGAGAGAGGCAGAGGGAGAGCTCCCAGCTGAATGAAGGGAGTTTTAGAGGAGGTTATCTGTGCCTGAGCTGCAGTTATTGCCGCTGGCCCGTTTCTTTATTGCACACTTATGAGGAATCTTCCTGCTGATTGCTGATGACATTTTTGGGGCATCGGCGGGCTCATTTAATCACTCCGAAAGCTGGGAGAAAACCTCTCGCTCTCTGCTTCTGCTGTCGACTTTACTTTCAGAAGTTTCACTACAGTGTTGTTGAATGAGTGTGTGTATGTTCTGTGTGTGTGAGAGGTATTAGATGCACACTGAGGCCTTTGTTTCACATGAATCCTGTTCATAACCTGCTTTTCCAGAATTTGACCAGTGTTTTGCTTCTGCCCAGAACAGCTCCGATAAGAGAGGCTGTGGGAAATAACGCAGAGATAGCCGAGGCTGAGAGAGTGAATTTCCTCAGGCTGGTGGTCAATAGGATTAGCAGCTTTTAAGGAGGAAGTTATGTGTGTGTGTGCGTGTGTTTTCAAAGATATACAGGGCAAACATGTCCGATTTTGTGGACAGACCAGAGTAAAAATTATGCTTATGTAAGAATCCTCAAGCATGCAGAAAGTACAGAATTCTAACTGCTTCTCCATCCTCTCTTTTTTTCATGTCTCCTCTGGCTGTGGCGACCTCCATCTGCTGTGATACACATCAACAGGTGAGTTCTCCTGCTGACTTTATTTTCTACTCATTTAAATGCACTTAGTTAATATATATATATATATATATATATATATATATATATATATATATATATATATAACCTAAAATAAACAACAACCAAAACATATATGTGACTCTCCAGGTAAATGTAGGCATCCAGTGACATTAACATTTCTTCTTCAACCGCCAAGCAACTGCATATCAATCGCCTAACAACACCATAACAACCACTTAATAAAAACAGTTTCACATTATTGACCATGTAGCAACAGCCTAGCAACTATCTGAAATACCATAGCAACACATACCAAGCAACACTATAGAATGCATCTAGAAACCACCTAGCAACTACATAGCAACCACCTAATAAAAACAGTTTCACCCTGTTGAGCATATAGCCACAGCCTAGCAACTGCATGGAAGGGGCAACCTATTAGGCTGCACAGCCTTCAGGAAATGCACTTTCCTAGCTTTAATCTGTAACCAGACAGCAGTGTGTTTTTCGCTCCGAGTCCGCTCCAACTGAGCCATATGGGCCCGGAGACAAACGGGAGCGGCCTGACTGCACGCTAACACACTTTAACAGGATTTCCTACATGTGTTGTAAGAAGCGGGAGAGCCTGTGTAAGAGAGTGTCTGTGTGTGAGAGAGAGAGTGGAGTTAATATTTGTCAGGGAAAACCCAGTGTGTGTTTAAAGCCTGCTGGGACGGCTGAGGAGGGAGAAGCTGGAAGTGAAAATAAAGGCTGATAAAATGCTCTTAATTGGCTTAAATGGAAAAGGCTCAGTGTGAAAGAATGGGGGGAAAGTGGAAGAAGGCTCAGTTTGACAAGACCAGTATTGAGAGTGCACACACACGTGAACACACACACACACACACACACACACACACAGAAAATAATGATACAGAAATAGTAATAATACTGAATGTAATAATTGCTGCAACTGGCCAGGGGCTAGGAACTGAAATCCGTGCCCCTCACACACTCCTCCAGCCACTCACTCTGACTGACCCAAAAAAGAACTCCAAATTGTCTGACTAGAATTGAAGCTGTAATCTAGGTAGAACCCATCCACTAACCCCAGCCAGTCCGGCCCCCCTGCATCAGGATAAAGATTACAGAGAGAGAATTGAGATGTTCTGGGTTTTCACCTGCAAATCACTGACCTTTTGGCTCATAACCAAGATCTCCAGCGAATGACTTTTTGACCCTTCTTATCGGACACTCTCCCTCTCTTTCTCTCTCTCTCTCTCTCTTTCTCTCTCGCTCGCACACTCTCGCTATCTCTCTCTCCTCTCTTATATAGAAAAATAAGAAAGAAAGAAATGTTGTCAGGGTCATTGCCATGGGTAACCAGAGGCTGATTGAGATACTCGCGGTAGTTTGGCCAGTAGACTGATAGCAGCTGCTGAGGGCCTTCTTTGTTCCCTATACACACTGACACACACACACTCGCACTCACCCTGTGCTCCTCACATTCACACACACACACACACACACACACACACACTCCGTTTATCTGCAGTGTGAAGTGCTGGCCCCAGGCTCCTCTGTGCCACACAATGACTGGAGTGTTGAGGTTGGAGTGTGTGTAAGTCCGGCTCCATATGGAGTACAGCAGTGAGTGTGTGCTGCTGTCTGCCTGGGCCTGATTTACATCCCTGCCTGTGTTTTATAGCCCCCCCTTATTCTCTGATGTTTACTACTTTGGTTTGTTGAAAAAAGAGGCTCAGGGCTTTGGTTTGATCGTTAGTGTTGTGATTGTGCTTAGTGTGCTTAGTTAGATCATTAGCTGTATAGTTGAGCTTTTAGAGCTAGGCCTTCAGTTTGAACAGAAAAATTTTAGAAAAAACACAGTAATTTTAATTTCTTTCAGTAAAGAGCTCCGAGACAGCACTGCTGCCACTGTTTTCTATTTCTAACAACTGACTAGTTAAGTTAGTTCCATGTCTTAGACTTCCAGAAGATTCAAGAGGTGTCATTATCATGTAATTGGTTCCACCCATTGTAAATCACAGTGTGATGGGTCGATTCTACTCTCACTTCCTATTATGTTTATAGTTTAAGGACCATTTCTGTGGCAGCCTAACCTTAAAAAAGCTTCGATCCACAAAGGGGTTCCAAGAAGGGTTCTTCAAGCAATGCAATTGAAGAACCACTTTTGGTTCCTGGTCTATTCGAACAAGTTTAAAAAGGTGTTCTAACATTAAAGCAACATTATGTAGATATTTACCTTAAATTAGCAGATTTAAAACTATGTTGAGGTTCCACTGACCTGTAATAGGGTAGAATTTCGATAAAGCTGCTTGAGACTTCTCGTCAGTACTGTGTAATTCTGCATAATCTGAGTCATATTTGTGCAAAATCTTGTAAGATTACTCTACCGCCTCAGTTAACATGGTTTTTGGGGTTCCATATGTCAACAAATGCATGTGTACAGCTGTTCAATAAAGTGGGCTCAGTGTTTACTGCAGAGGTGTAAAGGTAAACCACACTCCACGACTGTAGGGGGAGCCCATGAGCAAAAACAGCAATTTATTTCCCCTACTTAGGACAAGTCAGCAATTTGCATTGATTTGCATGTACTTACCAGTTAGTTTATTAAAAGTTATGTACCACAAGGGCCTAATTTCACAAGTCCTTATTTAATAACCCATGAGCGGGCAGTTCTGGCTATATCTACACTGATACCATGTTAAAATAGTTTTTCATTGGGTGTTTTAAGAATGTAACTCTTTGGTTTCCAACCAAAACTTAACAATGGACCAAAGTTTTGTGATTGTGAGGCCTTCTCTGGAGGACTAGACAGCCCTGAGGGTCTTCCACTGGTTGCCGGATTTGTAAATTTGTAAATGTTATTTGTAAATTGTATAGACACACACACACACACACACACACACACACATATATATATATATATATATATATATATATATATATATATATATATATATATATATATATATATATAATACAGTGCTTGCAAGCACACACACACGTGTGGGACTTCACAAGCTGGGGCTACTACATGCCAGTAATTATTCGCAGCCTGCTTGTTAGCACCTGTGGTTTGCATGCTTGCGCACCAGTTCTTTGAAGAGCACAAGCTGAGCATTTAGGCAGAACAGAGAAAAGCCACAGAATGCACACCCTGGCTATTGTTAAAATGACTAACCGTGGTAGGAACACAGGCGTACCGTGAACCCAGTGGGATTTTTTTTCATTATGTTATATGTACTTCCTTGGCACTGTGACAGTCATTTCAGTAGATCAAAAGTGAACCCTCCGAGGTCAAGAGTTATTATTTTGCAATAGAATTCATGTGGTACCACGTAAGTACATAATCACACAGGTGGTAAGTTATGCAATTAATTACATTACCATTCAGTACTTTCTGAATCAGCAGGGTCAGATGTGGGACTCACTTTTCCCATTGAAAAGTCACAAATCAGGCTCTACAAGCAGCAACTTTTCATCCAATATAGATCATAAATGATTCCTCTTCTACTTCCAGCACAGCTCTGCTGTTTACATTGTGCACTTTTGACAGAAATTCTCCACTGTTTCCATTGATCTACGGTGAACTTCAGCTTCAGATTAACTGAGAAAAGTTATGAATATTGCGTTGCACTATCCTTTTCTTATCTCCAGCAATAACTTCTGAGGGTAAGTGGTCACTGAATCCTCCTTGGGTTACTGATGGAATCCTAATAACCCACATTCGTCTCCATCAGTGCATACAGCTCTCCAAGTTCAGGAGCAACTTCAGCATGAACTTCAGCTGAACTTGTGTAGTTTTATGTAAGAGAGTGCAGGAAAAGGCTTCAGGAACATGCGTCAGTAGAAATCCCAGCTCAGCCTGCTCCACAGACGAGTGAAAATCAGCAGTGAGTTAACGAGCCTGTCTTTCCACTGGAGAATGTGAGGACGCCACAGGCACCGAGAGCACATAGCAGTGGCTGTCACTCACTTGCGTTAGAAGAACGAAGAAATTCGCAGAACAGGATGGTGGTGTAGCCTTATCCACCTTAAGTCCTTACTATAAGCCCTCGGTCCCACTGTACTGCTCTGCTCCACTCTGGCTCTCTCGCTGGTTCTCTCGCTGGCTCTCTCGCTCACTCAACTCTAACAGCTTTCCTTCAGTCTGCTTTAACTTTGCTGTAAAAGTTCAAGCTACTGGAAACTTTGTCTCACAAGGAAATCATTTTCTTTGAGGTCTTTTTACAGCCTCAGTAATATCAGTACAAAAAGCAAGAATGACCAAGACATACCCTCTGGGCCTGATTCATAAAATCTCAGGGTCATGGGGCTCCAGCACACAAACTGCATGGAACAGATTTTAAAGCAACATTATGTAGCAATTGCTTTTACCCTAAAATAGCAGCTTCAGAATAATGCTCCACTGACTGTAATGGAGAGAATGGCATCTCTATCATTCCCACTCCAGGCCGGAACGCCATCTACTGTACTATGGACATCTCGCCAGACCTACGTAAAGTCTGTTAAAGCCTGTAATATTGATCTACCGCCTTAGACCACATGTTCTTTCACTTCCTCTAGTCAACAAATGCATGTGTATTGCTGTACATGACCTCAGAAAGCATGTGGCCAATCCAAATGTGGCCAATCCAAATGTTTTTTTTAGATTCTATCGTAAATTTCCCCCCTATTTTAGTCACTTCCACCCACTCACCCAGTGGCTAGGACTCCCCCTATCGTACAATGCCACTATTGCTGGGAGGATGAAGGCTAGGATGTTCTTGAAGCTCCACTATGTCTTTTTGAACTGTCACTAATGTATCGTCATTGGACAGCTCAACACTCTTGCTGCCTAACGGACACCCGCACTGGCTAGCATCACCAGGCACTGAACCAGCAACCTCCCAGTCATAGGGCCAACACTTTAGAGATTTAGGGTTATATCACAGATTCCAGTTACTAAACAATTTGAATGACCAGGGAGGCTGAAAACCTGCCAGTAATTGTGAGGGACACGCTGTGATTGGACCAGATGACCAATAAGAATCGCAATAAACAGTGAGGCAGCAGCGCTTGAACGTCTCAGCGATCTTCCGTCTAACCGATTCATTATTCTTCCGGGCGTTCCAGTCATTTTCAGCTAAATCAAAGCAAATAGACTGAGTTGTCTGAGCGGACCTGGCCGTGACTCGCAGAGACTTTAGCGGTGGCGGCAGCTCAGGGGACATGCCAGACGAGACAGGCTGATAAATTCCTCTTTCTGCTGACAGCCCGAGTCAGGTCGTAATTGTTTATTGTAATTTTCCAGGGCATGACAGATTCACAGTGCAGATTGTTGGCTAAGCAAACATTAGTGAGTATCGGGGAGAGAGAGAGAGAGAGAGAGAGAGAGAGAGAAAGAGAGAGAGCGATAGAGAGGGGATGACTGGTAAATGAAGAGGAAAATCCCTACACAGAGTGTCTGGCTTTGCTTCAACATCAATCTGTCCTGCTTTTTATCTGAGCTCAGCCGCAGGTTTTATTAGTTGAGCCCTTGAAGCACATTATGGCCACCGAAATAGAATTATGACAGGAAAGCATGCACATGCATCGCGGTCACACAAAAAAACACGTATCTCCAAAGCAATAACTTTACAGGAGATAGAAAAAACTCTTAGCTTTCAATTGGTGTCAGTGTTTTGAAGTACTTTTAGAGCATTTCTATTGTTCCATTCATCATAAAATTTGACACAATGTAAAGAACGATTGTCGGATTGTTGCATCATCTCAAAACGTGAAAAAAAGGAATCTTCTCAGTGCCTCAGCAGACTCAGACACTGACACTATGGCCCAAGGATCACAAGTTCAAATCCTGGGCCATGCTGCTTTGCCATCAGCTGTTGGAGCCTGAGAGAGCACAATTGGCCATGGCACATAGATAGGTGGCACTCTCTCCCCTCATCAATTCCAATATGATGCTGGCTGACACGGGCCTCTGTTGGCTGATGTATTAGAGCTGATGTGGCATTGGTGGCAGTTGTGCTTGGTCTCACCCCCTAGTATCGGGAGCATTGCAAATAGTAAGGGGGGGCTACTGAGTAAGTGGGTTAAGCTCAGCTAAAATTGGGAAGAAAATTGGATACAAATTGAAAGCTCACACAAATTGATCATTAGCAAATTGATATATATATATATATATATGTGGTAAAACAGCAAAAATGGAGATACAAGTGTTTTTGGCTTGACTGCGACAACATGTTCTAAAGAGTATGATAAACAAAGACAGCAAAAAGAAAAGACTGAGCACACTGTGTCTCTTAAAAACCTCTTCTTTAAACCCCCAGCTGTAGACTCTATCCAGTCTGTGAACTTCTCCTTCACCAAAGTTCTAGTTAGATACCCCCCCATTCTTAATCTGACTGCTCCTTCATTGCTTTTTGATGACTTCCCCCCTCTTAATGATGGCAATCCAGCCAATTAGAGTGCAGGGTGGTCACACAGCGTCGCCTTAATGTCGTTTGTGTTTGAGAGCGCTGTTATTGTTCATTAGGTGATGGAGAGAGTGCGCTAACGCTAATGAGGAACGCGCTGCCTCCTCGCCCTCATGCACCGGCAGCCCCACAATTCAATTAATTGCAACATATTGCCTAATAACGTCTGGAGAGTGCGGAGTAATCAGGATTCTCTCCTCGCTCCACCTCTCCACTCCTCCGTCTCTGCAGGACTAAGGGGAGCCAGAGCAGTGGCTTGAGCTGCTTCGTTAGCACCCTGTGTGTTTTGGCAAATACAGGCCCTTGGAGAGCAGAAGAACCAAGAAAGGTCTCAGATGCTCTGACCTCTTAAGGTGCTTGGAGGAACCTTCAAGGAACCTTTTCCTTTTGAAGGTTCCTCAAAGCACCTTAAGAGGTTTTCCCACAGTTTCAGATTGAAGAACCTCCAAAAGTTCCTCAAGGATCTTCTACTTTTAACAGTGTATGCTCTCTGGCTGAGGCATCACCTGGGATCAAACTGTCAAACTCCTGATGGCAGGGCCAATGCCTTAAACTGTTAAAAATGAAGTGTAGGCATCTGAGAGCAACCAGTCGGAGTAAGATGGGCAGGGAAGAGGGCGTGGCATATACTATACACACATTCACATTTAAATATATAGACTGTTTATGAAAGTATCTTATAGATATTAAGGGTTCTTAAATATTATTAAAGATATTAAGATTTTTGGAGCTTATTTTGATGTTTAGAGTCAGGTCAAAGCCCTTTCCTTACCGTAGGTGTATATTAAATATACATAAACATACATATGCATAAATATACTCCCCCCCCCCCACCTTATATTCACTCCTAAAGGATCTGCTGTATGCAAATAACATAGTTTCTCATTCAGTAACACTGACCTCTGGAGGAGTTTGGTGCACACATACACACATACACACACACACACACACACACACAAACCCATACACACACAGACACAAATGCATGCTTGCACACACTCTTGCAGAGTGACCATGCAGAGAGACGCATGAGCACTCAGACAGATTACTGCTCGAATGAAGCTCCCAAATGGATGCCACCCCACAGTAACACTTAGCATTTAAAGCCATTTCAATCTTAGCACATCAAGGCATGTGCTCGTTCCTTTCCCGTTTGCCTAACACACACACACACACACACACACACACACACACACTTATACACAAACAGCCAGACTCCCGCAGATCTAAACAGGGCCAGGCAAGATTCATTTATGAAATAAATGGAGAGGCGATTGACTCCCCTAGAGACAAGAGTATTTAGCACTGTCACCTGGGGCAGAGAGAAGGAGGAAGAGAGAGAGAGCCCAGAGACCACCGAGGCCCAAATGGACCCATCTAACCTCCACCATCTTTCATCCTGATGACTAGTGATTGCAGTGGGGTAGATGTGGGGGGGTGGGGATTGTGCAGGGTGGAGTGGAGGGGCAACTGCCCCTAGTCTTCACAAGATGATGGATAGAAGGTGTTTAAAAAAGAGAAAAAAGGACAGACTCCTGTGGTGGATGGGAGGAGTGGAGGAGAAGGAGTGGGGGGGAGTGAATGAACTGATCCATCACTGGGGAAAAGGAATTAGTCTGACTGAAGAGGCGCTCAGAGAGGGAAAAGAAAGGCACTGGAGGAAGGAGGAAGCGAAGAGACTGTGGAGAAGAAACCGTAAGGGCGGGGTTAAAGTGATAATTTGACAAAAAAAATTAAATGTACCCAGTTTTTCCCCTCACCCCAAATATGATCAGTCTGTAAGAACATGGCCAGTGTCGGAGATAGCTTACTTATGCTTTGGCTGGAGCTACACTGTAAAGCTTACACAGCTTAGCAAAGTGAAATACAAAATTGAGTGTTTAACTCATTTATAGACATTTGTCTCTGAATCTCTGATTATTATACGACTATTTTAAGCATTTATAGATGTTTTAACTTGTTTTAAGTCAGTTTGTGAAGTGGAATTGCCATACTCTATTGGCAGATAACAACGCTACCGACAAATCTGCCAATAGAGTATGGCAATTCCACTTCACAAACTGACTAAAAACAAGTTAAAACATCTATAAACGCTTAAAATAGTCATATAATAGTTGTCACTAATAATAATGCCACTTTTCCATTTCTCAATTTTAACATTTTTTGACTATTTTTTTTTTTTGTTATTTACACAATCCTTAATAAATGAGTTTAGTAAATAATAGTCGGTTTTAGCCACAACATTTTCAGCTGAATCATTTGATGCTAGTCATTGTTATTTTCCTCTTATTATTAGTATTATTATTTTTATTACAATGTATTAGTTTATTTTCTAATATAAAAGTCTCTGTGCTTTTAAAATCTATTTGTGAAGATTCTTAACTAGTTAGATCTCGTACATATGACAATAATCTGAGTGTCCGAGGGTGGGCCAGCAGTGGCGAGCAGTAAGTGAAGTGCTGACCTATACATACTCGCTATCTGGGCACTTGCTGAGATATAATTGTGTACCGCGTACAGCGCTAATGTAGCTAACAGAAGTGTGTTGTATACTAACTAACAAGTAACAGAAGCTTTCATCTATTAGCTTATTTTAAACTGTGTCAAGCATTTAAGTCATCTAAAATGTAATATCTGTCAATTTTTTGACATTTTTTTGACCAACTGTCTGTCACTGGCTGTTATGCCTGTTAACTATGCTAGCCTTGTAGCTCCACCAAACAAGGACAGCAGCCTTTTTCACACTGAACATGTCTTTGGCTGACTGATTAGGCTACATTTGGAGAAAAGTGGGAATTTGTTTAATTATGAAAATGAGATTTTTTGGCCAAACTATGGCTTTAAGCTCAGCAGCAGATGGGCCACGCTGAGGGAAACTGTTAAACACCCGCAGTCTGAATGGAGAGGGCAGACTGGAAAGCTTTGTTTGTGAGGCGAATGCTTCAAAGTGTCGGTTTCGTGGTGCGTGCTGTGGTGTGTGTGTGTGTGGCGGGTGTTATGCAGGATTAGGGTCAGGCAGCCACGCTGCCGGCTGAGATGAATAGATGCCTTCTCTTAGCGGCATATCATCATTTCTTCTCCCTCATGGCCACGCTAGATAAACCTCCGCGCGGCCTTCTGAAGCAGGCAGCTTTTTTGTTGTCTGCTTCGGCGCGCTACCGGCCTTGTTGTCTAAGCAAACGCAGGGTCGCTTCATGTGCAGATGCGCACACACACACAGACACATACTGTCCGATCGATGGCCACTCACAGGGAGTCTAGGCCTGTCAGGGCCTCAGAGCGTATGGCAATGAGGCGAGAAGACACGAAATGCTGGAAGTGCACAAAACATGTTTGATCTGAATGTTTGGCCACCGTTTTTATGTGCAAATGCACTCAGACATGTTCTCCCATACGGAATCAGACACGCACACACACACGCCGAGTAATATTTCCCTCTCTGTCTGTTGCCAAGGCAGCAAATAACAGGGTTGGCAAGCGGATCATTTCATGCACTCCCTAAATGTTCTCTCCCCTTTATTTATAGCCAATCAGTGTCTCCTGTCATTTAGCACCTCAATCAGCTGCTGCTCTCCCCACCTGAGAAACTGCCATTCTCAGCCATTAAAGGCCAGAGCCGGGCGTGTAGCGGCTCTTTCCCTGCCTCGGGCTCTTATTCCTCATTCTAGCGTAACTTTTAAAGTATTAAATGACTCCTGCTGTGACTTTCATAAACACCTTTCTGGACTAAAACTGTATCCTTGTCAGCATTTCAGTGGCAGAATGCTGACGTCAGGGAGCTGCGTGTCTGAATGCTATTTGATAGCTCAGGTTGTACTGAGCGATATGATGCATGACTGTGGGATTTGGAAAGGGATGTTTTGTCCGGGCCTGATGTGAGCGCGTATACACTAGGGATGCACAGTGATGCAGGAATCATGTCGGAATGGGAAGGGATTTTTCAGGTAAACGATCAGCATTGGACAGATCAGAATTGACTGATATTAATTGATGTGTTTATTGAGCTGGATCTCCATCAGAGCATCTCCAAAACGTCAGGCAGAGGTTGAGTGCAGTGGTCAGTGCCAACCACCACCACTCTATTGAAAACACTGATTCCACTCTTAAACACCCCTGTACATGATTTACCGTCCACTGCAGCTAAACGTGTGTTTCTCTGTGGCTTGATGCCCTCATTGCTGCTTTGTCTTCTTGTCTTCTCTCCTTCTCTCCTTCCGAGTGTTTGTCTGGCCCTCTCACTGATTAAATATTCCCTCATTCTGTCCATCGATCGGCCTGCCTTCAGCAGCTGTGGGAGCCAGAGAGCTGCTCCGTGCCCTGGCCTCCTACACATGCACACACCAAGGCTTCCTGGGACTTCCCTTCCAAGCCTTCTGGCATTCTTTTTTCCTCTCCTTTGCTTCTTCTCCTTTCCCTCTCGGTCTCTTTTCTTTGCTCAATATATGCAGAAGCTGCATTAGCGAGGCAGAGATGCCTAGACCAGAAGGTCTTGCTTTGTCCCTCATGAGGCCAGACGTTTGCTTTCGGGTAGAGCCAGGTTCTTTATTTATGCAGAGTTGTGTTTCTGTGTGTGTGTGTGTGTGTGTGTGTGTGTGTGTGTGTGTATGTGTGTGTGTGCGTGTGTCTGTCTTTGTCTCTGGTTTTTAATTTGTTAATGCAACCATAATCGTATCCACATGATTCACACATTCGGATGCTGGCTTGGTGAGCTGAACCAGGTGTGCTAGATGAAGAGTCTGTTAGTAATTAAACACTGTAACAGACTTTCATCAGTAACGGCCATGAAGGCTTTCCCAATATGACATGCTGGAGAAACGGTTCAGCACAGCAAACCAGTGAAGTAGTTTGGTAAAGGTTTCCATCCACGTTATTAATGACTTATTTTTATGCATTCAATTATTCACATAAGCAACAGTCACTTGGTAGATAAAAATATTACAATGAAAAATAAAAATGCAATAAGTTTTTGCTCATTTGCAGAATTGAGCAAAGTAACACTGATGCCAATAGAACAATATATTGCCAATATGCTAGGTCCTATAATTTCTCTACAAAAAAAAAAATCTAACAAAGGCTCTAAAAGCATGCCAGCCCAGCAAGTAGTCCTAACACCACAAAGCAGTGTAATAAAACACATTAACTCTGTTCATACACAAAAGTGGTTCCTCTGTGGCATCGTTCAATGAACCTGTTGTAGCACCTTTAGTTTGATGAGTGCAGTCAGTCCCAAGCGTGCAGGAGTTAGCTGAGTGATGTCAGCTTTTTCGAAAATGCTGTTGCATTTTGACTAAAATATTGAAAGATCAGTTTTTAAGGGCCTATAACACTGTATGACATATTTAACATTATGTGGACAGGAGGCCAGAATATAAAAGAAAAAAATGCATTTTTAGAAATATCTATAAACGCATAGATGAGGCCCACCGTTATTCATTTTTTAATGTCATTATTATTATTCTTTTATTTACTGTCATTTAATTCAATAACTTTAGGAAAACCTGTTTTTTATTTCTTTATTATTATTATTGTCACTGCTTGTTTCCATACTGTAGTATTGCTAGATTAAGACTCTACAGCTCATCCATAACATAAATTAAGGGTTTGACTGCCAGCGTACATGATCCCTTCCATTTTGACCATAATTTGACTTCCGTAAATTCCCCAGACAAAAGATTTCCTCATAATGGTGATGCACTCTGAATCCCCACTAATGACTCAATGGTCTTTGTTGACACTGGGAAGAATCAATGTTTGTATAAGTGTGTTAGCAGTCGGGCACTTGGACATCGAATCGGACATTCGGCTCATTCCAGGCCGCTTTGTGTGCCTCCTTTGTGACTTTTGTTTGCCTTTTTCACCCTCCACCCTCCGAGCTGCCTGTCTGCCACAGCACTAAGACCTAAAAGCTGCTAATTGACAGCCATTAGTGCTGACCTGTCTCCCTGTGTGTACAGCAGCCTGTCCTGATAAGCAGATGTTGAGGAGATAGCAGCCCCTGTCCCTTCCTTTTTCTGTCCCCCTGATGGGATGACCTTTGGCCTCTGGGTCGGGATGGATTGACGGAGCTGCCACTCCATCGTTAGGGAAGAAGGTGTCATCATTTAGGAAAAGGGCGTCCCCCTCATCTCCCCTGTCCTCTGGCTACGGGAGCAGGACGGAGCTGGTGTCCATTTGTCTTCATCTGTGTCCAGCTGAGAGGAGTTTGGACTGGATAAACGGAGGATGACCCCTTGTGGCCTCCGTTTCTTGGCTTTTGAAGGGCCTTCCCTCCTCTAATCACTCGCTGATAGCCTCGGGTCATACACTGTGTCATCTTGTGATGCTTCATTGAACTGGAAGGATTTTGCAGTTTAATGAGATCACTGTGGTGTTGGGGAATTTTTCAGGATTGTCTGGAGTTCATTTAGGGTCTGGTAGGACTTTAATGTAATTTTTGTATTGTCTTTAATATTTCTCTCAGTGTCAAATCATTGTTTATTCTATTTTATAACTTTCTAATAGATTTAAAAGGGAAATCACAACTTCAGACAGTACTGTGAACAGTATTTATCCCTTCCATTTTTTCTAATTTAAACACTTTATAATATTAATCACCATAATCAACATAATTTTAATGATTTTACTATATGGAAAACTTTCAAAATGTAATATTGAACAGAACCTATATCAAATATATCAAATAGAAGTTATATCAAACACAAAATTATTAAAATTATTAAATTTATTTTACTTTATGTTATACTTGATAAAATATTGTATTTAGCTAACTTAATCACAAAACACATTTTAATAATTATTAAAATGATATAACTTGAAACACTTTAAACACTTAAAAAATATAATGTTAAGCAAACACAAAACAGTTTATTATTATTATTATTATTATTAGTAGTAGTAGTAGTGTGTGTATTTACTATGCAAATTACCCATGTTGCAAAGCAAATTCTCCCTTGGCATATTCAACAACCACAACAGCATTGTATTCCCTATAATTTCATTTACAGTCTTTGACATCACTGGGGTGGAAATTGAGCCCACTTGTTTTTTAGAACTGCATGTTGTTCTTGCCATAGTGTTGAATTGAAACCTATCCATCCACTGAGAAGGTGCTGTTGTAGTCCACTACACTGACCAAAGTCTGATTCATTTAAGTCAATACATTTTGATTAAATATCTAACAGCAATTTAGACACATTTGCAGTAATAAAGGGAAATCGGGAAAGGGGCAAATACTTTTTCACGGCCCTGTACGTGTTTTGAGTTCTGTTGTACTGTGTATGTGCCAGTTTTACCATGCAGCACACCGTCATATATATGTCAAAACTAAGAGCTACAAGAGAAGCGTTTTAGAGCTAATGGCCTCCATTTGAGCTCTGAGGAGATGAAACGAGCCACTGATGGGAGTTGTTTCGTTTGTGTTGGCTCAGATCACAGCTGTATCTCAGGGTGTTTCATGGAGGTGTGAAAACCAGAGTCCAGAGTAGATCGTGTCCAGCGTGTGTGTGTGTGTGGACTGCGCTCGTGGGGACAATGTGCAGTGAAGCAAACTGTAAGGGCTTTCACAGCAGCTGGAGGTCATGAAATAACAGACATCGGCCTGTTAATGGGCCTGTCAACACATCAAACTGCGGGTGTGTTGGTGTGTGTGCGTGTGTATGTCTGTGTGCGCATGTGAGAGATATTAGAGGGCAGACTTGACTTTCTCATCCTTCAGCAGCACGGAACTCAGCAAAGCACTGAAAATGACTCTTGTGTGGGCCTGCAGTGGGCTTTGTCAGTAGTGGCAATGAAGCAGGGGGCTAATAGTTATGCCCCCCAGCCCCTTACCCTGCCCCCCTGCACTTAAAAGCGTTTAAGCTTTGGCAGATACTCAAACACACTGTCAAGACACAATGACCTACAAACATTGCTCCATTCTCAATCACAGAAGACATATTGCTTGACCTAGAAGGTGCTAACATTGGAGTCACATGGTCATCTGAAATGTCAGCTACGTAGACACACGGCACTTACATATACACACACACACACACCGGCTCAGTGTTTAATGCAGTGTGTGTGTGTGTGTGTGTGTGTGTGGTCTAACAACTATAATTTACTTAATATTACTGTAATTACGGTATAATAAGGACTTTTACTAAGTGTAATAGGGTACTCAAGCACTGGTAGTCTGAAGACATCTACTAATCCAGTGTTTCTTCTGAGATCAAGGGTACAAATACTGAGTGTATTGTTGTAATGTTCTGGGAAAGCTTTTAGAACATTGCTGTGAGAATGATTTGATTGTGTTCAGCTACAAGAGCATTGTCAGGTCAAGGCCAGGTACTGATGTTGGATGATTAGTTCTGGATACAGTACTCGCGAGATGGTGGACGAAGCTCCATCACTCCAGAGAATGCAGTTCCACTGTCCCACTGCCAAATACTGGAGGGCTTTATACCCCTCTGGACAACGAGGGGCATCGGGCACGATGCTCATGTACATCTGTACCAGGGTCAGCAGGAGGCTCAAGGCTTTCAGTCACTCAAAGCAGCTTATTTAGAGAGTTTATTCCAAGTTTATTTAATAGGAGGGGTGTCTGGATACTTTTGGACACATAATGTAGTAAATATAACGATATAGCAGGTATAGTTTAATGGTTTTAGAGCTAGTGCCTGTTTCATGAATGTTGCTACAGCATTACAGTCTATTGAATTTCTTCTGTCCTGATTCAGAGTATAAGTATCCTGGGTTTCAGGACATATACAATGTCCAGTCAGTTCCGCTGTGTCCTGTATTGCAGTGGGTGTGAGGCACTTTGATTCAGAGTGTGTGGTGTGTGGTTATTGTTACATAACTCACTCAAATGGTACCTTCAGACACTTTTAAGGCCTGTGAGACATTTTATTTAGGAAATGACCAAAGTAAAATATAATTTTGTGAGATGTGGAGTGACTGTGTGTGCCGGTGTTTGTAGGTGTTCCTGTTTTTAGTTCTTTGTGTGGACCTAATCCCCCTTCCTCAGCCTCTGAAAATCTTCATCTTGTGCCTTTTGAGGTAGTCCATTGTGGGTTTAGGATCATTATACTACTGTAAAGGCCTTCCTCTTTTCATCTTCAGCTTTTTTATACAGACAGTGGGATGTTTGCTTACAGAATTGGGTGGTGTTTTAATGAATGCAATGAATTCTTCAGTGCAGTGTTCCTGCGCCACTGGCTGCAACACAAGCCCAAAGCTTAACAGTTGGCATAGTTATTTATTTATTTTTTTACTATTTTTTAAAAGTCTCTTTTATATATATATATATATATATATATATATATATATATATATATATATATATATATAAATTTTTTATTTTTATTTTTTTCAAAAATACCTTATGGGGTCAATGAGGTCATCAGACAGTGTTATGGCAAATAAAGCATTTTGTTTTTCAGAAGAGACCAAAATAACACAGATCTGTGTGAAGAGTTGATTTCTGCAGGGTTTCTGTGGCTGATTGTCTGCAGGCCGTATGGGGCTGCGCCTCTTCTAACACTCCACTGAGCTCCCCTCCATAACACAGATGGGATTACAGAGATTACCCAGTGTGATATGCTCAGCTCCTTATGATCAGCTGGAGGTTAACACACACACACACACACACACTAACCCATTACAGTTAATCTGCCAGTTTGTTTCCTAACTGCCATTTCTTTCTATTATACGTATTTATTCTAGTATCTAAGGTCTACATTGAGCTTCACAGACCTGAAACCTACTAGTTTATTCCAAAAAACGCGCTAAACATCAAAGCACTAAGTAAACAGAAAGTGGTTTTTATTCACCCTGTCTTCATGACTCCCATGCCGACATTATTAAGGCCAGAGTTTATGATGGAGGAGGCCATTGATCCCAAACGAACCAAACAGGCTGATGTCTCCAGAGAGGACTAATGCCTTTGTGGTTGCTCTGTGTGTATTTTTAGCAGTGTGTGTGTGTGTCCACACACTTACTGTTTGTGCTGTGATTTATTCTTCATAAAGCGATATTCCTCTCTGCTCTGTTGACGTTCGGGCAGGATTCAGGTTCAGTCAGTGAATCGTTAAATATGAGGCCTGGTCAGTCTTTCTCCGCCACCATTCAGCTCAAACTGTGGCTCACAGTTGACTGGCTGCATTAGGATTCCACTCAGATGAAAGTGTGCACTCTTGCAGACCATTCAGCAGTCCTCTGACTGCACACACACACCAACACACACACAGGCCAGTTGGTAGGCATGTGGAGAGGAGTAGACTGGTGGAACCAGCTCTGGTTAAGACTATGGGGTCAGCGGTTTTCAGTAAAACTTACCTCAGACTACATCAGGTTGTAGTAATCTGCAGTGGGCTTTGTAGATACCCATATGCCATACAGATTACCTACAATGGGTTGGCTATGAACTCCATTGTTGTTTGGTACACCAATTAGCCATAACACTAAAACCACCGCTTTCATATTGTGTAGGTCTCTCTCTTGCCAAAACAGCTCTGACCTGATGAGGCATGGACTCGACAAGACAAAGCCAGTATTAGGCCTAACTTTTTTAGCAGTTTGTGCTACAGGAGCTCTTGATCCCCACGCATATTAATGAACCTTGGGTGCCCGTGACCTTGTCCTTCCTTGGAGCCTGTTTGATAGGTCCTGACCACTGCATATCAGATACACCCACACAACCTCACTGATGTTTCAGAGATGTTCCGATGGAGATGTGCACAATTTGGTTCTGGTCAGTGTGGCTCAGATTCTTACTCTTGCCCATTTGACCTGCTTCCAACACATAAACCTTACTAAGAACCTTCTGACCTCTACTTTTCTTCAGTATTTCCCAATTCATCCACTCACAAACACAAATTTTTGACCTGCTTGCTTCATCTGGTTGCCTGCAGACACTCCTGCCTGCTGCTGCTGCTGGTGGCGGCGACTTGATCCATGGCTGGAGGTCAGACGGTGGATCATTAGTGCACATGGTGCACTATGTTCACACTGCAGAAAGTCATTGATGTCAAAAGACGGAAGACAACCAGCACTGCTAGAGAATGCATTACAGAGTTCTCTGGGCTACCGTCATGAGCCTAATTACCCAAACTATGCTAATGTGTGAGCTTCAGGAACATCAGTCAGGGCACCTCAGTGTTCCCGGGGGTGGGTGTGGTTATAGAGTGAACTGACGGCACTTGTGGAGTCATCCTTTGGTGTTAGACAAGTGCTATTGTCAGTATTATAGTGGTAAATGAAGTGTTCTCATGGTGAAATTGATATCCACCGCTGTCACACTGAACCTGATACTTCTATTTTCGCCTGATTATGCATCCAAACCTGTTGCTGCACCCCTCAGAGCTGCTCTTAGTCATCTGGATCTGTGTTTAAAGGATTAGACTCTGGCGACTCCTGACTGATTTCATTAGCGCAAGTTAGCGAGGTTTTCTATATAATGGGTGAACGAGAGCGGGCCTGTAGGGCAGATTAGAAGGCACTGTAATTGCAGGGTGCTTTACACCAGCCACTGTGCGCGAAGGAACGTGGGATCGATGAGGAAGGAGAAGAGAAATAATCATAAAATGGAGGAAGAGGCGGTGTGGCGCGGCCTCGTTACCGGAGGAATGATGTATTGATCGCGTCTGACAGGGCGGCGCGGAACCCATCGATTCCCCTTCCTCTGTGTGTGTGTGTGTGTGTGTGTGAGAGTGTGTGTATATGTGTGTGTCGGAGTGGCCTGTTAGAGAATTCACTCTAGGTTGGCAGGGTCGCCGAGACAACCAGCCATAGTAGGGAGATGAACTCATCACAAATGGACGGATGGATGGAGGGAGGGCGGACGGTAAAGAATGCAGACGAGGAAGGACGTATGGGTCATGCGTGATGAGGGGAAGGGTTCACAGCGGTTTTGTATTCCTGCAGCATCAAAAGCTCAGCTGAGAAGAGAAAAGAGAGCTGGTTATCTGGGAGATGATGTGCTGTAAATCGATGCTGCACGCTGAGGAACCTGTAAGACTTCATAATGGTAATAATCCGCTGAGGAATCCCCATGCTGATTGGATTACCCTACCCTTCTTAACCAACATTAGCACTCATTACACACACTTCACCTGAAAACAGAGCGCTCTGCTGCTCGTCTTTGCTAAAAGACAGAGAGAGAAGTGAGCTGGAAAGAATACAGTTGTACACTCTTAAAAATAAAGGTTTAGCAGTTTAAGCAGTGTCATAGAAGTTTAAGCAGTGCCATAGAAGAACCGATTGGATCCATAAAGAACCATATTTTAAATTGCCTGCACTTCTTTAGACCTTCTTATCGTGCTATATAGAACTGTTGGCTTTACAAAAGAACCCTTAAAAAACCCTGTTTTAAAGAGTATAACCCATGTAATAGGTGCACAGTACAAACTGCACATATTTATGAACGCTACAGCAATTTATTCTTTCTGTAAAGTGTTTAAAGTGATGCTTTGGCCAAAACACAGATGTTCAGCCAACAGCAAGATCATATCTGGTGTCTGAGGTTTGTGCAGTTTTAAACACATCTAACACATCTAACATATAACAGACCCTTAATGTAGCTGCCAGTTAGTATTATAAACAGAGCACCAAATCACAAACCACACCATATGTCCAAAACTTTGTTTGACACCCCTTGTAGTAAATGTATTTGCACCTATTGGCATCCTGCATAATACCTGGCATAGGGTAGAGATGTATAAAGCCCCCCATTATTGAGCTGTGGAGCAGTGGAACTACGTTCTCTGGAATGATGGATGGTACTCTCTATCCAGTCCTTTTTGGGATGAGGTGGGGTGGTAATTATCCAACTTCTTGACCTCACACTCCTAACGCTCTTGTCGCTGAATTCAATCAGATCCTCACAGCAATGCTCCACAATTCCAGTAGAAAGTGTTTTCCCTGGACAGTAGAGACTCTACTCTTTTTGAATACCCTTGCTTTCAGAAGAAACAATGAATGTGCAGGTGTCCCAATACTTTTGTCCCTATATTGCATTATATTTACTGCTAATTATAATAAATGGACAAACGTATGTCCATTTGACAAAGTTTCAGATTTTATGATTGACTACAAGTTCTAATCTTGGCTAACCTATTGTTTTAATAGTGTGTGGGTCTAGTAGGTTGTGTGTCCCTGTAGGAAAAAGACAGTGAATGTGTGTATGTGTGTGTGTGTGTGTGTTGGGGGGGGGGGGGGGGGGTTGGGGCAGGTGAGTGTGTAACATGCATGGTTGAATGTGTGTAGGAGGAGCGGGAATAAGCCTAGAGTTATGGTCCGTCAAGCCCACTCCACAGCACACAGCTTTTAACACTCAAACCCCCACCCACCCAGACACACACACACACACACACACACACACACATACATCCCTCTCCTCATCTCTCCTGTCTGTACCTCCCATGGCCACGCGCTGTCTGCTCCCCCGCTAATTGATTGCCTCATGTTAATTGAAGCCAGGCTTGAGTGGGATCTATTAATGGAGGGTGAAACGTGTTGCCCAGACTATAAATTGTAGACCCGCAGGAGAGGCCGCAGCACTGCCAGACAGGGAGGGTGTGTAGAGGTGTGTGTTTAAACGAGTGTGTTTTACGAAGTAATAGCAGGTTTGCTTAAGACACTACAATCCCCCTCATATTCAGGCATGTTATCATACCAGTCTATAGATATCCTCTGCCTGTACCCAGTTCTATCCAGGTTAGGTAAGAGCCCTGACTGCTGAGATCTACATGCCTTAATAGTGTACAGTACAGTGCTGTTGAAATAGGATGAGTGAACCCAGAAATGTTCTTTTTATTAGGACAAAAAAAAAAGGTCGGCTAAAATACCATTAGGAGTGTGTTGCGATTGTGATGGTGTCATATGGTTGCATGGTTGCTCAGTCCTACGGAAAATAAGACAATCAGAGAAGTTGTTCTCTTGGGTCGTGTCACGCTTTAGCTGAAGCTGGAGCCGCTGAATGATATATTTGAGGTATATAATTGGATATTTAGCTCAGACAGAAAGAGCAACCATCTGATGTCACAACCTGCCATTAAAGGCTTCCTATTTATTGTTTAAATAAGAATAAACTGATTTTATAAAGCATATTTATTAGCACACCATATATAGGCCCAGCTGTCCTAACATTTAGGGATTCCTAAAAAGGGATCTGTGAAGCAGTGGCATATAATAATAATAATAATAATCTAAAAGTAACAAAAAAAAAGAAGAAGTAGCAAAGCAAGAAGAAAAATAAGGGCCGTGTCTGAAACTGTGCCCTATCCCACATCCCCTACATGTAAAAAATCCAGAGCGCTATTACAGGAAACAGAATAATGAATGATGTCAGACACCTCGTTATGTGTGTGATCTCATTAATCTAATGAATGTCAGTCTTCCTCAGAGAAGCTGTGTGCTAATCTTCAAAATTATGGGTATTTTTTTATGTCTGTTTAATGTGCATCATGTGTACACTATAGCTGTGCCTGCAACTCTCCCTATTCACTATATAGTGCACCACTTTGGTGCACCGTAATATACAGTGTACAAACGATGTATACTAAACGGACATGGAATACCCATAATTCATTGTGTTCCTCTTCTCTGAGGGAGGTCGACGTTCAGGCTGGTTATGTCACACAGCAGTGAGCTCACCCTCTCCAAAATCATTCACTGCCTCAACAAATTCTGTTCCCTAGAATAGAATAGTGCTCCCTATATAGTAATCTTGACTTTTCACATGTAGGGGATATTAAATAGGGCACAGTTTGGACACCTGGAGCTTATATATGATATACAAACCACACTTTCAAGCCAATGTCCCCTCGTAACCTTCTGCCCTTCTTACGGTTTCCAGTTGCTTTTTCCTGCAGGTCTTTAGGAAATAAACGGATGTTTGTATACTGAGGTAATGTGAATGCAGCTGTATGTAGTTGACAGTGAGTGCTCATGTGCAGGGTATTTTTTCCTCCCACTCTAATTCTATTCATTGCTCCAATCGATGGCTATCCCCCTCCCGTCCGGCACCTCTGCATGGCTTCCCTTTTGCATTTTGCCGGGGTAATTGCCAGCATTAATGGCTAGCGCATTTCCAAAGCGTCTTGAGCCGTGGGCTGATTATGGTAATCCCACCCACCACCACCACCATCAACCCCCTTCCCTGTTTGAAACTCCAGAAGCTGCTTTTAAGCTCCTGTTCGCTTTGCTTCACTCCCTGCCAGAATTAGCAGCGGTGTGGATGATCACGCATGTTTAAAGAGATGGTCCTGGGCTGTTCTTTCAGTGAGCTGACAGGTCTACTTTTGGTTCCTCGGCATGTCCAGACGTCCATTCTGTACTCCTGTGACTTCAGTCAGTGTAGTTTTCCATGTTGTTACCAGTTAAGAAGCCTTAGGATGTATAAGCCTGAGAATTTAAGAGGTTCTGTGTGAAGGTCTATGCCAATTAAAGTGTTTTTATTCCCCCAGAAAGTCAAGATCCGTTTAGGGACCTTTTTTATTTTTGAGGGTGCAGACGTTTTTTTTTTTTTTTTTTGGGGGGGGGGGGGCACTCTAGGCTTTGCCGCTCAGCCTCTCATGGGGCGATATTGATGTAAAACATGTCACAATTACCTGCCTGTGTGGCTGCCCCTGCAGAGAATACTAATCGGGGGTAGAGGTGTATGTGTGTGTGTGTGTGTGTGTGTGTGTATGTGTGTGTGTGTCTATGTGTGTAGCTGTCAGCAACTCCTCACAGCAGGGTCACAGATTCCTCTCCTCTCTCTCATCCCACCCGTCCAACTTCAAGATGTCATCTCCGTCCTCCGCGGCTCTAAAACCAGGTCTTAGCATCTGAATTATTCAACAGAGAGGGAGAGAAGAAGCCAACGGGACTCATTCGGGTCAGCGCTTAGCTAAAGAGGCGGCCACAGAAAAACACGCTTTTTGTCCTCGGCTTTGACACTGTTTGCCCTAAATCGAGCCAGAATAATAATGGCGGCGTTTGAAGATTGATTAAACTCGCCTCATCGCTTCACTGAATCATCGAATCAGCAGTGCAAGAAGATGGAGGGAGCCTGCCTTCCCTGCGCTCGTGTTAAATTTCTATTTGTTGTTTTTTTTTCCCCCTCTTAGAAGCGGGCCTACGCAGAAGACCAAGCCTATGTAAAAGAGTCACGCGTGGGTAGAGGCAATCTCCAAATTTTAAAGCAAGTTCCCCCATCTCCCCTCCACCCTTCAGCTAGGAAGATGGATTTCTTGCTGTTGGTTCCGCTTCTTTTCCAGTCAAGTGGCTGTTATGAAAAATCAAACTTCATCTCGCCCTCCTCTTGGAGGGGGCAGTCATTCAAGACATTAGACAGGCTTGCAAATGCAAGAAAATGGTTTTGGGAAATGGCATTGTGGGGAAAAAATGACTTCTTTCCGTCACACAATAGATCTCCACTTCCACCCCGTCGCTATCATTCCCTTTCTTTTCAATTCTCTCCCGGGGGAATAAAGAAAAACCGCTCCGCAGCAGATATCCGCAGATATTTGGAGCGTTTCTGGCTGTGTTACACATTATTTGATGCGAGGTAGATGTTTCTTTGACTTTTTGTGTCTCGGGTGCTTTATCAATACATTTTCTAAGCATGAGGACATGGCATCGTTTAGAGATTCATATTCATAAGCATAAGGTAAACATCGTCACTGTCACTCAGAAACCTTATATGTCCAAAACAGCACCTTTACAGGGGAAGAAAAAACCTTCTTGACTTTGAATGGAGGTCAATGTAGAAAGATTTGACTTCAGGTCATTTAGAATCATTTCTATTGGTCCATTCATCATGGAATTTGGATACAATGTAAAGAACAACAGCCAGATTTACATTATGTAAAAAATGGAGATACAAGGTCAGTATGTATGTTAGTATTACTTCATGTGTCTGTATTCTGGAATGTGGGGAGTGAAGGCACAGAGGGGTTGGTTTATGGATCATTTTTCAAACCTGCAATAGTACAGTATTTATTTACCCAATTAATGTTACATTTACATTACAACTAGCTGGAATGCTTTCATCACCAAGTGCTGGCTCTTCAAGGGCTTAATGCTACACTAGAACACTAGAAGGTCCAGAGGGGACGTGTGAGAAGATGTGGCTTGTCCTGAACCTGAGGTCAACCTTTGATTGTTTTGTTTGTTTGTTTATTTGTTTGTTTTATAGTCCTCATGGACCTGGCTTGTAACTCCCTCACTCACTCACTTTGAGCTATAAGTACTTGAGTAGCCTTGGGTGCTTCACATTAATAACACTGCGTATCCTTGTTACACCTTTAACTAAACCAGTCTAATGATGTCCCACACTTGCAATACATTGCATGTTTTTTTTTTCCTAAACATTGGTTTCATTGGTTACTGCCCAACAATCTTTCAACAATCTTATTGGCTGCTGTTTAGCTCATTTGCATATAATTAGTCCAGAAGAGGAATGAGCAGGATGAGCATCAGCAATTCAAAGAGTCAGTTATAGTATGTACTGTACTTATTGTCATTACTTGTCCCATTCCATAGACTGGAAATGATCCCAAGGCCTATCAGTTTGCACATGGTCACTATTTATGTCATGTATAGGCTGCTTAAAATTTCAACTCCTCCAACTCACTGTTGCAAACACACCTCCGCTGGAAGTCACAGCAGGTGTGTTTGATCTGTGCTTTGGTTAAATACTAAAGCAGGCAAGCAAAATGGGTTAAACTCTCAGAATTTTTTTTTTTATGCTGCTGGTGCAAACCTTCTGAGCTAGCGATGTGCTTTTCCAGCTCAGGCTTGACGCATACCTTCAAACAGTGCATATGCATGAAGAAGAAGAAGAAGAACGGCACATTCCATTTCTCAAATTCATCCCCTTCAACTTTGACGGATAGGGCGAAAGCAGCATGGCTCGGAAAGATAGAGGCAGAGCGAAAGAGAGAAGGAGGGAGGGAAAGGAGTGTGCTCCTGCACTCTTTCATGTGTGTACGTGGAAGATGGAGGTGTCTGAAGGCAGGTATGAGTATGCGAGACAGCTCCGACACAGAGAGCCTCAGCCGAGATCGACTTGAAGCGTGAAATAGACGGTGAAGGCGCACATTACGCTGACTCTCGCATAAGGGATACAGTATTTTATACGCAATTTAATTATTCGCCTCCTAGCTGGAATAGGCCCATCCTTCCACAGATTCCCGTGTTGGAAATCAGCCGTGGCCAGCCTGAGAGTGTGCTGGAGTGTAAAATCAGCTTTAGGATGGGAAGCCGAAGGTAGAAAATGCAGATTTCTCCTTGGTTTTTTGGTGCTGGGAAAAAGCAGCGACCTCGGCAGCGAGCCCCATGCTAAGGGTTATCTCACTATCAGGCGAGCAGCAGAAAGCACACTGACACTAATTGGGTTTTACAGCGGCCCGCCGTCCAGCAATAGAGATTCATTACCCAGGGGAATCAGTGGCTGTTCTTGCACTGCTCCAACATGCTTTCCACTGTGTTCTGGGGTGAGTGTGCGAGTGTGTGTGTGTGTGTGTGTGTGGCTTATCTTTCCCCACTGCTCCATGTGGAAAATCCTCCAGAAGCCTTCTGAAGACAGGCCAGAACAGTCACGCTGTTGTTTCTGTGGGTGTCCACTGAAAACGGGGCATTCCTCACAGCTGCCCTCGATGCTCTGAAATGAAACATCATTTTGACTTTTCAGTGACCTGGATGTAATCAGTCAGAACGGTCACTCTCATGGTCACTCTTTGCCCTTTTGTCCCTGATCCTGTTTCAGCCGCGGCCTTCTGCCCCCCTGAGTTTCCACCCATGCCGTTTCATTCATTCTCCCGCAGGATTTTACTGGTTCTGCTCAGTTTGTGCTGGACCTTCATTTGCACCCAGAACAGTCCGAGTATGTTGAGTAGATACTGTTTTATGGACACATTGCAGTGAATTAGTCCTCGGCCAGTTACTCACACGACCTGCTTACATTTCCAGCAGCAGCCCCAGGTCATTAGAGGCAGTCGTCAAGGTCATTAGAGGCAGACGAAAATGAAATAATGGGAAATAATGAGGGAAATTAATGGACGCTCATCAGTAGTCTGTGTGATGTGGGATGCTGAATTGCTCTGTCAGTAGCTAAGGCTGTATTAGGTCCTGCTAGTCCACCATTGTTTCTACATCCCCACCGCTCTGCACAGCGGTCAGTTTTTACGGTGAGGTGAGCCTCTTGTGAATACAATCTAATAGGGGAAGAGCTTTCTATGTACACACAGATCAGCCATAACATTAGTACCACCTGCTTAATATTGAGTAGGTCTTCCCTTGTGCTGCCACAGCAGATCTGACCACTTGAGGCAAGGACTTTAAGACTTTAAGTCTCGTAAGTTGTTGGGTGGAGCCTCCTTGAGCATCAGAGAGCCTTAGGTGCTCTGCCAGTTTAATTTTTAGAGCACTTTTGGTAGGTACTGACCAATGCATACCAGAAAAACAAGACCTCTCTCATGTTTTGGAGATGTTCTGACCCAGTCGTCTAGCCATCACAGATTGGTCCTCATCAGAGTGGCTCACATCCTTAAGCTTGTCCATTTCTTCTGATTTTAGTACATATCACAGTTGGGATATGATAAGATAAGATAAGATAGTCCTTTATTAGTCCCGCAGTGGGGAAATTCTCAAAAGCAGATGTGGCTAGTACGGGGATCGAACCCACAACCTTGGCGTTATTAGGACCACGCTCTAACCAAATGAGCTAACTGGCCCAGCCCAAGCTAGAACTGCTTGGGTTTAGTCCCAGTTACCATGCTACTACATTACACTGGTATAGGCAATACTTACACACTATATATATTATTATTATATATATTATTATATTATATATTATATATATATATATATATATATATATATATATATATATATATATATATATATATATAAAACTCCATAAGCTCCAACTGCTTGAAACGCACAGCTAACAACGTCACATCACACAGTGTGAGTGTAAGCTGTTTCAGCCTGGTACTGATACAGCACTCATTGATACAGTACATTGCAGTGTGGAGGAGTTGCATAAAGCATGTATTTCATTCACACTGCGTAGTCCATGGGCACCCAGCAGTAGCGGCAGATGTTCCTCTGTGCTCTTGTCTTGGTGATGTAGGTCACACTTTAGATCTGACTTTAGCTCCTCGCCCTCTGGCATGCAGTCGATGGAGCTTTGAGAAGTGGACAAAATCGAAGGGATCAGAAGTAGCCTCATTAACTTTGGGCTTCATTCGGAATGATTAACCAAACAGACAGGGCTGCCCCCGCTATCGAGCCGCACAGGAGGAGGCGCAGCAGCGGCCAAGTATTGATGCTGTTCCTCCACTACAAAAGAGAGAAAGAGAGTCCGGGGAGGATGAAAAGGGAGAGTTTTGCCATGCTTGTGGATATCAGCCAAGAGTTTAAGTTAACACCAGTGCTCTTGATATTGTATCATTTGTTGATCTTTTGGCAGTATCGTTGTGCGCAATACTGATATATACTGTTATCAGGATATGAGGTTCTTCATGTAATCACCAGACATCCAGATCCAGAATAATGCAGCCCAATCTTTACAGGAAAAACCTCTGTCTGTTGTACTGTCTGCACTGTACTGTCTGTAATGCTATATGGAAGAAAAAAAAGTATTTGGACACCTCCCCATTTATTGTTTGAGTTCGTCCTGATTTTGTTGGAGTAACTATCTTTACTGTCTATTGGAGACTTTCTACTAGATTTTGGAGCATTGCTGTGAAGATTTGATTGCATTCAGCAACAAAAGCATTAGTGAGGTTAGGATGTTGGATGATCACCACCCCACCTCACCCCCAACTCCCCAACTCATCACAGAAATATTGAAGGGAGCAGCATCTATCATTCCAGAGAGCACAGTTCCACTGCTCCACAGCTCAATGCTGGGAGGCTTTATACCCGTCTAGCCCACCTCTGGCATTAGGCATGGTGCCAATAGATTTATGTTTATCTGCTCCAGAGAGTCCTATTCTATTGACAGTACTACTCTACAGGGACTAGAGTCTACAGGGACATACTGTGTGTGTGTGTGTGTGTGTGTGTGTGTGTGTGTGTGTGTGTGTGTGCACTGGCACATCTGTGTCAGTAGCTGAATTAAAGTAGCTGAATGCATTCATTAAGGGGGGGTCCACAAATATTTGGACATATAGTGTACCATGGAACACAGTTTTGTCCAAGTTGTACCTGAACTCTACCCTAAGCACTCACTCACTCTCCACCTGGTTGTGATGAGATCCCCGCTCTGGCCCTGTCCCGTGCGCAGAAGCCCCACCGCATTGCGGCAGTAAGCTGATTACAGTTGAGACAAACACAATTACCTTCTGCAGGCCTGTAATGCAATTAACAGGAATTGGATTGCAGCATGACTGTCAGTGCGGCTCAGCGCGGCCGGCAAAAAGTGTCATGGGCTGAGGATGCCCGCTCTGCTCCGTGCTCACACATCTGTGTGTGGTGCTGTGGAAATGATAATTTCCTTAAGGGAATGTTGACTCTTAAAGGATCACTCCAGCACGATTACTGTGACTGTGCTTATTGTCCTTGTAAAAACAGTGTTTTAAGCCTCATTTGAGACCGTTTCTGAAGTGCTTTGTGCTCACTTGTCCTTAGGTTGCCAGTTATTCAGCAGCAGAATTCGTATACACTTACTGAGGGATTTTTTAGTTTGTTCTCTTCAGTCCACAGTCCCTTAAAAACAGCGCACCCCACAAGTTTCCATTTCCAAATCATTACCACCTGCGACTGCTTTTTGCATTTTTAAACCACCCCACATGTGGAAAGCAGTATAGTATTTCCGGTTGCCGTAGCAACCTCACAGCTCCCTTCTTCTTCACACTGTTCCCCACCACCACAGTTTTCATCATGGGATGCCATAGAAGAACCTTTCAGCAAGTGAAGCTTCTTTACACTCACATATCTCTACGCCAATCAGCCATAACATTAAAACCACTTACAGGTAAAGTGGTTCTCCTTGCTTGTCTGGTTACAATACCACCTGTAAAGGGGTGGGACCTATATATTAGGCAGCAAGTTAGCAGTCAGTTCCTAAAGGTGGTGTGCCAGTGTGGTGGAAAAATTGGCAAGCATAAAGATCTGAGCCACCTTGACAAAAAAAACTCATTCTGACGGCTAGACGTGGGTCAGAACATCTCCAAAACATCAGGCAGGTCCGTGGGGTGTTCCCAGTATGCAGGGGTTAGTAGCTACCAAAAGTGCTCCAAGGAAGGATAACTGGTGAACCTGAAACTGGCTTCAGGTCTTGTGGAGTGAGCTCAGTGGATCAGAGCTGTTTTGGCAGCATAAGGAGGACCTACACAATATTAGGTAGGTAGTTTTAATGTTATGGCTGATCAGTGTAGTACACACATGGTTCTTCTATGTCATCCCTCAAATAACTTTTTGAAGGAACTTTTCCTTTAAAGGCATAGTGTGGTACTATATCTCCCATTATTCAACAAAACACACTCATGGACACACACACACACACACAGAAATGAATGCATACAGTATTCACATATCACATTTCCTTTTCTTACCCTCTTCTCCATCTCTCTCTCTTTCTCCCTCTCTCTTTTTCTCAGACACACACACACACACACACTCTGAGGGATCTCTTTCCCTCTCTGCGTGCTGCAGACGGCAGTAAAGGTCATCTGCGTATCCAGTTTAATTTTTGCTCTTCCTCACCCGTTAAGATCCATAAAGCCATCAATAAATCATTTTTAATGTCTGCGCTGAGAGCTGACGCACGTTTAACACCAGCAGACCCTGTAGCTCTCCCTCCTCCCCCTGCCTCCTCCCTCTCGCTGTCCCTCGCTCATTCCTCTCTGTCTCATACATGCACACTAACAGCAGATGCTGCAGCGGTGCTGTAGTTGTGCTGCTGGTGAGCTCTGATGATCTGATTTCGGTATTTTCTTACTCTTTCTGCTTTCGATAATTGCCAGAATATGATCCCTCACGGGAATCCGGGACCAGTGTACACACTTGACTGAGAGAGAGGGGGAGAGCTAGAATAGGAACAGGAGCAGGAGAGAGGGGCAAGACGAGAGAGAGGGACAGAAAAAATGGACAGAGACAGAGAGACAGTAAGAAAAGGAAGTAAGAATAAGAGACAGGAGAGAGAGAGTAACAAGAGAGGGGAAGTTAAGAAGGAAAGGAGAGAGCGAGTGGGGGTAAGGAGAGTGGAAATGAACTGAGAGGGCAGAGAAATTGGGAGACAGGAGATGGTCTGAAAGAGATGGGAGCAAAAGGGTGAGTCGAGGCACACTAGTAAAGAGATAGAGAGTGGAGAGAAAGAGAGAGGGACATTCAGAAATACAGAAAGAGAGAGAGGGAGAGAGACATACAGATGGAGCAGGCAAGAGGGACATTTATAAAGAGAGAGAGGGAGAGAGAGAGAGAGAGAGAGAGAGAGAGAGAACAAAAAGAGAGGGACATTCAGAAAGACAGAGAGAGCGAGATGGAAAGAGACATACAGAAAGAGCAGGAAAGAGGGACATTTACAGAGAGAGAAAGAAAGAGTTGGCAGAAAAAGCAAAGAGAGAGGGACATTCAGGAAGAGACAGAGGGACAGAGAGAGAGAGAGGGGCGTGCTGAAGCCTGGGTATCATGGTCTGCAGCTCTGTGGTTGTATTGATTGAGCAGTAGACGATTGTCTGGCACCATTAAAGCCCCTGCAGCTCATAAGCTGCTAGAAAAGACTGGAGCTGAACTCCTCCACAATTATCCCTCTACACACTCACACACACACACACACACACACATGCCCAGACTCACTCCCAGCCATTAAACCCTTCACAGGGCTGCGGTGTGTAAGGAGGAAATGGTCAGTGCCCTGATCACTTGCTTAATGAAATCTCTCTCTCTCTCTCTCTCTCACACACACATACACACACACACACACTCACACACACGTACATGTAGTTACACTCATGAGCTCACATTCAATTCACATGTTTAATGGTGAGTGTTGCTCTGGGCCTCATGGCTACACCACTGCACCGATGATATAGAGGGAACTTGCACACACATAAACTCACCCACACACAGTTACACACTAAGGGTGTTCGTTAAAGCCCTGTCTCCAACAGAGAGTTTAATTAAAAGAGTGGTGCCATCGAGATGAGACGCAGTTTCACACACCACAATCCAGTTCAATTAGCACTAGCAGAGCATTAAATCGCTAATTAAAGGTGGCCAATGCGACGTTATTGTTGTGGTGATGCACTATATTGACAAAAGTATTGGGTCACCTACACATTACACCTAAAGGAGCTGTTAGGACATCCCAGTCTGAATCCATAGGCATGAATGTAGAGTTTGTTCCTCCTTGCAGCTCTAACAGCAGGTTTGGAAGGGTGGCGACTTATGTACTATGCCCCTCAGCACTCATGGACCCTGCTACTGAAACTTGCTACTGTAACGTGGTTCCTAAACGCTTCCACTATTCCACAATAATACTACAGTAAAATATTACAATACCATGCTGGAATTCAGTCAGCCCCTATGAACCACCCATTCTTTCACTAATGTGTGGAAAGGCTGACTGCATGGCTAGGTGCCTGATTTTATACACCTGTGGCAATGGGACTGAAGGACACACCTGAATTTAGTGATTAAGATGTGTCCCAATACTTTTGTCCATATATTGTATGTTATACAGTATGTATGATAGGTATCAGCAGTACTTTTAGAACACATCTGAACTATGGCATGTCTTATAAAAGCCCTGCAAAAAAGAAGAAGTAGTGTACAGCATACCATCCTCTGTCTCTGTAGTGTGTAAGTGCTATCGAACAGGGCTTCAGCTATAGTCCCTCAGGCGGAGCTGTGTGGTGGGGCTCGTCTTACTGTACCTCCTTGAGGTCACTCTCTCAATGTCACCGGTCTCAGGCGGAGATTAGAAATGCAGGTCAGGAATAGCAGAGCATCAGATTGCCAGCAAACAGGAATCCACAGAGGCAGACTGAGGTTAGCTTTCAGTGAAAGCTTCTGCAGGTCCACAGTCTCACGATGGAGACAGACCGATGCTGGACGTGCTGTGTGTGACCATCTTTAAACTTTAAAGGAGCACTCTAGTGTTTTTTCACCTGTCTGTGTCCACCAGAGCATCTTCCTGTTGTCATTGTCTCCAGCTGCAGTTTGCCACGGTCACACCCAGCAGAGCCTGTGTCATCAGACATCACTTCTGCTTCAGTGAACAGAACCAAAACACACAGCATCACAGCAATTAAAGTATAGGTGTGTGTAAGTGTGTGTGTGTGTGTGTGTGTGTGTGTGTGTGTGTGTGTGTGTATGTGTGTCTGCAAGGTAAAGGTCTTTGACTGTGGCAGTATTAGTTTTAATTATCTAATATTATCTATTACATCTATCTGTCTATCTGTCTGTCTCTCTGTTTATCCACATATCTGTGTCTGTCTGTATGACTATATCTATCTGTCTACCTGTCTGTCTGTCTATCTATCACCTTTGCTTTCTGCCCACTGTTGCATTAAAGCTTCTCATCTAACTCCCAGTAGTCTAGTCTGTCTGTCCACATCTATCAGTGTGTCTGTCTGACTATATCTATCTATCTATCTGTCTGTCTTTCTGTCTGTCTGTCTATCTTTCTGTATCTTTCTATATATCTGCCCACCTGTCTATCTATCTATCACTCTGTCTACCTGTCTGTCTGTCTGTCTGTTTGTCACCTTTGCTCTCTGCCCACTGTTGCATTAAAGCTTCTCATATAACTCATAGTAGTCTAGTCTGTCTGCCTGTCTATATCTATATGTCTGTGTTTCTGTCTGTCTGTCTGACTATATCTGTCTGTCTGTCTTTCTGTCTGTCTGTAAGTCTGTCTATATCTATCTGTCTGTCTTTCTGTCTGTCTGTCTGACTATATCGATATGTCTGTCTGTCTGACTATATCGATATGTCTGTCTTTCTGTCTGTCTGTCTGACTATATCGATATGTCTGTCTTTCTGTCTGTCTGTCTGATTATATCTATATGCCTGTCTTTCTGTCTGTCTGTCTGCCTGTCTATATCTATATGTCTGTCTTTCTGTCTGTATGTCTGACTATATCTATATGTCTGTCTGTCTGACTATATCTATCTGTCTGTCTGTCACGTTTGCTTTCTGCCCACTGTTGCCTTAAAGATTCTCATCAAGAACTCCCAGTAGTCTAGTCTTCTCGCAGTCCCAGCCTGTAGGGATTCCACATGGTTTCCAGGGTTAGGAGCATGCTCTTCCGCACTATGAAAGCCTCTCTGTTTTGTCAGATATTGACTCTCAGTGCTTTGCTAAACTTCCAAACTACTAATGGGGTGAAGAAAAAGACAGCTCCAAAACATCCTAAACCACTCTTGACAGACGAACAGTCCAAAAGCCTGTAGCGGCCAAATTTACCTTCTATACCAACATAAAAAAAACAACACTGCAGACAACAAGATTGTGTGAAAGGGCCAGTCTTCCCCTGCCTTCTGAAATCCCCCTCAGTAGCCTGCATGACATTCCACGTCTTGACAAACTAATTGGAGAGTGATGCCTAAAGGAAAAGTGAGGGAAGAAAAGAAGAGCTTAAACAAAAGTCAGCGATCTCCCTGACAGGTAACTCCTGCAGGTTCACCTTTCTTACAGCTCTGTAGAAAGAAAGGAAAATGTCCCACCTGATCAGTCGACCTGTGACTTTGATCTCCATGGAATCCCCCCTCCTCCTCGTCCTCCTTCGTCTCCAACCTCCTTTTTTCGTAGCCGTGTCGGGTTGTGAAGGCGTTAATAAAAGCAGGAGATGTTGGCGGTGGAGGAGCGCAGGTTGCGGCGTTTGATCAGGTTCTCTTTCGGCTGCCTGGGCTTCAGAACTCAGGAGTGGCGTTCATTAGGCAGGATCAGGAACAGCAGCCGGAGTGGTCTCCCCGATGTGGAAGCAGCTTTTGATGTGTGTGGATCTACCACAGCTTGCCTGCTTTGGTTCCTTCACAACATGGGGTTGGAAAGCAGAGGATCCAGATAATAAGACATGGCGGCGGTGATGGTGGAGAAAAGTACAGAGCATAAATGCAATCTGAGGCCTTTTTGAAGCTGGACAAGCTTCACACAGTCTTATTGTCAGGTTGTGTTTGAGATACAACTGAAATGGATAACGGCCTGTAATTGGCTTCAGTGGGAGGGTAAATTATTCCAGCTACAGCAGCAGGGGTCAACTGACAAAGTCGATTACACTCTTAAAATGAAGGTACTTTATATGGTTCTTTGAGCGATGCCATAGAATAACCACTTTGGTTCTGTGAAGAACCATGTTTGTAATAGAGATCTATGAGTATAAAGAATACGTCGAAGGTTCTTCTTTACGTTGAAGGCTGCTTCTTCTTTACCATGGTTTAGGTTCCGACCTCTATTACATGGTTCTTTGTGGAATCGAAAGTGGTTCTTCTATGGCTTCTGGTTTCAAAAAGTTTAAAGAGCCATTTGAAGCATCTTTATTTTGAGGAGTGTGGTTGCCAGCAGTGTTGCCTGTGGGGAAATGAATAAACAAACTCTATCCTGCTCTGTTACAGTCAGATGCTCACTCTCAGGAACTAATGATCGGGGCTAATTCTTATTTTAATAGATCAGAAATCAGCTATTTTTAAGGAATTAACATTAGTATTTGGATAAAACCAGTGATGCATCCAACAAAAACAACAATATGGCGATAAATTGGACTTTTGCTGTTCCAAACCTGACTTGTGCGCCCCCTTGTGGTGGAAAATTCAGTTCTGCTGCATGTGTAACTCCACCCCAATTGATGATGAACTAGAGAATATTTTATGCTCTACTTTTTTATGCTCTATTGCTGCATTGGGCAGCAACCTCCCGAATGCTGACTCTTCCACTGGTGGCCATTTTGACATGTCAAAGCGTGCTCCTTACTAAGCCCCGCCTCCACATGCTCGTTCGGTGGGGGGATAGCAGGATCAAGACATTACTATGCAAATTGATAACTTTACATCAATGATAAAACTTTCTTATTATTAATGTAAGTTAATGTACCATGATGTGATTGTGGACTATTACTCTGTAACTAGTACCTGTTGTTATTCTGATGGATTGCAGAAGGTATGGTGTTTCTGTTAGTCAGTTCATCGACTAATAGTTGATTCCGTAATCAATTACAGCCCCAATTCCAACTGTAGGCCTACATTGAGAATAGCAGCAGACCCAGAACTTGCATTACAGACAGATGTGCTCTCACATGCGCTCATAAAGCCGGCCTCTTATAAAGAGCTATAAATGAAACCCAAATTTATTTTGGAGAAAAGCGTCTTTAATTGTGAGGGCTGCTTAATTACCAAGCCTCGCTGAAAGTTAGCTCCGCCGTGTCCGCATTTGTTATGCAAATCTATGCAGATTCTAGTCACAATTAAGTCATCGGAAAGCTGTCTCGCTCTCTCTTTCTCTCTATTTTTCTCTTTCTCTCTCTCCTCTCATTGCTTTCTTCTCCTCCATCCTTCGCCCTCGTCTGTCTCTTTGGTTTTCAGCATTATCACAGTAATGAAGCCATTACGTCTCTGAGTGCATTTTAATGAGTTTTTAACTAACATTTTAATGAGCTATACATTACCATAAAGCTGGGATTAGGCTAAATTGAATTTGGGAAGTGTATGTTGAGGATGGCAGCGGGAACAGGCAGGTTCATTAAGAGTTAATTATATTGTTTCGCGATTGGCGGCGCGGCTCGTTTTCAGGGTTTGGGGGTCCAGTTGGAGCCCCAGCGTGGGGTGTTCCGTCATTACCGGGCTGGCCAGCGGGGGTCTCGTTAAGCCAAAGACAGAGCTCTTGGGCGAGATGGGGCCTTTGAAAGGAGATGGGTGTGAAATGAGTGTTTGTTTAAGAGACTGAAACCGTAGTGATTAGATTGATGTGTATTAAGGTCAGCAGCCACGCTCACCCCATTCTCACCGTTTGACCTTCTTGGAAAGCACACCCTGTCCGTCCAACACCTCTCAACACACAGACGCACACTTTATATATATATTTATATATATATATATATATATATATATATATATATATATATATATATATATATATATATATATACATACACTTACTGCCCAGATAAGGATGTATATAGTGTATAGTGTCCTGATTGAACACTTTAGCCACAAACTAATATATGAGCCACAAGCTAAAGCTCTGGTCATGATCCAAGAGGATATGCTGCTATACAACTTCAGGTATTCAATACAATATATGGCATGTTATATTGTTACAACTCTAGTGTTTCGGTTTCCATGGAACAGAGTGCCATAGAAAGTATTGGTACACCCTTGATACCACCTTTCCTTTCTGTCCTTAAGCTCCATAGAAATAGATAGTGTAGGGTCTTCCTGTTTGTCCATATGCTCCATAGGCTTAGAGTTATCTTCCCCATCCACTGCTTTATTCATCGGTTCATTTCCCAGATCTACAGACAGTGTTCCACAGATTGCATCAGCGTCTGAACGGTGTACATAAAATGAGATGATGTGTATTTGGAAGGCAGAGATACTATAGTAACGTGTGTCTGTGTGTGAGTGTGTGTTAGTGGGGGGTCAAGCCCTTAAGACCAGCCATCTCTCTCTCTCTCTCTCTCTCTCTCTCTCTCTCTCTCTCTCTCTCTGTCTCTCTCTGAGTAGGAGTCAGATTGGATTCAGGAGGTCTGTGTTGCAGTGGCACTAATGCATGAGGGAACTGTTAGGTCATACAGACAAATAGAAGAGTTTTCCTGCCCACTGTGTAATGTGTCACATTCACACATTAACTTCTCGCCCCTCAAGCATGCAACACATATTCACATTGACACACACACACACACACACACACACACAGGCATGCACACACACAGAGTCAGACATATTTTTGCTGTTCGATCTGAACACACAATTAGAAATAGCACATCTGTAACAGAATAGAAGCAATACAGCCCACTTTTGGGAACTCGAACTGAAAACACACACACACACACAGGTATGTTTGTGTAGCAGGGCTGTGGGTGTGTTTAATAAAGCCACCTCACGCTTGAAATCTCCTGTGGTGTTCCACAAGCATCTGTTCTGAAACTCTTGTGTTTCCACTCTATTTTAATTCTTGGTAGACTTAGAAGTTAGAGCAAATTAGAAATGCTCTTATAGGTCTGGGCATGTTCTGATAACACTGATCTCTGCCTGTTTGTGTATCAGGGCTGCAGGTGTATTAAACAATGCCACCACACTCTTCACATTTGCTGCTTATACCTTTCTGATAGACAGTTTAATGTTGGCCTGTGAAGTAGCACATCATTATGAAATTACCTTTGGTAATTTTCCCCAAGGATCCATTCTGGGACCTTTTTTGTCCCTTCTGTTTTTATTCTGGGTAGACTTTAGAAGTTAGATCAAAATGGAAAGGCTCTAGCTCTGGGCATGTTGTGAAAATGCAGGTCTCTCCCCATGTCACACACATATGCACACACACACACAGAAAATGGACTGGTGTGGTGGGATTCATATAAGTGCAGTAGGTCTGCAGGGCTTGTTTAGTAAAGTGACCCCACTCTTGACCCTTGCTGCTTCAAGTCATACCTGTCTAATGGATAGTTTGGAAGCAACTCGTCACAAAGCATTATGATATTGCCTGTGGCGTTCCACAAGTGTCTATTCTGGGACCCTTTTCTTTTGCCCCTGTATGTTCCTTCTTATTAGAAAACATGAAATTAGCGCAAAATGAAAATGTGGTTATAGCTCTCGGCACGATGTGGAAACACTATCTTCGTGTCTCGCACCCACATACACCACATGAGTGGAGGCATTTAGTAAAGGGAGCCCACATATGACCTCTGCTGCCACTTGTGTAGATGGCGGCTACTGGCTGCATGGTAGGTGGAAGTTTTCCTTTTCCCAGATTCTTAAACTGGCCGTGAAAGGATTGCGCTACTCACCCCGACAGCTTGTGTATTGTTGCCTTTCCTCTCACTAATGGAACATCTTGTTCTCTTATTAAAACAGGACGGCGTATTATAAAACTGATGAAAAACTGTTGCTCTCAGTCACAGCCGGCTGAAGTGTCGGCAGCGACAGCGGGTGAATCGGATGGGGATTGGAGCGGCACGCAGCACAGAATTGCTCCCAGCACCTTTATTCAGCTAACTGAAGCACGCAGCGTGCAGTAACACACGCAGGCGCTCTAATTGCCTTTGGCGCGGCTTGCGAGGATATGTATGCAAAAACACAGTAAAGCACAGAGGAGCATATGTCGTCTTTTCTTTCTCTGGCACATGGCCCTCGTTTCGGCTTTCCATCCCGTGCTTCTCCACGCACGCCTCGACTCGCTCCTCCAACCTCGCAGCTCGGAATCTGAGAGGGTGCCAAAGAAAGGGCAACACTGCTAATTTAGCCTGCTTAGAAGCCCCCCATACACCCACCTCCGCCCAAATAAATAAATAATAAATAAATAAATAAACAACAGCGCTGCAGGAGGAAAAGAAGAAGGGAGAGATGGAAGCAGGAGAAGATTTGGCCTTTTTAGCCCCAAGCCTCAGACAGATGCAGCTCTCAGCAGCGTGCGGGGGAAGAGATGGAGAAATACATAAATATTCATCAGAGGGGAGGCACGCAGAGACGCCCCGAGAAAAGAGTGGGAGCTGTAGATAAAAAGTCTAGGGGCAATGAGGGTTTTTGAAAAGAAAATGCTATCCTAGGTTCACCTGACGTACAAGCCTAAAGATTCTCATGCCTTCTATCTCATCTAGGAAATCATATATGCTATATGTCCAAATTTATGTCCAAAAGTTTGTGGACACCCCTTCTAATAAATGCATTTAGCTACCTTAAGTTTAAAAAACCATTGCTGACACACCTGTCTCACCTGCCACACAGCTTGTCTAGGCCCTGTAGAGAGGTATCGCCAATAGAATAGGACTCTCTGGAGCAGATAAACATGAACCTATTGGCACCATGCTGCCTAATGCCAGGTGGAACTGTGTTCTCTGGAAGGATGGTGGAGCTCCATCTAATACTTTTTTGGATGGAGTTAAGGAGTTGAGGATGAGGTGGGGTGGTGATCATCTAACATCCTGACCTCACTAAGGCTCTTGTTGCTGAATGCAATCAACTCCTCACAGCAATGCTCCTCCAAAATCTAGTAGAAAGCCTTTTCCCCTGGACAGTAGAGAGACAGCTACTCCACCAAAAGCAGGACAAACTCTTTTTAATATCCTTGATTTCAGAAGAAACTGTGAATGAGATAATTAGCTAGCTATCTTGCTAACATACCTGTCTAGCTATCTATTTGTCCATTTCAGGGAAGTTAAGCTATTACAGTGTTTGCTCACATACACAGTCGTGCCTCTGTCTGGTCTCATTCTCTGTTTCTCTGTCTGGATGTGAATGCCTCAGCATTCAGTGCCATCATGAATCTGTTGGCGAATTGAGAACAGATCCGCCGGCCATTAAAAAAAGCAAGCGGATTTTGCCTGTTATGCTGTTGCTAACTCCAGCCATCAGCATGAAGCACATTCCCCAGCAGGGTGAGTGCTTTTAGACCGCGGGGTTCCAATTTGGAAGACAAAGCTCCAGTCTCTGGAGTCGGCACTGCTGTATCGGTCTAAAGCAAAGAAGCTGGTCTTTCTTTTTTTTCTCCTCCCGCTAAGCTGACACTGATTCCAGACGCTTAAAATTCTACTGTATCCCCCCCCCCAACCCACTGCGGTTTGTGTGTTTCGCACAAGTGTGTGATCTTTGGTTTAGATATGGTAGCCTGTTCTCTGCCCCATGGCCCAATCTCCTCCATGTAGATAAATAAACGAATGCAGAGAAGTGTAGTGTGGAGCTCCAGAATCAGTGGCAGCGAGGCTCCGCACTGGGACCTGTTATTCCAGTGCTGCTGTCTCCTCTCGCCTCCAAACCACATGGGACTTCTGCTTGAAACCTGCGAGCCCTTAATCTAACACCCCTCCCACATCCCTACATCCTGCTTTCATCCCTCAGCATGCAGCTGTGTGTGTGTGTGTGTTTGTGGGTTTGTGGGTTTGTCAGGGAGCAGCCCTATCAGAATTCTCCACTCAAAGTTCTTCACATTTGTGGCAGACGGAGCAAAAACTAGGTGCTTCATTCTTGCTGCGTTTCTATTTTGGTTGTTTTTTGTTTCAGAAGATACTTCTGAGGAGGTTAGATATAAGACCATCCAGTTGCAAAAGGAAGGAGAAGGTCAAAGGAAATGAAGTGATAAATCCAGAGTTTCCAAAACTGTAATTCATTTTGCATAAGAGTGGATAGACCACCACTGCTGCCCTCATTAGATAAACCAGCTTTACAGGAGACACAGGGAAAACAATTCTCAACCAGTAGCCTGTTTACACCTGTCTTAAACCCCTTTAACAGACTACGGCCCACCGATGGGCCAAACATGCTATTACAGACTTCTATTACACCATGATTAATATATTATTTATTATAATAAAATGTTATTAATTATATATAAAATGATTATGATCAGAGCAGTTCAACCATATAGATGGTTTGGTAACTTTTATCATTAATGTTTAAATAGTTCTGATCAGAGGAGGACGGGTCGGGTCCCCCCTGTGAGTCTTGGTTTTTCCCAAGGTTTCTTCCTCCAGCTCTGAGGGAGTTTTTCCTTGCTACTGTCGCCATTGGCTGCTTACTGGGGGTCTTGGATCCTTCATGTGTTCTTACGTTTTTGTTTTTTTTTTACTTTTACTAATTACTAATTATGTAAAGCTGATTTGTGACAACAACAGATGTAAAAAGCTATACAAATAAATTTGACTTGACTTGACTTGACTATTACTAGAGAATTACCCCACCAGTTGTACAGAGTAATACACCTTAGTGTGTAATTAGCCTTGGAGTGTTAAGGGGTTAACGGCCATATCTGATAATCAGATCACATTCGGAATGTGATCAGATCACTCAAACCACATTCCGAGGAGGTCAGAAACGGATCTCTCCCACATTTAACAAATGTGTAGACGAAATGCGTGTTCTGTGTCCGGATACAGTTAGGCATATGAGAATACCTCTGCTGAAAAATCACTGATACGTGATTTTATTACTGCTGTGCATACTGGTTTTGCTCTCACCCTGCTCTCACTCTCGCCCTGTACTCTCACTCCTTTATGAGGCAGTGGTGGCTCTGCAAGTTAGGGCACCAGGCTGTTAATGACAGGGTTGTGGGTTCTGATACCCAGGCTGCCACTTTTGGGCCTGTGTTCAAGACCCTTCACCTTTCCTGCTCCAATCACTAGTATGTGTCTTCAAAAGACTGGTGGATGATTATTCAGGTATAAATCTTTATGCAGAAATAATTGATTTTGCATATCTCGTGTCCCAAGTCCCACTGGGTTCTATTTTAGGGCCTGTGAAACTGATGTTACACTGTCCTTTTTAGTGTGAAGTGGTAGTGTAAAAGCAGTGTAAAATGGAATCCGGCCAAAGTAGGTGCTATCCGGTAGGTGCTAAACCGATGTTAATAAACAGTCTCTATAATTAATTTATACATTTTTAAATTAATACAAAAAATGAAACAACAGGGTTTTGATATGAATATGACATCAACATGGTATAGCCATTTGTTATTATAATTATGTGTCTACATATAGCATGACAGAAAGCATGTCAACCTGTAATAGCTGCAGTGTTGCCTCAGAGGCATGCTGATTATGGTGGTACAGGTTGGTTGATTTCGTTATCTTTATTTGGTTATTGTGGATAATGACGTGACCCCCCGCCTGCGCTCCAGTGTTAAGACTCTTTGCCACACTCGCTCTGATTGGACACCCGGTCTGTGAGATGAAAGAGTTTACCTAAGGGTGATTAGAGAGCAGTGTGTACTGATTTAGCCACCCACTGACTCGCTTCTACATATGAGTGACAGTCAGCTTGAGGGCATTCTTCCTGTGTTTGTACTGCTGTCTCCATAGGGAGGCCCATTAACTCCAATTAGCTTTTACTTGTGCTTGCCCAGTCAAATGAAACTTCAAATGGCATCACACTTGCCCCACAAAGATGAACGTCTGAAGCCATGTCGGAATTTATAGAGATGAGTCATGTGGGGTGTTTTACAAGGCAGAAGACGTCTTTAATATGAGTTAAAATGAAATTAAATGGGCATTTATGAAAGCTGTGAGTGTATAACCTGTCATACAAATGCAGTCAGGATAAGTCATTTGCTTATTCTAATGGGAAACAGTCTCTCCGATTATCTCAGTTCAGAGTTTGGCTCAGTTAATAATTGGCGTCATTACCGTCACATTACCATGACAGGTTTACAGTGGTAATGTCATATAGTTTAAACACGCAACATATATTTTGTAGTAGCCCAACCCAAACCTTGTATGTCTTTTACACTGTATAATCATTTTAACCCATTGAGTTCTAGGTTTATTATATTGGCAGATATATTTAGTTAGCCTATCTTGTGGAGTCCCACAGGGTTCTATTTTAGGTCCAATGAAACTGATGTGAATTAGGACAATAATGTGAAGAAATGTGGGCTACAGGGTCTAAGGGTTTGATGACAAATGGACCAGCATTAAATGTAAACCACCTTTCCCCCTGTCCTTTTGTCTTTCTCAGTGCTGCGGGATGACTTCAGACAGAACCCGACAGACGTGGTGGTTGCAGCAGGGGAGCCGGCCATTTTGGAGTGTGTTCCCCCTCGCGGCCACCCAGAGCCCACCATCTATTGGAAAAAGGACAAAGTGCGGATCGATGAGAAAGAAGACAGGATCAAGGTAGGCGCGAACATCTGCAGGCTGTTCCTGGGCTGACGGTGCAGTCTTTGAGGTCAGATTTGAGCTGACCCATTTATCATTGTTCAGATTTTTTGTGCATTTATGTGCAGTATGTGACCCCTTTAAGGCATGTAGGCTTGAAATTGATCTGATTATCAGATTAACTCTTTATTACCGAGGCAAAGCAGTGACTATATCTGCAGTTCAATCTGCTCTTCACCTTTAATGATCTAAAGTCTCAGTTATTTATTTTGATATGAAAAGAAATTGTCCACCAAAGCCGTAACACATGCTTATTTTGTTGGTCACAAACGATCATTTTTACAGGACTAAGGTTATACTTTGCACTTCAGTCTCACAGTCTGTAGTTTCTTTGAAGGAATAAATCAATACTAAGCCCAGAATTAATCTGAATTCTGTTCTGAATGTACTGTTAGACACCAATCCAACAATAAAGGTAGCATGGTACATTGTTTTTATAGTGAGAGGAAACATGGAACAACACAGATTTTAACGGGTTAAAGGAGGCACAGCCTAACGTATCTTCAATAATACAGTATGTTGGAGAGGGTTAATTATCTAGATTGATTGAATAGATTTTAGGTCAACCCCAGCCCTGAATGTTAATTACGTGTGGAACCCAGTGGTATAAGGTTTAAGGAGCATACTCCCAGTGCGTGTGAACTTTAAATGATTGTGTGTTTCCTTGCAGATTCGGGGAGGCAAGCTGATGATTTCAAACACGAGGAAGAGTGATGCTGGGATGTATGTGTGTGTGGGCACCAACATGGTGGGAGAAAGGGACAGTGAGACAGCCCAGGTCACTGTTTTTGGTAAGGACTGGTGTATTTAAGCAATCAATCAATCAGTCAATCAACTAACACATTATTTTAACTTGAAAATACATGGTAGGTGACTCTAATGTTCAGTGTAGCCGAGCATTTACAATAAACTGGCACTGAAAATGTCAAAATAAATATAATAAAGATGAATACAAAAATAAAGTAGTATAAAACCATCTTAAACTAAAATCAACAGACATAAATGAAAACAAAAAACTATGGAAAGCTATTAAAATAATTTTGATTAAACAATTGAGATTTAATTACAAAGAGAAACAATAAAAAATTAAATAAATAAAAACAAAAACAGAACAAAATACACAAGAATGAAACAGATAAAACTTAATAAGTCAAAAGGTAAAAAAAAAAAGTTAATAAGGATGCTCTAATAAGGAAAATGAAATAAAGCCACACTAACTAAAATAGCTGAATAATAAAAAAATAAATAAATACATAAATAAATAAAAAAATAAAAAAATAAAATAAAATAATAATTCAGTGCATGACGTAATTATGTTTTTCAGTAAAGCAAAGCCATATTAGACCATAGAAGACATGTAGGACTTTATGTCAGAGCTTTGTTAAAAGGTGTCGTAACTCTTATACAGATATTATGTTTAAGACAGATTAAAGGGTTAGGAATGCTGCTCAGATCAAATCCATCAATGTTTAGAGTAGTAATGGTTTACTGTGTCTATGCATGTCGAGCACTTTACCTGTAATAATAAGTTTCTACTGAAGATTCCTACTCTCACATGTCATAGGCATCATATCTGACACCCATTTCCTACCTCTTTACTCGTGAAAGTCAAACAGGGCCTGTCCAGGCGTATCCTCAGCACACAATGGCGCTGATATCACTACGTGGCTGTGAATGAATGATGCACAGCTGCAAATGAAAGGTGTTTAATCTCTTCTTAACATTTCCCCTCCATTTTTCCAGAACGGCCCACGTTTCTGCGGAGGCCCATAAACCAGGTGGTCCTGGAGGAGGAAGCGGTGGAGTTTCGTTGCCAGGTGCAGGGAGACCCTCAGCCATCTGTCCGCTGGAGAAAGGATGACATAGATGTCCCTCGTGGAAGGTGAGAGACCACTGTAAAAGCACATCTCTTTAACGGTAACCCTCCACAATGACTGAACTGACACCTTGGCCACTTCTGCACCGTTATCAGGAGCTCTGTCTAACTCCTCAGTGGTCTTTCCACATGAACTTCTTTAATGACCCCTCTGCCTACACAGCATTGCATAACATGGAATGCTAGACTTATTATTTAGTTATTAATTTTATTACTGTAAAGACGTATGAAGAGTTTTAGTCTTAATATCTTAATATAGTCTTAATATTAGTAACATGAGAAATTTAGAAAGAATGATAACTATTAAGTTAATGTTATAAGTTATAATGAATAATATAATTCATACAATAATAATATTGTATATTAGTAATATATTATTTAAGACTATATTAATAGGCCTAATATTAGCACTTCAGTACTTATGGTGAATATAGTAATTATGAAGACTACTAATAATATTCATTATATTAAATATTAAATAATCATAAAAGTTGTCAATTAATTTAATAATATAATTCTTCATATATTAGCAATATTAATATATTAGTTAACTCCTGTGTTATAAGGCTGAGACGCTGTGAGGTCTTTCAGTCTGAGGGATAATGACCTCTGTCCTGGTATCCTCTGCTCATTCTCTTTGAGCTGGGCCCCATTCTCTCTGATACCTTTGCTGTGAGCTGGGTCCCTAAGGCTAGGACAATGAGCTTAAGCGTATCAATACGCACAGAGTCGTATATATGAAGCCGCAGGTGAGCTTTTGGCACAGACTGAGAGGGTTCAGGCGTTTCCTGTGCCTTGAGGCGTCTTCATTCAAAGCCAGACTTAGTCTTACAGAGGGCCAGAGATGAAGAATGCCTTTAGACTAATCTCACCCTGGAGCTACTCCAAAATCTTTACTCTTCCACAGGATCCATCAGGTAAGGCTAGGGACATCATGACGTTCTTACCTGATGAAGACATTGTATCTCCAGAATGACATGATGTACAAGAGAAGGGAGAAACATTTTTCAATGGAAGTCAGTGTAAAAAAGAATTTACTCCACCTAATTCTGGAGCATTTCTATTGGTCCATTCATCATGGAAAGCAGAGGAGTTTTTTCTTATAAGAAAAATATAAGAAAAATATATATAATAATGGAATTAAATAACTAATTATAGAGTAAGGTAAATATTGATTTACAGCCATTCAATCTCCCTTTTATGTCAATAGTTGCCATTTGTTTAAATGGCAAAGAGAACAGAGAAATGACAAAATGTATCAAATGGCCTTTCTATCAGCAAAATACACACCTTTTCATATGTTATATTTATGAATGTGAGACATAGTTCATGTAAAATGACACCGTGGTCTAACTATAACTATAACAAAGTATCTAAACCAGGGCTGTTCAATCCTGGTCCTGGAGATCTGCCACCCTGCAGAGTTTATCTCCAGGACCAGGATTGAGCAGCCCTGATCTAAGGCATCTAAGGGTCAAAGGAGAGTGTCATATTGGGCCTGGCCTGCTGGCCGGATCAGGGAAAGCTGTGTGAGTTTTTTAGGGCACTGCCCAGAGTGTGTTCATTTTTGGACTCACACACACACAGCAGATAAGCTCTGGCTCATGTCTGTGGTTACTGGACGTGGTCTCAGTACCAGCCAATGTTAGCAGAGTTCAGCCAGCTGCCTCAGAGACAACACTACTGGATACTGCTGCTGTTCGCTTGTTTGCCCTCAGACAAAGATAACAAAGCAGACAGGGTCTAGATTTTATCATCGGAGCATGTTTAAGTGTCTCGGTCAACCTCAAATTTTTCAAGCATCCACTGTAAAGTGTTTCATTACCCAGTCAGGCCTTTATTTTGGCTTATATAACAAGTACTCGATTTCATTGCACTTTAGCTGGATGGCAGGAGCGCCATACCTGTTTTGAATATTGTTAATAGTTGTTTTTACAACTTGTGGTGAATCTGTTTATTGTGTGGAATAATTCTGTTCATCTAAACGGTTCTCCTATCAGCCCCAGTGCTCATTATTAGAGCCAAGGCTACATTTACTGATGCTGACATTAATGAAGGCAGCACTCTTTTCCTTTCTTGTTTTTGTAAAGCACATTTAGAAGTTAATTAGGTTTGGGGTAGGAAACAATGACAATCGAATTATTGAATTAATCATAATCACGCTGCTTATAATTACCATGAGACCTAGACGAGGAAAAACATGTGTTTCATCATTATTATTTTATTTCTTTTCTGTTTTTTTATGAAGCTGAAGACCATTTTAATTTTGACATTCTCAGCTCCCTTTGTTGCCCGCATGTGGGAGCGTCACTTTTAATCTTTCTCTGCCTCTCTCTCTCTCTCTCTCTCTCTCTCTCTCTCTCTCTCTCTCTCTCTCTGCTTATCTAAATGTCTAACATCAAAGGAACTGTGTTTGATAGACAGCCATTGAAAACACCTTCAGGTTCACCGTCAGGTTACACAATACAAACATATTTCTACAATTATATATATTTATATATATATATATATATATATATATATATATATATATATATATATATAATTATGAAGATAAATATTATTGTAAATACTGTAAATACTGGGTTTTCTCAATGAGAGGTTCCTCAAATAACAAGGTACTTGGAAATATTTTAATAATGCTCACTGTCCAGGTAATCAAATAAATGCTTACAGGCTAACACCACCCTATATATATATATATATATATATATATATATATATATATATATATATATATATATATATATATATATACACACACACAGTCTGGCTCGACAGGTTAGAGCTGTTATATGTGGGGACCCTACACAATCCCTACACAATATTACACTGGTGGTTTTAATGAGATCAGGTATTCAGGTAGATGGGCTACAGCAGTAAAATGCCATATCACAGGAGGTTTAGGACATTTTTGTCCCACAGCGTTCTACTGTAGGGTTTGTGAGTTATGGAGAAAACTAAAAATGAACAAAAATGGAGATACATGTTTTTTATTAGACAGCAGCAACATATGACCTACCTATGCAGCAGGCTGAGAAACAGTCATGCTCAGATTAATGCTTACCCAAGACTGTGTATACAAACACACACACACACACACACACACACACACACACACATTCGCTCACTCATGAGCAGTAGATGTATGTATTAATGGAGGAGAGGATGCAGTTGGTTAGGTTTTTGCTGAGCAGGGGAAGAAAAGACATTAGAGAAAGCAGGGACTCAGCACAACACTGCCAAGTGTGTCACACAGCATTACACTGGCCTTTAACCAGAGAATGATCACACACACACACACATCTATATATGCACTAAGTACCTGAAAATATATTAAAATAAACACACACACACACACAAATACGGCCACATAAAAGCCTCTGTAGAGGTCAGGCAGGTTAGGCCAGGCTACAGACCTGAGGATTGAGGGGCAGATATGAGGTCGGTGGGGTGGAGGGCATGTGTGACGGGTGGATTTAGGCCCCACACAGTGAGCCCCTGGGCTGTTGCAGATAAGCCCCCAGCTTTTGGAGTCTCTCTCTCTTTCAGCTGCTCTTTTCACTGCTTTTTCTATCTCTCCTCATGAAAAAAACACATTGCTTTTCCCCTCCTCTTCTTCTCCTCTTCTTCTTCTCATGCTCATTAGCTAAACATGATTCTGCTCATCTTTATCTGCTCCCCGGGGGTCCCAGTCTGAGCACCCCCAGGCCCTCAGTGTGTATTCCGCAGATATTAGAGCTCCTGTGTTCAGGGTTACCCTGGTCTTACTGCTGCAAGCGCACTGCTGCTGTTCACACAAATACAGCTTAACACAATAGTAACGGCTGCAGCATGTCGGTGGTTTGCAAAAGCTTTCTGCAGAAGCACCAGACTTTAGAGAGTGTTATTGAATTCAGGTGACACTTATGTTGTTTGTATATGAAAGCCAACCATCTAGCAACACCATTTATGCTATAGCAATCACCTGATACACCACACACCATAGCAACTACCTTGCAACCACTTAGCTAAAACCTCATATCCACTGAGCAACCCCCCACGACACCATAGCAACCACCTGAGACACTATAGAAACTGCCTTGCAACCACTTAGGGACACACAAGCAACCACTAAGCAATCTTCTTCTAATGCTAGTGCAACCCCTTAGCAGTAACATCACAACCACTTAGCAACACCATAGAAACCACCTAGCAACACCATATATGCTATATAAACCACTTGAGACATCATAGCAACCATCTGAGACACCATAGAAACTGCCTTGCAACCACTTAGCAACACCCAAGCAACCACTAAGCAACACCACAGCAACTGCCTCAAATAGCATAGCAATCTTATTCTAACACTAGTGCAACCCCTTAGCAGTAACATCACAACCACTTAGCAACACCATAGAAACCACAGAGCATCTAGGAACCAGTGAAGCTGCTCAACGTTCTGCATTTCCTTCAGAATTTCTGTTTTGTCGGTTCCTGTAATAGATTTGTTGATGTGTTTGTGTCAGAATTTAAGGTTTTAATTCAAGGCTGGATTTATCAGCGTTTTGTTTGTTTGTTTGTTTGTTTGTTTTTGGAGACCAACACAATGCCAATATCTTAATGAAGCTGCTTCTGTTGTCACTTGCAGGGAAAAATATTTCACAGAGGACGTTTCCCCCCACCGTGCTGATGAGCTACTTTAAAAGAGTGCATTATTCTTTGATGAACCTAAACACAAAAAGCTGCTGATAATTGAACGTCTGTAATTTAGTTTCTTGATTAAACCTAATCAGTAAAGCGTATCGACATTTCATGCCCGATTATAATCTGTATCTAATCATATAGACGAGGCTATTGTGTGCATGCGTGTGAGCGGGGCGGGTGTGTGTGGGAGAGCCTGCGTGTGTGCACTGGCAGTGCTGCGTTGTGTGTGTAATTACACTGTCATCGGGCCTTCACTGCGTTTCCGACTTCGCCTCGGGCTATGACAGTAAGGACACTCGATCCATCACTGTGTTTATTTTATCTGCTACAGGCTCGTCCACAAATATGCTTTGTCATTCTTCCTCCGCACCCACTCCTACAATGAGAGCTTTATTTCACACACAAGGCCGGTGGCCAACAAGCCAGTAAGTGTTTGTTCGTGGAAAAAAGCCCCCTAATTGTTTTGGGTGCTGTTCAAAGCTTCTGTCATAAGAGGTCAAGCCAGGAGTCACGCTGAAAGAATGCGCCGAAATGAAAGACTCCTCTGGAATTCTTTAACCCGTACCAGTCTTGGGTTATTGATATATGGCTATGCGTTTGATTTACTGTGCAGAATTGTTTAAATATGGTTACTGATTTCATTAGGCTGTGTTTATACTGTGATCGTAGATGGATGATGGCAAACCAGATATTCCATAATTTCCAGTAGAGCATCCATGGAAAACTCTGCCGACGGCAGTGGCTATGGGACGTTTCGCCAAGAATTACATTATCCCAACTTTTGTCCTTGCCTGCAGTAGTGGAATAAACTGGATATTCATTTTTTCTGAATTACTGCTGAATACTTGAAACCCAACATTCAGAATAAAACACATAATTTCTGACTTAGGAGAACCATGTCCAAATACTTTTGTCCATGTATTGTTTGAGTGAGATCTGTTATTGCTTAAAGGTGGGCAAGTTAGCACTAAGGACAAGGGCAAGAAAGCTGTTTTTTTATCATCTTGTGTAAGAGCAGGAACGCCACCAATTCAACGTGTACATAACCATATCTATGCTTATCTAGTAAGTAGTAAGAACTGCCAGTGCCACTGCAACTTGTGTCTGTGGGCTGACGTAACAGAATTGGCTGTTAGTGTTCTCCTCCAAGTGTGTTGAACTGTCCAGTTATGTTGTTGCATTAGCAGCAGCTCTTTAAGGGCGCTCTCACTCTAGCGTTTCTTTCTGGACCTGGAAGCGCTTGCTCTGAGAGTTTGGCTTCATTTGGTCAAGTGTGAAAGCTGATCTGTGGTCCTCCTGAGATCAGTGGCTGGACTCGGTTAGGGTCAGGTTAGGGTTAGGTGCGGTTTCCTGCAGGTGTGAAGGCTATCTGATCCTGGCACCGTGTGTGGGGTTGCTTGCTTGGTTTATTTTGTCACATGACTGCTTCAACTTATCGTCTACATGGCTGCAAACCATCTCCTACGAGAACCGTGGATCGAATGGAATTCTTTTGAGTGAAAGCAAACCAGCCATAATGAGCCCCTCGCTCAACCGAGCCCAGAATAGGTCTGGTGGCTTTGTGTAATAGGTGGAGACCAAGCTATTGGGCAGGGGCCCGGAAATAAATTCGAATATTAGACGTTATATCTGACTAAGAAGAACCATGTCCCAATACTTTTGTCCTTACAGTGTTTGAGTAAGATCTGTTACTGCTTAGAGGTAAGCAGGTTAGCAGTGAGGACAAGGGGAGCGAGTGATTCATGTGCTGGTGTGGCTGATAGTGGCAGGGTGTTCTTCTGAACCTGACGCTTTGATTACTATTGTCTGTTCTGGCCTCTGTAGGGACATGTTTTTCTCTCTCTCAGCCTAATTACACTTTTAATAGTTTTGCCCATCCAGCCTCTCCAGCTGCCTTAAAGGTGTGAGCCCAGAGTCAGCCTCCTCTAAAACACTGCAGCTGACACCGGCAAATTACACTGCTGCGATATATGACACGAAAATGGCCGTCCGCGTTCAGAGCAGTCTTTTCATGGTTGTTTTGGGATGTGTTTGCGTTTATAAGATGTGAAAAGCAGAGGTGCGGGGTATTACTTTTGTCTTTAGGGTCGAGGAGCTGCAGTATGCATGGTCTCGATGCCCTCTACTTTGTCTAATGCGGTGTTTTGAATGACAGACTGCAGAACGTGTGTTGTCTAACTGTCAGACCAATGCTGCCAGACTAGCTTCACTTTCTCTCACACACACACACAGACACACACAGACACACACACACACACAAACTACCAATTATAGTCTCTAGCAACATAGGAGACCAACATACAAGATCTGTCAACTTCTCAAGCACACTTTCCTCCCTCCTCAAGCACACGCACAGGGACATCACCTTTAGCTGTCAGCAGGCCGCAGTGTTGCGGTAGATCAGGCCTGTCAGTGTTGTGGAGCTGAAGGGTGCTGGACTGGACAGTTCCAGCTTTTTCTCTACGGTCGGCCCCTAATTGCATGCCTCTCTGCAGCCATTTTGGCTCCGGTGGTTTCCTTCAGGCTGTATTCCCTCTGCAAAATCCTGTGGCACTGTCTTACTTGCTGCTGAATCTGCTGAAGAGCCTGTTTAAAACAGGGCGTGGCTCTTTTGTTTGTTGTTTGTTTATTTAGCACATTTGTTTATTTATTTGAAATGCTTAAAGACATATCATTTCCCAGCCTCATCTCTATAGGTGTTCACCACGGGCAATAATTTCAGTGTTTCGCAGTTTCTCCAGCATCTGCCCATTGACTTCTAATTGACTTCTGTGAAGGCGAGTCAAGCTGACAGGTTTGGCTCTCTTTTCTGAGCACCCGAAAACATCTCGAAATTATTGTCTGTGGTGATGAGACATACACTTCAGATACAGCAGCTTGAGCCTAGATTTCAAAATTTATTTAAAAGTACTCCTTTAATCTGCAATGACTCCTATGTTGGCACCATAGCTCAGTTTTTAATAACTACAGTTAATACAAAAATAACTGCATAATAAGCCTGTATCTCTTTACCTTCAGGTATATTAAGAATACGCCTTTTGTACGTTATCCTGACACCCACCCACCCACTCACACACACACACACACACACCATCAGCCACAGCAGATGCCTCATAAATATTGAAAGCATCAGGTTCCAGCTGAAAGCCTTCTCCTTCTCTGCAGTGTGTCATTGCTGAATAATTGATCTACCATCTTCTCAGCCGAGTAAAAAAGAAGAGAGCGCTGTTTGAACATTGTTTCGCTCTTGATGATGTTGAATGAAGCCCTGTGTTAATCCTTCTGTGATTCAGTACAGCAGCATTTGACATCGTTACCATCATTGTTAGCATGTGGGATATGCACCAGTCCTTTACATTAGAATAGGCTTATTAAGGAGCTTCAGATAATGGCTTTACTATTTATCTTTGCACTGTAAAAGGTTCTTTGGGCCACTTTTGGTTCCAGAAAGAACCATAATTATAAATGAGACCAGTAAGCTGGTAAAGAACCATTTACATCAAGAGAGGTTGTTCAGATCTTCAAAAGGTTCTTCACATGCACACATCTCTATACAGATGGACAAAAGTATTTGGACACCTGCTCATTCAGAGTTTGTCCTGCTTTTAGAGTTAGAGTAACTGTCTCTACCATCGAGGGAGGAAGGCTTTCTACTAGATTTTGGAGGAGCATTGCTGTGAAGGGTTGATTGCATTCAGTGACAAGTGTTATAATGAAGTCAGGATGCTGGATGATCACCATCCACCTCATCCTCAACTCCCCAACCCATCCAAAAATGGATGATGGAGCACCACCCTTCATTCTAGAGAACACAGTTCCTCTACTGCTCCACACTGCTCAGTGCTCAGTGCTGGGGCGCGTTATACCCCTCTAACCCACACCTGGCATTAGGCAGCATGGAGCCAATAGGTTCATGTTTATTTGCTCCAGAGAGTCCTATTCTATTGGCAGTACTTCTCTACAGGGACTAGACGAGCTCTGTGTGTGTGCATTTGCACATCTGTGTCAGCAATGCGAGCAACTTAAAGTAGCTAAATGTGTTCATCAGAAGGGGTGTCCACAAACATTTGGACATAGAGTGTATTTTGTTTCCTTCATTTCTCAGAGTGTTCTTGCACATTCTTGCACGTATTAAACCTGGTTTGCTCTGACTGGCTGTGTGTTGCAGGTATGATATCAGGTATGATAAGGACGACTACGTGTTGAGGATAAAGAAGGCTTCAGCAGGTGATGAGGGGGCCTTCACCTGCGTGGCGGAGAATCGTGTGGGCAAAGTGGAGGCTTCGGCTACTCTCACAGTCCGAGGTGAGTCAGCACTACTTCGGTATACGCCCCTGACGGTAGAAGGCCTCAGGAGAAATCTACAGTACGTGTTCTTTATAATAACACTAGCAACAAACACTGCTACCAAAACCTCATCTCTTACCTGAATCTTTCTGTGACAGTATGTACACTGCCCATCAGAAGTTTGGGGACACTTTCACTACTTGAATAAGTTTTCACTGCATCACTTTTAAATCAGGTTATGTTAATTAAAAAAAGGAAATGAATGAATGAATGAATGGATAAATAAATACATAAATAAAAGATTTATTTATTTAAAATTCTTCATATAATTTTCTAATCTCAATAGTCAATATTTGACAACACTTCCTTTAAAGCACATGTTTAAACACCTGCACATTTTAATGGGTGAATGATCAGTGTTATCATAAGGAGACTTTGGCAGTGGAGCACTAAGGATGTGTTTTTTTTTCTACGTCGTGTCTAAACAAGGAACTCCAGGAGTCAAAAGTGCTTCTATCATCTCCTATTTATTTCCCTTTTTAACGACCTAAACTCAAACTTGCATGTTTAGCCACACACATTTTTTAAATGTTAGACTTTTTATTTGGTTGCAGTTTTTTACCCAAACTATCATGCCTGACTAATGCACACATATTTGAAGCTTCATTAAATTTTCGGCATTTGTTAAACTCTGTTAGCAGATAGTATCTATCATTAAAGCTATCCATAAAGAAATGGGGAAAACACGTAATGACTGAATGTCTGTGATTCCCAGCCCCCCTGTTTTCTATGTCTACCAGTCAACATACACAGTCTCCAAAGAACTATCCTGTAGCCCTTTCTGCTCTACACACAATAGACCCTCGAAGCAGACAAGACAGGACAGACAATTTGACAAGCAGAAAATGCTGCCAGTGGAAAATAATTAGAATACCAGAAACAAAAGGTGTGTGTTAAAAGCAGTGCTGATGTTCAGTGAAGTTGATGTGAAGTCAGTTCAATGCACAGGAATGTTAGCTTGCATGCACCTAAAATTTAATAAAATAATAATTAATTAAAAATAATATTTTGGCTATTACAGTATGTCATGATTTTGATGCCCCAGTGACAATCAGAGGATGGAATGTAGACACAGTGCAACAGACCAAATCAGCTCAGACCCAGAAATGCTTAGACCCCTTTTTGGTCATAATAAGGAAATTCACTATTAAAGGTGATGCCAGTTCAAGCCAAAACCATAACTTCATGCAGGAGCAAACAGTTTAATTGAGCTAATTCAGCTCAGATAAGTGCTCCAAATGTAACAGTACACAGAATGAATTTGGTTCAGATGTTTTTTACATCAGTTCACACAAAAAAAGGACTGGGCGATGCCTTTAGGGGTCTATTATTCCCACTGTATTCATCTCCCAAATATTTACCAGTATAATATCGTTTTTCCTCACAATTATTAATTATTGCAAAACAACACAGTTTGGAAAAGTTGGGTGTCCCCAGATGCTGGGTGAGCAGTGTACACAGCCTTAGTGTTTCAGCCTTTAGATCTGTTTATTTCTCTCAGCTTAGATTCAGTTCGATCCAGCCTTCACTCAGACGCATGAAAGGCTCTCTAACTGAGCTGCAGTATCTCTGACACGTCCATAAATGAAGCCCTGAAGTGCTTCTAGGGGGCTGGGGAGGATGCTGCCCTGTCTATGAATCCTTTTTATTATTAATATCCCTGGAATGGAGGCCACCTCACTCTCCCCCCACCCCTAGCCCCAACTGCACATATACACACACGCATATACACCCACACAAACACACAAACACAATATCTCCACTAAGTCACTGTGGCTCTCTGGGACAAACCAGCGAAGCCATTTCACAGTTTACTGGTGCAGACCGACCTCGCCATGCACAGCAGTGCCGCGCAAGGTTAATAAAAACATTTTGCCTTAATCTACTCTATCCCCCCCACCTCACCCCCCACCCACACCCCCTGCATTCCCCCCTCTCTCCTCACATTAAATCAAACTGCTTAGGTGTTCCACAGAGAGCATTAAAGGGGTCTGGAAGGTTCCAGAAGGGAGGCGCGCCAACCTGTGGGGTCGACTTCAATTTTCAGACCTTTTGAATAGGGGATTTATACGCAGTGCGCCGTGCTCGGCCGAGCTAAGCTGGAACGGCCTGCGTGGAGGGGCTAAAGGGCGGGAGGTGCATTAGGCAGGCCCACCAGCCTTGCTAATAAAGAGAGTGAGGAGACTAGACTAATGTCAGTGTGGACGCTGCCTTCAGAAGCTGCACCTCTGCATTAAATATGAATTTCCTGTCTGTATTCCTCCGCTCTCTCTCTCTCTCTCTCTCTCTCTCTCTCTCTCTCTTTTTCTCTGACTCTGAGAGCTCTGAAACTGTGTTTTTCTTGTCAGTCTCCTTTTCCACCTCCTTCCTCCCCCTTTTTCTCTCTTTCTCTCACTCTATAGCTCTAACCCTCTCACCCCCCCCCCTCCTCATACAGTGATGTATGTATGTGTCGTGCCTCTTCCTCTCTGAAAGCTGGGTGTTTATGTCATTAATGCCAGTGCAGTAGATTCAATAGCAAGGCTGTGAAGAGCTTCAGAATTCCACCTCCGACTGACATCCTGTTTTAATGACATGGCATGAGGAGAATGACTGTCGAGATGGAGAATTATGGCAGTCTCAGGGCTCCGACCATCAAATATGACCATCAAACTGCGCTATAAAATAAATCACATTGCAATTAGGGCTGGGCTGTACTGAGCTGAAATAGTAGCTGATATTTTGTAAATATACAAGATTTGATATTTAATATTTATATATAATAACCTCCAGATTAGAACAGATGCAGGTAAACATACATACAGTATAAAGGAGCAAGGCTAGTCTGAAGAACAGAGCTTGGTTCCAGGTTTCTCCTGGATGCCCCTCAGTCCAGCTAGCACAGGGTGTAGGATGTGTTAAACTCCATCAGCAGCAGCAGCAGCTCACCTGATTTACCATCATTAAGCCCTGATTTACCAAACCAGGTGCTGGAGGAGAACTCTAAATAATACTAGACTCCATGAGGAGAACTTGGAGATGTTCTGATGAACACAGTGCTGGAGAACCACCACCACTTTCTGTAGGAATTATATTAGTATTGATTCTAATTTCAGTGTTTTACTGCCCAGTGCACTTACTTCTACTATCACAGGTATTTAAAACATTTGCACAGTATTGTATATATACAGCCATAACATTAAGACCACTGACAGAAGAGCATCTGTTAAAAGCAGGGCAAAAACGTGGGCAAGGAAATGCATCTGGGCCACTCTAACAAGGGTCAAGCTGTGATGACTGGGTCAGAACATCCCCAAAACATCAGGGAGGTTTTGTGGGGTGTTCCCAAATCTGGCCCAAGAAGAGAACCACCTGTGAACTGATGACAAGATTCTTGGGCTCACTGATGCAATCAGGCCCCACCTCACAGCTTCTATGTATATATCAATGTCAATAATGGTAATTATTGTTCAGGAGAATTAAAAAAAAAAAAAAAAAAGTCCATTTTGGATTATTTCTACAGTCCCTTTTATTGTGAAGTCAATAATAAAAAACATTCTTAAAAATAATTGATAGATAAATTACTAGACTTAGTGACAAGTGTGTGTTAGTTTGAGTTTTGCAAAAACAGTGACCAATCTGACACGACTTGTTTTGATTGGACCTTTTTTGTAGTCCCAGAACGCTGACAGGACATTGCCCAGCACTAATCGTGATGCGCAGTGTTTTTCTCCTACATCACCACAAGGAGGTGCTAGACTAATATGCAGTGCAACCCATTGATTTTGGAGATTCCAGCACCCTCTCTTCCACACTCTTGCTATTGAAGCCTGTGTCTGGTGCCAATGCTGTGCTGTAGTTGTGTATCCCAACACGACATTGTCATTGTTCATTCTAACTTTGATTTCTTTTCTTCTTATTTATTTTCCCTTCCATTCTCCTTCTGTTGTTGTCCTTCTTCTCCTTCTTCCTCTTCTCTGTCTTCTGCTTGTTTCTGTGTGTGTTTATTATTTCTGTTTGTTTTTTTGTTTGTTTGTTGTCCACTCCACCATTGTGTGTCCACCACAGCTCGCCCCGTGGGTAAGTACCCATCATTCTGGATTCTCCATTGCATGAACTACCTCTGCTCTCTCCTTTCAAAGTTGTATAGACTGTGTACAAACTGTGCAGACGCAGACACACACAGACACACACAGACACACACAGACACACACCGATACACACACACATGCTCTGATCTCGGTAGCAGCTGCAGGCTCTGCTTTCTGGTCCTGCTCTAGTCTCCCTGCTAGTTCTGAACTTGGGTAACTGGTTGAGTGGATGTCTTTACCTTACTAACCTGCTGATAAACTACTAACCAACCCTTGATCCTGGTTGTGTTCCAGTCCTGCTGTTGAGTAAAGCTGTTGAGGTTACTGTCTGTTTTAAAGGGCTTATGTTGCTGTCTAATGAAAAACACATATCTCCAAAATGGTGTCTTAACTTTGAATGGAAGTTAATATGATTGAGTATGATGAGTAAATGAGTAATGAGTAAATGTTTATTCCAAGCAAATTAGAGCGTCTTTATTGGTACGTTTATCCAGAAATACTGATACAATATACAGAGCAGCTAAAAGGTTTAAACCACGGAGAAAACTTAAAACAGACAGATGGAGATACCTGTTTTTCATTGGACAGCAGTGATATGTCTGTCTAGGGGTAGGCAGTATGACGATATTGTAAAGCATGTTGTAGATATCATCAGTGCTTTTAACTGCTTATTAAGCTAGTTCAGTTTAGTTGAGTTTAGTGCAATATTGCATTTAGAATATAGGCTTTTTTTTCTAGGTTTTTTTTTGTCTAGTCTAACTTATAAAACCTCAGAAATTTATATTGTCCATCATGGAAATTCATTCAATAATACTGTATTTTGGATTCATCTCCCATCCCTGTGTCTGTCTATGGCATCTGTCTATATAAAAGATAGCAAGATGTTAAATGATAATAAATATTAGACTCGCAATCTCGACCTTCAGTGATGCCACAGCATCCATGACCCAGAGTACCTGTAAGCTTTATCAACCTCACTTCATTTTGTGTGGTAGGATGACTCTCCCTCTTCCCTTCTATCAGTTAACATGATGCTAGCTAGCATGCTTGCGTGTCTGTTAGCTGATGTAACAGGATTGGCAGCTAGTGTTCTCCTCCAGGCGTGTTGAGCTGTCCAATGATGTTGCATTAACTGCAGTTTGAGAAGATCTACTGACTGGCTTTATGTGACTCCGAGGAAGCCCTTGCTAGACTTCACCTTGGCATTATGTGATAGGAGGAGTCCTGGCTGCTTGCCTACTGTGCTACTTGGTGGGGACTGGAAACGGAGGCCGTTTTGGAGGGAAGTTGGTAAAAAATTGTTAATACAATTGGCTATTAAGATTATACTGCAGCTGTGTGAATCCTAGTGATGTAAAGGTTTTGAGAATTGCAGATCAAAGTGTTTTTAACCTCTTACACTCAATGCCCAAACTTTTTCACTATTGTAATTATAGAACTAAACCTTTGTAGTGTAGTAATTAAAAAAATAGAATAATTTGTTAATGGTTCTTTATTTGTATATTTCGATATTAAACCCCTGGGAACACTGTTTGATATATTGATTTTTTTAAAATAACATTAAACTTGGGTTTGAGTGGAGCATTCAAGTTTAAATAGAAAACACAAAGCAGAAATATCATGAAACACTCCTCAAAAATCACCAAATGCACTCCTCAGACCCCTCTGAGAGTCTAGGCGTGGTCTTAATATTCTAATGAGTTCGCTTGACTGACAGCCATCTATCACATGGCACATTTAGACGGGAAGCAGTGAGAAACTCTAGTAATAATAATTACCTTACCCCACCTCCACATCCAAATAGGGCTTTAGACAAATTGGAGAATAGTGTGTGTGTGTGTGTGTGTGTGTGTTCAGTGTAGCTTGTTTGTTTAAAGCACTCCGAAGTGTGTGTTTTTGTGTTGCAACAGTGGGCAGATGTTGGCCATCATGAATTAAATATGGGGACTTGATCAGCTATTCTCCTCTTGGGGTGCAACAGGCCTCCCTCCACTCATTAGGGAGCGTGAATCAAAGGCACTCTGTGTGTGTGGTGGGTGTATGTGTGAGAACGAGTATGTGTGTTTTGAGACTGTAGTCCATCTACAAACAGAGCCAACCGATTTTAAGACCCGTCCAGTAATGGAGATCAGCCCCCAACTTCTTAATCAAACACTCTGAGTGACTGGCATCTCCTGCCCAGTCGGTGCCACCGTGCTGTAGAGTAGAGGGGAAACAATCCAAAGTGTGATTGAAAGCCTTTGTCACTGACCCAAACTTGCAGAAGTGCTTCCAGTAGCGCAGGGCCAGATTGGGGCCTTGTAAATCTAGCACCATCTGTAACTTCCTTCAGTGCGTTCGACTTGGAGATGGGTACAGCCACACAAAGGCAAAACCGGCTCCATAAATCAGACGCGCTGCCGCCGCCTCCTTTGACTGTTAGCAGCTGTGATGAGGGTGGAAATGCTCCTTTAGAAATTAAGATGAAGTGGTGGTGTTGTTTCTCGGTCAGTCTTTGTGCTGTAAACTGTGGGCGGCGTGACAGTGCTGGGGAAATCTGGACCGTCACTAAATGCCGCTCCATCTGTTAGGGTGGTTTGGGTGCTCGTTGTCCTCCACCTGTATTCGTTTCCAGTTGGGCTGTTTGAGCACCGTGCCTGTGAGCTACAGTATTAATAGATCAGGCTTGAGAGGCTGTATGTTTTTACTGTACTGAAGGGTTGACATGACTATTTTGTACTTAAATATAATTGAAATTGAATACGCTATGTGGACAAAAGTATTGGGACACCTGCTCATTCATTGCTTCTTCTGAAATTAAGGGTAATTAAAAAATGTTATCCTGCTTTTGTCTGTCTCTACTTTCCAGGGAAGACGGCTTTCTACTAGAGTTTGAAGAATTGCTGTTCGGATTAGATTGCGTTTAGATTAGATTGTGGCGCAACAAACCACTACCTGCCACTGAGATACCACACCATGTGGGAGGCTGGGGTTCGATTCCCGGTCTGGGTGACTATGCTGTGCTACACCAATAAGAGTCCTTGGGCAAGACTCCTAACACGACACTGACCCACCTCTGTAATACCAGTAACCTTGTAAGTCGCTCTGGATAAGAGCGTCTGCTAAATGCCATAAATGTAGGATGTCGGATGATCACCAACCCACCTCATCCCAAAAGATTTGGGTCACAGTGCTACTGGTCCACAGCTCAATGCTGGGGGCTTTATACCCCCTGAAGGTTCATGATTAACTGGTCCAGAGAGTCCCATTGTATAAGCAGTACTTCTGTACAGGGACCAGTAGTTGGTTGCAACTTAAAGTAGCTGGAAGCATTCTGGCAAATGTAGTCTTACAGTCATTAAGCCGTTTTTAGCAACAGTAGCACCACTGTGACAAAAATGTGTAAATCCTACAAATGAGTTGTTTTTGACCTTCAGCCCTGATTTATTTTGACCCCTCACAGAGAAAAGGAAGCGTCCAGTTCAGAGTGTACACCTTTCCTTTTAAATGATTGCTTTTTGATTGGAGGAGGAAGACAGAATGGCCACAGGAGCCAAAAGTATGTTTCACGGTGCTCAGCTAAAGCCTAATTCATGCTCTGAAATAAGAACTTTGTGCTAACCTTGAAACCAACACGCTGCAAATCTTCTAGGGAGTGTGACAGCTGAGCGATAATACTTTATCTCCACGGTAACTCCCTCTGCCGTTTTCTGCCTTTGAAGACCAGAAGGGGAAGCGCCGTTTTTGTTTATTTAGGGAAATGACGCCTCAACCTTGTTAGTGTGACGTAGTGGTTCTGAGTGGAGGTTTAAGGTCCTAGGTGATTGTGGAGGCGTATTCATACTTCTTCCTTATTAGGGTTTCCTTCACAGTTTGAGAGCTTGCTCCCAGTATGTCTTTAAAAACACATGTTTTGGGAATTAAGGGGGAATTAAGTGGTCCTTGTTGGAAAGGCGGTTAACTGACCTGGTGTCACTTGACATTAAAGGTGTCACTGAAAGTGTTTATAGAATAATTAAGTTAAGTAAATAGTAAGTAAGTATGTCAAGTAAATTAAGGTGAAAAATGCTCAGATGCAGTTTTACCACCCTGTTTATTTACCACCCTGTTATTTTGCGTCTGAATGAAACACACAGATTTTGCTTTTATGGTGGGCTTGTCAAAAATTGGTGTAAAAACATAAAAAAAGACCTAGCCTTGTCCAGCCTAGCCTAGCTTAGCTTAGCATTGTAACAAGGATTGTGTAATTGCTTTTTGTAATCATTTACAAATCTTAGCGTACAATGTTGCCATCCTCTTTAGCCGATGTGTGGTTAGCCAGCTGAAGTGATTGGAGCTGGTTGGCAGAGTTAGCTTTTAGCTTAGCAACTATTTGCTTCCCCAGCTTCCTCCAGTCAGCTCTTCTTCTGACGGCCTAGCATTAGCTTCTAGACGTTTAATCTGCTCCAAAATATCTGCTGCATTTAGATTCGATAGGCTTTCGCTAGTGGACTGGATCTGTGGAAGTTGGTGGGTAAATAAAGTGAGTCAAGACTGTTATGTAATGTTTTACAGCCCTGTTTTGGTTAATGCTATATTTTCAGTGCTTGAGGTTTTCCGAATGTCACTGCCAAGGAAAATACAAATTTAATACCTTTAAATTTGAGCATTTATTATTAAATGCAGAACTAAATTGCACTAAAATACAGAACTGCTTACTATATTAGATTTGAATACAGTGGAATATCTGGGGAAGTTGGAGTTTTAAGCCTGTTGCAGATGATGACAGGTTATTAGATAGCAATGGGAGAGTACATCAGTGGATCAAGGCATGATGCTCAGCGTCCTGTGGTGCGATAGACGCTGTCCCCTGCTCTGTGTGTTATGACTAACCCCCCCCCCGGTTTGTAAGAGCAGTGCCCCTGCCGTGTTCAGGCACTGTCCGTCATTCATCCAAACCTCTCCCTTTACCCATGCCCTGTTCTGGATGAATGGCTTCTTGTGGTTGCCGTGGCGATGCCCCAGCCCTCGCTGTTTGTCCTCTGCAAAACAAACAGAAAAGAGGCAGAGTGCAGGTGACCGTGGGATGCTGCATGGAAACTGTGTGTTGTTTGCTGCGGTGGAACTGACTCTGTGGATGCTCAGAAGTTCCACTTTCTGCTTCTGGTGCCTGAGTGCGAAGTGTCGTGATGCCATCCTAACCTGTGCTACGTTTGCTTGTCTGACCCAGCACCACCCCAGTTTGTGATCCGGCCACGGGACCAGATTGTGGCTCAGGGGCGCACTGCCACCTTCCCCTGCGAGACCAAAGGGAACCCTCAGCCGGCGGTGTTCTGGCAGAAAGAAGGCAGCCAGGTGAGACCACATGTGCATTCTTCACTGTTATAGCTTAATAGCACCTCATTCATTTGATTGTGTTGCCTAAAATGCCAGGGTTACATGGTAGGGTCTTCGCTTTAAAAAAAAATTAACACCAGGATTCAAACCAAATCTGCCTGGGGCTGCTGCTGTTGGATGGTGAAGATCAGCTTCCTCAGACTGTCTTTACAGATCTTTAGGATTCAGTTGACCAGCTCTGGATGTGAGCTAACAGCAGCGTTTAGTTTCTCCTCCATCTTCATTAGCATCAACACTACTGACTATAGCCCCACCCCCAACCACCTCCTATTTGCAGACTCGTTGCTGCATTATAATTAGTTCAGCCTAAAGTTCAAATCTGGTGACCTCTTTCAATAGACAGCATCATATAATGTTTGCAAATTGTCTATCAACAGCCAATGTTCTCAGTAGTTGATGGCAGTGTCAGTATCAATTGTTCTTCTGAGCTCAGCTGTTGGGCATTGGTTTGTGGACATACAAAAAAAAAGGGGTTTATCTAACTGCCGACATTTACCCAGTCCAATTCAGCACCCTCATACCTGCCCTTACTTCACAGCACTCAAAAGAACGGCTCTTAGCCTTGCTCTCTGAGCCACATAGGCACACACTCAGCCCAGGCCTGGACTCACTTACTGTAAGTGCCACTTACACAATGAGTATGGTAGTACTTTCCATACAGAAAACTCACACACATCATAACAATGGTATGATCATTTTCATACCCATTCAATATGTATCAGTAACAGAATGATGGGTCTTTCTGTAATGAAAACTCCAATATAGGATCTGTGTCTCTCACTTACAGAGTTGTAGACCTGCATGTCTCTACTCTTGTGGGCGTGTTCTTGACTTAAACAAGATACGTCAATATTTTACAGCAGCAATTAAGTAATTAGCCACATAGAGAAGAAGCCTTTCAGTCACACTTGAGGATAATAGAGTGGACATCTATCATGCATTCATGGTTGGAAAGGCTAATTAAAAAAAAATACACACGCAGAATAATTTCCCGCATTAAAGTCATTAGGTGTAATTGAATCCAGCTAATGTCTTCCTCTTCTGTCAGCTTTGAGGATTGAGAAAAAGAAAGCAAGTATGAAAAAAAAATGGCTGAGAGGCAAAGTGGGCTGGACTGCAGGATACACTGCGTTAGGTAGAGGTGAAGGCTCAGAGTCTGCTCGCTCTCTGGTGGCCATTAACAAAGCTTGCTCGTTATCCCGTTAATTAGCAAACGGTCTAAACTGACGAGCGGATCTGAATTAGCAATGAATCACCGCGGCACTCGCTCCACGAATAAGCTCACCCGCCGACCCCATTTGAAGCCGAGGCCTCCACTTGAGAGGCAGCTTGTAAACAATGCAGGACACAGCAATTACAGCGGTCATTGAGACACATTGTTTATATGGGGTTAGCGCTAACGCCTGGCGGGAATGGGTGAGCATGAAGCATCGGGAAATCAACCTAGCATGGGATCTGGCCTGTAGATGGTATCTGGTACTGGCCATGGTGCTTAACTCAGACAAGAAGTAGATCGGTTACATAGAGGGGAACATTTGTGGGGGAGCAGCTCTGGTTTCACAAGCTCCCACTATACTGTAGGTGTAAGAGAATATCGATATATCGATATATCAATATATCGCAATATTATGTTTTGGAAAATTTTTACTTAATGGCTTACATGCTACTCTATCATGATAGATGTCGTATAACCAGGTTCTTGCCAATACACAGCCCTACCACCCTGTTCTACTGTGAACCCATGCTGTATTTGCTATTAGTAATACTGTTTAGTGTGTAGTGTCTGATAATGCCTTCACAGCTCACAGTAAAGAACATAGAGCTATCCTTGCACATTCAAATGTACTAGAATCTAGAACACCTTGGGTTCTACCACCAGGCTTGTTATAATGCCCTTTAGCACTGTCAAATGAATAGCGTTCCAGGAGTGATTGAAAACTGTGAAGCTGTGAGTTTATACAAAGAGCCATCCACTCATATTCTTCTCCTCATTTGTTTGTGCAGAACCTGCTGTTTCCCAACCAGCCGCAGCAGCCCAACAGTCGCTTCTCAGTGTCGCCCAGCGGAGATCTGACCATCACAGGCGTGCAGCGGGCAGACGCAGGCTACTACATCTGCCAGGCGCTGACCGTGGCCGGCAGCATTCTGGCCAAAGCCCAACTGGAGGTCACAGATGGTGAGTGCTGGAGTGGATCAGAGCAGAGTCCAGCCCTAATGGGAAAATGCCTGAAGCCTGACCTGTCCTGCTTCTGGCTTTTCCTTTTCTGTCTGTTTTATTTTATTTCATTATTTTCTGATTCTTTCTTCTGTGCTTTTCTCTGGCTGCTGATGGCAAAGTGTCATGGCTTGGGAACTTGCAACCTCTGGGCCATAGTGGCAGCACAATAGACTGCTGAGCCACTCTGAGACTTTTTGAGTGCACAACATTTCTACACAATTCACTATGATTCATTTGACACTATCTGATGTGAAATCTTACTTTTACTTAAGTGCCATAACTTTGAAAGTGCCAAACTCAACGACCTTCTTCCTCCTAAGTCACATTTTTCCACATGCTTTTCTTTCGATAGTACATGAAACAAACAATACACCTTTGTAATTGAAGTTCCTTTTGACATCTTGTAGAGCTCTGTATTGTCTCTCTCTCTGAAAAGCTCAGCGGAGAAATTCTCTCTCTGATAGGTTTAGAAACCTTATTCATCTGTCAACCATTTCTTTGAAACTCACTAACAAACTCTCTAGCGATTGAGTCTCTATACCAGATCAAATACGCTTGGAGAACCACTCTGCGGTGTGTACGTAACTGTCAGAAGAGAAAAAACACTTCTTTATGCTGCTTTTCTATTGATGTTAGAGGCTGAGTAGGAATTTGGCCTTGAATTTTCCCTGCGCACCATTGATTGTGCAGCACAAAATGAAGTGAATGGCAGGCCGGATGGCGCAGATTCCACCTTCTTAGAGCGTTGTTATAGCAACTGTGCATCAACTTACTCTAAAAGAAGAGAAATGTTATTGCCAGATCACTCATGGGGTCAGACAGGAGTAGTCAACATCCCTGACTGACTAACTGACTGACAGACTTGACAGAGCTGGTCCCGATTGGGGGAATGCACATTTTGGGAGGCTGAATGAGGAGCAGTAACACTGTTTGTTTACATGTGGTTGCATCAGTGACGGGCTAATATTGGAACAAAATAACAGCAACAAATGACTCACTGGCTTTGAAGAAGATCCACTGTTCTCCCACTAATCTCTTCATCACAGGTAGCCGAGTTTATATCGATGGATCACATTCAAAGATTGTTAATTAGTTGTGAATTAGCTACTGTAGCTACATGATTTATTGTTCATTTAATAACATATTTAACCTGACTGTCTTAAAACTTAAAAACTTAAAGCATTTTGATTTAGAATATTTACAAATTAAGGGTTTATTGAGGTCTTGACCTTTGTTCAGTGTAAGGTCTGTTATGTGAAAATCACAACAAATGCATTATTACTTGTAATAATGCAAAATGAACACTATGGTACCACCCTGTTATGCACATTATTTTGTGATGTTTAGTCTGTAATTAGGGATTCGTTGAACATGTAGCACCTTGACTGTCCATTACACAACAATCACGTCGTCAAGTCATTTAACCCTTTTTAACAACCAAAAGCTGATAAACTGAACTCTTGTATGGAACACGTACTGTAATAATAGGGGTTATGTTTATTCAGCCAAGATAGTATGAATAGATACTGAAAATGTGATGACCCATTAAACACCTATTTAGTGTTTAATGAGTCATTAAAATTGACCCATTAAATACTTATTTAGTGCTTTTTATTCTCTAATAAGTGATGAGTAAAAACTCACTTTAGAAAATCACTTTTCTTGATGCATTAATGACTTATTGGACTCTTATTACTGGCTCTGTCTAGAACCTATATGAATCAAAAGGCAATTGCACACTTATAACATAGATTAAGATAAAAATTCATGATCAATAATTTGCATAACAGAGTGGTAACAGTGTTTATTGTGCGTTATTACAGCTAATGATTTAATTCTTAGAGGTTTTTACATAACAGACCTCTAAAGGTCACAATAAATAACAAAACAGCCTAATGCATAGTGAATTAATTATGTAGAGAAATCTAATTCAGGCTTTACTGAACAAAGAACATGAACTTAATAAACCACTAATTCATTCCTGAAAATAGAGTTTTCAGGATGTTTCCTAGATGTATGACACAGAATGTAAGACAGCTTGTTTGTACTATTAATGTGCTATATAGTCAGGTTATTTGCTTTTTATTAACCAATTAGACCCTGTATGTAAGCCTACACTTCGTCACTCTCATAACTGTATTACTGTTGTAATTAACATCAGGCCCCAAAATAGAACCCTGTGGGACTCCAAAAGATTTGCTATACCAAATGGTTGCCAAATAATGGTTTCTACATTAGGATTTATAGCTGAATATTAATTCTAGGTTCAATTTCAAAAGTTTAACCTAAACCATTTTAACCATTTAACTGTATAACTAGCCTATAACTAGCATGGGTAACTAGCCTGTAAATAGCCTGTCACAGGCTGGGCTTGTGATCTGCTAAAGTTTCCTGACCATGTCATAGTTTCATAGTAGTTTAGGCCAAATAAGTAAAACGTCCTTGAAATTTTAAATAAAGATTTCCTTACAAAGAAGCTGAACAGTGGGTTTCTCTGTGGAGACAGCAGAAAGTCATGTCCCTGAAATATCCTTTTAAAAAGACTCCCAAATATAAATGGACATTATTAAATAGAATAACCTTTCGCCCCAAACCTCCAGGTTTAGGACTTGCCTTCTAAAAGCATGTAGATATGTTTTCACACTTGTTCTGCATTACACGCATGTGTGTATTGCTGTGCTTCACTGTGAACTTCACCTTTAATACTACCTCATGTTGGAATGCTTGGGATAGTGGAGATATGGAGGCAGGCAGGTGGGGGAAAACAGTTGAAACTGAGATGTATGAGGGGGTGTGTGTGTGTGTGTGTGTGCTGGGTAGGTGATCAGAGCCACACCTGCAGCGCAAACTGTGATTTAGTGCTGGAGTTGGGTGAGGTGGGGTGTGATGGGGGGTAGCAGGAGGCTGACAGGTTCAAGGAGAGACGTAATGAGAAATTCCTCACACATACTACACACCACCAAGGACCCACTCTGACTAACAGTCTGACCAAGCGCACATCAATCTGTCATGGCATTTTCTCTCTTACACATACAAACACACACAGTTACGTACACATAGTGTTGTCCAGATACACACACACAAACACACACATACATACAAAAGTAGGCCACTTTAAGTTATATGAAAGAGCTTACATCATGGGAAACCTATGAAATACACGTCATACATTCATATCAGAATATTATGACCACCTAGCTAATAGTGGGAATGTCCACCCTTGGCTCAGATGACACTAGCGAGATGTCATGGCATGGACTGTTTTAGGTGATGGAAAGTGTTCATGATAGAGGTTAACTGCTCCACTGTGGCATGCCGATTGCGCTGTACCACTCACCCGAGTCGTTGTTTCCCTCTGGCATCCATGGCCCATGGGGCACCACTGTTTAAGTGCTGTTTGGAGGCCCTCAATGTGCAAGAAGTTAATTCTTGGTACACCTTAGCTCCAGGGGCTCTAGAACACCCCACAAACTTAGCAGTTTCCCGAGTTGCTACCAGCTCTTCGCATACACTACAGGCAGACAATGCGGTTGAATCTCAGAACAGTCATTAAGCCACGTTAGTGTCTGTCTATCAGTAAATGATGCTGACTTTTCCCTTCTTTATGGCTTACAGGAAGATAGCTGGATATGTGAGGAGATCTTTCTCTGGGATAAACTAAGATTAGGGTAATCCTTCTTGATGAATTAAGATGGCAACTCCTCATCTGCGGGCCCTGTGGAGCATTCCTGTGGAGATTTGGACAGTGTAAATACCATCCTTCATGCAAAAGGTTCATTGGGGAAATCTGATGATGAGTGAGCGGAGGAGAAATGCTGAGAGAAACCGAAAGAGAGAGAGAGAGAGAGAGCAAGAGAGGAAGAAAGATCTTAGTGGAGATGGTCTAAAAGGTTAGAGGTAGACTCAGTAATTAGCACCCTCAGGTCTGCTCTCATTAATCCACACCTGCTCATTACCGCTGCCTCTGGGCCAGGAGACAATGTATTATTCACCTCAGAGAGATACATGCTCTCCACTGACCTGGGAACTGTGGGTTATGTGAGCTTTCCCAGGCATACATAGAGACTTATGCTCCCATACGACAGAGCTTGGTCTAAATTCCTATATTAGTTTAGTGATTAGAATTTAGTTAGACTTGCATTGTAGCAGTCTGGAGTTCAGACATGCCTCTTCATAAAGTAGAAATGTGACTTTTGAGGTTTTGGCCCAACAGCAATGCTAGACACTGATCATACCATTAGTACCACCTGTCTCATATTGAAAAGGTCCCCCTTTGTGCTGCCTCTGAAGGCGTTGTGTGGTATCTGACAGTAGATCTTTTAAGTCCTGCAAGTTGTGCAGTGGGTGGCCATCAGCAGCCAGAGCCTGAGAGACTACAACTGGCCATGCTATGTCTGGGTGGGTAGATGGAGCCCACTGAGGATCCGGCTCTTTCCTCTGAGCGCGTTGGCTGCCTAGCGATTCTTTATTGGTGGCAGATTGAAACATCACATGTATTGGAGGAGGCATGCGCTTGTCCTTACCCTCCTAGTTTTTGAACAGTCTTGGCATTCTCTCAAGCAGCCTTATAAAGAGCCAATCAGGGTGCTTTTCCACAACCTTGAAGAAACTCCAATCTATATACATCAGTTTAGATCAAGCTTTCCCATCAAAACCTGAGATATTATACAGCAGCCTCAGCATACAGCAGCCTCCTGCCTGCTCCTCTAGGCCTTGCCTCATATTCCACAGGTGATGCCTCCCCTGTTCCTGCACTCCCTCACTCACAGCCATAATAAAGTATTTACTCCGACCACACACACACTATTAAAGTGAGATATATTAGTAATGTAGGGGCTGTAAATGTCAGAGGAGCGCAGGCAGTAACTGGAAACTACCAAACTGCCTCACCCTTGCCACATCACTGAACTGGAAAACAGGAGTCAGCTATTCCGCTGCTCTTTCCCCCAGAATGCCAGGGGCTAGCCATGGCCCTGTGGTTTAACCACAGAACGGGCAGATAAACCCTCACATCCAGCAGAGTGCAGGCCGGCCCTGGCATTATCCTGCTTTGTGATGTGGGTGCTAATTTTAGTAGACACCTCTCCTTCACTCTGCATCAAGCCAAACCTGGTGGAGTACAGTACTGCGAGAAAGTCATAGGCCACTGATCATTTCATCTTCTTTTCCCTCCTTTCTCTCTCATTTCTTCAGTCTTGACGGACAGGCCTCCACCAATCATCCGTCAGGGTCCGGCCAACCAGACGCTGGGTGTGGACAGTGTAGCTCTGTTGAAGTGCCAGGCCTCCGGCGAGCCTGTTCCCACCATCAGCTGGCGGAAGGACGGAGTCAGTCTGCTGGGCAAAGACCCTCGCATGTCTCTGCTGGAGCTGGGCAGCCTCCAGATCAAGAACATACGGGTGAGACAAAACCAGCCATGCTGACACATGCTCAAGCTTCCTTCGACTTGCGCTCAGTTGTAAACAGCATGCAGAAAAGTATAACTGCTGGAGTGTTTCCACACCTTCTTCTTCTTCTAAATGGCTCTTAGATATTACACAAAACTGTGCTTGAAATACTGTGAAGCCTTATAAAAACACTGATTGATGGTGAAAGTCTATGCATCTTTATTTATAGTGCCTCTGTGTGTGTTATGAGGGGTTGTGTGTGTGTTTCTGTGTGTGTGTACGTAATCACTGACTGTCAAACACCATGGGCGCCTAAGTGTGATGCATGAGCTTAGCAGAATTCAATCAGATATTGGTAAGACATAAGCTAGACGGGCAGGGGAGATCATATTGCATTAAAGAGATGAATGGGAAATATTGATTCTGGTAAATTGTTTGATACTATCACTTAGTGATACGACAGGTCCCCCAAGCATCATTTGTGTAGGCCGGGACACAATCCAGGCTAGATATAAATATATATTTATATATATATATATCCATACAGCCACTCTCACACACAGTTTTAGGGCCATATTGAATTTAAAGTCCCTCCACCCTCCCCACTTGTCCTCGATGGATATCCATTATGGCTGACAGAGCTGCCCACCACTGACATTTTATCTAATAAATGGAGGCGAGGCGCAGCGATGAAAGGTAACAACGCAGAAGGAAGCTTCCAGAAAGGCGGGAGGGGACAGGCGCCAGCTGTCATCAGTCCAGGGGGTTTCAGCCACTGCCCCTGTAAATGAATTAGCCCACCTTTTGTTGTGGTTGGTGGGTTTGGTGAATTCGCTAGCAGGGTAAATGTTGGCTTAGGAGTGTAGAAAATAGAATTCATTTACCGCATTAGCGTCAGCACTTTCCACACACACACATGCGCGCACACACGCACACGAGCACACACTCACACTGCCCTCACCATGCGCCTGAATCCCCTGACTAGGCCTGAGCCAAAATAATAACTAAGACAGAGGCTTGCATGAGCGCAAATTACCGTCAACAGCCTCGGCATTGGATGCATCAGTAGATGATGATGTTGTTACTTGGACTTGATCACATTGACGATGGCACTCTCTCTCCCAGCTTTCCGATTCTGGAATCTACACCTGTGTGGCTGCCAGCTCCAGTGGGGAAACATCTTGGAGTGCTTTTCTGGAAGTGAAAGGTACATCACAACCTCATCACACTAGTCACTCCTGTCCTAAAACCTTTAGCTGTTCAGCCCTCAGAGGTCACACCTCCCTGCTCCCTGCTTTTGCTGGTAGCTGGTTTCAGAGGGTCTAAGCTAGTACTTGGTGGTAAAGGTGGTTAGAAAACTGTTCATCCTGGTGGTCAAGCTGGTCATACTGGTTATGTTGGTCAGCCACCTTGGTGAAGCTGGTCAACCAGCTTGGTCCTGTTGTTCAACTAACTTGGTCATGCTGGTTATGCTTGTCAACCTGCTTAAATATGCTGGCCATGCTTGTCAACTAGCTTGGTCATAATGGTCCTCCTGGTCAACCACCTAGGACATTGTATTAATACTGGTTGACCAGCTTGGTCATGGTGGTCATGCTTGTCAACTGGCTTGGTCATGATGGTCATGCATGTCAACCGGCTTGGTCATGATGGTCCTGCCGGTCTACCACCTTGCTCATCCTGTTCACCCAGGTTGGACCATCTGATCAACTAGCTTGATTGGGTTGTTCATGCTGGTAGACCAGCTAAATCATAGAAGATGAAGATACATTATGGTACGAAAAACCATATTAAACATCTTTGTACACGCAAATGTGTCAAAAGTGAATGTAAATGTAATTACATCTAATGTAATCTAATGTAAATAAGTATGTGTTTAATATTTCTGTTAATGAATATGTAATAACATATGTAGATACATGTAATAGTGCAGCAGAACATCTTCTATAGGTTAATCTGTGGACTTGCTATTGAGTTATTCATTGTAAGACTCTATTCTGTATCCTTTACAGTAAAATAGGATACATGGCTTGAATTATGTCCCTGTATGTGAGACTTTGGGGTCGAAGGGGTTTTAAACAATACTTCTGGACACTTCAGCATCACCCAGCCATGCCTTTATTCACATTGACTGTCAGGTCTGTAATTAGTCCAGCAGTTTTCACTGATGTACCCTGTCTCTTCTGCTCTGTCAGAGTCTGCTGGGGTTGTGATGATTAAGAACAGAGATGAGAGTGAACTTCCCGGACCGCCCTCCAAACCTCAGGTCACTGACGTCACCAAGAACAGTGTGTCGTTGTCCTGGCAGCCCGGCCTGACCGGCGCCTCAGTCACAACTTCTTACGTGATTGAAGCCTTTAGGTAAAAGCAACTGTACTGTTTTCAATGGCTAAGGAATCAGAATCTGTTTGGTTAATGCTGTACACAAGCCTTCAACAGAAAATATGATGAATAGTGAATATGTTGAAATGCGTAATTAAATAGAATAAAGGCAAAAATAGAAACTGGTTCACTGGTATATGCAAGAGCATTGGTACCTTGGAACAACCCAAAATGAGAGAGCTGAATTTCTTACTATGCTATTAAGTGTAGTGTTTGTACAGTAATATAATGGTGCAGAATGTGACATTCATTTGGGCTTTTTCCTCAAATAGTGGATAATCGCACCTTTTATGTGGTTAGTGCAATTTGAGAGGAATAGAAAAATCCATTGTAATGCGTGTGTGTGATGTTCTGTGACTGTAGGAGTCCCTTAATGTCGGCGACGTCGTAAAGTAACCGCTCTCCATTACAAAATTGCCAGAATGTGCAGATGAAGCCATCAGGTCGAAGTCATGCTGTTAACCCATTTGCAAAATGGACGCTTTTGTTCCCTCCTCTCGCAGCCAATCTGTGAGTAACAGCTGGCAGACAGTGGCAGACCACGTTAAGACCACCCAGTTTACCATTAAAAGCCTCCGGCCCAACACCATCTACCTGTTCATGGTGCGAGCTGTCAACGCGCAGGGCCTGAGTGACCCCAGTCCCATGTCGGAACCAGTACGGACACAAGGTAACGTAACGAAGGTGTTGTTAGAGGAGAGAAGGGTTCACTGGTTTAAATGTGGAGGTTGTAGCTATTAGCACTCAATGCAGCACTCAAATCGTTCATTTTTGTCAATTTTTTATGCAATAATGCAAATATGTCAGTTGTTCTTTGTGTCAAAATTTCATGATAGAATTTCATCAATAGAAATGCTCCAAAATGACTTGGGAGATAGGGCTGATATCATGGTTGAATTACAGGAAGCTAGGACTAGGACTAATGCTAGTTTATGTATTTGCCACCATGTTTGGCACTCATATTTGATGTACTTTGACAGCAACACAACTGAGCTGTAACGTCTTATTATGTTAAATGGGAATTATGCCCAAGTTCTGTAAACCAGGGAAATCCAGGCCTATTTCATCCTTTCAGTGATGCTTGCATCATTTAAGGGCACTGTTGTCTTTCTGACGAGTGGTTACCAAATGTCTCAAAAGTCTTTTCACAAGTGACATTACGAGAAAAGTAAACCTTAAAACAAAAGTAAACTCAAACCTTCCTCATATCTTCACTCTGAATGAGTGTGGAGATATACACGTGTCAACTATTCCAGGCAGTTCATCAAACAAAGCTGAGTTATCTGAATTTGCAGACTATGAGTGGCATAAAGTCACCCAACAGCAGTGTGAAAGACTAGTGGAGAGCCTGCCAAGACAAGAAAGCTGTGATTGGCAGTGAATGTTATTTCACCATAGTGATTTCTAAATGCTCTTAAAGTTCAAATATTAGTACTGTGTTGTTTAAATCTGAATGATAACTTTTTTGCATTATAATTATTATAATATTTTTTTTTCATTGTTTGAGCAGTTGTTATTTATATTGCAAATAAAAAATGCTCTAAACAGCAATATTTTTTATTAGAATTTAGAGGAAACACAAATGTTATTTTTTCCTAAACCATTGCCTTTAAATAGTAAAACCAGAGAAACTGATAATGGTCTCTTAATTTTTTCTGGAGCTGTATAGTCACTATGTATACTGACTGTCAGTTTTGGTTCATAGGCCTCAGTCCATTCACATAGACAGGAGCCCGGTCTTCTGTCACTTTAAAACAGTATTGCCAAGATGGTCATATGGTGGACAGTGGACAGACTTACCTCTCTTTGACCATCTCAGTGGAGGTCTTCCTCCTGTTGACTGAGGAGAAAACTGGCTGAAGTAAACAGAGCCAGAAAATGTTATTCTGTAGAGCCACTTTCTGCTGCCTCAGAGGTCAGGAGTTATTTAGCAGGGAAATGGCCTAACCTCGATTGGTTAGCCTGTAGCCTAACCATCAGATAAACTTCATTACGTCCCAGTTAGGGTCTAGTGCAGAACGAACATCTTTCACTTTTGGACTTGGTAATCGAGTTGGAGTCGTCCCTGCTACCTTAATGATCATAACTGGAAAAAATGACCTGCCTCAAACTGGAAAGCGATTGGATTAAAGTAGCATGAAGCCCGCAGTCTGTTCATTAGGACTGGATGATAAGGCCTCTTCCTTGCAAGCTCTGCAACCTTCAGTTAATTTAGACCTGGAGCACAAGTTCATGCCTGTAGCTTCCTGTTTATAGCAGTGAGTGGATTAGCAGAACAGTTCAGCTTCCTTAGTTATTGGAGACTGTAGCTCATGTACACTCTTTAAAAAATGGTTCTTTAAGGGTTCTTCCCTAAATACAAGGGTACTGTGTAGGAACAAGCCAATTCAAAGAACCATTTGAATGCATAAAATGTTGTTTGCCTGATTAAAGGCAAATCCACTGTTGTTACTCAAAGAACCGTTTATCAGTACTGTATAGAACCATTTTTGCTTAGAGCCAATGACAGTCTCTCTCTCTCTTTTTCTCTCTTTGTAGATATCAGTCCTCCAGCCCAGGGTGTGGATCACAGGCATGTTCAGAAGGAGCTGGGGGAAGTCATCGTTCGGCTTCACAACCCTGTGGTCCTCAGCCCCACCACCATTCAGGTCACATGGACGGTAGGTCATCCGCTGATTAGACAGTAATTGGGCAGCAGACAAATCATCACTGCTTACTAATTTAGAGCTAAAGAACATGTAAAAGAGACCCGTCCTGGGTTGGTTTTTAATGCTGCCGTTTTCCATTCTTGGCGATTTAGTCAGGAAGTGAGGAAATGATGGATTTCAAGTTTCCGAAGATCCAAAAGTGCCGCTGGCTCTCTCTCCCTCTCTCCCTCTTCATCAGTCAGTCTTGATCTGCTGCATAATTGATGTACAGTAAAAACTCACTGTCTTTGAAAAATGCCATTTTGATTAATTGCAAATGCTGACTCAGTAAGTGTGTGTCAGATCGGTTTGGAGGACGAGGAGTGTGTTTCTGATTGCAGTCACACAGTGGACATGGAAAGGCTGCAGGCCCATCTGGAGCTTCATCAATCTAAAATCAGGTCTTTTTTGTAAATGAAGACAAATGAGTAAAGCATACAGAGAGGAGATTTAATTAATTAGCTGATTCATGGCAGGTGCAGCCCTCAAAACTTTGATTGTAAAGCACGCCTTACTTCAGCTGTTTTTTTTACAGCTGTTTCACAGTTTTGGTTCAGGTTTTAAAATGGGCACTTTATGCTCTGTGTACACTGTATGCTACTGTATAGCAGTATATTGCCACTGTCATGCAAAAACTTTCGTTTCTCACTTTTTGACACTGTCTGAACTTGGCTGTTGTTCTTCACGTTTTCTCAAAATTTCATGATGAACAGACCAATAGAAATGCTTCAAAATGACTTGGAATAAAATATTTTTACATCGACTTGCATTAAAAGTTAAGAAGGTTTTTTCTTTCTCCTGTAAAGTTGTACAGATATACTGTACACACACTGTTTTTGCATTGGCCCAATCATTGGAAAATTGTGAGTTCTAGATTAGGCCACAGCCGTCCATTGCCAGGGGTCCAAGAGAGTATATTTGGCCCTCCCTCCCTTTTCCCCTCAACACTCAGCGCATTTGTTGCAATAGTTGATGCAACAGCATTGACAGTTAGTGTTTGCCTCCAAGCGTGTGGAGCTATTGAGCTGTCCAGTGATGTTCTGATAAATGTGATTGGCTGGCTTTAAATGTCATGGTGGAAGAACATGTTGTCAGCTGTCACTGTCCTAGCTAGTGGTGGGAATTGGCCATGCAAAATCCTATTAAAATAATGATAATCAAAGGTAATTAATGAATTAATTACTTCATGAATTATTAGTGCAAATAAATGAGAGAGATCCAGTACAACAGCTGTGAAACAGTATCTTAGCTTAGGAGTATCTTCAGACTGTCTGTCTGTTTGTCTGTTGGCACTAGTCAGGGTGTTATATCATCGCTGTCACGCAAAAACCTAGTATCCCCATTTTTTTATTTATTTTGTTCTATTTTTAACTGTTTGATCTTATTTTGGACCAATAGAAATGCTCCAGAATGACTTCCATTAAAAATTAAGAAGCTGTTTTCCATTTTGGAGATACCAGGTTTTTGTCAGACAAAGCTGATATATATATATACAGTATATAAGAAGGCAGCACTGTAAACAATGCTAAACTCTGGATAAGAGCATCTAGGAAATTCAGTATAAGCTATAAATGCAGCATTTCCTCATTTATTGGTTAGTGTTGCCTCACGCCTAACAGAGCCAACAGGCTTGGCAATCATTCCAGCTCATCTAAGTCTTAGCATTGTTGTTTATTTGTGGCCCACAGATCAGACATACTGTAAGCACATCTGATGCGCTTAGTGTTTGTTGTATTATGTTAAATTAGAGATAGCACTGCTATAGCTGTCTCGTTCGGCGATTAGCACACTGTGGATATCAGAAGTCATTATGTCAGCGTGCAGAGGCTTTTTTTCCCTGGATAAGTGAAGGAAAGCAAGGAATTCTCGAGTACCGTAATCTGTTTACTGGTCTTAATCGCTTGTATTTGCTGTATTTTCTAGCCCAGGCCTGCGTTGTTGTGTAAGCTTGAGTAAAGCTTCAGCATTCCTCTTTCAGGCTCTTTCAGTGCGCTGAACTTATGAAGCAGAGGGGAGGAGAGTGGCTGATAGGAGGCTTTCTGCTGATTTAATCTGCCTTCAGGGGGAGTAAAAACAGCTGTTTAATATCTCTGCCTGAAAGCCATGCTTTTCACTGCCCTGCAGCTGAATAGCCATTAGCGTGAGTTATGCCCTGCTGTGCCCTTCCCTCAGAAAATGCAGCTTTTCCCTTTCGCCTGAGAACACCAACAACTCCTGGTCTGATGGGCTGGTGGTCGTGCGGCTAGGAATTCTCGGTTAAAGTGTGCGCCTTTATCAGCGAGTGTGCAGGTGTCTTTTCTTCACTCTGGTTCGGGGGAAAGAATTTATTCTGCACCTCCCTCTCGCCTCTAATCTCCAGTCTTGTTGTACTCCCCTCACTCCAGCACCTAAGCTGAGGTCGCCCCAGTCCATGTTAGCCCTCCTGAGCTCTGTCGGAGTGAGGCTTTTACAGTACGCGTGCATCATGTATATGTATCTCTGCGAGCGGCCGCTAAAAGCATTTTTATAGAGGCGCTGTGAACCCTCTGAACGTGAGGCTCCCTACGGATCCAAGCTGCATTAGAACATGCGAGCCTTTCGAAGCAAATGGCTCATGCTGCAATAACATCCTTAAATGTGGATGTTAGACAGCATCATTAATCAGTCGGAGCGTAATGACTAGATTTGAAGCCTGGGGGACGTGTTAAAGAACAAAGGAGAATACTGCGGGTTTAAAAATACATCAACGTGTTACGATGTGCCATTCTGAAGGGGGCGTTATATTCGATATTATAATAATATCCGTTATGTTATGTACTGTTATATAATTTATGATTTATAATCATATCCAGATTGTTTTGTGCAATACAGGCTTTTTTTCGATTGGTCACATGGTTTCTTTGGAGCAACAAAGACATTTTTTTACAGATTTTTTCCCCCATAGAAATGAATGGCGTGCAAAAGCTTGTACACCCTTCATATGTCACGATCATACAAATCCGCTAGTAACACCCACAACCAACCACATGGGGCACCACAAGAATCACTTGGCAACACCATAGCAACCATCTAGCAACACTACAGCAACCACTTAGCAACACCATAACAACCACATTAAATAGAATAGCCACACCAGACAACACCCAGCGGCAGCAAAGCAACCACCTAGTGATAGGTCACCATATCATGTCTTCCAGAAACCATGGAACACACCTTAGTAACTGTCTGAGATACCATAGCGACAACTAAGCCACCACCTAGCAACACAATAGCAACCATTTGGCATACCAAAAGCAACCACCAGCAGCAATATTGTAATCACCTTGTAACCACTTAGGATAGAATAGCAACCGCCTAGCAACACCATAGCAACCATCTAGTAACACAATAGCAACCATTTGGCATACCTAAGCAACCACCCTGCGACACCATAGCAACCACCTAGTGACACCATAGCAACCATTTGGCATACCAAAGCAACCACCACAGAAACTCCACTAGCAACACCATAGTAACAATCTGGGATACCATAGCATCCATCTAGCAAAACCATAGCCACCACATAGCAACCCCTTGGAACACTATATCAGTCACCTGAGATACCATAGCAACCACCTAGCACAGACAGTTTCACTCTGAAATCTGGAGGTTATGCAGCTTTTAACACAGCTTTACACACATTGGCTTTGTCTTTGTATTTTGCAGGTGGACCGTCAGTCTCAGTTCATCCAGGGCTACAGGGTTGTGTACAGGCAGACATCAGGGCTGTCCTCTCCTGGGTCGTGGCAGAGCCAGGATGTCAAGATACCCTCAGAGAGGACCATGGTTCTCTCCTCACTGAAGAAAGGCATCGTCTACGAGATCAAAGTCCGTCCCTACTTCAATGAGTTCCAGGGCATGGACAGCGAGTCCAGGACAGCGAGGACCACTGAAGAACGTAAGGGAGAGCACTTTTTACGAGCTGCACACCAAGTTTTAGTTGTCCATTTTTTTTTCGCTTAATTTGCTGATAGTTGAAATATTTAAGTTAAGCTGAACTCATTTTAATGAACTAATCAAAATTCCACTTTAATCTTTGTCAAAAAATCAAAAGCCAAGATATGAAATTTGATGTGATTCAACTAGATGTGTCATCTTGTACAGTCTTTGTGATTGTATTTGTATTTGAAGGCTGATTTATAATGCATACACTCTTAATAATACAAAAAAGAGAGGGGCACAAAGGGCTCTATGAGCGGTGCCATAGAAGAACCGCCTCCACAAAGAACCATGTTTGTAAAAGACATTCGTGACTGTGATAAAGACTTTATATCTTGAAAGAATGTTTATATAATCTAAAGGTATGTGGTTTTATAACCACGTAAAGAAAGCTTTACATTATGTGGACAGTCTTTAAACCTTAAGAAAGGTTATACACTGTCCAGCACCTGATTTACAAAAGTAGGTCTCGGAAGATCTGTCCACTGGAAGGTGGTTCTTCTCAATGGCTCTTCTATGGTATTGTTCAATATCCGTTTTGGCACCTTTATTTAAAAAAAAAGTAAAGTGATTATGAGGAAATGGGGAAAGCCACTGATATACTATGTAGTATTTTGTGTCGCAGGTCAAAAAGCAGTCCAAAAAGCGGCCAGAGAAGAAAATGAAATGCTAGATGATTGACTTAGTTCCACCCCTAAAATGTAACACTTCAGGTTGGAAGCAGAATACAATTACTGCTATATGATTGTGCTATTTTTCACACTGCTGTGGAATGCATAATAGACTTACCATTGATTTTTTTGTCACAAATTTGGAGTGTGTCTTTTGCACTGTATGAAGTATTATATGGTCTAATATTAATATTAGAAACCTCTGACAATATTCAGAACCACTTAATCAATGAGTGTAGGCAGAAAGCCTGGACCTGCATCGGAAGCTGGTCCTTTTGGCCTGTCTCTGAAACAAACACACACGCACACACACGCACATACAGTTACACTGTTGCAGACTGCACTTTCCTTCAGGCCTACAGCAACATCGGCTATTATTGTCCTGTCATGACCATTATTCCAACAGCTCTGTTAGTTCTTCTGACACTGGAGAAAACTGCTCAGATTTCTGCAGTTGCTGACCAATATACCGCACTGCTTGTGGAATATATATGTGTGTGTGTGTGTGTGTGTGTGTGTGTAGCCCACGGCATGTCTAAATGAGCACATATACAGTACATACACACACTTCACAAAGCCCAGACTCTCCTAGCTGATGGTAACAGGCTTTGACAAAGCTACCATTTACCACACCACAAACTACTGTTACTCTAAAGCATAGCTTAGAATCCACAGTGCAATCAAGGCCTGGGTCCTTATTCTTTACACACACTCTCCTAAAACCATGTCTAGCTGTTGATTCTGCCCTGCAGAGAGCTAAACGGAGCCTCTTTAGGTGAAGAAATGTGTTCGGTTCACTATAGATAAAAAGCACAATCTGTCCTGCCACTGTGTGTAGTGCTAAGCGGCCATAGCAAGCCAACCATTGCTTCACAAGCACACACACACACACACATATTAGCAAATGTGAAGCAGAGAGGTGCTGGTTAAAGTCAAATAAGTGACAGGCCCATTTGTTCTCTACAGTCTCTATGGGGTCCTATCTCAAGTCTACAGCATTGCTTTTGTCTACCTCATGGCTTCTTCCTCTGTATACCTGTGTGTCACACCCATTACCAGCTTCAGATAAAGCTCTGGGCTCCCTCACGAAGCTGCGCCCTGGACCCTACTCTCAGAGACAGCCTTTCTGAAAGAACTGAGGGTATTGTCAGAGTCCATGGAGAGGATGATTTATGTACTATTGTACTTAATTGTGTCATTTTGCAATTAGTTTCCCTCAGAGCTGGATGTATATTGTCCTTATGCCTCTTTAAGTTCTTTTCTTGTTTGTGCTTTCTTTCTTTTGTTCAGACTGCAGTTTAGCTTTGGAGATTGCAGCTGTTGTTGGTAATAGCTAAAACATTATAATTCAGTTGGAGAACCTCTAAACGTTCCTCAGGGATCTTCTACTTTTAACAGTGTGTAAACCTGCCGTTAGATGGCCACAATTGACCACAGAACCTTTGATGAACTTTTAGAGGTTCTTCAGTTTGAAACTGGGGAGGAGCATCTTAAAGGACCATCTTTTTGGAGGTCCCTCAAAGTACCTTAAGAGGTTCCTCCACAGTTTCAATTCGGAGAACCTTCAAACGTTCCTCAGCAAGCTTATCTTTTTAACTGTGATTTCAGTACACAACTGTATCTCTGATTTTTGAGTCAGCAACTCTTTTTGGTGAAGACTTGGGTCGTAGGCAAATAGGTGTTTACTTAGCGTTCACTCTATACTGGCTTGGCGCTGGCTTGGACACAATGTGTGAACTGCTGAAAGACATTGTCCACAAGCATGTGGACTGAGGTGGTAGAGTAATATTACAGGTAACTTACACAAATATGACTTATACAGTTCTTGCAAGCGCTGTCCTGCCTGCTTCACTAAAGTTGCATAGTGCAGTTAGATGAGCCGAGCCAAAAGTAGCAACGATAGAGGAGCGTCAATGTTGTTATGTTGCTATCAATGATTTTGAAGCTGTAATTTTATTATTATTGTTATAATATTTTATAATTTTAAGGGAAAATGCTACATAGTGTTGCTTTAGTATTTAAAATCTTTTATATCTAAGCCTAGAGGTATCTTTAGACCCTGGATTCTATCAAGCCTTTATTCACTTATATCCCTTTTCTTTAGCTTCCCAAATGTAATAATGTTTTTTTCAGTCATTTTACATATTAATCCCATCATCACATCACGGCATAGTAAAACACATGAGAATCATATCAAATCTCATGCAGAGCAGACACTCATCTCCTCTGCTTGTATCAAAGCACTGCAAACTGCTCCCTCCAGGCTAAAGCCGTGGGAGTGAAGCAGAGGTCACGTTTCTGCCAGCCATACATCACCATGCTAATGGTCCTCTTAGCATCGCCTGCACCATCACCCCCCAAATGAGAAATATGTATTGTTTGGGCTCAGATAGGCTTAATGATAAGCCGCTAAATGATTCGCAGCATTAACTTTCAATGACATTGACTATGTTCTGCTGAGAGAGACCGTGGCACCTGTAGGTTTGGCTAATAAAGTTAGCATGCGGTAGCTGGAGGCAGCCTCAGGACTCTGATGTGGAAACTCGATGTAGTGTACCTGGATCTTTATATTTAGATCTGTATGTTCAGTGCACTGTTATTCTTATGATGCTTTGGAAACGCTGGACCTGATACAGTCATGCCAATAAAGCTGCCTTGAACTTGAACGAGGGGTCGGCTGCAGCTGTAATTGAGCTGTCAGTATTCTGTAGTGTTGTAGTTCTCCATCCCCCCACAGCGGAAATGAGAAAAACATTGTTCCTCCAGAAAGTGTTATTTTTCACAACATCAAGCCATTACTGCTTTCACTTCTCCACCCACCGTGTGCCAGCATCTCCATCAAAGCAGCTCCGGTGTGAGTTTAATAGAGCTGAAGTCTGGGGTCCTGCCATACGGCCACGCCAGAGACACAGAGCACAAAACACACACTTTCAGTTCCCTTTCATTCTACTGATTCACTTCACAACCTGCAGCCTCTGTCATTGGGTTAATGACAATATGTTTACCTTCACTTACCTTCACTTCTGCTCGTTCTCTCTCTCTCTCTCTCTCTATACATATACATACATATATATATAGCTGTGTAGAGAGATTACATACAACACAAACTTGATGTCCAAATGTTTGTGGACACCTCTTCCAATGAATGTAAAGAAGTATTGCAATAGAATAGGACTCTCTGGTGCAGATAAGCATGAACCTACATAATTTCAGGTACTATATATATATATATATTTATATATATAATAAAATTATTATTATTCATATTATTATTATTATTATTATTGACTGTAATTTGAGCATAGATATAGAGAGCATGTAGAGTCAGTGGGGTAATAGTGTATTGTTCAGCCTGTTTCTCTCTCTCTCTCTCTGTAAATGCGTGTGTTGTGATGTACCTCACGTTCCCCTCTTCATCCTCTGAGCTCAGAGACCTGCATGGCTTCTCCCGCGATCCGCTCCAAAAACCAAACTATCGGCGATGGCTCAGCGCCTAACTGTCACTCCATAAAAAATCGATGCCGGTGTTTCTGTGTAAATCCCCCGGCTTCAGAGGGGGCGCGGATATTAAATCATCGTGAAATGTGCAGCAGAATCAGTGTCAGGATCAAGACAATCCCCAACTAATGAACTTCTGCCCTCGCAGCCACCTGCGCACACATTAAACCAGACACACAGCCGCTCCTTAATGTAACACACGCCGAGATGGACAGACGGAGATTGTGTATGTGTGTGTGTGTGTGTTGAGTGATATACATGTAACTGTCTGCTCGTCTGGAATCTAGGCCACCGTGCAGAGCTTCTGCAGCACTAACGCTGTTTAAGCTGCAGTCCTCACTGATGTCTGTTCTCTCTGTCTCTCAGCTCCCAGTGCTCCACCCCAGCAGGTGACTGTCCTGACGGTGGGGAATCAGAACAGCACCTCTATCAGCATTTCGTGGGACCCCCCTCCTGTGGACCACCAGAACGGCATCATTCAGGAGTACAAGGTAGGACTCTAATCCCATGCTCCAGTTTTATACACTTTACAGGTGCATCGTTTAGTTATTAGTTATTTAGTTATTTATGCTTATATGTCTCAGATCTGATGCTTATATGTCTCTCTGTCTCAGATCTGGTGTTTGGGGAATGAGAGCCGTTTCCATGTGAATAAAACAGTGGACGCGGCCATCCGTTCAGTGGTGGTGGGGGGTCTTCAGGCGGGAGTGCTTTACCGGGTGGAGGTGGCTGCTAGCACCAGCGCAGGAGTGGGGGTGAAGAGTGAACCCCAGCCAATCGTCATTGGTAAGACAGGAGCACTGTACAATTTACTTCATTTACTTGACCCCTAAATAACCCTGTTTTATCAAAGATAACATGATTGTGTAATGATTTACGCATACAGTTTACATGCTAATTAGTTAGCCTCATACCTCCAGTGCAGTCTTGGTTGATCAGCTGTGTTTGAGCTAAATGGAAAATTGTGACAAATTGGAGCTCTAAATTGAATTTGAGTTGGATCTGGAAGCATGCACTTTGAGGCGGGCCTCAGCTGGATCTTTAATGCTGTTTGTGTGTGGAGAAATGTCAAACTTGGCGAAGTTGAGGCTGCCTTTAGTCTATGTCTGAGCCAAATGCTTTTCATATCACTTTGCAGTGCAGGGCGTGATTCATGTGAGCCTTGACTGCTTCTGACTGGTTTGACCCATAACTGATGATTTGGCCACTGTCATGCCCTTATTTCCCAAATGTCATCCTCACAATCCATCTCTTCTCACAGCCAGCAGCAGGAGATAGCTCATATATCAAGACTGAAACCTCTATGTGTATGTGTGTGTGTGTGTGTGTGTGTGTGTGCACGTGTGTGTAGGTAAGGACTTCCGAGATGTGATTGTGAGTGGGAACAAGAATAACAGCATCACAGAGCAGATCACTGATGTGGTGAAGCAGCCGGCCTTCATCGCGGGCATTGGAGGTGCCTGCTGGGTCATCCTCATGGGCTTCAGCATCTGGCTCTACTGGAGGAGGAAGAAGAGGAAGGGTCTTAGCAACTATGCCGGTAGGAATGTGACTTTCACACTCACAGTGCAGGTTTAATTGGGCTTGAATATGAACCTAAATATGGCTAGAGGGCATTCTCTGCCCGACCCAAAGATATAAACTGACTCAACCCAAAGCCAACTGTAGTCTAGCAAAGTTCTGTCCAAACCTATCTGAAGCCCAGCAAAGTTCTGTCCAAAGCCAACTGCAGTCCAGCAAAGTTCTGTCCAAACCCAACTGCAGCCCAGCAAAATTACATCTAAAACCTGACTATAGCCCATCAAAATTATCTGTAGCCCAACAAAATTCTGTCCAACCCCAACTGTAGCCAGTACAAAAATGATGTCCAAACCTGACTGTAATCTAGCAAAACTTTCAGCCCAACATTTTTTACAAATTTTGTTTGAACCCAGCTGTGGCCGATTCAAATTCAGTCTAAGCTCCACCTAAAATCTGATCCTTATCGACTTTAGACTGAATAAAACTGCACATTTCTGATCAAATCACTTGTTACATTACCCTAGCGACCGGGATATTAACTAGCATCAATAAAAATGTTATGTCAGATTATTTATAATTAAAATAAAAAATCAGTTGTCTGTTTAGCGTCTGATCAGTTCAGTTCAATTTATTCTTCCAACAACACCCCAGACCTTCCGTAGAAGATTATCCTCATGCTGGTACCTGACATGAAAGGTTGGGTACCACCGAAAGCTCCGCCTCTCACCTGTACATAAATCTTCTTTATTGTTTGATTTGGTCTCGTTCCTCTGCGCTGTATTTCCTCCAGCCACCGGTTGTTTGTCTTGTTTGTGGAGCTGCATGCTGTTCCGCCACCTTTCTCTTAACACTTTCGGCCGGTTGGTGTCCTTGCGGTGGCCCTGCACCTGCGGCCTTGTCACGGCGCAAACACACGCACATGCTGGCGCAACACTCACATCTCCCCGAAGGAGCGCTGAGCACTGCAGGCTTTTAACACACACTCTTCTCTGTCTTCTTGTTTTGCAGTTCAGTCGTTCACCTTCACCCCTGCAGGTACTGTTCATTTGTCCCGTCTTTACCTCCAAGCATCCCTCCATCACTCCATCACTCCTTTTCTTCGGGTATAAACGTCCTGTAGAGCCCCTCGTCCTGTGGCCAGTTTGGTAGCCTTCAGTGTTAGCTGATCATTGAAACAAATTTCTGAGTTAGTTTGTACTGGTAGAGTAATAGTTAAGGGTCTGGTTTCCTAAAAGCAAAACGAGAGTGCTGGCACTTTATTTAAATAGTATAGTTGTTTTAAATTGAACATAATTTCTTCTTATTATTGCTAATAAAAAATAATCCATTCAGATAGTATTGCTTATTACTGTCTGATTACACTCACTCTGACCCTAGAATCCCTGTGGTGGACGCCACTTCAGTCAAACTACCTTATCTTAATTTCATAGAATTTACTAAATAAATCACATCATAGTTGCTGGATAAATAAGAACAGTTGCATTATAAGTCATGCGTATTTCAACCAAGTAATTATAAACTGATCCTAGGCCTGTTTCTAATCCTAGCCCTAACCCTGATGCTATTAAGTGTCATCAGATAGTTTGTTCTTAATTTGAGCATCTGCAGTACATCTATGTAGGGCCTCAGAGTGAGTGTTACCCTAACGTGTTCGAACTAACACTCGCTCCACCACCTTGCTCTTTTCCTCGCTGTTGTTTTTGGGAAGCCAGGCCCTGGTTTAAGTCTCAATAATGTAGATCTGACCATTACCATTTCCCCACGTTCTCCACTCTCCTGCCCATTGGCTTTGTGACCCAAGAGCATCCCATCCTGTCTGTTTGCGTCTTTTTTTTCTGCTGAATTTCACTGTGCTGCTGCGGTCTTGTCTTCATTTTCCACTTGAAAATCTTGGGTCACAATGAGTCTAAATGTGGATGTTGAAGCATCTTCTCTCATTCCTTTAAGTCTGTGTGCTGTTCATTAGGATTTTACCACAATCCTATTTGCTGTTGACTAAACCACACATGCCACAGACTCACTCAGTTACAGTCATACTCCATCATGGCTGGAGGTGGTGGTGGGTAGAGTAATCCAAGTACATACACAAGTGTTGCTATAATAACAGAGACTCAAGTCAAATATCTATCCAAAATAAGCCAAACCAGGTCAACAAAAACTGCTTACATACTGAAACTTTGGACTGTTGCTCAGATGGTTCTGCTTTGTGGTAGGAAGCCAGATCTTCCTCTTATTACTGGAGCTAGAACTGTGAGATATGACCGAGTTACAGGGATGTGACAGGGTGGTGGTGGTTTGCGAAGACTTTGTCATGAACATGGGATTTATAGTCATTGTTTCCTCTAAAATCAAGACCATTTAAAAGGGTTCATCCTGCTTTTGTTGGAGTAACTGTCTCTACTGTCTAGAGAAGAAGGCTTTCTACTCGATTTTGAAGAAGCATTGCTGTGAGGATCTGATTGCATTCAGCGAGAAAAAGAGTTAGTGAGGTCAGGATGTTGAAAGATCATCCCCACCTCATCCCCAACTCTTCCTTAATGTATAGGATGGAGCAGCATCCATCATTACAGAGAACACAGTGCTACTGCTCTACAGCTCAATACTGGGGGACTGTATACCCCTCTAGCCCATGCCTGACTGTAGGTATGGTTTTAATAGGTTTAGGTTTATCTACTCCAGAGATTCCTGCTCTATTGGCAAAACATCTCTACAGGAACTAGACAAACTGTGTGTGTGTGTGCATTTGCACAACTGTGTCAGCAATGGGTTTAACTTAAAGCAGCTGAATACATTCATTAGACAGGGTGTCCACAAACATTTGGCCATATAGTGTAGCTTCCTTTTCTTACTACCAACTACCCATTTCTGATTATGGCAGGATAATAACAAGCTCCTTTTGGGGCATGCTAAAAGTCTTGATGGTTTCCTACACCATCAGGCTTCAATACAATATCAGATAACAGTATTTTCTATAGAACGTCAGTTGAAGGCACATGACGTCTGGTCTGAGTTATGTTCAAGCCAGCATTGATTTTCCCTGCATTGTTTCAATTTGGCCTCCATAAATGAGACAGGTTTTCGTAATCCAACGCTTCAGTTCTCCTGAAGTTGCCTGATGCTGTGGAGATCTCGTTGAAGTTATCCAGTGATGACCTTATTCCACACTCTGGCTGACAGAATCAAGCTGAGAATTGATAACGCAAGTGAACTGAAGAGAATACACTCACACTGACCTCCACCCCCCCTATACACACTCTCTCTCTCTCTCTCTCACACACACACACACACACAAAACACCCCTAGTTATTGCAATCTTGGATTGAGGTGTGCTTTCAGTCACTCATCTAGAAGGCTTCAGTCTGAATTTCATTACAGATGAAATCAGCCTCCATCCTGAAACCACTGTTCTTCTTCAGTGCTCCTTTATTTATCTGTGTCTCAACTTATAGATAAGACTATAGGATTCCAGAAAGTGGGTGGCTTAACACGCATGCACGCACACACACACACACACATACATAACACTTCACACAAGGTAATGTGTGAAGGTCTTAGGTCTTAGTGTTCATGCTTGTAAAAACACAAAATAATATTAGAAACAGATAAACATGAACTTATCGGCACCATGCCTAACGACAGGCGTGGGCTAGAGGGGTGTAAAGCCCCCCAGTATTGAGCTGTGGAGTAGTGGATCTGTGTTCTCTGGAATGATGGTTGGTGCGGATGAGGTGGAGTGGTGGTCATCCATCCTGGCCTCACTAACACCCTTGTCTCTGTAAGCAATCAAATCCTCACAGCAATGCTCCTCCAAAATCTAGTAGAAAGACTTCTTCCCTGGACAGTAGAGACAGTTACTTCGAGAAAGGCAGGATGATCTCGCCTTGGTTTAAGAAGAAACAATGAATAAGCAAGTGTCCCAATACTTCTGTCCATATATATACACACACACACTCCTGCACACTCTCCCATATTAGAATGCAGTCCAGTAGTCTCTCTCCACTCCAGTGTGTTTGTTCTCTTTGCTGCTTCATAGCTCTGCAGCTGTCCTACTGGACCACACTCTTTCCAGGGCCTGGGTGCTGAACAGATAAGTGCAGGATCAGGCACAGTAGGTGTATGTGTGTGTATGTGTGTGTTGGAGTACTCCACTTTCACACTTCTGCTCTATCGCAGAGGGAGAGAAATATAATCAAAGTGTTGGAGTTGACGAGAGGCAGTTCTTTCCTAGCTCTGCTGTCTAGAGTGTGAGTTCATGCCAGAAGCTGAAATTTTTTCAAGGCTTTAACTCTTAGTAGGCTAGAGCTATTCTGCCCACTGAAGGGCAGTGTTCATAAGGGTACACGACACCTACCTAAGCCTTTCATGACAGCTAACATTGTATACATAAACATGTAGTGTACGGCTTATTCATTGAAAAAATTGTCCGTATGACTGCTGATATGTGTTGAACAGAGCCCTTATGACCATATCCTGTAAGTTTTTGGCAGTTGTCATTGAAAGGGTTGTTCAGAAATCAAAGAAATCAAGAAACTGGACATTCCAGGGGTCAGCCCAGACTCACCAATAAGTGGACAGCTTAGAAGAGTATCTGAAGGACAGAGCAGTGTTGCGCATGTATGAAGTGCTGATGGGCCATGTTCCCTTAAATCCGTCTTAGCCGGCAGGCGAAACCACGCGCCGTGTGGTGCAGCAGGGAAGATTTGATGGAATTTTTATGCGCTGATTATGTCCTCCTGCAGTAAATGCTTATTAAAGGAGAGTAATGTGTATTCATATCCAGCTGAGTGCGGATCTGGAGCTTGGCCTAAAGCCAGCGCCCATCGCCAGCCTACAGGCCACATCAAAGAAAAGGCTGCAATGTGCCCCTGTGTAGATAGTGACGACACACACACACACACACACACACATGCAGTCCCCTGGAAGAAGACGAGACAAAGCACCTTCAATGTTTGTTTATAGTTTATAAAAATGCCCAACTCTAAAGCAACTGGAGCCACTGGATGCCACACAGCGTCTACAGGTGTGTGTTCCAAACATGCACCACGTTCTAATGGGCTTTCCACATGGTTCTCCACATTTTCCATATGAAAGCTCAGGACTCAGCACTGCATTTTCTTCAGTAAGCAGAAATTCGCTCATGTCTCTCACATGGTTAGGTGGTGTGCACCACTGTTTTCATTTTTGACCTGCATGGGTGTTGATTCTTTTTAAATCAAAGGAAGCAAAAAAGAGTCCAAAATGTTGCATAGCTAAAGTGGTTCCCACTTCCAGATGGTTGCTAGGCCGTTGTTATGACATTCAAGTTGGTTGCTAGGGTTTTGCAGGGTTAGGGGCATTTTAGGTGTTGCTGGATGGTTGTTATGGTATCCCAGGTGGTTGTTAAGTGTTATAGTATGGCAAGGTGCTACAGTATATATATATATGGCTGGTAGGGTCTTGGTAGGCTGTTGGTAGGTAGCTGATGTGGTATCCCAGGTGGTTCTTATTGCGTTGCTAAGTGGTTCCTATAGTGTAGCTTAGTGGCTGGTAGTGGCTAGACTGTTGCTAGGCAGATGCTGTGGTATCCCAAGTGGTAGTTATGATGTTGCTAAGTGATTGGAGGTTGTTGCTAGGCAGTTGCGGTGGTGCCTCAGGTGTTTCTCATGCTGTCTTAAGTGGTTGCTCTGGTGTCACCAAGTGATTTGTCTGGTACCTCATGTGGTTGGTTGGGTGTTGTGTTGAGTGTATTTGTGTTATTGCCACATAAGAAGGGTGCACAGATTTAGCACTCCATTCATTCCTATGGGACACAAAACACAGCAAACATCAGTTGCTACCCAGAAATCATACAGGTGATGAAAATGCTCTATACAAGCCAGAATTATTCAGAATATTCAGACCAAACAATCAGGAGTTCAATCTGGAGTCGATATCTCAAAAACTGCTGGACAAGACAGACAGAACAAATCTGGCAGAAAAGTATTAATAATAAGAAAAGTGGAGAAGAAGAAAATATGTAAATCTGAATATATATCTGAATGTATATTTTATACATTCTATAATAATAATAACAATAATAATAATAATAATAACAATAATAATATATTATGATTATTATTATTAAACCAGTGGCTCTCCTGCTGTATCTGAAAACGTCTGGAAATACCAATTCTGGTCCACCAGTGGAGAAAAACATATAACAAAGGGACAGTCATATCTGTAATCATCTGAGGGTTAGCGTGTGGAGTCGTTCAGTCTAAAGAGTGAATGACCGCTCAAACATGGCCAAACAAAAAACATACAAAGCCCCCTCGGGTTGTGGTTTGCACTCATAAGGGGGGGATTAAGAAGAAATAATGAATAGTTTCCATTAAAGAGTTCAAACTCTTCATAATAGCACGTAACTAAGCCTCACTTTTGCTTCCCAGCCCTCATCCACCCCCTCTAACCTTTCATCCTTTCATCTCAGTCACCTGCAGAGAGCCGTTCACTTTGTTCATGTTGCAGCAAGCACTGACTACACCTGCAGAACAGCACATAGCACATACCCCCCTCTCTCTCTCTCTCTCTCTCTCACTCCCTCTCTCCCTCTCTCACTCACTTTCTCTCTGTGACTGCAGCGCTGAATATCTGTACATCATTTTAATGGCACAAGTGTACACAGTGTGCTCTCACCTTGGGGAACAGCATAAATCTCGAATTCACATAAAGGAACATTTAGTGAAGGTTTAATCATTTGTACCATCAGAAATTAACAGTCATTAATCACTTTAATCTTCTCAGTCATGTAAAGCTTCACAGCTCTGTTTTTTTCTTCTTCACTTAGTAACTGTTCTCACTCTAGGCCATACCTGGAACCAGTTCGAGGGTTCTTTAGCGATTAGAGAGTCGTTTTACTGCAGTTTCTGATTCCTTTTTTAGCCTTGAAAGCGAGAAGCTTTGAATTTCTCAGTCGTCAGATTGTCATATCTTTGCCTTCATGCTAAGGCTTTGTCCATTTTTCACTTTTTTTGACTTTTTCACTTAAATCTGGCAGTTGTCCAAATCTTATGATTAAAGGGCCAGTAGAAATGCTCCACAATTACTTTTTTTAAGTTGACTTTCATTAAAAGTTTTTTGTCTAACAGCGACGATATGTAGTAATGAGTGCCAGAACCCTGTTTTTGTGTACTAGGTCACTGCCTAGTCCTTAAATGAAAGAATAGCATTGGTTGGACTCTAGTATTGTAACAACTAACTGTCTCTCCCTCTCTCTCTCTCTCTCTCTCTCTCCCCAGTGACATTCCAGCGTGTTGACGGAGGCTTGATGAGCAATGGAAGGTAAGTTTCTCGTCATCTGCCCCTTTGTTTTGCTCCCTTTCCTTTGCAGGGTCTGCTTATTACCACATTGCCAATCACAGGCCTTTACCCTTCAGAGGCCAGTCCTCCTCTCTGAACTGCATTTATATTCTGTCCATCATCTTTTGGAAGGTCATCAAAGCTATTATCCTCTACACCGCTGCTCCGCACCAGCCTCATTTGCTTTGAGATGGGAGTTCCACTCTGGAACTGGAAACACTGCTTTAGACGCCTCTTAGAGCAGGGCAATCACTCTCACTTTTGCGCTTGTCCGGGTGTTGTGCGGGCGGCATACAGGTCATACATACTTGCTCATGCTATGCATATAAATATGTGTGTGTGTGTGTGTGTGTGTGTGTGTGTTGAACCCATTGGCCCTCCAGAATTGAGCTGTGGAGCAGTGGAACTGTGTTCTCTGGAATGAGGGTTGGTGCTCCATCATTTGGGATGAGGTTAGATGTTGTGGATGTTTTTGTTGCTGAATGCAATCAAATCCTCACAGCAATGCTCCCAAATCTAGTAGAAATCTTTCCCTGGACAGTAGAGACAGTTACTCCACCAATTCAATACCCTAGATTTCAGAAGAAACAATGAATGAGCAGGTGTCCCAATACTTTTGTCAATACAGCGTATTTCCCAATCATAAGTGTGGACTGAAACTGGCTCGACCTTCTTCTTCTCTCATCACCTCCATGCCCTTGCATACTGTTCATCAGCCACATGCCATTTCCACATACAGTCCGTCAAGCTGGGCTCTAATATCGATATATGACTGATGGATCTCAGGATAAGATCTGCCTGTTTGTGTACCCTGCATACCAGAAGAAACAAGCACACACACACACACACACATATGCACACATATCTCCGCACATCTCCCTTCACGGCCGGCTAGCCGCTCTCATAAATTTCACCCCCCAAAAAGAATTAGCAGAAACAATTTAAGCAGAGACGGGCTTTATTTTATCATTTGTCATGGCGCCCCCCCCCATCCCCACGCTGCCTAGGAGGACCCCTGCAGTGATAAATTTGCCTGTCACCTCGCCGAGGCAGCGGGGATATGAGCATGTGTAATAATGTAAAAATAATTACCCTGGGGAGAGGCGCCCAGACTAGCCTAACCCTTCTGGAGCCTTCTAGCAGGCCTGGCCTGCGCTTGAAAGGGCTCATTTGAATGACACCAGTTACCTATCGGATGGCTGAGACCCTCTGGAGGGGGCACGCTGAGATTTTCCCTTACTTGCTGTGGCCTTTATCATACCTGACTGACTAAATCCTCTCAGAATCTGGGTAAAGGGTGTGTGCATGTGGAGAAAGCCTAAAGCAGGGGGGCTAATGCTTTACCCGTGGCCTGCTACAGCCTAATTTAGCAGGATGGTTTCGCAGGGGGGTGGTTTAGCAAGTGGTTTTCAACTTGTCGAATGGCTCTGTATGAATTTCCACTGCTTTTACCGTTCATCTGTCTTTACAGTTCTTTACAGAATGTTGATAAGAAAATTCTATTCAATTGGAAAAACTGCAGTGCTTTCAATAAACTACACAATATGGACAAAAGTATTGGGACAAACCTTGAATCATTGAATTCAGGTGTTTGTTTCATACAGACCCTTTGCTACAGGTGTATAAAATCAGGCACCTAGCCATGCAGTCTCCCATTACACACACTAAAGAATGAGTGAATAATGAATTCCAGCGTGGTCCTGGAATAGGAGCCATCAGAAGAAGTCAGTTGTGAAAATGTCTCCAGAGCGTGGTCCCTTCCCGAGTGCTGGGCTCAGAGCATTGTGTAGAAGAGTCTCCAATGCTCTGCTGACTCAATAACTTCAGAGCTCCAGACCAAAGTCAAGTCATATAGGCTGATGTACCTGATCTATGTTCTTTACCAGAACCCCACTGTCATGATGTGCGGCTGCTGATGTATAAAGGCATCTTAGCTGTGTGGAAACCCTTGATCTAACTCCAGTGGTCCAGATGTTGTAGGGGTCCGTCTGTCTGTGGTGTTCAAATGAGGGGTGCGGGATCAGTGGGTAGAAGACGTAGATTTGTTACTCTCCCTGTTTATTGCATTAATTAGACAATAGCAAATGAAGCCGCATCTGTTTTCTCCTCGCTTCTCATTGGCTGCGCCCAAATTGCTCTGACTGAACAAGTACACTTAATCGATCACGGAATAAATGATTCATGGAAGATGAATAGTCTGCAGATTGGTCGGGCCTGGATGCCTTGATATTTTCTCTCTCTCTCTCTCTCTCTCTCTCTCTCTCTCTCTCTCTCTCTCTCTCTCTATCTCTCTCTCTATCTCACTCTCTATCTCACTCTCCCGCCCTTTCTTTTTCCATCTACATCCTTCATCTGTTTCCCTATTTGCTTCTCTTTCTTGCCTTGTATCTCTCTCCCTACTCAACCTTATTTCTCCCTTCCTTCCTTCCTTCCTTCCTTCCTTCCTGCCTTCCTTTCTTTCTTTCTGTTTTTCTTTCTTTTCATTTTTATTTTTTTTCCTTTTTTTCTTATTCTTTTTATTTTTTCTTTTATTTTTTTGTCTTTTTCTCATTTTTGAATCTTTCTTTCTTTTCCTTTTCTCTTTTTTCTTTTTTTTTTTTATTTCCCTCTGTTTCTCCCTTTTTTTGCTTCTCTTTTTTGTCTTTCATTTTTTTCCTTTTATCTCTCAAACACCCTCTTCTTTCATCCTGTCTTTCTTTCCTCCATATCCCCCTTCCCTCTCTCTCTCTCTCTCTCTCTCTCTCTCTCTCTCTCTCTCTCCTTACTCTTGCAAGTCAGCCAGTATAGATTCTTTCACTCAGGGTGTCCATTATAATGTATTGACAGGTATGTGTGTGTGTTTGTGTGTGAATATATGTGGTTGCGTGAGTGAGTGTATATGTGTGTGTGTGAGTGTGTATGCACTCACATATTAGGGCTAAGTGACAGCATCCTGCAGCCAATGTAAATCTAAAATGGAAATGCATGTCTCAACATGCCTTAAGCGTAATTTAATGTGCAGAGCTTTTAGCGTAGAACCCCCCCACACACACACACACACAGCACCCCACTCCCCCCCCCCCCATATGCATGTGTGAGGCTGTATCGGAGGGCGTGTGGGCTCCGGCAAAGCCACTCTGATTTATGAAGTGGCTTTGGGATTAATATCGCTTGCTCTGCTTGTTTATAGTTCCCCTCACACACTCGCTCTGCAGGCAGTATTTCAGCAGCCAGCGCGAGCACCAGCAGCCTGGCAGGGAAAAATGGATCCAAATCAAATCCGCTGCCTCCCAAGGCCAAGCAGCAGCTCCTCCTGTCTGAACGACCCGACTCAGGGCCGTGAGATAATACACAGCTCCCTGGCTCCGGCCGGCGGTCCGGCCGATCTGCTTTAGGAATATGCCCACTGGCTATATTTCTCAATCTAATCAGCGCATGCTGGAGGTGATGAATGCAAGGACACCACAGCCATTTCTACTGTCAACATCATCATCACCCACACCCACACACACATACACAAATGGGCCCTCAGAGGGACGGTGCGTGATGGCGTGTGTGCGCGTTTGGATCCATAAAAGTGTGTGTGTGTGTGTGTGTGTGTGTGTGTGTGTGTGTGTGTGTGTGTGTGTGTGTGTGTGAAGCAGTGTACTGGTGGAGATAAAAGTAAAAGTAAGAGTAGTTGTCTGGCTGTCTGTACCACGGCAACACATGCAGATACATTTATGATCCTGGGGCAAACAAATCTCATCTGATCACTTGCGTATAATAGGACAGTCATCTTACCAGAACTGATGATCACTACTCCACCCCAGAGCACCTAGTTTCTAGACTACCAGGAATTCTCCTGATTACACTCTTCACTAGAAGTAAGGGTTAATATGAGAAAGTCACTGAATAATGAGAGTGAAGAACTGGAGACTGAAGTAGACAGAAGCAGAGCGCACAAAAGGGAGAGAGAGAGAGAGAGAGAGAGAGAGAGAGAGAGAGCGAGAGAGAGTGACAGCAGGGACGTGCTGACAGCTGAACAACAGAAACACAGACGCAGGTAGATGAAGTGATGGCAGACTGTATGCAAAAGGAGACAGAAAAGAGAAGAGCAGAGAGAGAGACCAGGATAGTGTTACTGTACTGCAGCTGTGACTGTGTTAGTGTGGGGAGGGTGTTGGTTTGTGTGGGTTGTCCTATGTTGTGGTGGTGAGCTGTGTTGTGTTGGGGTGGTGGGCTGTGTTGTGCTGGGGTGTTGGGCTGTGTTGTGTTGTGGTGGTGGGCTGTGTTGGGGTGGTGGTCTGTGTTGTGTTGGGGTGGTGAGCTGTGTTGGGGTGATGGGCTGTGTTGTGTTGGGGTGGTGAGCTGTGTTGTGGTGGTGGTGGGCTGTGTTGTGTTGGGGTTGTGGGCTGTGTTGTGGTGGTGGGCTGTGTTGTGTTGGGGTTGTGGGCTGTGTTGTGGTGGTGGGCTGTGTTGTGTTGGGGTTGTGGACTGTGTTGTGCTGAGGTGGTGGGCTGTGTTGTGGTGGTGGTGAGCTGTGTTGTGGTGGGCTCTGTTGTGGTGGGGTGGTGGGCTGTGTTGTGTTGGGGTGGTGGTACTGACGTGTTTGTCAGACACAAAAGAGAAAAACAGAAAGGTGGGGTGAGGGGGGATGGAGGGATGGAGGAGGTAGACGTGTTAGCCTTAAAACAGAGAAAAGTGCACATGTCTGATGTGTAGCCGTCAGTTTGAATGACTTGCCTCCCTGAGGGGCTGTTTTGGCATTCGTCTGCATGTGGGGGGCTCTTTACCTGTCAGGACCCCTGTCTCCACAGCCCGGCCGCCTCATTAAAACCTGTGGCTCAGGGAGCAGAGTGGCAGCTGAACGCCCATTACCTGCACATAGAGCCACACTCACACTGTCCTGTACGCCCTGAGGGGACGGGACACCGCAGGGCAGGGTGAGAGACAGTGCGAGTGACTGATAGGGGGTGGAGAGCATTGCTTTTGTGTCTTAAGCCTTTGTGTTTGTGTCATGTACAGTAACTATAGTAAATATGGAAGAATTGGAATAGTGTTGCATATTCTACAGGACATCACAATGCTATTTTATATGCTTTATATAGCAGAAGCTTTTGTTATACTCTATATAATATTAGAATAGTGTGGTATATACTCTTTATAACATCAGAACAGTGTTTTATGGACTCTATATAAAATAGAATATTTTATTAGTGTTTTATTGGGATATGCATTATATGTAACAGAAGAATGGTGTTTTATATACTAAAATATTGTTACGTAGATTATATGTAACATTAACATAGTGTTTTATACACTATGTAATATTAGAAGTGTGGTATATGCACTATTATAGTGTTGTATATACTCTATATTACAATTACATTGTAGTAGTGTTTTATATACACTATATAACAATTTTTAAACACTATATATAATCTCAGAATAGCATTGTATATGCAGTATATAATATCAGAAAAGTGTGGTATATACACAATATTAGAAAACTGGTTTATATACTCTTCACACCATTAGAACAGTTTTTATAGACTATATACAAAAGAATAGTTTTATTGTTATATGTATATTATACAGTATATAACATTAATGCAGTGTTTTATACACTAAATAAAACCAGATTAGTGTGGTATATGCACTATAATAGTGTTGTAAATACTCTATATAACATCAAAATACTATACACACTATGTAACAATTCAAACAATATATATATATTAAAAACTATATATAATATTAGAATAGTGTTGTATATGCAGTGTATATATCTATACTACTATGTGTTTTATATACTATATATAAACTTAGAACAGTGTAATAAATAAGATATTAAGATATGTAATGGTATGTTAAATAAAACTGTATAAAAGTAGTATTTTATATACTCTATGTTATATACTCTATATAGAAAGAATTTATATAAGTAAACAAACAGCAAAAAAAATCGAACTAATTTTTTCCTAGAGAACAGCGACTATGCAGATTTGTGTGGTGGTCAGAAAAACACAGTTTTCCAGCTTCAGACACTGCATGGATTTGTTCATTACATTAATAAATGATTAACCTTAATAAGCTATTGATTAGCTGAGGCAAACATCGAAACAGCATTAATTACAGTAACGTATAAAGCCCTCATTTATTCCATACAAGCGCAATCATTTTCTGACAGGAGACTTTGGCACAACATCGTGTGTTTGTGTGCTTGTGACAGCCCTTGTTTACTTGTGTATGTGTGTGTGTGCTCCCATCACTCAGGGTTTATTGTGCTGTCTCTCTGGCTGTGGTGTGAACAGCAGCTTCCGTCGTGATAAAAGTATGAGGGAAAAATATCAGCATAGCAGCAAAGAAACCAGCCCTCACCCCACCCCACCACCTCCACCACCACCTTACTTTCTTTCTCTCTCTGTCTCTCTGCAGACAGGATGGGTCCGAGTGTATGTGTGAGTGTGTATGTGGGCATATGTGTTGCCCATGGTAACGAGTTCTGAGGGTGTGAGTATACAGTAAAGTGGCCCTATTGGCCCCACTGCATTCACCCATGACAGGTTAAAGCTTTAATGACAAGCCTTATGACCCCCCCCCATACACACACACGCACACATGCACACACTGCCACCACTGGGGAGAGACACAACACCTGTTAAATGAAACCATTTCCCTACGCACACACATACACACACATACACACACACAGAAACACACAGGATAGGCTGTAGGATGTAATGGGGAGAAACTGGTATAGTGTGGAAAGCAATGGGGCAAAAAGTGATACTTAGGGAGTCTCACTAAGAGACAGCATCGGATGTGTGTGTGTGTGTGTGTGTGTGTGTGTGTAAACAGAGAATGAAAAGACCCTCCAAATCCTAAAGTTTGTTATCCTAAATTGAAAACAGAAAAAATGAAGGTGGGCACAGAAAAAAAGTGTGTGTGTGAGCAGTACACACACACACACACACACACACATAGTACACCTACTCCCTCGCGTCATCAGGAATGCAGAACATAGATAGCTCTCATTAGTGTTTTAAGCTTAATAACTGGCTTATCACACACGCGCCCGCACACCCACGCGCACCCAGCCATATGTTCTCCTTCATGTCTTTATTTGGACTCCCTGTAGACTCCTGTCATCTCATTCATTCATTATTTCTCTATTTCGTCTGAAGGCTGTCACTGTATTTTCATACTTAAAGCACAGACAGAGCCCAGTGAGCCTTTCCAGCCCTCTTTCCTCACGGCCTTCCTTTTCCCTGAGAGAACAGGATAAGTGAGGTTAGACTGCCCCGTGTCAATCATCCTGTTTCAGTTATAACAGGTGGATTAAATGTTGTGGTGAGGCTTAGTCACTCTACATACATATATAGTGACTGAGGCTTAGTCACGCTCTCTCTCTATCTATATATAGACAAAAATATTGGGACACCTGGTTATTCATTGCTTCTTCCGAAATCAAGGAATTTATCCTGCTTTTGTTGGAGTAACTGTCGCTACTGTCCAGGAAAAAAAAACTTTCTACTGCATTTAGAGCACTGCAGTGAGGATTTGATTGGATTCAGCAACAAAAGCCTTAGTGAGGTCAAGATGTTTGGATGATCATCACTCCACCTCACCTCCAACTCCCCATCTCATCCCAAAAGTGTCATTCCAACCATCATTCCAGAGAGCACAGTTCCACTGCTCCACAGCTCAATGTATTAGGCATGGTGCTAACAGGGTCATGTTTATCTGCTCCAGAGAGTCCTATTCTATTGGCAGTCATTCTCTACAGGGAAAAAACAAAGTTGTCTGTATACATTTGCTCTTCTGTGTCAGAAATGGGTGCAACTTAAAATGCATCCTTAATTAGAAGTGTGTCCACAAACTTTTGGACACATAGTCTGTATGTGTGAAAATATATATATATATATATATATCTGGCTGTCTCTCTCATTTTCATCTGTCTCTCTCTCTCTCTATCTCTCTCTCTCTCTCTCTCTCTCTCTCTCTAGTCGGCCTGGTCTCCTCAGTGCTGGTGATGCAGGTTATCCTTGGCTGGCTGACTCCTGGCCGGCCACCAGCATGCCCGTCAACAGCGGCTCTGCAGGACCGAATGACCTCAGCAACTTCAGCGGCCGTGGAGGTGATCCTACTGTCCTCACTCAGTCTGTTACCTACTGCCTACATGTTAAACATACAGCTGACTCAGATAGACATTGAGATAAAAGATAGAGTCTTTTGTTACTGTGGATAAAATATTTGGACAGTTTTAGAGCATTATGGATGTTTTTACATCAAACTGTGTGAGATATAAATGCTGGCTTTGTCAGAACCTGAGGTAAACAGAAGCAGTTAGACGTTTCCAGTGTGAATGGAGTGTAGAAAAGCTGTAGTGAATAAATACTGTGGCAGTCTATTGTATTCTCACTCTCTACCCACTGAATGACTCATGTCCTCACTCTCTCTCTGGTGGTCCTGAGAAGCGAGATGTATGCCTGTATGCATATGCCATGCTTGTGTTTGAATACACATTTATACATCACAGCGTTTAGACAGCGCCATCCATCCACCCTGCGTCTGTTGTCACCCGGAGAGTAATGGAGAGCGTTCTGACCCACTGTCCTCCACCATAGCTCAGAGAGGAGGGCGAGAGACAGTGGGAGATAGAAAGAAAGACAGAGAGAGAGAGAGAAAGAGAGAGAGAGAGAGAGAGAGGGGAGGAAAAGAAAAGCTGGTCCCTGGGTGGGCAGCGAGTCATGAAGGACAGACACAGCTTGAACAGCACAGATGCAGCCGCTTCCGCCATGACTGTACATCATCTCCCCTTCAGTGGGCCTGCAGACACCCCCCCCCCCCCCCCCCCCACACACACACACACACACACACACACACACATACACTCCCTCACACATTCACATGCATGCACATGCAGAGTGGAAGCATTATTTCTGTCTTTTAGGAAGTGAAAAAGTGATAAGAAGTGAAAATATTGGTACACCTTATCTCCAATTCTACTAGATGGACAAAAGTATTGGGACAACTGTACTGTTCATCCATAATTTCTTCCAAAATCAAGAGTAGTAAAGGGTTTGTCCTGCTTTTGTTGAAGTAACTGTCTCTACTGTCCAGAAAAGTCTTTCTACTAGATTGTGGGGCATTGCTTTGAGGATTTGATTGCATTCAGCGACAAGAGCATTAGTGGGGACAGGATGTTGGATGATCATCACCCTACCTCATCCCCAAATCCCCAACTTAACTCATCCAAACGTACTAGATGAAGGACCATCCATCATTGCAGAGAACACAGTTCCACTGCTCGACAGCTCAGTGCTGGGGGGCTTTATACCCCTCTAGCCCACGCCTGGCTAATATTAGGCATGGTGCCAATAGGTTCATGTTTATCTGCTTCAGACAGTCCTACTCTATTGGCAGTACGTCTCTACAAGGACTAAACAAGCTGTTTGGGTGTGCATTTGCACACCTGTGTCAACAATGGGTGCAACATAAAGTAGCTGAGTTCATTCATTAGAAGGGGTGTCCACAAACATTTGGACATAAAGTGTCCTAGCAACTACATACTAATAGCAGCCGCTCTCTCTCTCTCTCTCTCTCTCTCTCTCTCTCTCATATAGACGTGATGCCCACCGCTCAGCCTGATAAAACAGGCACCATGCTGTCTGACGGAGCGATCTACAGCAGCATCGACTTTACCACCAAAGCGGGCTTCAGCAGCCCCAGCCCGGCCTCGCAGGCCACGCCCTACGCCACCACGCAGATCCTCCACTCCAGCAGCATCCACGAGCTGGCCGTGGACCTTCCCGACGCCCAATGGAAAACCTCACTGCAGGCCAAGCAGGAAATGGCCAACCTGGGCTACTCCCTGCCCGACAAAAACTCCTGCAACAACAGTGAGTGGAGCTGTTGGGGGTCTTTGTTTTGCTGTGTTGAAATGTGTGTGTGTGTGTGTAAGAGAGAGAGAGCGAGAGTCATGTCACTGCTCTGTGACAGTCTGTATTATCTGTATTTCAGTGTAATCTAATCAGTCTTTTGAAATGAGGCCAATTTCTCTCTCTGGAGATTGCTTCCAATTTAAAGTTTAGCTTTTGTTTCTATGCTAATTTGTCCAATGCCTGATAATGGTAGCATTTGTAGATGAAGGGAGAAAGGAAGAGTTTATTTCCACAAGCCTGCGTAGCTTAATCTATTCACAACAGTTTGGGTTAGTATACATAAATTGTAATTGGAAAAACATAATAATCATTTTCTCTAATCTTTCTTTAATAATGCCAAAATTATTCATCACAGCACCCATTACTGTGCCCACTCCAAACATCCTATCCAAGTTGTATTCATTCATTTAATCCCTTATATCAGTTCAATATACCAAACTCTCATTATTCAATTATGCCAAGGTAAATACTGTTTTCCATTCTTGGGTACCTTTAATGCAACCATTAAATATCCCTAGATATAAAATCAGAAGTTAATTAAAACACGAGGTTTTATCATGACAACAAGGTGAGCTAAGTATTCTCTTCAGTGTATCTAAAGCCCTGCTCAGATAGGGTTAGTTTTACATGGGGAAGGAAAGTAATGTAATTTTACGAGAGGACGTCTGTATGACCGATTTGCACAGGATAAGAAATCTCGGCAAAAGTGACTAAGATACTAGTGGCTGCTCGATGCACGCACTGCCATCACTTCCAAATAATGTGATGGTACTCAATCTTATAACTCACATATAGTAATAATAAAATTCTAGTGTGAAAATTAGCAGCCACATATACATCATAACACATATTTGGGCTATAGGCTAGGCTACACAACACAATGACTTGCCTAAAGCTGGTAGCAGTCTCACTGTTACTGAGTCACTGAGTCCTTTGGCTCATCTTCTGGATTGGACTGGGGTTTGCCACAGACTTGGAACGACCCGAGGTATCTGGGCCATGCATGATGAAACTGAATGCCTCCGTTAGCATCTCCATACTTGAGAAAAACTGCGAACAACTCAGAATGTTTGCCCATGTGATGATTCACACAGGATTAATAAAACCTGAGGGTTTTTAGGGCTCGTTTTACAAAAATAAAAATGACTGACATGGCGCATTCAGGACTACAGGACTACATTCACTGAGAAACTCATAATTACATTACCCCTCCTCCCCATGGAAAATTAACCCCGAATTGGGCTTTATATGAGTAAAAAGACCTGATATCAGTTGTTCTACCCTTAGATGAATTCCCCACTCTTATACAGGGCTCTTTAACTGCAGTTTAATTCAAAGTAGTAGATCCAGTAGCGAATATACATACAGCTATTACATTAATGTACTCTGGATATATAACCATTTCACTAATTCATTTAATTGAGCAGGTAATATAAAGAATCAATGAGGAGGAGTCCTCTATTAGGTTAGTGTAATATTGTAATATAGTAATTGCTATTTATTGAGAGCAAAAGGCAAAGTAGTAAAAGCTCCACCCATAAGACTGAAGCAGGGTAAGACAGCTGAGTGACATTGTGTGTGTGTGTGTGTATCTGTGTGTGTGTGGGTGGAGCACTGGCCTGTGCGCTCTAACTGCACGTTCTGCATGCGCTTGTGCTTGTCTTGCCTCTCACCTGACGCCACTATTTTTGCCCTTCGACCCCACTAGCACTCCTTTTCATTCCTGACTACCGATTGGCTGATGGATTGTCTAATAGAATGCCCCACAACCAATCACAGGATTTCAGCACCACCAGCTCACACAACAGCTCAGAGCGGAGCGGCAGTCTGTCAGGTTGGTATCCCGCTAGCTCAGGGGCTGTACTCACCCCTTCCCCCCAAACCCCACCCCTACGCTTTCCACCACCCAGCTTTGCCAACGTCCTACCTTAACACGGCCCCCTTTCCTATACAGCTGATCCACTTCAGTGTCCTGCTGGATGTTCCTTGTTTGGGTCTTCCCTGTTGGTGCAGGGTTTTGCTGTTTGCATGAGTACCATGTGTTTTATCATCATGTCAGCACTGGATCCGGAAGATAAAGGTTCTAGGTACAGTCAGTTCCAGTGGGAGTGTTCGCATTCTACAATTTGAGAGGTGGAGCCTGAACCATAGCAGCAAAATGGTGCTCCATCTTAAAAGTACTAAGTACTGGATGGAGCACCAACCATCACTGGCTTTATACTCCTTCTAGCTCATGCCTGGTATTAGACATGGTGCCCATAGGTTCATGTTTATCTGCTGTAGAGAGTCGTATTCTGTTGCCAGTACTTTTGCATTTGCACATCTGTGTCAGCAATGGGTGCAACCTAAGTTAGCTGAATGCATTCACTAGAATGGGTGTCCACAAACATTTGGACATGTAGTATATGTCGAGAAATTTGATTAATATGGTCTCGTTGACGCATTAATTCATAGATCGGTTCACTGATTGATTAACTGCCTGCATGCTTCATTGCACATGTAAGCTCAGCACTAAGGGGAGTTTGTGTTAACACTTGTCTTCTGCTTTTACCCATGATGCATTCATCTCTATGCAAATAGTGCACATGGAGTGGGGGCTACATGCATCAGCTGCTTTAATCTTTGCCTTAGTTTGGTCTGTGCAAATCTAACAGTTCTGCAGCTGAATTGTATGTAAAGAATGGCATTTCTGTACAAGTATATTGTCACTGTCACACCTCATATTTCCAAAAACAGCAGCTTTGCAGGAGAAGGAAAATACTCTCTTAACTTTGAATGGAAGTCAATGAAAAAAGATTGTATTCCAAGTCATTTTGTAGGATTTCTATTGGTCCATCCATCATGAATTTTTGACACCATGTAAGGAACAACTGCCAGATTCACATTATGTCAAAAAGTGAAAAATGAGCAAAAATAGAGATGCAAGGTTTTTGCGTGACAGTGACGATATCTTACCCAATATGACACAAGACACATTCAAGGACACACACACATACACCCACCCACACAAATTAACTTGAGACGAATTGACTATCCAGTCCAGCCCTCATACTCTAATGGTTACTATCTTCAATAAAACCCATGTACCGAATATTACAATGTCATTTATAGGACAGACCCTCATTCTACTCTGTCCAGCTCCCTCATTCTCATTCCCTCTCGCTCTGCTACCTTTACTCTAGCCACAAGTCAGGCCTTTAACTGTGCTGTAATCTGTGGCTGGTCTCTGGTATTAGCCTGTTCTGTTATCAGAGGCAGAGGAAGACGGCGGCATGATGACCATAGAAATCAGTCAAACTGATTCAAAAGAAACTGCCTGAATGAGTTAAATAATAGTCCAAATTAAATGTAAATGCACTATATTGACAAAAGTATTGGGACACCTGCTCATTCATAATTTCTTTCCGAAATTAAGGGTAATAAAAAAAAAGTTAATCCTGCTTTTGTTGGAGTAACTGTTTCCACTGTGCAGGGAAGGCTTTCTAGTAGATTTGGAGGAACATTGCTGTGAGGATTTGATTGCAGTTAGCGACAAGAACATTTTAAGTGAAGTAAGGATGTTGGATGATCACCATCCACCTCTTCTTTTTCCCAACTTCCCAGCTCATCCCAAAAGTATTTGATGGAGCACCATCCATCATTCCAGAGAACTCAGTTCCACTGCTCCACAGCTCAATGCTGGAGGGAGGCTTTGTACCTCTCTACCCCCCGGCATTAGGCACGGTGCCAGTAGGTTCCTTTTTTTTCTGCTGTGGATTGGCAGTACTTCTCTACAGGGACTAGACAAGCTATGTATCTATGCATTTGCACATCTGTGTCAGTAATGGGTAGCTGAATGCTTTCATTAGGAGGGCTGTCTACAAACATTTGGACGTATAGTGTATTTTAAGGCTAATGCAAAGCTTAAAACATTGGAACACCAACATGTCTTGTTTAAGCAACTGGGTTATGTACATTCTGTAAAGTCTTGCCCAGTTATCATTTTAACTGGTGATTTTAAGTCTTAGCTCCTTCCAAGGCTTACCAAGAATTTCATATTTTGGTATTTTCTGTGAAGCTGTTTTGCAAAAATATCAGGTTACAAAAGGTGCTACATAAATAAATGCGACTGGACTTTACCCATATGCAATTTCACAAACTATTGGAAATGCACCAGACTATATCAGATAAATACTGTACAATATGCAAAGCATCTAATTAATAGCTGTTCTCTAAATATAATAACTGTAATGACATTAAACCAACTTAACTGCAACTTCATGAGAATTACTGTTATCTGAAATTAGATGCAGAAGAATTGCAAAAGTATTTCATCGTGAACAGGGATACTGAAACAAGTATCTGCGCCTCAGGAGAACCAATTTCGTCTATTTAGTGTGGAGGCATGAGGAGAAAATATATCTCTGCTCGTGTTTCAGGCAGCTCCGGGGATGGTAGGGCGGGAGAGAGAGAGAGAGAGAGAGAGAGAGAGAGCTGTGGGGTTGAAAAAGACAAGATGGAGAGGATAGAGAAGGCATGCATTTGCATTTACAAAGAGAGAGGCCATAGGGCAAGTTGCTCTTGATTGTTTCCCAAGCTAACATGTGGGCTCAATTTGTACGCCCCGGGATATTTTACCTTGCTATCTCAAATAATTAGAAGATATGCGGTCGAACAAACTCCTACAGAGCAGAATTTTAATTGGAGTTGCGCCGTGCCAGTAGACTACATTTCGATAAGGCAGCGCAGTAAGAGTGATGTCAGAAGTAGGTTATGGCTCGCAGGCAGAAAAATCTGCTTTCTGCAGTGCTCGTAATAACCAATCTTTCAGAAGCACAAATCCTCTTCATATCGTCTTAGCTAAGTACCTTAAAGACGTGCTACATTCACCCTCATCTCGCCCCTTATTGCCCTGTCATGCAGCTAAACTGTGAGTACAGAGTTGTAAGTGTGTGTACATGAGTGTACCGGGGCTTAAAGGAACACTCCACATCACAACCACACCGGTAGCACATCACTGATTACCACAGTCATTTCCCTGGACTTAGAAAGGAATCGAAAAGCCGCTGACTGCAGGTCAGTTCTAGTAATGCAGTGGTTCTGAATTCTGTTGATAACTCAAAGAACCTTTGGATGCTCAGATGGTTCTTTGACTGGTTAAATAGTTCAGCATATACAAGGAAGGACCTTTAGAAGCACTATATGGAGCCCTTTTTGCTTAGATTAAATTCTAAACTCTAAAGTAAGTAACTAAGTACAGGCCAATGTATTGATCACAGGGTCGTTGGTTTGACACCCAAGTCTGCTAAGCTGCCACTATTGGGCCCTTGAGCAAAGCCCTTAACCTGGCAGGGGCAGTTGTTGCCTAAACGTTAGAGAAGTGGGCTTGGGACTGAAAGGGTGCTGTAGTGTTAGAGAAGTGGGCTTGATTACAGGGTTGTGGGTTTGACACCCAAGTTCCCATGGTTGGGCCCTTGAGCAAGGCCCATTGTCAGGTAGGGGCAGCCATGGCCTAAAGGTCAGAAAAGTGGGCTTGGGACCAAAAGGTTGCTAGTTTGTTAGAGAAGCAGACTTGATCAGTGGGTTGTGGGTTTGACACCAAACTGCCACTGTTTGGCATTTGACCAAGGCCCTTAATCTGGTGGGGGCAGTTGTTGCCTAAAGGTCAGAGAAGTGGTTTGTTAGAGAAGTGGTCTTAGGACTGGAAGGTTGCTAGTTTGTTAGAGATGCAAGCTCAGTCACAGGGTTGTAGGTTTGATGCCCAAGTCCACTAAGCTGCCATGTTTGGACCCTTGAGCAAGGCCCTTAGCCAGGGAGGGGCAGTCATGGGCTATATGATATATATATCAAAGCATGCTTGGTAACAGGGTTGTAGGGTTGACCCTTTGGTCTTTTAGTGAGTTCCTTAACCAAGGGTCAGCCATGGTCTAAAGGTGACTTCACAATGCCAGTAAATGGGGCATATGGTTGAAAGAGTGAGTCACAGCTGTTTGGAAGAAGCAGAAAAGGTGAAATGACTGAAAGTGGTGTCAGAAAAATGCAAAAAATGAAGGAACATTGGGGAGGTGAAGACAAATGGAGACAGAACTGTCCTCAATAGGGTACAGAGGAATGCTCATTAGAGTGGAGCATAGGGAAAGGGAGCATATGCTGCTGTTCTGTGTAAGTGTGTGTGTGTGGGTTAAGACCCAAGTCCTCAATTGAACCACATGCAATTCTTCATTTGTTTTGTGGTTTCAAAAAAAATATATAATTCTCCATTGAAGAGTCACATATTCCCTGAAATGCTACAAGTAGGCCACTGCATTTCACACACATCCTCCTGAGGATCTTCACCTCACCTCAGCTCTATTAATAAGCTCCCAGTCACACCAAGCCAAGCCTCCACTCTGTTACAGCTACACTACTTTGCAAAAGTCTAAGGCCAGGTAAAAAGCCATGAGCCCAGTAACCACATGTTACACAAGTCCCTTGTCCATTGGCCTTTATTAATAATAGAAATACACTGATGTGGCAATGGTGACAAAAGTATTGGGACACCTGCTCAAAAAGGGTTTATCCTGCTTTTGTTGAAGGAACTGTCTCTATTGTCCAGGGAAGCCTGTCTACTAGATTGTGAAGCCTTGCTGTGAGAGTTTGATTGCATTCAGCAACAAGAGTGTTAGTGAGGTCAGGATGTTGGGTGGAGCACCAACCGTCATTGCAGAGCAATCATGCAATGGGTGCAACTTAAAATAGCTAAATGTATTCATTAGAAGGGGTGTCCACAAACATTTGGACATGTAATGTAGATATTTAAAACCCAGCGGAAAAAAAAGTCAGTTCCCTCTCAGCCAGCATCTTCATCCTCTCCCTTTTCAGACGGCTGTCGTTTCAGGGACACTCCGAGCTCCTCTGCGGAGCGGCGTTTATAATATTGATGCCCCCTCTTCAGCAGAGAAGGAGAGCGAGGGACAGTGGAAGTGAGGGAGTGATTGAGCGATCACGCCATCTCTCCGTTTATTGGCCGAAGCTGAAGTGTCGCCCAGAGGAACGATTAGGAAACCCAATTACTTCCCCCACTTCCACTTCCACTGCCGCCACTGCAGCCCCCGGCCTGTTGTTATTTTTTTTATTACCGGTGTGTTTTATTCATCTTCGTTTGACACCTCTATCCCTCCGACCAGCCCTAATGCTTGTGGAACAACAGTGCTCCATCAGCCGCCAGAACCTCCGTCAGCAGCACCGCTCTAACAGCCACAGAGCTCAGCGCCATAGACGCCACACACACCAGAAATCCGACCTTCCTTACACACTGACTCAGTGTCTCTCACTCTCTCTTACTCTCTCTGTTTCGCTCACTCTCAATCTCTCTCACTCTACCTCTCCCAAGCCTACACCTCTCTATTTCTCTCTCCTGCTCTCTCGCGCTTTCTCCCTTCCTTCATCTCTCTCTCTTTCCCTCTCTCGCTCCTGTTACAGCTCTCTAGCCCCTTCCAGTCTCTCAATCTCTTCTTCCTTTTATTTTACCCCTTTACATCTTTCTAGTCTTTCCTGCTCTCTCTTACTCTTGCGCATTCTTACTGCCCCTCTCACTCTCTCATCTTCTGTCTCACTCGTATGCTCTCTCTTTCTTTCTCTCTCACTCTCGCGCTCTCATTCTCACTCTTCTCTTACTTTCGCTCTCTCGTATACACTCTATCCTTCCTTCCTCTTTCTTTTCTCTTTCTCTCTTTGCTCTCACAAACTCTCTATCGTGTGCTCTTGGTCGCTCTCTCGCTGTTACATATTCTTACTCTCCCTCCCACTGTCTCATCCTCTGTCCTTCATTTTGTCTCTCTCTCTCACACTCTCGCGTTTTATTTCTCTCATTCGCTCTATTTTTTACTCTCGCTCGCCTCCCCTCCCATTTTACTCCCACTTTCACAGTCTTACTCCCCGTTTCACTCTCTCAGGCTCTCTCATTCTTACTCCCCTTCTAGCTCACTCTCTCTCTCTTTCTCTTTCTCTTTCTCTGTTCTACCACTCTCTCTCTTTCTCTTTCTCTGTTCTATCACACTCTCTCTTTCTCTCTCCCCTTCATTCTAACGCTCTTTTTTCCTCTCTCTTTTTAGGGCTCTCTAGCTCACCCTCTTTCTCTCCATCTCTCAGTGTGTCTCACTAATCCTCTCAACCCATTTCTCTCTCTCTCTCTCTCTCTCTCTCTCTCTCTCTGCCTCTTTCCATCTTCACAGTTTCCTCTCCACCCCTGGCCTCCTCTCTCTACTTACTCTCTCTCTCTCTCTCTCTCTCTCTCTCTCTCTCTCTCTCTCTCTCTCTCTCTCTCTCTCTCTCTCTTTCTCTCTCTCTCGCCTCAGCTGAGGAAACCAGGCAGATTTTCTTTTCATTGCACGGCTCAAAAAAAGCCTTTGAACGCTGGAATGAAACCGACTCTTTGAGGAGTTTTGGAGTTAATTTATAGCCATGTCGGCATGCTGGCGTCCTATTGGACGACACGTTGGTGCAGACCGCAGGGTGCAGCGTCGCCCCAAACCGAACATTTTTAGGCAGCAGGGGCAATTATAGGCCATTGGCAGGAAGAGCCACAGAGGCAGAAGATGATAGATAGGCTTCCATACAGTGGCCGGGCTGCCAGCGCAGGATTTTTCCCCCCTCCGCTTTGCATTTGGCCGGGTATCTGGCTACGTCAGCGCGAGCTATTTTACGCCTGGCTAGACCCACAGGAGGATCTGGCAACATGCAGAGTTAACTGGTCGTGTGGAGTGTGCCAATGCCAGCGTTAATAATTTAGTCTAATGAATCCTGCCACCTCTGCAGCCAGCCCAAAGGCGGAGCAACATACATCAGCTCCCAAAGCCCAGATGTCCAGAAGGCTAACAGTGAAAAGGCTTTGATGACTGAATTGTGAAAGATATGACAGACGTCTGAGGACTTGCAGCACTTGGAGTGTTCCTGCTTATGCTGTAATCTTATCATGATCAGAATAATATGACACTACATATCTTGGTGTTTTTTAGACAATGTGCCCCCGGAGAAGCTTGGCATGGATTGCCATGTTGCCTTTATTGTTGGGTGCATCATGATATGCCCTAAATGAGCAGGCACACAAATTCATAACATACACTGTATGAACAAATGACAAAAGTATTGAGAAACCTGCTCATTCTTGCGCCCCCCCCCCAATCAACAGTATTAATGGTGTCCCAATACTTTTGTCCATATAGTGTATCATTATTAAAATGGAAGAACATAAGTAAAGGCATGCATAGCTGTTTTTGAGGTAACATTCAAAACTTTAAAGCCTTAATTATTATAATTTTTCTTTTGGAGAACTTAATGTTGATGATGCTGGTGGACCAGCTTGGTCATATTGGTCATACTGGTCAATAACCCTGGTCATACTGGTGGATCAGCTTAGCTATGCTGGTTGAAAAGCTTGGTCTTGCTGTTGGAAAGCTTGGTCATACTGGTCAACAACCCTAGCCATGCTGGTCGACCAGTTTGATCATGCTGGTCGTACTGGTCAACCAGCTTAGACATACTTGTCATCCTCCTTGGAACAGCTGGTTAACTAGCTTGGTCAGGTTGTTCATGCTGGTAGACCAGCTAAACCAACAAACCCAAACGAAACCCTCCCCAGCTTAACCAGTTTGACCAGGGTACTTTTTGAACTGTGGGATCCACAGAGCACCTTCGTGCTACACTCAGTGTATCTGTGCTTTGGTAGCTTTTTTGTACTTGGATATAAATCAAGAAGGTTGACAGGTCTCAAAAAGGGAGTGTTCAGCTATTCAGTTCACAGTATTGACTAACTCCTCCAGTGTCTCACTGAAGAGGTTAGATATGATGAAACTTTCGAACCCGTAAAACATCTCTGAAGTTCAGTCTTTCACTCTCCACTCCTCACCTCCCCTTCCTCACTGGCCCTTAGTCTTTTCCCTGCTCATTTTATGAAGGAAAGGAAAATGAAATACACCTCCACCGACTTCCATTAGAGCAGCAGACGGAGATGATGCGCTGAAGGCAGACATATTTCACCCTGGTTTCATGGGAGGTATTGACGGAGGAGAGGAGGAGGGAACGGCGACCGGCCATTTGTCTCTCGTCTCTGCAGAGCCTTGAAACCTCTGAGTCCAATCACTCGCTCCGAAGCCTCCTTTTCATGCTGCGGCCTTGAGAGAGCTATTGTGGCAGCAGCAGCAGTAGCAGCAGTGCGGTAGCACATTGAAGCGCAGCAGATAAAACTCCCAGAGAAGAAAAAAGGAGAGATTTCATGGTCATCTGATGCATAAATTGTGAAATATGAGCAATTTGATTTTTGACTGTGGCAGAAACTTCCAATTAGCCTTGAGAATCTTAGCTATGTGTGTGTTGACCGTGTTCTTTCAGAGCAGAGACGCATGTGAACTCTCTGATTGTGTTTCATTGTGACTTCTGCTGTGTTTTTAGGTGGGAAAGGAGGAAAAAAGAAAAAGACCAAAGCAGGGGCCAAGCCCACCAAGGCCAACGGCTCCAACTGGGCAAATGTTCCCTTACCACCCCCTCCTATCCATCCTCTACCCGGCACAGAGCTGGACCACTACCCTACAGAGCACCACGAAGGAGGAGGGTAAGACTGAGAGAGCTATTTGGCTGTTTATTGTCACTGACAAGCACCTTTTACATCTATTTAGAATATGTCGCTGCATAGTAGAACAGTGCACCGCCAATCCAGAGTCTGCTAAATCTTCCTGAAATCAGAGGTTTTGATTTGACTTTCCATGAGCAATTCTCTTGGAATTTCTAGACCTCACCTTGACCATCACAAACTGAGAAAATGGTTGCATTAGTCAATAAGCCATCATCATAATTATTCAACCCCCATTGTAAATTGCAGCTGTTTGCAGTAAACTTATAAAACATGAACAAGGAAACCTCATGCCTTCTATAAGAAAGCTGAATTTTGAGCGTCATTGGACCTTCCTACAGGACAATGATCCCAAGCATACCTCAAGGTCCACTAAGGCTTGGTTTCTGAAGAAGTCCTGGGTGATTCTGAAATGATTGTCATAGTTTGCTGTGTCTCAACCCCTGGGTCTGAACCCCATTTTTGGTGGGATTTGAAGAAGGTGGTTGCAGAATGCAAGCCCAAGTATATTAGTGAACTGGAGGAATGGGCTAAGAATCCTCAAGAATGCAACCAGAAGCTGAGGTCTGGCTGGGCGTCACGTTTGCAGCAGGTCGTAACAGCAAATGTTTGCTCTACTAAGTTCTAAAGATGCTTGTCATTAAGGGGTTGAATAATTCTGAGAAAAGTCAGATTTTGGGTTGAATTTGAAGAAGGCACATTATTAGTTGTGTTGAGCTAATTAAATTGGTCTTGTTTGATTGGTTTATTGCAAACAGCTGAAGGTTTGTGGATTTTGTTAATTAACTCAATTCGCAATGCAACTGTAGCTCCACCAAGCTAACGAAGGTCTCAGTATCTCTTGAGGTGCAGAGGCTTGCAAGGTTCCTTTACTTTTTTCCACTCTAAAATTGGACAAAACCAAAATAAAAGCAAAAGATATAACTTTATCTTAGCAGAAATTGAACAGAGGGTGAATAAAATTGAATAAATTGCTTTAATAAATCATACTCAGCATGTAAAGGCCTTAAGGGTCGACATGGAAAAGACACTAGAGCTGATGGATGGCTGCTACATCGGGGTCCCTCTGTGTAAAGCGTGTCAGACCGCTGATCTATGATTAACATATGCCAGACTACTCACTTCAGAAAGGGCAAATACAAAATCGTTGCACAGATATTTATTATTATTCAGATACAGAATGTTCCGTTCTATAGAATAGCCTTAAGTTATCTCAGAAATTCACTTGTCGCTTGTTATTGACTGATAGAAAGTGTTTCGCTCAGGGCCACACAACATTAATGCCTGAAAAATATTTGGCAAACAACAAGAAATGATTAATCATCGACGGATTGTGCCTCTGTGTCAGCATTCTGCCATGTTGTGTTAAGAGCACATGGTGCCTGTACAGAAGAAAAAAAAACATTAAGGTGATGTTACAAATTAAGTCTCTTTCTTGAGAGGTGTGCTTGCCTTTCAACCCCATTAATTACCATCTCAGAGAGTCATCTAGCTTAATAGGCTCTCTGGCAAATGAGGACTCTTCTGCACTGTAAATCTCAGTCCTGTCTTTAATGGCTTCAGATTAAAACTGCTATGTCCTCTGGGCTGTGCACTGACAAATCCCTTTAATGAACATTGGCTTTATGACGAGTATTATTTCAGTGTGTAGAGGCCGAGTGCTGGGAAAGGCAAGCCGCAGTCACTTTGCTGGCACAGCCCAAACAAGTGGCTGAGAGTGAGGGAAGGGAAGATACCTCTGAACTGCCTGCACTTCAGGCCTGGTTTGCTCTGAGCTGGCAAACGCAGTATAAAGTATAAATCAGGCCTTTACAATGTGATGACTCAAGAATCCATAACTAAGACACCACTTTGGAGTTAAGTTTTTAGACATGTGCTACAACATGGATCTCACTCATGCCCTCAGAATTAGCAGGCTGAAGATTTCCCACAAGGGGGAGCTATTAGCAGTATTGTAGCATTTGTTTCAATTATTGAAAGGGAGGAACCTGGTATGAACCTACAGCATTTGAAGTAAAAGGATATGGCCCTTTATATACACTTTTTTTACACGTTTTTTTCTGGACACTCTTGGCGCTACATGTGGGGCTGCGTGATTGGTTCATTTTCAACAAGCCCCTCCCCCAAGCCTAGGTTTGGACTTGTGTATTTGGTTCATCTGTGAAATCACCCTTAGACGCCTATGTTCTTGTTTCTTGTGCTTAATCACTTTCTCTCTCTCTTTCTCTCTCTTTCGTTCAGCTATGAAAGTGATGGCTGGGGTCCTCCATTGCCCGTACAGACCTACCTGCACCAGGGCCTGGAAGATGAGCTAGAGGAGGAGGAGGAGCGTGTGCCAACCCCACCCATCAGAGGCGTGGCCTCCTCCCCTGCAGCTGTGTCTTTCGGAAAGCAGTCCACAGCCACGCTGACCCCGTCACCCCGAGAGGAGATACAGCCCATGCTGCAGGCCCATTTGGATGAACTGACTCGGGCCTACCAGCTGGACATGGCTAAGCAGGCCTGGTGAGCTAAAGACAGCCCATTACGTTTGGTGACGCTTTAGTTGAATGGTCCTCTGTGGATGCTCTGTAGATCCTCTACTTTGTCAGTAACTTCATAGTAATCATCAATCATGATTGAGAAGACAATAAAATCTGGGGTAGAGGAAAACGTAAAGGTGCTTTCAGTCACAGTTATGAAGACTGGGAAGTAAATCTTGTGATTGTGTTGACCATGGAATTACCTAAACTCCTCACTGTATTACCTGATGAGTGGTGGAGCATCTTGCATTGTCTTGTCTATGGGCTTTACCTCACCTTGCCTCTAGAGGGCTAGATGGGCTTTATGCACTTAAATACATGTTTGGAATGATCCAATACTTTTGGGATGAGGTGGGGAGTTGAGTATGAGGTGGGGTGGTGATAATCCAACATCCTGACCTCAGTGATGCTCTTGTCATTGAATGCAATCAAATCCTTTCAGCAATGTTCCAAAATCTAAAATAATTTTGGAAGAAACAATGAATGGTCAGTTGTCCCAATACTTTTGTCCATATAACTCCTAATCTCCAAAACTGCAAATCATTGTAAAAATGAAAATAGAAATGACTTTTGGGTCCTTTCTATTGGCCTGTTCATCATGAAATTCGGAGACAATGTGATGAACAACCGACAGATTCATATGATGTCAAAAAATGAAAAATGGCCAAAAGTATGAAGATATACAGCAGATACGAGGTTTGTGTGACAGCGATGAAATGTGTGACTCCTTCACAGTGGAATACTCTGCAGATGCGTAGTCACAACATTATTCATTCCAGCGAAACTCATTAATCATGCTCCTCCAGCTGTTTCACCAAACCCTCTTCTTCTCCCATTTGGACCTGGAGAAAAATCAAAGCGCTGAGTTTAATGCTTAAGCCCCTATTTAGACTGGTCCGCTGGTGCGTTTCGGAGCGGGCGTGTGGAGCATCTCTTTTTTTATAGCTTTCATGCAAAGCAAATGAGCCACATGCTTCATGGTGTCTGTGAGTGAGGAGAAACTGGCATGCGTTCATTACGGCGGCTGCTCAGGGGGAATAGGCTCCACTTGTCAGGAAGGAGATGTCATGTTACTGGAGTAATGACTACGTTGCTCCGAGTGCGTCTTTGACAACAGGGAAGAGCCCATAATTATATCCAAATCCTGGCATAGACCACATCAAAGACATGGCACAGCACACGCATGTGCACACACACACACACATTGGCGCACGCAGGGCCTGTCAGTAGACCTTGCTGTCTAGGAGGTGACAGTCCCAGTACAGGCATGCCTGTGGAGCTCACCATTGTGTCCTCTTCAGCTGCAATTAGCGGGTCATTGTGTTAGCATGCAAAATGCCACAATGTGGAATTAGCCGGATTGTCCCAGTTCATCCGAAACAAGGAATGTTCCAGGAATTACAAATTTGGCCTGACAGATCCCAACCTACCCCCACACACGTTTCTTTCTCATCTAGCTGTTTCACTTGACACGCTTTGTCTGCGGCTGACATAGTGTCTCAGCCCCTACTCAAATATGGTAATGTGTGTGTCTCTGTGTGTGTTTTTGTATACTTATGGGAAGCAAAAATATACACTATGTGGACAAAAGTATTGGGACACCTGATGATGTTCATAGGATTCTTCTAAAATCAAGGGTATTAAAAAAGAGTGTATCGTGCTGTGTGGATTTGATTGGACGTAGGTTCAACGTAAAGTAATGCATTCTTCGGAAGGGGTGTCCACAAAGATTTGGACACACATACATCTCTATATTATACTTATATATGTATTATTGATGTATTATTCAATTGTGTCCAGGCACCTGCAGGGCGGCCCATATCCTCCTCAGGCCCCCGCTCCTCCGGTAGGCTACATGTCCAGCACCCTCGTCTCTGACATTGAGACGGACCTGCCCGATGATGATGATGAGGATGACCAGGAGGAAGATGAAGGCTATGAGATGTCTCCACCCCTCCGGGGAATTGAACACACACCAGGCTCCAGCATGGACAACCTAGACAGCTCAGTCACAGGTAAGCTACAGTCTACTTCATCCAGGACACAATTGTACTCCTCACAGACAGTAACGGGTCCAGAAAAGTCCAGAAAGTAAAGGGCGTTCCCTGGACATTGTTCCAAAAACCTGGATAGTGGTTTAAGCAAATTTGAGAATTGTAGCTGCTCTCATTACAGTACTCGGATACTCACATACATTGTAATTGTACTTTATGGAGTTAAATCATAGTCATTTTACCTGATTTTTCTTCCAAATATATTCAACTAAGCTGTTTTAAAGGGGCCATAGAAATCCTTTATTGAGTATTTTGAGTGGTGATGTATAAACAGGTAAGTGTGTGACCCTTGTTGGGGAGGTTTGGTGGTTTTACAAGCCTATTTACCACCCTGTTATGTGCTTTGTTTGGCTGGTTATCTTTTACCACTGTAGAAATACATTTTAAAACAAATTATTCCCATGTTTTACTGCATAGTGTTGCTATCTGGTAGGGCTAGCTTTTAGCTTTTAAGGTCTGGTAAAACTAGCTTTTAGCTTTTAGAGTTTTGTAGGGTCCGTGTTTAGATTTTAGAGTCTGGTAGGGTTACGTTTTAGCTTTTACGGTCTGGTAAGTCTAGCGTTTAGCTTTTATGGTCTGGTAAGTCTAGCTTTTAGCTTTTGGAGTTTGGTAGGGTTAAGGTTTAGCTTCCACATCCTGCACTTTCTCTGGTCGGCCGTTTTACAGTCCCTGCTTCACCTAGTGGGCATATTTAGCCTCTTTTCCATAGTCTCCTGAAGTCTCCCATTGTGTTTAGCCTCTAAAGGCTTTCGCTAGTGGGCTGGGTGTAAGTACATTTTGAGACTGTGATTCAAGACTGTTACAGCTGTTGGAATTGCCCCCTTTGCTTCAATCCTGAATACACAGTCGGCTAATAATTAAAAAGTATTAACCGATTCTGTATTAAAACAGGCACTGTATAATTGCCCGTTTCTGTTAGCAGCTTAATTACCCAAATGTAAGCTAACATTCAGAGTAAGATAATGAGCAGTTTAGGTGTCCTGTAAGCCCAGTGAAACCCAAAGCATTAGACTGTCTTTAAATATGAACTTTTTTACCCTCACTTGGGTAATTTTCTTTATTAGCCCAGTACTTGTTCTTGTATTGAAGTTAATTAGTGCTACAGTAGCAGTGCTGTTATTTAATTAGTCCTGTAACATCAGCATTTAAGCTTTGCCAAGCAGTCGAAGAGTGGAAATTGACAAGTGCAACTCACAGCCTTAATCCACTACAAGCATTACTGTTTAATTTGCTTTTTATCAGAGCCATCTTTTCCCCCATTTAGAGGATTTCAATCAGTCCAATTCGACGCGATCCCCAGCTTGACTCCGGCATGAATTGAGGGGAAAAAAGAGAAATGTCCAACCGGCCTTCAGAATCAGACAGAAAGAAAAAAGTCCATTATACCCACTGAGCTCCTTCTGTGCGGGAGATCACAGCGGCCTTATCCACTCACATATCAAATTACAGTTGAAACCCGCATGCAGCGCAGAGATAAAAACAATGAAAATAACAGCTCGCTAATGATCTCTAATCTAAAAGCAGCATATTTTACTGCTCTTATCGCTTCGTCACTGCATTAGCAGTGTTTACCAGGAAGGCATTCCTGAATGTTCCCATGAGTGTGTCTGAATGTGTTTACTGCATGTACAGGCACTGTGTGCTTTTCTAAGGTTACACTGTCTTATGGCATGTTTGATGGCAGGATAAATGACTCCTACCTTTGTGTGATTGGGTGTTTGGTTGAGTGCTGTGTGTGTGTGTGTGTGTGTGAGCTAACACTCCCCCCCCCCGAAAATGAGCGTATTCAAATTGAGTTTGTTCAGGCAGTTGGGGCTAAACTCTCTTGAATTATAATTACCACTATGAGAGCAGATAAGAAAAGTCCATGAATTTTAAAAAAGGCCACCAGAATGGGGAAAGTGAGCGAGAGAGAAAAGAGAGAAACAGAAATAAGAGAGAGAGAGAGAGAGAGAGAGAGAGAGAGAGAAGAAAGGAGAAATAAGAGCGAGAGAGCAACAAAGAAAGAGACAGTGAGAGAGAGCGGGAGAGACTGAGGGAGAAAGGGGGAGAGAGAGGGAGAGAGAGGTGATGGAAAGAAAGATAAAGAGAGAGAGCTGCAGCAATAGACGAATAAATGAGGAGAGAGAGAGAGTGAGTGACAGACTTAAAAAGAGAAAGAAAGTGAGTGAAAGAAAAGAGAGAAAGAGATACAGAGAGAAATAGAGGTAGAGAGACAGACATTTAAGGGGAGAGAGAAAGGAGAGAGGTAGAGAGAAAGAGAGAGAGGAGGGGGAGAAATATAGGTAGAGAGAGAAGAGAGACCCACAGGGAGAAAGGTAGAGAGACAGACATATAAGGAGAGAGAGAAAGGGGAGAGGTAGGTAGAGAGAGAGATACAGAGAGAAATAGAGGTAGAGAGACAGACATTTAAGGGGAGAGAGAAAGGAGAGAGGTGGGTAGAGAGAGAGAGAGAGAGAGAGAGAGCTCTGGTGCCACACATCTTTTTTTTCCTCCTCTGGAAGATTTGGAATAAATCTCACGTTCGGCTCTTTTCGCCATTCCAGCCAGCGAGCGCCATTTCCATTTTTACAACTTATTGAAGGGGTTTTATGGGCCGTCTGTCATAGGGGACACATGAAGGGTATGACATTGGAGGATTTAAACTGAGAGTCTGTGTTACTGTCTCTGTTCTTCCTCTCTGACCACAGCAGAGAGAGGTACAGAGCACAAATAGCCCTCGCAGGACAACCCTGCTGAACATGGCAGCTGCAGAGTATAGCACATGTATTGTCTGTTGACACGTCATTCTCGCTCGGGTGACTTACTGGACTGTCAGGCTCGTGGAGGAGGCATTTTTGGGACTTCTGCTGAATATAGTAATAGAATGAAAACAACACCAGTACAGTAAGTGTCCAGTTAAAGAGGATTTTCAGTGAATTTCTGCAGAACTTCAAAAAGGTCCAATTTTATTCAACACCCTGAATGTACACTAAATGGACAAAAATATTGGGACACCTGCTCATACATTGATTCTACAAGAGTATTAAAAATAGTTTATCCTGCTTTTGTTGGAGTAACTGTCTCTACTGTCCAGGGATGAAGGCTTTCTACTAGAGTTTGGGGCATTGCTGTGAGGATTTGTTTGCATTCAGCAATCAAAAGTGTTAGTGATCACCACCCCACCTCATTCCCACAACTCATCCCAAAAGAACTGGATGGAGCACCATCCATCATTCCAGAGATCCACAGTTACACTGCTCCACAGCTCAATGCTGAGGGCTTTATACCCCTCTAGCCCACCCCTGGCATTAGTCATGGTGCCAATAGGTTGATGTTTATCTGCTCCAGAGAGCCCTATTCTATTGGCAGTACTTATTTACATGGACTACATGCACATCTGTGTCAGCAATGGGTGCAACTTTAAAGGGGTGTCCACAAACATGTGGACATATAGTGTAGCTGTCCACCATGAATCTATTCCAGAAGTATATTTTATGCTGAAAGCTTGCAGAAAAACTACCACAATTAAGGATCTCCGGCATCGGGCCTTGTTTATGCCCATAACCATTTTTTGAAGTAATCTTCTCCCTTTGGTGATGTAGCTTTAGAAGCTAGATCATCTCCATTATGATTAATTCTGACTCAGTAAGTTTCAGGTTTTACCATATTTACCACATCAGAACACAAAATGTGTTAAACTGGGTGAACAGAAAGCAGAGTGCTGTTAATGAACACAGGTGGAGAGAAGGAAGTGAGGGAGAAAAGGAGAGGGGTGTTTATATAGTATGCTGAGAAAAAGCAGAATGAGCTGGAGACAGGCTTGCTGGAGCACCTCCATGTACCAGGTTTTGAAATGCACTTTTCCATGCCGTGATGGAGCAGTAGCTTTGCCTGCTCTGACATCTCCCTAGGCTGATAGATTTAGGGAATAGCAGACCAGCGCCTCAGCCTAATCTGCTGCATCTCCCTGCCACTGTATTACTCTGCAGACAGCACTATTTTCCTTTATCTCTCCACCAGCAGCTCGGCTTCCCTCCCAGCTCTACCGACAGCTGTAGCCTCCGTACTGACTTTAAAAAAAATAAAAAGATGAGAGAGATGTTGAGAGATGTTCCTACTCTTACATTATTGTGCAAAAGTCCTATGAGAAACTGTACTGTAGCTCGGTGGTAAGTGTCTGAATTTGGTCATTAGTAGAGTATCCATTGTGTTGTGAGTTTTAGCTGAACCATTTCCAGAGATTTGCTCAAGGAAGGGCAGTTTTTCCACTTCCCATCCAACACCCAAATTATCTAATCAGTGCTTCATCGAAGTAGATCAAGTGAGCTGCTGGAGGAACTAAATAAATCCACACAGTGTCTGGAGTTCACAGAGAAGATCAGCAACCAAAACTGTGTATTTACAAGAGTGGGGGCCCACATATAGTGTAATGCAGTGTACTGCATGCACAAACCAAATGCAGCCAGGCACCTCTTCAGCATTTAGCCAGTGAAGGTGCTTTATGGGCCCTTTAACATGTCCGATGAGCTCACTCCCTTTCCACCATGGCCATGCACACTCTCATAAAGCCCACCGTGGGCTGCAGAGAGCCAGGTCACATGTCCCTAAGGCGGGCGGAGACGGCCACTCGTCAAGGGGAATAATTATGATGCTTAACGATATGCAGATGAGGGCCAGGGCCGCTGTAAATCAGCTTTTAGTGGCAGCAGGGTGCTGGACGGCTTTTATGACCCAGATAACTCTGCTTAGCACTATCCGGAATATTAACTACGCATCAGTGGGGCGTTAAAGCACCTCTTCTGAAGGAGACGCGGGGAAGTTCCAAACCTGTGGCCACAGCATGGAGTCCTGGAAAGCTGGAAAATGAACAAACGATCTCTTTGTTCTTGGAAAGATGGTTGTAAATGTCCTCATTTTGAGGATCAATGAAACACTTAAAGGAATACTCCAGTGTTTTTCATTCCTAATCTCTACCTGCTGCATCTGTAGTGTACGGGATTGATATGGATAATCTGTTTAAGGCATCTCTGCACTTAGAAAAAGAATATAAAGTCCTGGAAGTCAATGGGCAAGTGCTGAAGAGCTGTGCATTATCATCAGTGCTGTAAATAATAATAATAATAATAATAATAATAATAATAATAATAATAATAAAGGTTTAATAAATAAATAATAATATGAAGTTTTTTTGGTTTTTAATAATTAAATGTATTTATAAATATATTCAGAATCTATCTATTGTTCCAGGCTTAATGTAAAATTAATTTGTTAACTTACTTTAATAAACTTTGACATGAAGTCTAAGAACTCAGCACCTCAGTTTGGTCAACAGTACTGATTGAGTTGAGCCTTAAAAACAAACATAGTTAATGAGCTGCTGCTGAAACTGCTTAAATATTCGGTGTGGCTCCACCCCCTTAGTCTGTTTACTGTTTATTTTCATCTGTAGGTTCGTTAAGATACCTGATATATATAACTGCTGTTACTATAAGGCTCACCGTTCGTGTTAAGAATAGAGCCATAGAACTGTTTAAGCATCAAGGTCAGCCAGATACGTTATAAATGAGGAGAGCGGCCACTGGTTGAAATATAAATGGGTGTTCTCGTACCACTCAACAGAGTGTCTGTTTACGGATAAAGTCCCGCCTTCAACAAAAAGAGTCAACCAGCTTGCTAGTTTGTTGGTTACAACGCAAGTGAAGGAGGGTCAGTGTGCTAGTGGGGAAAGTCCCCTCTCGATGTGGAGATCTGCAGAAACGCAGCAGCCAGAACAAGCTGTAAAATCAGGTTCATGAGCATTTTGTCAGACTTCATCAGTGAATTACAATCACAATCACAAATTACAAGATGAAATGGTAATCTGAAGTTTCCAGTATTTTGGCCCCTCCCTATTCATAGAAATGGGAGCATGGGAACTTTGGTTCAGCTCAGCCTTTTCAGTTTCAATGTTCCAGTGGTTTTAGGTTGAGAGGGTTAGAAAGGTTCGCAACCAATCAGGTTCTGAGGTTGGAACTAACTGTTGACTAATAATAATAAGCTTGTGGTTTAAGCGGTTAAGATTTAATGATAAATAAATGAATAAATACAGAATAAATACCAAAGTTCTAGTTTTTCAGTTCTCTTCTATTGTTTCTGTCAAATATATTAAATGCACCATAATTTGTAATTCAAAGGAGGCAGAAATTCAGAAATCACTGTTTGGCAAGCTGGCGTGTACAGTATATAAGAAAAACATGTCTGAGGTTCCAGTAGCTGAAGAGCTGCTGCTGTTATTATTGGTTGTTGTTATTGTGTTGGGCGAACAGTGACAGCGCAGGGTTCTGCAAGGTGCATTTAGCTGGCTCCTTATTAGTGATGGCATCCCCTCGCAGGAGCTGTTAGAGTGGAGTGGCGTTTGATGGTGAAGCGGGCGCCGTCTCAGTGCAGGTTTTCGGCTGTTTTCTGCTGAGCCTGTCCTTCTGATGTGGAGCAGTGCGGGGCCTGGGCTCAGGCTCTGGCAGCACGTCTGATTCATTGCATTCTGTGTTGCTTTGTTGAGAGATGGGCCCAAGGGACACAACTTCTTTTTTTTTTTAGTGAAACAAAGCTGTGTGCAGTTTCAGAGTGCAGACAGCATGATATTTAGCTACTATTGAGAGGGTGAAGAATTTCAGAAGGGTGTTTTTTTTTACTTTTGTAACAAAACACACTGTTGTTTTCTGTGCAGATGCACTTTTCTGAAGTATATCCTGTTTAACCTTTGGAAGCTACAGTTATTTTCAGTGATGAGAAAAGCATTTCCTATTCTTAACCAGCAGCTAGGACTCCCCCATCACTAGGCCTGTGTATTGGCAGAAACCTGCCGATGCAGTGTATTACAATAAAGGGGTCAGGATTCCAGATTTATTTATGATGTATTGCAAAACTGTAAACAAGGCAGTATATTTAGTCTGACAAATTTATGGAAAGTCTAATGGCTGAAGACAACACGTCTAGCCGTCAAAGTTTAAGCACAACATAGCCACTGTCTGTCATGCATATTTATATCTAAACTATTAATTAAAAATCAATACTGGGTTTATGAGAGTCGATACAGTATTGCAAAACATTATATCACCATATTAAAGTGCATATTACCAATGGTTAAGGGGGGGTGATGGTTACTAAGGTATCCCAAGTGATTGCTAAGATGTTGCTTAGAAACATGAAAAATAAAATCAGATAAACAAGATATAAATTAGCTAACAATAAATGTTAGTTATATAGTGCATATAGTTTTGCTAGGTGATTGCTATGGTATCTCAGGTGGTGGCTAAGTGGTTCTTGTGGTTAGGTCAAAACTACGGTGTGGCTGTGTCTTTTTTTCAGGTGCATGCTAAGGTGTTACTACGAAAAAGAGGAAGTAAAAGAGAATACTAAGAATGTAAATCAGCTAAAAATATGGTACATATGGTGCATATGGTGTCGCTAGATGGTTGCTAGGGTGTTGCTATGTCTTTTTTGCAGGTAGATGCTAAAGGTGTTGCCAAGAAAAAAAATAAGAAAAATAATTTTTATCAGCCAAAATACAGTCGTTCATATGCTTTTGCTAGGCGGTTGCTATGGTATCCCAGATGGTGGCTAAGTGTTTGCTGTGGTGTTGCTAGGTGGAAGCTGTGGTGATGCTGTTGTGTTTCAGGTGGATGCTACGATGTTGCTAAGAAACAGAGGAAGGGAAAAAGAATAGGAAGAAGAATACAAATTGTCCAACTGTAATGTTGCTCATATGGTGTTGCTAGGTCATTGCTGTGGTGAACCCAGGTGGTTGCTGTGGTGTTGCTAGGTGGTTGCTGTTGTATTGCAGGTGGTTTCTAGGGTGTTACTATGCAAATAGGAAGGATAAGACCTGTGTAGTTAGTATTAGTATTAGTATTAGTAGTCTATTACCTGCCACCCATAAAAGCTCATTTTTAGGCTCTAACACATTTTTATGCTCTATGACTCTTGAGACTCTATGACTCTGTTTCCAAGTGTTTTGTAACTATGGGAATATAATCATCACTGCACTAAATGTTAATCACAGGAACACTGAAAAAACACAACCATCCAGATTAGGCTGCAGATTGAACCTGTGGGCCATTAGCAGATCACAGCCTGCTTTAAGCTACATTCCTCCAGACATGCTTTTTGCTGTCAGTCACACAAAGACTTGCTTTGAATTCGGCCAGCAGCGGAAGAGAGGGAGACGAACTCTAAAGAGCTTTGATATGTGTCTTACCTCGGGCCACTTTCAGGTGTGGTTTTGTGTGTGTTCATCTCTGACAGGCCTGTCCAAATAAGTTGAATACAGTAGACTTGCACTCATTTGGCAGAAAATGAGAGTTTTGTTGAAGGGAGCAGGCTGGTACAGAAAACCATTGACCATGACAGCACCACAAAGCCTAGCAGCTCTACAGGAATCAATTAAGATATGATACCTGTGATTCAGGGATCACGTAAATCCACCAGAGTAAGCTGTAGCAGATTTCACATTTTTAATGCTCAAAATCTGGCTTTGATTTGAAATCTCAGTGAGGATAAATGGCTCATGGACTTGATAAGATCATGCACTGCTGGGCATTTCACACCAGTTTCTATCTCTTTGGTTTATGGATTGAGTTTGATGAGCACCTGTCACTTCTGAAAGAGGAAGAGATCGATATATATCAAAGTTATATATACTGTAAATATTATACAGTATTATGTTTTACAATACTGTCGCGATTCTCAAAACCACTGTATTGATTTTTAATTCATAGTTCTATGCAAATATTGGTGGCAGACAGTGGTTCATTTTGTTCTGTGTTTAAACCCCAACCACTAGATAGCAGTGTTGTGCCCTGTCTTCAGATCCCACTGTTCTGATTGAATGAATATAAAAATAGATTTTTGAAAGATGCCCTACATCGTCTTGCTTAAAGTATCGCTGTATATCACAAAATATTGAATCATAAAGCCCCGTATCGTGATACATATCGTATCACCAGGTTCTTGATAATATACTGCCCTATTGTTCTCTTTCTACATATTTTTTTTATTATAAGATATAATAAAATGTTGGCATTACATTTTTTATATAAAGGCCGATGATTTTATGAAATGTTACTTTTATTTATTTAAACTGAAATAAATAAAATAAATATATAAATAGTTTATTTGGAAATGAGGCAGAATATTGAGCTAGTATGAATGCAGAGATAAATCCCCAAAACTTTGTCCTAATTTCTTGTTTCTACACTGTCCGAATCAGCTGGATACAGTAGACTTGCACTCATCAAGTACAGCACAGGAGTACAGAAAACTATTGACCATGACAGCACCATAAAGCCTAGCAGCTCTACGGGAATCAATTAAGATATGATACCTGTGATTAAGGGATCCAACATTGCAGTGTAGCAGATTCCACATTTTATATAAAAATACTGAGCCAGTATAAAAGCTGAGACTTCATTTAATGAGAAACCAATAAATCCCCTAAACAACTCAGTAAATGTGAGGTATGTGAATGTAGAGAACCTTTATTTTAGAACCTTTAGACATTTAAAGAACTCCCATATTAAGTAATGAATTCTCTAGAACCATGAATCAAATCAAGTACCAAAATTGGGAAGCCTTATTTTTAAGCACATAGGCCATTGCTCCTGCCAGTTCAGAACATGTTGCAGTCCATGTTGCAGATCACCCCTATCACCCCGGTCATGACATTTTCTCTGACCTGTCAATGCTAGATTGAACTGATTTAGTGTAGTAAACTCTGTCCATGCACTGGCTGCTCATAGGCTCCATGGTGAATGGTTGGGGTTCTGCGTCGGACGAGGACGACAGGCCCTTTTCCAGCCACAGGTCCAGTGCGGGTAGCTCCTCAGATGGCTCGCTCTTCACCCACTGCAGCTTTGCCCGGGCACTGGCGGCAGCTGCAGACAAGGCCGGCTACCGGCTGGACGGCACGAGCCTCAGCAAGAGAGGTTTGTGTGTGTGGTGGAGGGACATGGAGGACCTTAACAATTAGGGCCTCTAAAGACCGTACAGGAAAGGCAGCACTGTCCTCTTCCCTCTCTGGCTGTTTCTCGGCTTCATGACTTTGTTCCAATGCTCTTGGTATTTCTTGATGTTTCTGGAAACAAGTGGGTTGGTGACTCTAACATGGTACTAACACTTTTGGCTGTCTTGTTTATTGGGCTTTACACTCTCTTTCACTCTGTGAGCATTTCTGATTAAAGATGTTGATATAGTAAAAGGAAATTCTCAAATTGCTGATGACCTTTGGGCTAAGAATTGCGCAAATGTGTAATATTAACATGGAATTAATATGTGGTTTGAACGTTTGATCGCCCTGTTTTATTTCTTCAAGCCTTTTGACTTGCTTTGACTGACTCTTTAGGACGGCTGGCCTGATGATGATAATTATTTCTTAAGACTTCTTTAGAGAAGTCCACAGATTTCACCTTCTGAGAGCTTCTCAATGTCACTTTCAATACTGTTGATATACTTAGAAGAAGGCTGTTGGTTGACTGGTTGGTTCTAATTTCATCTTGCTGCTGCTTGGCATCTCTCTTTTTCTTGCCTTCTGAATGCCTTGCACTAAGCTACAGTACGAGCATGGCTCCCGGTAAGCTTACTTGAACTGTGAAAGCTGATTTGTAACTGGTGTTCTCTCCCTGTAGATAAAGCCCTGGGCCAGAGACCTCGTCCAGCCAGTCCATTCTCCACAGATGGCAGCACTATGGGCACACACAGTCTGGGGCACCAGCGGGCAGCACGGCCCACCCGCAAACACAGAGGCCCGGGCACAGCCCCGCATCGCAGGGACGCCAGTGCTGATGGTGAGACCTAGAACTAATAATGGAGTATCTGAACATGCATTTAATGATAATGGGAGATCATCGTAAATCTCGGGACCTTAATTATCAAATTGGTGGAGAATTTACTAGTATTTAGGTGAATACTACAAAGATGCAGAATTTTTTACCTGGTATCAAGTGCATTCTGTAACCTGTTGAATAACCAAACCTAATAATAGATTGTGTAGATGTGGACATCCAGGCCATGTCATTTAAGTACTTGGCTGGCTATCTGTGGTAAACTGGGTATATTACAGAGATCTTGTACAAACTTTCCAGTGAAATCCCAGCTGGTTGCAGTACAGACCTTCCTCTAATAAAGCAAATCCAGTCTGTATATCCAGAGTCCTTTAGTCAAAGTAATCTGTCATTACGAGGCACCAAACATACCATGACTGACTGACTGACTTGGGATATAAGGAAAAGTGTGTACATTTGATTTATGCAGTTAGAATAAGTGCTGCAGCACCGTCAGATTAAAACTAAGTGCAACTCAAGGTTACAGCAGCTCCTGTCTTCATTTTCATGCCAAGGGCACACTGTCTTTTAACTGTCAAAACGCAATTGTGCTCATTTTTCTTCACATATCAGAAATGTGGAGTGCTGTAATGACTTGCAGTACAATTACGAAATTACCATTTTGAAAAGCCTGACGCTTTTAGAGCCTACTGGCTGTCTGTCAGGCACAAACAGCAGATGCTGCTTTGGCTTCAATTATTCACACTTTTAATGTGTAAAACAACAAACAAAAAAAGTGGCCATGCTGATATTCTGCTGTGTGTGTGTGTGTGTGTCAGACCTACCTCCACCCCCAGAACCTCCACCCTGTCAGGCCCCACGTGTCCAGGGGCAGAGGGGCATGGGAAATGTTGGCAGCCCTGCCGAGCGCAAGGCCTCGTCTTTGGAGAGGCAGCCCATGGCTGGCCTGGAGGAGGTGAAGAGTTCTCTAGACAGGCAAGCCCGCACCTCTCTGGAGCGTCACCGGCAGGCCCAGGAGAGACTGGGCTCCATGGAGAGGGCAGAGGAGGCCAGAAGAGCGCAGAAGAACGGCCCAGTTTCAGGTATGGTTCGCCTATAAACCTGCCGGACTGATAGCTGAGTTAGTTAACATACTATATATAGAGAGCTGATGCAGTCGTATTCACAGCACATTCTATAATACCAGATAAACAACATTTGGGTCATGTTTGGGTCTACAATTTGCTTCAGAGCTGTGTGGCTAATGTAGCTGACAAGTAAACCTGGCAATTAACAGTAGGCCTAAATCATCACACACTGGTCTCACACTGTGTTTAATTGTTGAGTAATCTCAAATAGACATACTGTTGTCTATAAAATTGACAGAAGTACAGGTCAAATCTATACTTTTAAGGACATACCTTTGTCCATTTTTCTACAGCATATTATACAGTGTCAGAAATCTCATTAACCTGACTACATTACTCAGGATGCTTGTAGAACATATAAGATTTAAAGCTAGGAAAGTGAGCTTGCAGTCTAAGGGCAATCACTAGGAGCTGAGCAGCTGCAGATGTAAACCCTGGTGTTCAATTAGACAGCCTGCTTGGACCCTGCAGTGAACAGATTGGTTTGTCTACCACTCTTTCTTAGTGAACGCTTCCATGGCCGGTACTGGCCTCCGTCAGCCACGGGCATACTGGAGACAAAGCTAGAAGCACAGATGTGCTTTAATCACCCTGGTTTTTCATTTCACTTACACACATATACACATGCTGTGAATCAGTCTCAGTGCATCTGCCTGGGAGATCATTAAGAATCGCCATAAAGGCAAGAGCTTTAAGGTCAGACCAAGTAGCTCTTTCAGTGTGGACCTCAGCCGCTTCCTAGGCTTCTTATGGGGCCTGTGATTGGTGTTGCTAATTGGCCTGGTGGTTCTAACAAACAGCTTAGGCTAGAAGTAAGGACTAGAAGAAAAATCTTAAGGAAACTTAATTAAAAACAAAATACATACAAAATAAATAAATACATATTATATAAATTATACAATACATTATTAAATACATTATATGTTTATACTGTATATGTGTGTCTAATCCCTAAAGAGCAGTGTTGCCAATTGCATAGGAATGTTAGGCGTGGGCTGGAGGGGTATATAGCATTGAGCTATGGAGCGATGGAACTGTGTTCTCTTGAATGATGGTTGGTGCTCCATCCAATACTTTTGGGATTTGCTAAGGAGTTGGGAATTAGGTGGGATGGAGATCATACAACATCCTGACCTCATTAATGCTCTTGTCGCTGGAAGCAATCAAATCCTCACAGAAATGCTCCAAAAAGTCGTAGAAAGCCGTAGAGACAGTTACTCCAACTAAAGCAGGATAAACTCCTTTTTAATCCTCTTAGTTTTATAAGAAACAATAAATGAGCAGGTGTCCCAATACTTTTGTCTTATATATAATAGTGTATTTATAATCTGCCCCGAGTCTTCTCACTAAATTATTTGTGTTTTTATTTCTGTATGTTTGTAGAAGAGGCTATGCCACCCTATAGCAAACCATCCTTTCCATCCCCTGGAGGCCACAGTTCGTCTGGGACCACGTCCTCCAAAGGCTCGACAGGCCCCCGGAAAGGAGAGGGGTCACGAGGTCAGCACCAGCGTGCCAACACTGAGCACGACTCCAGCTACCTAGGGATGAATGGCCAGGGACAATACTCTGGAGAGTTATGTACGTCTGCACTCTCATTTACTCTCCACATGCAGTTTAGAGAAGTCCATTCTTTTCAAATGAATCGGAAGAGAGAAACCAGTCAATAATGGATCTCCTTAATCAGAAACCCAATAAGGCAGAATTTGTATTTTAATGATATATTGATTGGATCAATGTAAACATCCTTGTGATAGAAAAAAAGCAATTTATCAGGTTCTAATCAGCTTTTATACACTAGCACTCAAAAGTCTGGAATTAGATAAAATTGACTTTAGTAAATGTGTCTATTTTATTAAAGTTGTTTTATACATAACTAGAATGTGTTCAGTGATAAATAATATTCTATCATTATTTAATTATTGATAATGTTTTTTCAAGTCATTTCATCACTTTTCAAATGAACTGGTTCTAGCTATTAGTTAAAAAAACTTAATTCTTGATATTTTACAGCTTTTTTTAGTCATTTTAGAATCGTCTCCAGCTCTATTCATTATTTAGAACACAGTTTTAAAATATCATATTCATTATAAGAATATACCATTTATATTCAATTTTATACATTTGTCTACAAGAAAGATGGTTTTATTTTACTTGTGGCAAAATAGTGTCATTTTTGTGCATTTTATTGAGCTATTTCTTAAAATGAAAGTAAGATTTGACACCCTGTTAAAAACAGAATAGGACACTATACAAATCCAAAAAACAAGTGGCACAGCTGTCTAAATGCTGGTCCTATCATTAAGTGATCAATGGTTCGATCCCTGGTGATACCCCGACCTTCTGTAAAAGTCTCAGCTACTAGCTGGGAGTTGGAAATGACTAAAAATCCCTGCTTAATTGGTTAATTGGGTAAATTAATCTGCCACTGTCCATCGTCTTCAAACGTAGTTGCTGTCTTATGACTCATGACTCATGTGTTTCCTGCAGAGTGAGCGGAGTGACCTGGGTGTGAGCTGAACATTGCCTTTTCCTGCCCTGGAGACGCTTCTCCTGCTCGGTGCAATGGACTCGTAACAGTGAACAGCTCTGGTGAAGGTGGAGACGAGAGCGGCGAACTGTAAATGTGATGTAAAGACGGACATGCGACCCACAGTGTTGATTTGATGTTTTCTGTCCTTTCGAGAACAAACTTAAACACCTTCCTCTTTGAAAACGAAAACCATTCATTCTGAGAAGACGTGTTGGAGAAAAAAAGAAGAAGAAGAAGAAGAAGAAGAAGAAAAAAAAAGAGACCGGAAGCATCATCCGAGTCACCCGGCATTTGTGAACTGGGAAAGGGAATTGTATTTCCTGTAAATATATTCTCAACATTGAAATTGTTCATTGCATTGCTATGCAAACTGGTTCTGTACGCTCCACGCCCCCCCTACCCCCCACCCACCACCTTTATGCGCTATTGGTCATTTGTATAATATGTGAATTGATAGGCTGTGGTGCCATACGACAGATTCTGTTATCATCCATCATTTGTTAATACTTCTCATGGGTTTAATTGTTGTTATTATTATGATTCTGATGATTATTATGATTAATTGTTTTCTTTTGCACTGCGATTTTGGTGAAAAGCACAAAAAAAAAACATAGCTCCCGCTGACATGAAGCACCGGGGGAGAGGAGATGTGAAGAGGAGTTGCTGTACTGTAACTAGAGAAAAGAGAAAATTATATAGCCATGTACAGAGATATATTAAAATAAGCCTGCGTCCATGCAGGCGCTAGGATTTGTGATGCTGAAAGGCAGAGTTGCACGAGCGTTCTTGGCAGCAGTGGGGTTCTCCTGAGGCTATGACAGAGGGCGGTTGGTACCCTCTCGATGTTGGAAACGTGCTGGAGAGAGATGAGAGAGCTGTTGACGCTTGGTCAGATGATTGCCGGACAAGTGCAGTGGTGTCGGACCCCATTGCAATAATCGTCAACCCAAAAGTGGCCATGTTTTTAAAGTCCCCAGCTGTTCGCGTTCACCCCCGAGCCCCTATTCAAACAGGTTGTCTTACTTAGCCCACTCAGACGTGGGCCAGCAGACAGTACTTTGTTTAGGGCCATTACGCCTGGCCTGCTGCTGTGTGCTTTGTTGTGTCTACTTGTTTGTGCGTGTCAGCCTTGCTCCTCTTTGAACATCACTCAGTATCTCACCCAATCTCTGTCCATCAGAGAGCAGGCAAGTGTCAGGTGGACAATGGGAGTGATGAGCTTTATGAATACGGTTTCTCTCTGGCTGTAGCCCCAACAGTCTTGTATTTATGAACTCCTTTCTGTTTTTGTTTTTCCCACTGAAAGGTGGATCTTAAAGCACTCAAAACGCAAGCAATTTAAAAGCCATATGAACAAGAGTACACTTAGTCTTCGTGTGTGGTTCCAGCTCAGTACATCCGTCGGTCTTATAAACACTGGGGATTCACACACGAAGACGAATCTTGAGTTTTGGTGCTTTTGCAAGACCACTGTGTGATTTAAGTTTTCTTCAAAAGCCTGCCTGTCTCAAAATTGACTGTGTTAACTTTGGTCAACTTAGCATGGGAGCCTAAATCTATTAACCATCCCTCCTCTTACACATTAATGAGCAATCTGAGCCAGCTTGTGGATCCACAAATGAAAAGTTCAGCAGCTCTCAGTGACGTGGAAGGGTGATTACTTGCGATTCCGCCCCCACATTAGATACAGTAGGCAACTATTGCTGGATCACTCTCTGTGGAATCAGTTTTTGCTCCCAGAGGAGTTCAGATTCCTCTCAGATATTTATTCTTAATTTTTTTTATTTTCAAAGCACTTAATTAACTTTGATTTACTCGATACATGACTTCATCCTGGGTTCCTACCTTTCCAGATACGTCTTTATCTATGCAGAGAACCGTGTCACTCAAATGTGTCCACACGCAGTTACCGCATCGTCATTCGGATTAGCGACGAAGGCCTGAGGAGACGTAAATTCTACCTATGGCGCGTGAGCATTTTAGCGATTCTGCCATGATGACATCACAATGCACTATTAGCATAATAGTGTCATTAGACGTCTGATGTGTTTATTAGTATGATGTCATCTGTAATGGTTTAATGGTGTGCGATAGGTGTTAGCAGGTCCACTGTAGTGGGTGAGCTCACTGTTGGAGTGAAGGAGCGCATCTCTGCAATAGAGTCTCTACACAGTCACCGCCTGCCGCTCAACCCAGGGCAGGACCCTTACATCTACCAGTTACATTCGACAGGTTATCGACCACAGCATTTGATGTCACTTTCTTTTGTTTTATGTTGTTTTCTTGGGATTATTTTATATAAAAGTGTACAAATGTTGCTCAAAAGATATTTTTTACTGGTGAGCCTTCAGGAGAATAATCTAGTACAATGACTGTTCATCCCCCCCACCCCCACCCACCCCACCTCCTTTTTTTAATTTATTCTCTTTTAATGTATGAATGACATTGCTGAAGAAGGCTTAGAGCTTACAGCTTTCTCAGACTGACTGTTGTCCACACGTGTCCATGTTTCTCTCAGAAGAAGCCCCATCTCTTTGAGTTTCAGTGTCCAGTCAGTTGTTCAGTAAATGAGGTGCGGAGAGTATCTCAGGTTATTTTGCATATATTTTGGTGGTGTCACGTGAGTATGTGTGTGTGTGTATATACGTGTATATATTCATACGTATCCTCACAACCAAGAGTTCATTCCAACTTGGCTGACGAAGCTTCTTCCCCCGTGTGTCCGACGGGTCTCGATTCTTTTTTTTGCCCCTGTTGACGGTGGAGTCCCATGCCTTGTATCTCATCAGAAGACGTGCCGGTACACTTTATGTCCATATGTCCATACGACGAAGATGTCAGTTACAGAACATACCAAAATTAATATTGATATTTCTAATGTCTAATGCATTTAGTGTCTTTTTTAATGCTAATGGTTTTTCCTTTGGAAATCACAGTGTTGTTGTTTTTTGTATTTATTAAGATAATAAAGGTATATTGTGAAAAATGCTTAAAAAAAATTGTGGAATATGAAATGTTTCTCCTTCGGCCTTTTCTTTTCCGCCCCCCTCCATCCTGTATTTCTTCCATTGTCAGCCGTGGAAAGCTATTCGAGAGCCTTTGTTCCGAAGCTTCCGTTCAGACTGGATGATTCAGCAAAACCTGAAACGCTCAGATCCTTTTTTTTCTCTTTTCTTTTTTTGTGACGTTATTGTATGTGCACCATGCTGCTTCCTCGACGATCCCGAGAAAAGTACATCCGAAAATATGAACTTGATGGAAATGTGACCGTTTATAAAAAGCTTTTTCTTTTTTTCTTCTTGTTTCTTTGCTTCTTTAATTTTGGAAGGATCAGCCATGCTCTCTCGACCTATCTCTCTCTCTCTCTCTCTCTCTCTCTCTCTCTTTCCCGTCTCAATATTGACAGATCTTTGTAGCTTCAATGTGTGTTGCCTTTTTTGCTAAAAAAACAAACAAACCAACAAAAAAAAAAGACAAATGAAGATTCAAAAGAGTGAAATATGTTGGGTGAAGTCTCTCTGTACAGAAGCCCCACCCTTTTTACATCCCGTTTTCTTCCTGTAAGCAAAACGTCTATATTCACTTGCATGTCCTTGTCCAAGAACAAAGGGATAAAAAAAAAATTGGAGAGAGAACAAACTTTTCCTATTCTCATTTCCATGTCCTGAAAAAAGCAAATCCTTTTCTTTTCTTTCCTTGTACCTGGATCACAAATAAAATATTTTTGAAAAACGGACCGTATGCCTTTGAATGTGAATGTGGAACTTAGGTCGTTTTCACATATGAACCCTGGACGTTATCCGGAGCTGCCAGGGATTTTCCGTGTCAGAGGTGCAGTGGTTTAGGCGAGAGCTGGCTCCCATATTACACTGTTAAGAGTATAAGATCCTGGAGGAACTTTTAAAGGTTCTTCAAACAGTTTGAAACTGTGGAGCTGTGTCTCTGAAATAAAGGTTTTTAGAAGAGAAAGGTTCATTGTGCACTTCAAGAGGTTCCTCCACCGTTTCAAACTGAAGAACCTCTAAAAGTTCCTTAAGGATCTTATACTTTTCACAGTGTAGCGCGCGCAGGAGGCTTAGCATGACGCAACACGTTCAGAGCGGAATTAGCTTAGCATAGGTATCATAGGATCTTGAGCTGAGGCCTAAACTGTGCCTATTTGCTATTCCCTTCTGGTGACAATCCAGATCACTGTTATAGGGACAGTTATTTTATTACACGGAAGACAGGGCTGTTTACCAGGGGGCTGGCAGGAAAAATCCGGGCCTTAGACACACATTTGCACGTGTGAATACATTAAAAAGTATCGTATCTGTATGGTGTGTGTTTTGGTACCTCGGCTCTTCTAGAGCTAATCCGTATTCCGCTCCACTCTGCAGGCTAACATCAAACAGAAAGCTAAATGCCTGGAATAATTCACACAGAATCCATCGGCTTTGAAGGAGTCGCAGGAGAAACTTGGAACAAGACGTGCCTCAGATTCTCGATTTGACCCTGTCTTTCATCCAGCTTTATGATGGATTATCTTCCCTTCATCATCATGTGCTTTCACAGTCTTATCATTTAAGGGAATTAAACCCAATGACAGTTACAGAAATAAAAGCAGCAATCTCAGATCATATGTAAAAAGACAGGCAGGTAGATGTAAAGGGAAGCAGGCAGATACGATAGTTAAATAAGGTTATCTAAGGGGAACATGGTGCTGTTCTGAGTCAGTGTTTAGGTAGTCTGCACTATACCTCACATTGCAGAATTGCACCAGTTAGCTGTAACATGCCTGTGGAAAAAAAGGGCACTGGGGAGGGGTGTAGCTTTAACGTTAATATTGATAACATTGCAGTTCGGTGGCTGCATTGTTTTATTACTCAGAAATAGACAATAGAAATCTGTAGGTTTCAAACTGTGTGTGTGTGGCCATTCACACATCAGTGTCAGCAATGGGTGCAACTTAAAGTAGCTGAATGCATTCATTAGATGGGGTGTCCATAAACATTTGGACATATGGCATAGTAATTCTGAACACCATGGTTACATCAGGTTACGGCTGCTGCAGGGTACTCTGCAAGGCAAGCACCAGGACGGCATGTTCACATGCACACATTCTGTACGGTACACACTGGTGATAATTCCATGTATTATTTTTTTGGTGTTACTGGAAATGTAATATGCAGCGGTGGTAATACCTGTCGTGGTAGTATTATTTTAGTGTGTTTTAGTGCAATTTAATACAGTTATACCAAATACTAGTACATATGTGGTTGGAGATATCATAAGTAAACGTC